>NC_092804.1:139393793-140075936 GCF_040954645.1 Diabrotica undecimpunctata | reverse complement strand
CCCATTTTAATAAATGGGACTGAAACCTTGAGGCGTGAACCTTATCTCAAAATGATGAAAGACTTCTTGGTATTTTTGAGAGAAAAATTTTTAGAAATATTTTTGGGGCTTAAAATGAAAATGGGCTATCACGTCGAAGATACAACTTTAAACTATATCAATTATACACCGATCCAGATATTGTGAAATTCGTTAAATTGCAGAGACTTAGATGGGCTGGACACATTGCTAGGATATCAGATCACGAATACACGAATACAGATTCTAAGGGTCAGAAAATGGAGGGAAGTTGCCAGGAATCGACAGGAGTGGCGACTTCTTTGTGAGCAAACTAAGATCCACAACGGATTGTTTAGCCACTTATGACGATTAATGAAAGTATCCTGAAAAAATTAGCTGGTCATCTATAAATTTCGTCACAGTCGTTTTTCCGTCATGTTCCAGGCGTCAGACAATTATAGGAAAATCGTCCCAGAACGAAAAAAAGTCATAAATAGAAACCGTGTCAGACTCGACCTAATGAAGCGATACTCAAAGTTATGAGAGAGTATCTATCATAAACTTTTTGCCGATGGGCACTCTAACTATAATTTGTATATCATTTTTGGCTGTAACTAACTTTTAAAACTTTAAATGCGTTTTCTTAACATTTAGCAATGTCAGTGTTTCGCCAAAAATGCGATATGAGAAATTTAAAATGTGAATTATTATCCAGTTAGCAGTAATTGATTGTTTATAATGAACACAACTGGATTCTAGTTGCACCAAAATAAACTGGTACTACTATGTATACGCTTATACCGAATAAAAAATTCATAAAACATAAATTAATTCTAAGGAGTTTTAAACTTTTAGGAGATTTTTTTTTAAATGAATATTTCACAAGATATTCTAATTTTAACTTAGAAAAGAAAACGAATAAAACAATAAATAAAAATGCTCAGTAATTAATTTTTTATTCTAATATATTATTATACATTTATTATTTTTATTATTATTATATTTATATATTATTATACTATAATTATACTTTATTTATTTAATAGATGCAATCGAATTCAAAATATTGGCAACGATAATGTAAATTATTTAGCATACCATCAAGAACATCATCAAATCGGTCAAGTTTATTTATATGTGTGTATTATCTTTATCGCAATTACATGAACCGACTTACATAATCGAAATTTATGTTCTGCTGGTTTAAGGAATATAATGTGATGCATTAAAATGCATCCGATTTATGTAATTTGTTAACCAATAGTAGAGAAGTTAAGTAAAGGGTATTAAATACTGAAATAATGTATATCTTATATAATAATATATTTATGTAAACATAAGTTCCATCTATAACCATTCTAATTTAAGTGGGTTGTGTCTGAGTTACTTGCATGATAATTTTGGAACAATAGTTTTAGAAGGACAATTCAATATTAAAATTGTAGTATTTTTTGTCAAATAAAAAAAATGAGATAATTAAATCTAAGTAAGACATCAACCAATGTCATTTTCCATAGTTTTTGGAAATATATATTATAATCATCATCATTATCATCAATGGCGTTCCAACTCTTCGTGAGTCTTTGCCACGTTTACTGTTGGCTCCCACTACTTCTACGTCCACATACTCTTTGAGCTCATGTTTTCATATTTTGCTAGGTCGTCCTACAGTTCTTCTCCCATCCAATCTCTTTCAAAACATATTGTTTTTAAGTCGACTTTTTCCATTTCCGAACAGAATATGTAATTCTTCTGCTGTTCTGTGATTGTGTTTATACCTACACTTTATCATGCTCTCTACAACGATCATGTATTACTCAAAGAATTTTGCATGTCCAGACCAGTAATTTATTTTTGTGTCCTTCTAATTTTATAAAGGATAACTTAACTTCGTAAAAAATATCTTAATATGTTAAAGTATAGTACCTTTTATGATTTTGACAATGATTAACTGGATCGTGACTATAATGAATCTATATACTAAGTTACTCACACATCTCTAGAATTTTTCATATAAAAATGAGTGCATGTCGTTCAAGATTTATGACGTCAGAACCCCACAGCGTTGCGAAAACATCAGAATAGTTAAAAAGTGAGGAATTTTTAAAATGTCATCTCTTGATGAAGAATACATTACACTAGTCAATTGTATTTTTAAAATACAGAAAATAATCAGATTTTCAAAATTTCAAAACTGATTTTAAAAGTTCATTATTTTTAACAACTTGAGAAATATTATTAATAGTAGATACACTGCAACATACGTCCTGCCATTATTTCTTATTCAAAATAATCTATTAAAGCTTACCAGCTTCAATTTTTCACCAAGTAACATAAAACAAAACTTGTTTAATTTATTATTGTTTTCTATTTTGAGAACGATTTCCGAAGTGTAAACTGAAACGTCGATAAACTTATTTTAAACTTAAATTATGGCTTATTTCCAATAACAATAGTAATTGATAAATTTTATTGATATTTATGAAAATCGTAAAAAATGACAAACATCGCGCAAGTTTATTTATTTATATAAAAGGCTAAGATGACAAGTCCCACTGTTTGTCCAGTGGGGTAACTATGCCACCTAGGAAAGAAATATCAACTACCAACAACTGACATCTTAATCAAGGAGAAAATCATATTTTGTTCTTGAAATGATATGGTTGATTTATTACTAATTCGTTCTACAAATTGATCAAATATTCTGAATTGGAAATTTTACTACTTAATTATTTGTTTAGCCAAATTGCTAAAAATATAGGTTACTGTAATTGTAAAGTAAAATCAATGACGTATAATGTATATTTAATATTTATTATAAGTCATTGGGTAAGATGCACGTACTCTTACTATGACGTTTAACAAACGTCATAGTAAGTGTAGGTTAAATTAGTAATTAGTAAATGTAAGTGTAAATTAAATAAAATTAAATCAATTAAACAGAATTACGTAAAATTAAATAACACAGAAATACAATTAAGTAAAATGAAATCAAATTTAGTAAAAGCTATAGCTGTTAGACAGTTTCTGCTTCATTTCCCATGTAAATTTCCTTAAGAAAATGCCAAATTTCATTCTACTCATTTTTAAGCGTTTTGTAATGGGGATAGAATAGTTGGTCGGATAGTGACGTACGATACATCATTAAAAAGGAGAGGGGTTAGCAAGTAGGTGGAGACAGAAACAACACACATTGCGGCATTTCCATTTTGTGATTCGTCCGATTGGAGCGTGTGATGCGTTAAATGAAAGGGAAGGACATAACAAATATATTAAAATAGAACAAACAAAAAAGGCTACCACCAAAAGGGCACTGCACAGTGTTTTTTTTTATTAATGAACGTATAGTTACATACGAGATGTCATAGGGCACTATGGATTAAAATATTTTAAATAAAAGACAAATTTTGATTTACTGACTTACTGATTTACTGAGAAGGCCTCTGGCTGACAAAAGCGACTACCAAAAGGCACTACACAGTATCTTTATTATTAGTGAACGTATAGCGATGTAGGAGATATCATAGGGCACTATGAATGCAAATAGATTTACTCTAAGATTTTAGATGTAATCCTAATATGCGACATAGAAAATGAAAGGAAAGTATATAACAAGTATATTCAGATAGAAAAAACAAACATTGCGACTACTTAAAGAGCACTACACTATACATCATAGGGCACTATGGATAAAAATAGATTTACCAAAGACAAATGTTAATTTATTGACATAAAGAAGGCTTCAAGCTGAATACAAAATAAACAATTTATCTAATACTATTGTGCGACATAGCAAATGAAAGGGGGGATATAAAGAATACATTCAGATAGGAAAAATAAACAAAAAAACTACCAAAAGGGCAATACACCTTATCTTCGTTATTAGTGAATGTATAGCGACATACGACATATCATTTGACACTATGTATGATAATAGACTTATTTGCTTTATATATAAAACATAAGGTAAATATGAGTTGCATTTGCTTTACTGACCTGAAGAAGGCCTCTGATTAATTACAAAATAAACAACTAGCCTAATACTAGCATAATATGGCACATCAAATAAAACGACGTGAGACGTGTAGTACATAATAATGTATATAGTGTTAGGTCAGAAGGGCACCCGATCATGCTTTATAGGTACCTACTTTGTTTGTATGCAAAAAAATTTTTATTTTAAAAATTTAACGAATGACTGTAGATAACAATTGATTGGATCATCTGTCGCATGCAACGGGCAGAGGAACTACACCAAATTTATCTTAAAGATGCAGTAGCAGTAAACAAACCAACACACGTTATCAACATTATGAATATTACGAGGAGCACTCCCAAATCACGATTTACAATGTATAAACGTACATAATATCCACCTCATAAACTATATAAATAGACATCGTATACGAAACTCAGCATACCATATCATTTAGTAGTCCTTGTACGCGGAAGAATTGCTATAACTTAATTGGACCACTGTTGTTCTAGTGATAATATTGTAGCCAGGGCGTGCGTCAGGGTATTACAGTGCTTGAATTTATTCATTTATATTTATAATAAATGTTATCATTTATATTTTATGATCAGAAGAATAACAAAGATAAAATTAAATTAATAAATATTAGAATGAGGTTTTCCAACAACATAATATGCGAATTCGTTATTGTAATGCATTGAATTAATAAAATTAAATTAAATATGTAAAAATTGTTTTAAAATTAAATGTAATATCTAATGGCGGTTTCCCACCAAACGGACAAAATAAAAACAAAACAAAACACAAACTCGTATCAAATAAAACAAAATAGCAACTTTTCACAAATTTTACTAAAGACTGGCGTGTTTTGAAACAGTTCGTTTTGTTTTTCGAGTCCCGAGTTTTTGAAACTCGAGTCTGTTTAGTGGAAACGGTCAGTTGTGTTTATTAATGGACTACCTCACCTCTGACGTTACAATGGGCGGGGCTTCGAAAACCTTTCTAAACATTTCTACACTAAATACAAGATAGAGCTGCAGTAAGTATAAATAAACCGTCAACAATATGATTGTTACGAGGGGCACTCCCACATCATGATTTTAACGATGTATAAACCTATATTTTCCTGTATTATGAAATACATATGAAAATATGAAGTAGACATCGTAGCATAAGTTGTTCACAGGAATAACAGAACTGAAAATAACTGAATAAACATGTTAGAATGAGGTTTTTCAACAACATAATAACGTGAATCCGTTATTGTAATGCACGGAATTAAAATACAATTACATTAAATGTGTAAAAATGTTTTAAAATTAAACGTAATATTTAAGGTTGAAACGGAGTTGCCACTCGTGAACTGAGCTCTTAATGGCACTCCATTCGTTGGTTTAAGGAAACCAAAATTTCAAAGCAAAAACCTATGCAAAGGTCAGAAAAATCTTGTCAAAAATAAAAACATTCAACATATCTGAGTAATAAATAAAACAAAAAACTCAAAGTGTAACTTAGGTAATATTTTACTCAGAATCTACCTCAAGTGCCTGTGAATACCTTCTTTTTTCTTTACCCATTTCATCTACAATATGCTTACAATAGTGTATTTTTTTTATGTTTATTCACAATAGTCAAAAGCTCGACTTTTAGAACTGAATTGTCAAAACTTTTGATCGCAGCCACTTTTGAATATCTGCTTTCTTCAACTCGGTTGTCGATATTTATTAAACGCGAAGTATATAACGAATATATTAAGATAGAAAAAAACATGGCGACTACCAAAATGGCACTACACAGGATCTTGATTATATAGAACGTATAGTTACGTACGAGATATCATAAGGCACTATGAATGAAAATAAATTTACTATAGACAAATTTTGATTTATTGACTTAAGGAAGGCCTCTGGCTGAGTTCAAAATAAACAACTGATCGAAACCTAACATGCGACATAGCAAATGAAAAGGGACGATATAACGAATCTATTAAGATGTGTAATTGATTTTCTATCTTAATATATTCGTTATATCCTTCCCTTTCATTTTCTATATCGCGTGATAGGATTTGATCAGTTGTTTATTTTGTACTCAGCCAGAAGCCTTCTTAGTCAATAAATCAAAATTTGGCATACGGTTTTGCTTTCGTATTAAATTATTAAAACAATATGTAAAATTACAGTTTTGTTTACTATGAATAACAAATATAAAATATGCAATGTTAGTATGGTTTTCAAGGAAATCCAATGCAACAACTTAAAATATTTGTCATAAACGAAAATTTTATATTAAAAAAATTATACTAAAAAAACAAAAGTTAACGCTGGTTTAAATTGTGAGAATTGCGACGCCTATGTTAATTAGTCATTTTCTATTGATTTTACACAATTTACTTTAAAAAATAAGTGTATTTGATGTTTCGATTTCGATCGTTTAAGTGTCAAAACAACGTTGCAATTACTGCTTTATTATTTTTGTCAAACCATAACTTTCTTTTTATTTTACAGTAGTGAAGCTAATTTTGAATTTCCTTGAAAATAATACTAACATTGTATATTTTATCTTCGTTGTTCATAGTAAACAAATCTTTAATTGTACATACTGTTTTATTAATTTGATAGGAAATATTAAAGCAAAACCGCACGCCTATGGAGTCTTACGTAGCATAGCCTGGTTTTGTTTACTTTTACTGCACGTCGAATTTGAATGATGTGTAGTATCTTTATAAAACCTGACTTTATTTGTAACAAAATACAAAAATTGTATGTGAAAGCTGCACTCTTTACCTTTACAATTCATGGTAATTTTTGGCGATAGGACACTCTAATCAAAAGATATCGAATATTTACCGCCGAATTGATACAAATTTTATTTAAAATTGATTTCGCATGCATAACTGATATTCAAAGTCACTGGTCGCTTCAAGAGTTGTTTTTGAGAAAACGGTTTATTCTAAACAGAAAGTTTCAATAAATATTTTTGTTCATATTTATCTTAGCTACATTTTTTATTTAAAATATTTTTCCCTACGACGCGACGTATAGATTCTTGGTAAATCGATTTTTTTGCGTTTTCCTCACTACGCGGAGGTTTTTAGGGGAAAGTCGATGGGTAGAAGTGGTAAACTTATTTGCCTATTTTTTACGATCCCAAAATTAACATTTTTATATAATCAGCTTGTTCTCATGATTTTTAGAGGTCACATCTCTGACGACTGTACTAAAATGTTAGTCTTAAGTTCGAAAATTTCTTTTCATACGTTTAGATTCTTACATAACTTTGGGGTTTTTCATATATATAGTTATATATTATGGTAAATATCTGTCACAAATTTAATAGTGTAATTGTAGATTTAATTATACTTTTGCATTTTTTTTATATAAAGATTTACTATTAACAAAATTAGTTGACTTTTTTCTTAGTCGTTGTGATATTCATACCAGTATTTTTTTGCTCAATTTAAGATTTTCTTAATATACAAATTCAATAGACTATTAAGAATCTTTTAAAATATCATCTTGAAAAATAAAGATTTGTTTTTTAAGTTTTATATAGGTAAACTTAATAACGAAGGTACCAACACTGGTAGGTATTCTTCTCTCGTGTTAATTTCTATGTTTGAATTATCACATTTGATTATTGTCGAAACAGGACAGATTGCAAAGCTTTACTTGGAAAAAAAATATATATATATATATTTTGGTAAACTTGTTGTATACTTGTTATTTGACAAGTATGTTTGAAAGTATATTATTACGAGGTGTTTTACAGCCTCTGAATATTGGCTAATAGAAAACTATAGTAAGAACTAATTTAAAATTTTCTGATGGGTTCCATGCAAACACTTTTAAAGAGAAAATATAATTTGTTTAAAATCCGGACAAATCTATAATTTTCGCGCTATCTATTAATAGTTGAAGACCTGCCCGGAGAAACGTTGCAACCGACAAATTGAAATTTGTCAGATAATAGCAAAAAACTATTTTGACAATATTATTTACTAAATTTAAGCGTTGCTTTTGTGTATTATTAGTAAAGTAATAATGTTGAATACAAATAACACAAAACAAAAGACTAATGAGCGCAGAAAACCAAAAAGTAATTTTTTGCAGAAGAAAAACGTTGCATGTGTACCTGGTGATAACGAACATGCAACGTTTTTCCGCTAATAGATTGTACTTCTACACAATATTCCTTGCAACGTTTTTACCTTAGGAAAATATGAGCCTTATTAAAGAATCCCAAAATTACAATTAATTAAAAATACAAAAACTGAAAAATAAACAAAAATTTATTCTCATTTAAACTTACATAGTAGATAAACAAAATCAGATTAAGTTGCATGTGCAGGCAGGTAACAATAAACTAATCTAGACTGTTCTTCTAAACATTCAGTCATTTTCAGCAAGTCTGCTTTTTTCTTATCAGCAATAGTTAAAGGTTCTCTGTACAGTGGAGGCATGGCTTCTGGTTCAATAAGCTTGTAAACTGTATTTCGGACTGCAGGTCGTCCTCTTGGTCTCTTGAGTAAAGGTGATGTCTGCCATGGCTGCAGGATATTATGCGTTTGTCTTATCCGCAGAACAGTCGGTTCGTTTGCTGTGACCTGTATCCAACGTGCTTCTGTTATTTTAATGTTGTCTTTCTTAATTTGACTCTCAACTGAGGTCAAGTCAACAAAATCTTCCTGTTTCATTTCCTCTACTTGAAAAGGTTTTCTTGATCTTGCCGATTTGATTAGCTCAAGTACATTTTGAGTGGAATATAGCTGACTGCTTTTTTTATCTTTTCGATGAGGGCAAAATCCCTATCACACGGAAAAAAGCTATGTCCTGATACTAAAAATTTGTTGATTTACTTCAGTAAAAAAGTTTGCTGACATTAGATAGTGACACAATGATATTATCTTCCAATTATTGTTTTGACCGACACATCGATCAGACCATAGTATGTTTTCGTTCCGCTTCAACCTCTAGTCTCTTAAAATTCTAAAGGACATACCTTAAAATACAGGAAGATATTTTAGCACTGCCCCTCTTGGCTACAGTTTCATGCCAACAACACATAGTAGCTTCAGAGGTTCCCATATTGTGGATAGCAAAATTGTAATTTGCGTACTGACGCTGGTAATAAACATCGAAATGTGATAAGTTAGGTATAAAAATGACTTGTTACAAATCCACACATAAAACTATGACATTAGAATTCAACTTAGCTGCTTCTTCATCAGCTTTCAAAGATGAGTATGCACTTTCTGCTTTTCGGTGATGTAGCTCGGATTCAGTTTGAATCTTCTCCCGTTCTTCCTCATTCTCTGCAGCACTCAGTTTAATAAAATTCTTATCACATACTTTGCAAGTGTCGGAGCGAGGAAGTCCAAAACGTAAATTAAAATCTTTGAATATTTCTCTGTAAGTATGGAATTTTACTTCAACTTTTGGATACAATATTCTAAAGAGCTCAAACATTTTGTTAATGTTTAGGTCAGGGTTGAGGCACTGTTTTTTGTTGGAGTTTCGAGAATAGTGGCTTTCTTGAGATGGAAAACTCGAAATATGTTGTCTGATTAGGTCTTTTACAGAATCTTTGGTTTTTGTTGGACGATTTACATGCTTTCCACGACAATCAAGCAACTTTTGATTTTACTTGATTTTTTGAAATAAAATTTGAACTCTGCGTTTTGTTATAGAAAAAGTTTCACAAAACATTTTTTGGCATACCTGTTATCTTTTTCCAGTAATCAACAACGAATATTTTACAGTACACTGACGTTTTGATGTGGCTTCATCTACCCTCCTTCTCTTTGGCTCCACTACTTCCATACATAAACCCAAATATTGTGACTGTTCATTATATGTCTTCTTATAGAAATCATTAAATAAGTTGTGTTTCATTTCCATCGTAATTAACTGACATCCGTTGAAGCAACATGCACAAGATCTAGCCTAAACACGGAAATATGAGTTTACAGATTTTTAACACATGTAACATTTTTCCACTTACCACATTAGAAAGCAAGTTTTTTGGAACAGAAACATTATTATAATTATTGTAAAGTTGTTCACTGTTTTTTAAGCGCTTACACTTTTCTTTCACCCAGTTTTCAAAATTTATTTGTCGTTTTTTACCTTTATTTAGATGATTTAAGACACGTGTTGTAGACGATAACTCTCCACACTCCGCCATGTTTAATGCACAAGTAACGTTTTTCCTCTCGTGCCGTGTTTCGTAGTTCTGTAAGGAGGGTATTGAATTAAAATAACTGCTAATAGATGGTGTCACTGGTTTGCTTAACGCATAAAGAACGTTTTTCACTGAAAAATCACTTTATCAAAATTTGTCGCTTACAACGTTTTTCCGGGCAGGTCTTCAGTTTATGAGAGCTTAAAAAGAATCTCTGATTTTTTCTGATAGGTTATATAAAAATTTATTTTATACTGATTGTGTAAGTTAATTATTAACAGTCAAAACATGACTGTTTTCTGTCCCGTCATACAAGTGAAAATTGAGCATGTTAATTTTTATAATTTGGAAAGAATTATTGTTAAATTGGTTATATTTCCACATTATATTTTTTATCTTCCATATACTTTGTCGGTCTAAACAATTAAATATGTTTGATCACTGTTATTGATCAAATTTAATAAATTGGATAAAAGTCATGTTTTGTACCGCATCATATTTTTCACGTATTAACCGTATAAAAGGTAATGATACCCTTGTGATCGAAAGTACCTCCCAAATGAGCGTATCTGATTGCCATCAAATGGATTAATCTTTTACAAGAATATATACGCTTTAAAAGCGCTATTGCGCTTTAAAAATATACAGGATGCCTCTCCAAAGAGATACCTTGGTGAATATTTTATGTTTGAAAGTTTCCAGATATGATATTTATACAGGGTGAGATTTTAGTGCGACATCGGCCGATAATTCCATTAAGGTACAAGATTTCCAAAAAACTTATTTAGAAAAAATGTAGGCAATGGTATTCTCCATACTTGGAAAATATGTGGAATTCTACAGGGTGATTAATAACTACGTGGTATAGTAAACATACAATTTTTTAAATGGGACACCCTATATATTTTTTCATATTTATATTCTACCCATAATTCTTGTTCTTATCATTGGGCTTTGCATTACTATACAGTATTTAACAAGTTATGACCATTTTTATTTCGAAATTCTTATGAAATCAACACCTTGTATATAAAGAAGTAATGCATAAACAATTATTTATTTTATATAATAAGGAAAACAATATATTGTAGTTTTTAAATTGAGTTGAATTGCAATCATTGACTAAAATTTGTATACAATCTTTCATTTTTATATAGCATTCTCTATATAAGCTTATTATTTTCCAAGACATTTTTAGTTTTCTTCAAATTTCGGGAATACATTCAATTTTTGTAAGTAGAAATAGGTATTGAGTATTGAGTGGTAATACAACAAAATTATTTTTATTCAATAAGTAACGAATAAAAATATAATGTAGTGAATGTATTTTGAACATTTACCTTAGACTTATTTCCTTAATATCACATTAAGTGTTACATTCACTACTAATAATATGTAGTGAATGTAACACTTAATGTGATATTAAGGAAATAAGTCTAAGGTAAATGTTCAAAACGTCCACCTTCAACGTCTATATAACATTGTAACCGATATTCAAATGATTGAGCCACATTTGTAAGTAAATTTTATTAAAAGCTTCTCTTATTCTATTTTTCATATCATCTGGCGTTGTTGGAAGCCTCTGGTATACAAGGTCTTTTATATAGCCCCATATAAAAAAATCAATTTTGGAGAATTCCGGTGATCGCGATGGCCAAACCGTTGATCCTCCTTTGCCTATCCACCTCTCAGGAAAGTTATTATTTAGATCAGCGATTCTCAAGCTTTTTTTACACGTACCACTTATATAAATTCGGCGTCAATCGCGTACCTTCTTCTTCTTCTTCTAATGGCGCAACAACCCTTTGTGAGTCTTGGCCTGCTTAACAATGTTCTTCCATTCTGCCCTGTCGGATACTTTCCTTCGCCACTGCCTGATGTTCATGGTTTTAAGATCCCTCTCTACGTCGTCTATCCATCTTTTACGGGGCCTTCCTCTTGTTCTGTTTCCTTGGGGCTTCCATCTCTGGACTACCTTTACAGCTCGATTATCTGGCATTCTTTCTAGGTGACCAAGCCAGTTTAGTCTGCGCTCTGCATTAGTTCATCCAGCTCGTGATTCATTTTAATTCTCCACGAACTATCGCTGCATTGGGTTGGTCCAAATATCTTCCTTAGTATTTTGCGCTCAAATATTCTCAGTTGATTTTCATCAGTGGTTGAGAGGGTCCACGTTTCACATCCTTATGTGACCACTGGTCTAATTACTGTTTTGTAGATTCTCAGCTTAGACTCACGATTCAGTCAATCGCGTACCACATATTAAAAAAGTAGATAATAAAATTTATTAATTTTGTATTTAATGTATGTCCAAAAATGTATTTATTTAGAAAAGTTCATTATAAATGGTACAAAATAAAACTTTCAGTCTAACCCAGTCTAATAATTCACTGAGAAGGATGGTCCTGCATAACTACAACAAGTTAATCGATATCATGATCAATTATTGCGCTTAGTTTTATTCGTAAATTTGGATTAAGATTAAGCCTACTGCAAAATTTATTTTTTACTTGTAGAATAACAGAAAATCCAGTTACACATAGGTAGGTGGTCGTAAAAGGAAGTAAAAATAACAATGCTTTTTTGATAAAGCTGGATAATCATTTTTAATATTTAGCCAAAATTTAGCTAACTGTAATTGTGAAAAATATATTTTCAAACCCCTACACAAGATACTTCTATTAAAAACTCTTTTTTATCCTGTTTCAATGTTTCAGGAATGCTATCCAGAACAAATGATTGTGTCCAAAGAAACTGAGCATAGTTTTCATCAAAATAGTCTTTAAAACTATCAATTAGCATTTGACAATGCTGTTTTATGGTAAAAATAAAATCATCTATAACCTTTATTTCATGCTCAATCAAAAAAATTTCTAAATTGGTAAACGACTGCAAGTCTTTTTTTGAAACACTTTTATTCATCATATAACATTTCTTGATAAAAGCATTTAATTTGTCGTTTACAGAACATCGATTATGTGATTCACCTTGTAAGCTTAAGTTTAGGTCATTTAATCGATTAAATATGTCTGTTAAGTAAGCTAGTGCTGTGAGCTACAATTCATCTAGTAACCGATCACGCAGTTCAAAACTGGTTTCCATTAAAAACACATGTAATTCAGAACGCAACTCGAATAACCTATTCAACATTTTTCCTTTTGATAACCATCTTACCTCTGTGTGTAGCAATAACTGAATATCATCACTTTCTATTTCAGAACATAGTTTTGAAAATTTAAGGCTTTAGATTTTATGAAATTGACTATCTGAACGGCTTCATGGAAAACATGTTTAAATTCATCTGGCATTCGCTTTACTACCAAATCTTCTCTGTGGATACTATGTATAATGGGTAAAAGTACAATTTTCTGCAACCAGTTTTACTTTGACAGTTACACCTTCGTATTTCCCTGGCATGACTCGGGTACCATCCAAACAGAAACCAACGCATTGTTTCCAGTCTAGTCCATTTTCCACAAAAAATTATTGATTTTCTTGAATATTTCATCGGCAGTAGTTTGTTCCGTTAACGCCTCACAAAATAAGTACTCTTCTTCGATTTTGTATGTTGTTGTAAGTTGAGCATAGTTTGTTACATCTGTGCACTCATCAAGTTGTATTGCAAAAAAAATACTACTATATATCCGGTTTACCAATTTTTCTTTAACATTTAATGCCATTATTTCAATTCTACGACGTACGGTATCATTGGATAATGGTATAATACTAAACTGTTTACCTGAATTCTCAATAAAGCAACGGTATGTGCTTTTCCACACTTCGCAATTCTTAAACTCACGAGGAAGAATGCCTCTACTGTGTTTAGGTTGCTGCCGGTGAAATTCGACAATAATTTTTTGTGCCTCTCATCTCTGTTAACTTCCGAACAAAGTAATCCTTAGGTTTATTTTCCAACAGTGAATATTTTGTATTAAAGTGGCGTTTTAATAGCGAAGGTTTTATACACTGGTTGGAAAGAATTTTCGAACAGATTACACATTGGGGCTGGCTCATCATTTATATTTATGAATGTAAATCCCATTCTTTCCCTTTCTTCTAGTTTATAGAGTGCCACCTTTAAGTGCTTTGCATACCATCAGTGGTACGCGTACCACAGTTTGAGTACTGTGTGATACCTCCAGTGATACCTCCATGTGATATACTGGAGCACCGCGTGTAAAAACCACATTCGTTGTCAAATATTAAGCGGTACATTTTGCAGTAGTATTGGCAAATGATTATTTAGAAAATCCAGATATATGGCACCATTCACACTACCGTCAAAAAAATGTGGGCCAATCACATAATCGCCAACAGTACCACCCCAAACATTTCTAAATCACCTATTTTGACTATGAGTGTAAACAAAGTAGGGATTGCTTGATGCATAGCAATGAAAATTGTGCCGATTTACCGTTCCATTTTTGTGAAATGTAGCCTCATCTCCAAAAAGTACATAATCGAAACAAAAATCGGTTCCTTTTCCTGTGCTGCTGAGACCATTGACAAAAAGCTAATCTTCGTTTATAATCATCAACTGTCAATTCTTGATGTAACTGTATGCGGTAAGGATGCATGTTCACGTGAAATTTTAGGAGTGCTGATATGGGGATCTTCAGTAGTAGCTATCAGTACATCATATTCCTTTTCTTCACTTAGAACAGTTTTGGTTCACTCTTTTTTTTTATATACAACTGACTCAGTGCGGACAAAACTATCCATTATTTTTTTAACAGCTCTTGCGTTTGGCTTCCTCTGCTCACGATATCGCTCGTGATATATTCTGGATGCTAGTAGCAATTTCTCGAACTTTCTTCTAATACCCAGATTATATTTAAATGGGAATAAGCCACAATTAAAAGTTAAAGTACGTTTATTGACGTTTCAATTTCCACTTCGGAAATCGTTCTCAAAATACAAACATTAGTCACTAATGTTGAGAACGATTTCCGAAGTGGAAATTGAAATGTTAATAAACGTACTTTAACCTTTAATTGTGGCTTATTTCCATTTAAATAGTAATTACTTTTTCAACTGGTATCTTGTTAAGCAGGCGCTCTAGGCCTTCAGGACTCTCTGCAATTATAACTGTGTCATGCCGTGTCAACTGAGCCCTCTCTCACTCTACGTTTAATTGAAACAACTTTTGTTAAACTAGATATTCCAGGCTCATTAGGCTGATTAGTCGAAGCTCATCACATCTTTTTGTACCTATTTCTTTATTAGGAATAAAGACCCATGTAGATTTTAGCCAATCCTCAGGTGTATAATCACTGTTGTAAATGGTGTTAAATAATTTGGCTAAGATTTTTAAGTTTCCTTTGTTTATTAGTTACAGGAATTCTGAATAAATCTCTTCTGATGCAGAACCTTCTCTGTTTCTGACATCATTATACTTGGCCCTTTTCCTGTCTAATGTTGGTTACGAAAAGGAGAACCTCTGTAGTCAAAAACATCAAAACTATAGTATGTCTATAGTTCTTTTATTTCTTGTGTTATAGGACTGTCTTATTATTATAATTTATTAACTTTGTATGTGTTAAGGATTTACGATTTTCTGTGATTTCCTCAGCTTTGTTGTATATGTTTTTAAATAGATCATGTTTTTGGTACATTTCCTCTATTTCTTTGCTCCTGTCTGCCGTTGATGCTTGCTTGGAATGTCTAATTTTTATTTTGGTCAGTATTTGGGTTTGTTTGTAAATTTTCTATATGCGTGTTTTTAAATTTTCGCCATTGTTTCCTTAAGTCCACTATATCTTAAGTATCCATTCCTTAAACTGTTTCTTGATACTTATAGATGTTATATGCTCTTGAGAGTTCATCATCATCATCATCATCATCGAGCCTTCATTTATCACATCCACAGCTGGGCATAGGCCTCCCTTAAACTTCTTCATTCATTACGATTTTGTGCTCTTTGTTGCCAATTTTTGGTGATACGCCTGATGTCGTCATCCCAACGTGTAGGTGGTCTTCCTCTACTACGTTTTTCTGCTCTTGGCCTCAAATTTGTAATTTTCTTCGTCCATCGTCGTGCATTCTCGCTACATGGCCTGCCCAGTTTCAATTCAGTTCCGCTATGCGTTCCACAACATCAGCAATACTCGTCCTTCTTCGCAGATCTTTGTTTCTTATTCGTTCCCGGAACGTCACTCCCAGCATCGACCGTTCCATTCGTCTCTGTGCCACTCTCAGTTTCGAAGCCGTAGTCTTAGTTAGAGTCACAGTTTCCACTCCATATGTCATGACCGGTAATACGCATTGGTCAAATAATTTTCTTTTGAGGCTAATTGGCATGTTGGCCCTAAGTGTGTCTCACAGGCTGTCTACGCTAAAGTAATTCGTCTTTGAGTTTCGCATGTTTGGTTATCCTCGCTGATCCTTATTTCATGAACCAAATACGTATATTTCTCCACCAGTTCTACCACTTTGTCTTCAATAGTTAAATGGTTATTGGGGACCATATTTATCATAAACTTAGTTTTCGTCAAGTTCATTCTGGGGCTTCTTCCAAATTATCTGTGATAAGGACAGTGTCATCTGCGAAACGGAGACGAATAAGCTTTTCGCCGTCCAATGTTACTCCTTTGTGGTCCCAATTTACCATCTTAAAGGCATACTCTAATGTCGTTATGAATAATTTCGGTGACAGTGTATCTCCTTGCCTTATCCCACGTTTTATTTTTATTGGTCAGGTTTTAACGTGTATCTTTACAGTCATAGTGACATTTTTGTAAATATTGTAAATAAATTCACTATATCTATGGTCAATTCTGCTGTCATTCATTGCTTCTTTAAGGCTGTCTCTTTCGATCGTGTTGAACGCTTTATGCTGAAATATAGGAAAGTTAGGACAAGGGGTTTGTTGTATTCCATAGATTTTTCAATGAGTGTCTTTACTGTATGGAGGTGATCATTAGTACCATAATTTGATGGGAATCCTGCCTGCTCTCTCGGTTGGTAGAAATCTAATTTTTTTCTTCAATATTGATGTCACTAATATATTGAAGAGCTTGTATATGTGGTTCAACAGGCAAATAGGTCTATAATTTTCTAGGTCCGTTCTATCTCCTTTTTTATGCAAAAGGATGGTTATAGCATTATTCCATTCTTTGGTCACCTCTCTTTGCTGCAAATATAGATTAAACAGTTTCCTTAATGGATTTAATAGCATATCTCTTCCAGTTAGGATAGCTTCTATTACAATCCCGTCCTCTCCTTGGATTTTGTTATTTTTCATTTCTCTTAATGCTTGTTCAATCTCATCTACCTTTATCTCTGGCATTAGTTCGGATCCTTGATTCCTGATCTTCTTTGAAATGGCTGTTTGTATTTCTGTTTGATCTTCTCATCTACTTCCATATAATTCCTTGTAAAACTCTTCAACGACCTGTATTAACTCATCCCTACGTGATACTATTTCGTTTTGCTGGTATCTTAATTTATGAGTTTTACATTTCCTATTTGTTAGCTTTCTACGTAGAACTTTTAGTTTGTTATTTTTCTGTATAGTACGGTTTTAAATTTCCTTAAATTTCTCCTGATTTCCTTCATAACAGTTTTATTCATTTCTCTTAGAGTGTGGCTGTCTGCATTCTTATCGCTTCTCATTTGTCTTCTTTGATTTAGCAGCGTTTCGGTATATGGACTTATTTTACTATCTGATTTTCTTTTAGGACAGTGCACTTGACGACTTTCTTGTAAGGCGTTTATAATGCAATTATTTAAGTCGTTAAGATCGTTCTCGGAGGTTTCACTCAGTAGTAGCTCAGTTACTATTGATATGCGCGTTCATAAAAGATAAAATGAGTGAACTATGGTGCCCTTCATGTGCCATCTCCGCTAAGAAGGTTGGCTATCATCACGGCAATTCTAGCGCTTGAGGCTGCTGTTCGGAACAGTTGAATATAATTGCAAGCGAACTATTCCTGAGGTTTCCCAATCAAGCTGAGACAAATAATTTTAGTATTATACAAGAAATACAAAATAGTGGAAAAAACTAGCATAGATGTTATTTCTGAATATGTATTTCTGAATATGTATAATTGTATAAAGGTCTAACGATAAATTAGTAGATACAAACAGTGTCTTACCAGATTTCAGAAGAAGACCAAGAAGAAGATTAACAAGCTGCTAATTTTTTATACATACTGTATGAAAATCTAATAAAAATTATGTATAGATATAAATATAGATACATACTTGCATAAGAAATATCTATTTTGTAATTATTTTATAATACTTACTACTTAGTTATTGTTGGTTTATGTATTACCTAAATATAATATGTTTCTAATTTTATTTCACTAATATATCGGGGTCAGTAATGACGCATCTTTCTTTAATAATTTTTATCAGCAGATAATACCAAAGGCATGAATCATTAGATTTTTGTTTATCTACATTTCTGTTACCTTTAATAAAATTAAAATTATATTGGTATTAATAGAAAATTTATTTGACGTAGTTCTAGTAATAAATATCTTAATGACCATTATGCTGAACACAAATTACATTTTTAATATACAATATAGTAAATAAAACACCTACAAAGCGACTGGAAATAAACATAATGGTAGAAATTATTAGCAACACGTTTGTACGCAATCTTGACCTAAGCAGATGAGCATAAAACTATTCTGGATATAACGTGTATAAAGCATATTTATTTTTAAAAGTTTAGTGTAATTTCAGTTAACAGCGTCATGTCAAAATTATACAAACGCTACTTACCTACGGTCTCTTTTTCGTCAGTACGCTGCCTAAGAATTACAAGGTTGTATGATACAAAATGTAGAAACTGATGAAAATGACTTTGAATATTTTGACCATTAGATTTGGTATACAAGAAAGTATATTTGCTTTTGTTTTTAACATAATAGACGAAAGTCTACTACAAAGGCACATTTCAAAAAAAAGAAATAGAAAATATTTAATTTTTTCCATATTTTTATTGAAAAAACAAAATAACATAGAACTTCATGACTAATAAAAAACAAAAAATGCAAAAGCATGAAACATAAGTTATTGTAACATTATCTTCTGATCAGCAATCTCAGTTTTACTGTTTATGTTGAGACATGTTGGAAAACATGTGAACATAAAAGTTTCTGTCTACATCTGGTATCCACTTGTACATAGATTTCAGAGCTTCTACCTTGTTTTGTGCCAAGGTGACTTTAATATCATGTTTGTTTATTTATATGGGTATTTCGTCATTTTCAGCAGTATGTCTCATCGCATTCTGTTGTCTTAAACTAAAGATTTTCTATTCACGTTAGTTAACCCTTAAGTACCATAGCGGGGTCAAAATTAACCCCCCGCGTTTTTAATGCCAAGTTTCGCTACCGAAACATAGATTGAGCATTGCGCGCTTTCTGCTAATCTTCGACCGGTAGGTGATTTATCGATCTACGAAAATTCCGTTAGTTTATCTGTTACTACTGCAGAGTTAGGCACGCATAGGGTCAATTTTGACCCGCTTATGGTATAAGTGTTTCTAGTGCAATTAACGAGTAATTTGAAATGGCGGGGTGTAGTCGCAATAAACGTCCTCTGACACAGAAAGAACTTGAAGAGGAGGGACAAAAAATTATGGACAATGGACTAGATAGTGACAGTGAGTTTTTAGACCAGGCTAGTGAACACAGTGATCACGAAACAGACAGTGAAGAGGAATGGGACGATGATGACGAAAAAAATTGGCAAATTAATAATTCCGAAACTGGTAGTGAATATTCGGGTGAAGAAAGTTATATAGCTGACTCAAGGGATGTGTTTTATGGCAAAAATAGGTACAAGTGGTCTAAAACTTCTCCCACCTTTTCTCGTACACGTAAGCATAATTTAATTAATCATTTACCTGGTGTTATTGGAAAAGCTCGAGCTAGTATGCCAGAAAAACCAGTTGATGCTTGGGAATGTATTATTAGCCACGATATATTGCAAAAAACTCTTGAGAAAACCAATGAACGAATAACTAATATGGCTTCTAAATATAATTTACACAATTTATCGTGTCAATATACCAATCATCTTGACATAATTGAATTAAAGGCCTTCTTAGGCTTATTATATTTAGCTGGGGTATTTAAATCCAATAACGAAAATTTAAGGTCTTTATTTGCTATGAATGGTACTGGCCGTGATATATTTCGAGCAACCATGTCACTAAACCGATTTTATTTTTTGCTTGGAAGCCTTTGTTTTGACAACCCAGCTACTAAACAAGAACGTATTGCGCACGGAGATAAACTGGCAGCTATATCCAATATTTTTAATATGTTTATAATTAATTGCCAGTCCAATTATAGCTGTGGTGAATATCTCACAATAGATGAAATGCTTATTACATTTAGAGGAAGGTGCCAATTCAGGATGTATCTCAAAAATAAGCCAGACAAATACGGTCTGAAAATGCAGTGTTTAGTAGACTCTAAGACACATTATTTGCTAAATAGTTTTATATATACTGGAAAAGATACACGCAGAGCAAATCCAAAAAAGTTATCCATCCCCACTCTAGATGTTTTGACACTTATTCCACCAATTTCTGGTACAAATAGAAACATAACAGCAGATAATTGGTTTTCGTCCATTGAGCTCATAAAAGAACTGAGAAGCCATAAAATTTCATATGTTGGAACTCTAAAAAGAAATAAAAGAGAAGTCCCTGCTGAATTTCAACCCAAAAAAAACAGGCCACCTAATTCTGCCTTATTTGGTTTTACAGGAAGCGAGAGCCTTGTATCTTTTGTTCCTAAGAAAAATCGTGCAGTGTTGTTAGTGTCAACTATGCATCATTCCAATACAATGGTTAATGGAAAGCCAGAGATTATAAATTTTTACAACGAGACAAAAGGTGGGGTGGATTCATTGGATAAGAAATGTGCATGCTATAAAACTGGCAGAAGAACTTGTAGGTGGCCTGAAGTAATATGGTTTCGCATTTTGGACATTGCAGGATTAAATGCTAACGTAATTTTTAATGGAGTTCATCAAAATCAAATAATGGAAAGAAGATTGTTTTTAACCACTTTAGGTCAAGAACTTATTAAGGCCCATTTAACTCGTAGAGCTCAGCAAACTTGTTTACCGAGAGAAATTCGTAGTGCCATTTTTAAAGTTTCCGGACTTCAGAAATCCAGAGCCACAACGACGAAAAAAGAGGAGAAGGTGTAAAATATGTGAAATCTAAATCAATTTTTTTTTAGGTAGGAGCTATGATACCTAGATTTCACCATTGGATATAAAAAAAACTGCACATTGTTATTATTTTTCTTATAATTCGAGAAAGTGCATAGCTATGTTAATTTGACTGAATACAAAAGTTTTTTTTTTAAATAAAGTTATATCTAATTAACCAAATTCGTTTATTTTTATATAAATGTAAAAGTAGCTGTAAACAAAATAATTTAAAATAAAACAAGTTAAAAAAAGGATATTTTTGATACAAAAAACAATGGGGGGTCAAATTTGACCCTGCCATGGTACTACTACTACTACTAAATGTTACTATTTTTGGCCATGGTAGTTAAGGGTTAAAAGTGGTTTGAAAACCGATGTCATAAACATCTGTAGTAAATTGTAAAGAAACCACCTTTGTAAATGGAACGGCAGTATAATTTAGTTTTGATGAATAGGTTGAAAAATCCAAAAAATCTTGCTCTTTCATTTGAAGTATAGTGTAAGGCTTTTTTGTGTTTACTTTTAAAAGCATTCTTAATAACGAGAGTTTAGAAAAGTATTCAGATTGTCTCAAGTTCATATTAGTTTTTAAAATATGTGCAATAACAAAACTCAATTGCGATTTTGCAGAACGCAACTATTGTTCCACAAAGTCAAATCCTCAAATAACGAATAGTCTTCTACAACCCTTTTCAAGATTTGTATAGAGCACTGGCAATATCATTCCCAACCCGACCATGCATTGCCTCTGACCAAATGGCGCAATAAACAGTCCGGTTTATAGAAAGGTTATACACATTTAACTTACTTTTATAAAAGAAATTTTTGACTTCCCCTTTTGGACATGTCAATACATTTTGTAAGTCAAAACACATAGGACATTCTCTACGGATTCTCTAATAACGGATTAATTACGGCTGTCGTCGCTTCTCCTAAGTTTCGTCTTCTCGTTCACACTTCGTACATAGAGGTGTGTCTGCTAGCCCTAGTATGTGGAGGTGTTTGCTTAGTTGACAATAACCAGTTAAAAAACCAATTGTTAAATGTAGGTTTTTCCTGGTCATTCCCAAGTACTTCTTTGATTTTGACCCTTCAAGGTTACATAGTGTTACCCTGGCAAGTTTACATTCTTGCCCTTCTTCCCATCTTTTTACGGTTTGCCTATAGGAGTGACATTTGACAATTTCCGCGATTGTTGTAGTTGACCAACCAAAAAGATCCCCAGGTCCTTAGAGTCTTAGGCCTGCCGCCTTCCTAGATTGAGGAGATTTTAGCGAATCACGTAGTACCCTTTTCTCAATATATCGGCGATGATTTTCTATTAATGCAAGATAACGCGCGACCCCACTCTGCAATGTGTATCACGCAATATTTAGAGGAAGTTGGTATTAATAAAATGAACTGGCCAGCGTGTTCGCTAGAACTGAACCCAATAGAGCACGTTTGGAACAATTAACGATCATTTCTTGATTAACGAACTTCGCTTGGCTCTAGAAGAGGAATGGCAAAACATCCAGCAAGATGATATTCGCAACCTCATAGACAGCATGAGCCGACGTGTAAAGGCAGTTATAGAGGCTAGGGGAGGAAATATAAAGTATTAAGTTATTTTTTAGTAGTTTTTCTTTGTTATTTGCGTACTTAGGTTAAGTTACATTTAAGTTGTTTTTTTTATGTTTTGTTATTGTTATCGTTGTTCATTAAAACCAAGATCATGTCGTTACTTTTAATCATTATTTAAATACAATACTTCTGGGATGTCAATATGGCATTCCTTCGATATCAGTCACGAAAGCCCCCATCTTTGTATTACAAATTAATACAAAAGATAATGGTGATAATAGGAAAAGTCGTAAATTGTAGGTGGCAAAGTCATTTTGCTCCTAAAAATGATCCAATCCATATTTTTACATAAAACAAACAACATAATACTAAGAAGACATAATTGCAATCGAAAAATAAGGTTTTACGAAAATCAGCTAAACAGAATCATTCCACAGGATGTTTCAAAGTTACGATAAGAATCCACCTTTCAATTAACCCCGTATAATAAGTCAAATACACAATTTTATTAAAAAACTGACTATACTAAATTAAAATTTATAAATTTTACACAGTGTGCTAAAAAAATCATCAAAGTGGTGCTAAAAATAAAAAAACTGAAATATGTAGGGGAGAGTGTTGTACCTTGGGTCAATTTTTAGTTTTTATTTTTTTCTAAATCCTAAAATTATATATTTGCAAAGTTTATCCAATGTATTAGTTACTTTGTCTATTTGGCTACATGCTTTCTTTTTATTGACACATTTTAAGCTTAGTAGTTAGTTAAAAAATATATTTTAGCAGGCCCTTGCATGTTGACCCAAGGTACAAACTGGTAATGTACCTTGGACCAGCATATATTGTACCTTGGACCAGCATTATGTTGTACCTTGGGTCAGTTATAAAAAAAAATAGAACAAATCTTGAAATGTTTTATTGAATATCTCAAAATAATCAGAACATTATGATTAACTAATGATTAATTTAGTAAATAAAAACTTATTTGACATTATATCCGCTAAATTTAACATTAAATTTCAGGTGCGCATCGTGACGTGCAGTTCCGCTTATTTTGTGCGGTTGTGGACGTTTACGTACAATATCATTGCGCAAAAAATCATAAGTCTCGGTTGAGTCGTTTATGAACTTATTGGAATCTAGAATTCTACGTAAATATCTAAGTTCATTATTAATTCCACTGTTCAGTATCTCGGCAACATAATAAACAAAAGATTTCTTCCCTGCCACTTTCACTAAAACAAAGTCTCCTTTTTTAATCTCGTTATTTTCAGATAAGTCATATATTTTTTGGTCATTTAATAATTCTTCTTCTCTAGTTACCAAGTCCTCAAATGTACCTCCATCACTTGAACTTGATTCACTATCATACTTCGCAGCTCTTTTTGGCACATTTTGTATATCTTCTGTCGCTATTTGCTTTGTAACTGCCTGCACTTTCTCAAATGATACCGTCTTTCCCTTTTTAAGCGTAGCTATTTCATCTTTCTCTGGAGTATCGGTAAGTATTCGTGACTTTCCTCTTGCTCTTCCTAACTTCTTTTTGCGAACAGGTGCCTTTGGATAGGGTCGCAACATTTCAGGTGTAATAGAACTTCCTGAAGTTCCTGCTTGACGAATATTTGAGGTAGAAGGAGTAGAGGCTTCCATTTCATTAACTGTAGTTTTAGTTTTTTCCCCGTCCTGTTCAACATTGACTTGCTCGCGACTGTCAGTAAGCTGGTTTAAAGGACGATCAGTTACATACGAAGACAGAAACTCATTATCTTCAAAAATGTTTTCATTGACGGGATAGAGACCGCTCACCTCAAATCCCTTCTGGATATTAGATGTAGTAAATGCTTTTGGAAATGCCTTACCTGCAAGTTCGGCTATATCGTAAATCGTAATAGGTTGTCCAGGGTGCATAATTATCCACTCACTACAGGCGGTATTATAGTAAGTTTTCATCGGTCCAAAAACTTTTCGATCGAGCGGTTGCATTTTGTGGCTGGTGTGGGGATGAAACGTTATCGGTAGAATTCCATTCTTCTTACAGAAATTAATGACACTTACATTCACGTGGCTATCGTGATTATCCAAAAGTAATATAACTGGATTTTCAACTGTTGGTTTCACATGATTTTTAAAGTGTTGTAGGTATTCCAAAAACAATATTTCGTTTGACCAGCCGGACGAATTTGCACCTCCTATAGTTCCAACTGGACAACCTTTTAGCATGTGAGGCTTAAAATTAACCCTCGGAAATATCATCATTGGCGGAATATGATTTTCGATTGCATTTATTGAGGCTATCAAGGTTACATTTTGACCTCGCTCTGCACTTGTCATTTGACCTAATTGTTTTATTCCCTTAGGTCCTACAATTTTTGGTGGTACATGGACAGTCGTTAACCCTGTCTCGTCACAATTCCAAATTTTTTCTGGGGAAAAATCTCCACGAGACAAAGCTTCTTTGTAGTTCTTAAAAAAGGAAGATATATTTGTTTTATTGAAGGATGTTGATCTGGCCAAACTTGTAGGTTCTGGTTTACGAAGTGATAAATCTTCATGTCTTCTAAGAAACTGCCTCAGCCATTCCTTGCCAGCTATCTTTTTTTGGTCCCAAGAAGGCGGATAAGACTTGTTATTTGCAGTTGCATACTGGTATGCTAAAGTACGAACTTCCATTTTCGTCAAACCATAGTGGAGGTGTGCAGCAGTGAGAAGATATATTTTTAACTCAGCTTCCTCTTCTTTATTAAAAACTTGTTTTACATTATTGGCAGCAACATAAGAAAATTCTGAAGCCCCCGACTGCCTGAAGGATTTTACGTGCCTGATCAGCGTGGTTTTTGATATGTTATAGCACTTTGCTGCTTCCCTAATTGATAATTCACCACTTATGCATTTATTTGCGGCTGCAGTTAAATCCTGGGCATTTAAATGTGGTCTTTTGATACCCACTTTACTTCTCGGCATTTTAAAATGACTATCTGAAACAATAATAAAAGGTTTTTTTGGTAACAGACACACCAATTAATTTAAATAAAAGTCAAAATAATGTTAATTCACAATAGGATTGTACCTTGGTCCGGTCCAAGGTACACGACCTACCGATGACCCAAGGTACACAACGTAACAATTTCAGCTGTTTTTTGTTTTCTAATATTAGGTTATGCGTTTAGACAAAAAATACATTCATGATTATCAAGCGTAAATATATATTGTCCATTACAGATAATAATAATATATATATATATATATATATATATATATATATATATATATTTACATTTGAAGCGGATTTTAACAGATAACAAATAGGTAAATAATTTACTTACGATCAAACAAAACACAAAACGCTCTGCAAGTCACCACGCTGCAATTTTTTGATAAGTGTATTTAGATGCCATCTACCGCTGATATTATTAAACCACTAATTCAACCAAATCGAAGAGAAATCTGCAGTGGGTAAGAAAGAAAGTCAACTGACCCGAGGTACAACCCGGTCCGAGGTACAACACTCTCCCCTACTTTGAATTTGACCAAAATTTTTTCAGTTGCGTTTTTTTTGCATCTGAGTGTATAAGTATATAGTATATATTATAAGTATAAGTATAAGTATTACTCTTAAAAAAGTATCTACTGTAATATATTAAAACCAAAATACAATTGAACGACTAGTTACAAAATTAATAAAATAAAGATAGTATCTTAAGCAGTATAACAGCAGAAGAAAAAATTAGTATGTATCAAATTATGGAATCAATTAAAATATATCATAAAAATTCATATTTGCAAATACCTATATAATTGCAAGCCATTTAGTTATTAAATGCACACTTGATATTCATCAAATACAATCAACCTTAGCACCTGCGTCTACTTATTTTCTCATTACTTTTAACTATCAACACCTTAATCTTTTTCATCGGACCATGTTATGCCGTTTATAGTCTGTCGGTACCTTAACTTGTCCCTTATCTCACTTAATCTTGTCTCGAAGCGTTTCGATTATGCTTAATCTTGTCAAGGTTTGTATGTCTATTAGGTGTTATCGTAGCTTTTTTTATTACGGTGTATACGCGAGCATGTTAAAAATTCGATAAAAACCATTATTTTGAGAATCGGAATAATGATTATGTATGTAAAAAGAAACACAACAACGAAGAAATGTTCATGTAATTTCTAGAAATGTTTTCTTGTAAATGCAAATAAAAATATTTATGTCTTAATTACAATATACAGGGTTAGTTGCAAGTTGGAAGTTGCTAAATACCTAATGAAATAATATGAATACTAGATTATTAATTGCATCTAAAAATAAATGGAATGATAGGTATGCCCAAATCAACATCAGTTGAATTGCCATAAGGAAGCATCTTTTTTTATTAATGGCCTTGGCATAGCCAATTGACCAGACTATTTTGTAATTTGTATTCTTATTTTTTTTTATTATTTCCTTATATTACTTTTTTGATATTGTATGTAGTAAGTATATATATTTTTTATTTTGTTTTGGTCATCTTTTATAATAATTTTGTTTTACATATTTTTCTTATTTATTTATTTTTGTTTGTTTCTTTTTTTCCAATTTTTTTTAATTTTTTCGTATTAAAAGGTTTATTACATGATTGGTGTGTTCTCAAATTGGTTACAAGTTTCATCTTAATTTTAAGGTTAGTACATTATATTTTTTTAAAGTTTATATTTACAATTTCTTATTAACTGATAAATACAATTAAAGATTTCTACGTTTCCAGAGAAAATTAATTCATTTATGTGAAATGGGAAACAGACATTTAGTTTTCGTAAGTTTTCATAAAAACATATAATATTTCCTTGTTGGTTTACACATTCTAATAGTATATGTGTTAAATCTCCATATTTACCACAAGTACAGTTTGGAGTATCTGCTAGATTCATTTTGTACATTCTTGAAGGTGTTAGAGCATGATTTGACCTTAGCCTATTAATAGTTTTAATAAAACTTCTGTTGGACTCTGAATAAAACCACCTTTTTTTAAGAAGTGTGGGTTGCCAATATTTAAAGGATGACTGTCTTTCGGATTCCGTATAATTAGCTTGCCATTTTAATTTGAGCCGATGTTTACTACATACATCTATATGTGACACCGATAGATTATTGTTGTCTATGGTTTCTCCGCTTGATAATGCTTCTTTTGCCAAAGCATCTGCTATTATATTACCCTTTATCCCAAAATGGCCTTTGATCCATGCGATAATAACTTCTCCTCCGAGGTTTGAAACCTCGTAGTACAATTTTAAAATCTCTATATCAAGATGAGTCAATTGCTTGGATTTATTTGTTACACATAATCTTTCTACTGCACATTTACTGTCTGTAAATATTACACAGTTCTTCATTTCCTTTGTCAAAGCGTGAGAAAGAGCAAACTTTAAACCCAGCATTTCGGATGTGTAGATGGTGGCTTCATCAGGTAACTTATATTTATGCTGTTGTTCAGAGTACTGTTGGTATACTGCGCAGGCAGTGCTATTTCCTTTTTTTGAACTATCAGTAAACATATAATAATAATTAGGCCATCTCTTCTGAATTTTTGCGTTAAACATGGGGCCTTGGACATCATTGAGAAATTCTGTTTTGATTTTTATTGAGAAAAGCACATGAGGCTTTTCAGTATAAACTGGTGGAAGATGACACTTATAAAGTACCTCTTTGAATTTAGACAGATTTCTGTAGCTTCCCGCCGAGATTTTTTTTAAACCAATACTTTTTAGTCAAATCTAAAACAGCCAGATTGTGAATATCTTTGAGAAATACTTGGTATCTGCTAATGGTACGAGCTATATATTTGTCGGTAAGATACTGCCTCCGTAAAATCAATGGCGGTTTAACAGCTTCAATTTCCATTACATTATTTGGTGTAGATTTCAGATACCCGAGGCACAAGCGTAGGCACTTATTTTTCTGTACCTACCTCAATTTTTTTTAAATGGGTGTTCGATGCGTTTCCATACAAGTGACAGCTATAATAGATAACTGGTCGTATCATAGATCGATAAAATATTAAACTAATTTTGGGATCTGCACCCCAGTTTGTTTTACAGAAAGCTCTTAGGATGTTGAATATGATCTTATGTTTTTAATGATATATTGAATATGATCTTTCCACAAAAGTTTTCTGTCTAAATAAGTTCCCAGGTATCTGACACAGTTTTTAATTGGAAATTTGAATTGACCACAATTTATATACCCTTCTGGAATTCTATGTTTTCTAGAAAAGAAGCAGATTTCTGTGTTAGGATTCTGATAATGTTAATCCATTTGATTCATAACATGCATGTATTGATGAAATAGCTGTTGTTAAATTATTTTTAGAAACATCAATTGATTTGTCTGATGAATAGAGTACCACATCATCTGCAAATTGTAGTATTTTTGTGTTAATAGGAACAATGACAACAATGGAACAAATAGAACATATTATATAAAATATATAAAAGTGGACTTGAAATACTTCCCTGCTGCAGGCCTACATTGGACAGTCGAGGAGAAAAAATTTTCTCATTGATTTTTAAGTAAATCAATCTCTCTGATTACAAAGTTTTCAAAAAGGATGTTAAATCTATAGGTATCCCTACTGACAATAACTTTTGTTCAAGGATATCCAATTTTATATTATCAAAAGCAGATGATACATCCAGAAATGCAGCTGCAGTGGATGAGTTTTCAGTGAAATTGACTTGAACTGTTGTTACGAGAGCAGTTATGGCATCTTGAGTAGATTAAAATTTGTGAAAACCAAATTGGGAAATTAAAAGAATGTCATTAAATTCTAACCAACGTTTTAATCTATTTTTCATTAGTCTTTCCAGGGTTTTAAGAAAACAAGAAGCTAGAGATATTGGGCGATATGAATTGTGATCGTCATCACGTTTGCCAGGTTTTCTAATAGGTATTATGATATACTCCTTTCAGCTTTCTGGAATTGGTGCCTGTTTCTGTCAAATATTATTTAGAACATTAAGTAGATGGATTTTATGTTCATTTGTCAGGTTAGATATCATACAATAAGATATATTGTCTTTACCAGGAGCAGTATTATTATTTTGTTTGAGGACCCTTCTTAGTTCCCATAGATAGAACGGACGATCTAAGCTAAGGTAATCTCTAGAAACAAGGGCTATGGAGTTGGTAATTTCATTCGGAACCCAATCTGGTGAAATTTTTTGGTAAAACTCTGTTATCCATGGTTCGTCCGGGTCAATAGGTAAATTATTGGATTATTTGCGATTTTTGAAGCAATTGACTTTCCTCCATACCTCCTTAATGGGAGTATTTTGATTTATGCTTTCACAATACTCCCTCCAGTTTTTCCTTTTCTTTTCCTTAAAGGTTTTCTTCGCTAATGCGTGCATCTTTTTATATTCTATTAAGGAAGCATCTTAAGTCAATTATTATTTATGTTATATACTGCGGATGTTACCAGTTCTATTACTGAAGAAATCATATTACTTCAATACGCAGACAACTTTTGCATTTAAACGGAAAACAAGTCGATAGAAGCTTCCATCGATGCATTAGAAAACGCCACGGAAAAAATTGCCAAATGGTCGCAAAGAAATGGATTCTGCATCTCAAGAAAATTCAGTGATTTATTTATTTACAAGAAGACGATATCAGTCATCAAACCAAATTAATATAGGACCATTGACATTTTCATACAAAACATCAGTTAAATACCTTGGCATATTTTTAAATCAGAAGCTCTCTTGGAAAGAACATATTTATCATTTGTCAAAAAAATGTGAAAACACAATAAATGTATTATACTAAGAACTTTTAGTCACACAAAGTGGGAAGCAAATCCAAATATATCACTAATTTTCTACAGAGTGCTAATATGTTCAGTGATAGACTATGGATGTATCTTATATGGAAATGCAAGTTTGACTCAACTGGAGTTATTGGAAAAAATAAAAAATAAGTGTTTACGACTTTGTCTTGGATGTTTAAAAAGCACACCAGCAAATATTTTAGAAATCGAAGCAGCAGAGCCTCCTTTGCATCTTAGACGACAATTTTTGTATGATGTTTTTATGTCAAAGCTCCTAGCACAAAAAAGATCCGACAAAATACAGGAACTCAATTCCAAGATAGATAGTTCCTTCTGGCGACGTAAAAAGCATCCAAAAGTGATAAACGGTTATTAGCAAGTAATTCAATTTAGTAACGAGTTTTGCAGAAACGGCATCCCTACCTCCTATAATTGTGATTATAACCTATTAGAATTACATATCCCCTACTATTATTTAAATATTGAATCACATGTAAATACATTTAATATAAATGCGTTTATTAACCAAACATTTCTAAAAAGATTTAGATTTTATTTATACAGATGGATCCAAATTTGACGAATCTACTGGATCCGTTTTTTACCATTCAAATCAAAATATATCAGAAAAATTCAAACTCAAATTCAAAGTCAAATGTCTACTTACACTGCAAAGCTCATCGCAATTCTTCAGGCTTTGAGATATATTAATGCCCATCACAAGAGTAAGTTTGTTATATTAACAGATAGCAAAAGTTCGGTAGACACAATAATACAAACTAAATTATTAAACTCTTCATCAGTAGTGATTATAAGAATTTTAGAAGCGGTCCAGTTACTTACGAATAAAGGTAAACAAATTTCTTTGGTTTGGATTAAGGCCCATTATGGAATTAACGACAATGAAATAGTGGATAAACTATTAAAGGATGCTACTACAATAGGGGAAACGATAGAACAACCATTAATGTCAGTCAATGATCTACGACAATGATTTAAGAAAAAACAAATGGAACAGCGACAACAGGAATATGACATATTGAAAGGTATAAGATTTTATGATATCCAACCAAAAATTCATAAAAATCCGTGGTTTTACGGTATTACAAATCGACACTTCATTAAGACCTTAAACAGAGCAAGGAACAAACATGGTTTATATCCATCCCACAAAAATAAACTAGGGTTGGTCAATTCTCAACACTGCACTTGCGGACAGTTGGGTATATTAGAACATGTGATTTTTGATTGTGCAAGTTTCCAGATGCTAAACCAAACGTTATACAAAAATGTACAAACAGCGGGAGCTACTCTCCCCACCAATTTAAATGCCATTCTATGTACACGTAATATAAATTTCTACAAAATTGATTGTAACCATCTAAAAAATATGAAAATTGATATTTAAAAAAAACAAAAAAAAATTTAAAAAGAAATAATAAATAAATAAAAAAACTAATAAAAATAAAAAAAGAAGAAGAATAAAATAATTATATATTTAATAACGGATTGATTACGGCTGTCGCCGATTCTTCGCCCCAATTTCCATATTTTTCTGTCATATGCAGTTGCCTTTTCTAAGTCTCTTGCCACCATTGCTTCATCAATATTATTGCGCCAACTTCTCCGTGGTCGTCCTCTCTTTCTTCTTTCAGGAGACATCCATTTCAGTACTCTTCTAGGCCATCTGTACTCTGGCATTCTTTTAACATATCCGAACCAGTTTAATTGTTTTCGTTCTATGTCTTCATTGATATTTCGCTTAATTTTTATTTCGTTTCTTATTTGTTCATTTCTAACTCCCTCCAGTTTCGATCTACCGCAGCTTCATCTCAGATAATCCATTTCAGTCGTCATAAGTTTGTTTCTATTAGCTTTGGTGACGTCCCATACTTCCAAACCGTAAAGTGTAATACTTTGGACTATATTACCGTAAATGTGTTTTTTGGTTTCTCGTCGAATTGTTTTTTTTTAGAGAAGAGAGTTTAAGGCACGGGTCGCTGCTCTGCCCTTGTTTATTCATTCTCTGATTTCATCTGCGCCATTTCCCTTCTTGGTGCAAAGAAAAAGGCTTGGTGAAAAGACCCCAAAATATTTGCAGGATTGCACGCCTTTGATTTTGTCGTCTTACAAGATTAAGTCACATATTTCATCAATCTGTTCTCACTGAGAGATATTCACATTTTGTCATATTCATGTTTAGATATGCCACTGCATTCTTCTTGCAGTTTTCTTAGCATATAGCTAAGATCGTAGCTGTCTTCGGCAATTATTACCTGGTCATCCGCAAAAAAAGTGTGTTTTCTTCCACCGTTATTCCCATGTTACATTTTTTTACCCATTTCACTAACGATCTGTCCAAATAGATTTTAAATAAGGTGGGTGACAGACAGAAGCCTTGTCTTAGTCCCTTTGTTGTTTGAAAAGGAGAGGTGATTTCTGGTCCCATTTTAATTCTTGCAATGTTTTATTCGTAGTATTTTTGAGTGGCGTTAGTAAGAATTGGGTTTACTTTCAAGTTAACCATTTCTATCCTATTTCTCTTCTTTCTCCTATTTCTACACTATTTCTCTGCACTTGTTTTTCCATTTTAATTTTTAATGTGAAAATATTATCCAGAGTGGAGCGTCCGGCCCTAAATCCCGCTTGGTCTTCGGGTTATTTGTCTTTAATATCATTTTCTATCAGATATCGTAGTACATCTGAGTATAGCCGGCCTATAGTAGCAATCACTGCGATCCCTCTATAGTTTTTAGGGTCCGTCTTTGTACCTTTCTTGTGTATTGGAGAGATAAACGATTGTCTCCATTCCTCTGGAACTTCTTCTTTGTTTAAGCATATTTCAAATCATTTTCGGATCATTTCAAACAGTTTTGATGATCCATACCTAATCAACTCTGAATGTATTCCGCCTGGGCCTGGAGATTTTTTTAATTTCATTCCCTTAACTGCTTCTTTCACTTGTTCTATTGATATTTCCATTCTTCCTTCTACTTCCACTTGTTCATTTATCTGTTTAAACCTTTCCCTAAGTTTAAAATAATTATATACAATAAAAAAAATAAAAAAAGATACAGATACAAAAGACAAAAAAAAATACATATATGAAAACCAAAACACAAAGAAGGCTTGAACCTCCGAGGTGTTGAATCGGGTTTAGGTCTTAGCGCTGTGGAAAAAAAATATATTTACATTATTAATAGTTAGTATTAGTATTTAGTTTTAGCATTTAGTATTAGTTAATATTAGTACTTATTAAAATATAATGCATCTCAGCTAAAGTTAGGAAATTGTATCACACATGAAAATATGTTTATTGATTGTAATAGTTATTTATTGTACAAGACGATAAAATTGTACTTTATCTTCGAGAGCGTTTTTTAGCGTCGAGGCGTCAGTCGAGACGCTAATTATACTCGAGAAGATAATGCGATTTTATCGTCGTGTGCAATACAAGATTTTTTTTCTATAGCAAGACTTCAAGTTCAGGTGAAAAATAGAATTTTAAAGAAAATTGTAATTTTTAGCACAAAAATCGAAATTGTGTTGCTCCGTTGCTAGGGATATGAATTACTCTGTCAACAAATGTCAAACAAATGTTACGTTTTGGTTTTTGTGGAGAATATTGTTGCGTTTTGTGTACAAAGTGAAAAATTTTAAAAAGAAAATCAATTCAGTACCTCCAATCAAGTGTTTAAGCAAACGAGTACGAGTTGTGATGCTCCAAAAATAGATATTTCCAATAATGTTAATTGTAAAATTTCAGTTGTTATTAATCCTTAATGTGTTTGAATTTGTAAATTTAATTGAATAAAAAAAATTAAAACATTTTATCTACTCTTCCTGTTAAAGTGTCACTTTATCTACCCTTGCGGTTAAAGTGATACTTTAGCTACTCACAACTGTTGTTATAGCGACACTTTAACATTAGCTATGGAAAAAAAATTTTAAACAATTGTATGAATCACAATCTTTTAAGCCAAAGTTGACATAATTAAAATATATGTACAATAACGTTGTAACAAACCTAATATTAGTTTACAGAAGTATTAAATAAAATAAAATGTAACATAATGCAAATATAAATGTAATAAAATGTACATTGTAAAATATTAGCACTAATGACCAACCTTACTACCAGGTGATCATCATCATCATCACCACCACCCAGCCCTTTGCGTCCACTGCTGGACATAGGCCTCCCTCATGTTTGTCCATTGTTCTCTATCTTGGGCACTTCATCTAATTTCTTGACATTTTCTTGAGATCGTCAGTTTGACTATTTATATTCTCTAAATAATTTTCTACTTAAAAGAGATAAATTGCGGACAATACAAAAGACATAAAATTTCTGTAAGGTCGATTAGTTTTGCCAAACCCTAAATTATATGTGATGATTGTATGCCATAAATCTTATATCATATATATATATATATATATATATATATATATATATATATATATATATATATATATTATATTATCGACACGTGCCATTTACAACTATACGTTTAACAAGAATTACTAACCTTTTAACGTATTGTTTTTACTGCATTTCGATATGATGCTTTGGCAGAGATAAATTGTTCTTAACTTACGAGCTTCCTTTGCATTTAAAAACATTAATTAAAAGAATATAGTAAAAATACCGTGCATACCAATCAATGGTTTAAAAGATTAAAATTGTTTCTTTTAAATATAGCAAGACAAATGATCACCTATGACCTAAGTAACAACGAAAACATATTTACTAGGTGGAGAAACTATTATTTACGTCTTGGTTTCAACAATGTCGATCTCGACTCAGCTATGGAAGTTGTCGGAAGGCAAATTAAGAGAATTTAGAGGACTTAAAAAAGCTGTTTGCCATATTAAAACTGAAAATCTTATTAAATGTCTGTCATACTCCTTAAACGCTTATAACTGTCAAATTATTTAACAATGAAATTATGAAACAAGTTAAACATTCGAACAAAAAACAATAAGTAGGGGAGACTGGGGAGGGTTGAGCCAGTTAGAGGTTTGAGCTATAAATATTTCATTCATAACGAATACTTAAATAAATTTATTTTTCCGTTTAGTGGATGCTTACTCATTGCTTCTTTATCGTTATCTAAGTCCCATGTCAAATCAAAGTCTGTTAGGAAAGCTAGAGTGAAAAGTATTATGTTTAGAAATATGTAGACGAATTATACGAATCTAATACTTATTCAACACACTTTCATGTATTCAATTATTTATTAGGTTATGTGTTAAATGAAAAATCGTAATTTATTGTGGCTACTGATATGAGGGAAGGTATGAACATATTTTATGTGGGAGGCTTGAAATATGGCTCAAACCTTCCATTATGTCGCTAAAAAATATAATATTGATAGAACGACTCTATCTAGATACGTAAATAAATTTAAATCAAACGAAAATGTGTTGTTTGTAGCAAACTTTAATTCTTCGCAAATTTGTACTAATCAAGAAGAATATTTGCTAGTTCAATACCTACTTAAATGTGCTGACTTACATTATGGAGTTACTCCAATCGCAGTAAGAAAGTTTGCTTATCTCTTTGCAAGTGAAAATAATAAAAATTCAGCAGCTTGAAAGAAAAATAGAGCTTCTATCCGTGACTAGCTAAGAGGTTTTATGTCACGACATAATAACTTATCACTTAGAACACCAGAAGCCACGAGTGTAGGACGTTCCACTGCATTTAATAAATATACCGTTCGGCTATTTTTTGACAATTTAAGGACCATCATGGAAAGGTAATCGATTGCACATGATTGTATATATAACGCAGATGAAACGGGAATTACAACAGCACATAAGCCGCAAAAAATAATTTTGAAAAAAGGGCAGAAGCAGTTGTCAAAGGCAACATCGTGTGAAAGATGATCACTGGTAATAGTTTTATGCACTATAAGTGCGTCTGGTAACACTATTCCTCCATTTTTAATTTATTTGAGGGTTAGGATCCAGGATTATATGACAAGAGGGCTTCCCATTGGTGTTGATGCTGTTGTTAACCCATTAGGCTGGATGACTCATGAGAATTTCGAAAAATATTTACTGCACTTCATTAGATATTTCCGAGTCGATATAAATCACAAGTGTTTGCTGATACTAGATAATCATGATAGCCATATTTCGCCAAAAGGGCTTAGCATCTGTAAAAACAATGGAGTAATACTGCTTACCATTCCACCTGACACTAGCCATAAGTTACAGCCCTTGGATACAAACGTTTTTGGGTTATTTAAAAGATTTTATAATGAAGCAGCCGATAAAGCGTGAAGCAGCCGCAGCCGTGGGAAGTGCTTACATTCACGCTTTTACACCTGCCAATATCATAGGTGTGTTTTCACGTACTGGTATTTGTCCATACAATCCAGCTGTATTTACAGATAATGATTTTACCAGTGCGGAAATTACAGACCGGCCAGATCCATCTTCAGATCCATCTTAATCTTTACAGGCTATAGAAAATTTACTTTTGGCCACCCCTCATACTTCCCAAAACAATTCAAATGCATTTGTAAGTCCTGAGGTTATAAGGCCATTTCCGAAAGCTCTTCCACGTAAAAAGAAAACTGGAAGGAAATGTGGAAAAACACGGATTTTAACGGACACTACCGAAAGGACCAAATAGAAAAAGAATTTAAAAAAAGAGCAAGAACAAGCAAAAGCAAAATAAAAAAAGAAGGAAAGGGTGAAAAGATTAAAAAAAATGACATTAGAAGATAAAAAACAAGTGTCAGTTAAACAAAATGAAATTGAGATAGTCATGGAGGACTCTGAATCTAACGATTCTTTCAATTTTTCGAGATCTGATGAGTTAACTGATATCGAGGAACAGATTGAACAAGAAAATGCTGAAGAAAGCTTTATGAATCGAGACGTTTGTAAGAATGACTATGTTCTTGTACGATTTTCTATCAAAAAGACTTTCCAACATATCGTTGCTAAAGTCATAAATATTAATGGCAACGATTACGACTTATTGTGCATGGGATAAAACCTCTGGGATACAAATTTGTTTTTCCCGATGTTGCAGAGGAATGTTGTGCACCGAGGAACGATCTTTTTAAGTTTTTTAAGTTACCAAACCTCTCCTTTACTGGAGGAACAGCTAGAACACATAGGACCTTTTCTTTTTAAGTTGATTTTTTTAAATATAAAAATATATTCTTATTAGTACTATTTTGGCATATTTTTCAAATATTTCTATTTTTTGCATTATTGTTATTGCAGGGTTAAATAATACCTAGTTACCTTCTTTAGTAAATTTGATTTTAACTCATGACTTTACCTACTACTTTTTTTTTTTTTTTTTACCTACTACTCTTGTCTTAACCCTCGCTTTGCTTGTCTCAAGCCTCCCTTCATAAGGGAGGTTTGAGACAAGTGCATTGTACTTAAATCATTTATTTTTTGGTTAAATAACAATTTTTAAAACAATCATACTATTGCGTTAAAAAAACTAAAACGCATAGTTAATCAATATGTAAAAAACTTTATGCAATTACTAAAGCAAGGCAGAAAATCAGGTCGCTGAAAAAAAAGTGGCTCAACCCTCCCCAGTGTCCCGTACAATATGATGGTATTAGCCTAAAAAACTAAATTAATGATATCTATGTAACTAAAATATATAATCATCAACATAACCCAACTTGTCGCGTCCAACGCTACTGGACATAAGTCATAAGAAAATTCTATTTTGCGCAAGTTACATTAAGTTGTGCTCTATTTTTCGCATGTCGTCTGTCCATTGCGTCGCTGGTCTTCATTGGCTTCTCTTATCTTTACTGGGTCTCCATTTCAATAATATCTTAGTCCATCTATAACCGCTCAGCCGTGATTTTAGCCGTGCAAATCTCGATTTTAGCCTTGATACTTTTCTAGAATATCTTCTCTTGACGTTTTTTTATTTTTTCTTCTTTCTCTTTATAAGCAATTCTGTTTGTTCATTGGCGAATTAATACCATCATTCATCTTTTGCGCGACCGTCCGATTCTTCTTCTGCCGATTGGTGACTTATCTCTTGCTATTTTGACGACACGGGTCTCCCCCATTTCGCTTATGTGGTTATTCCATTAATGTAATATCTCCAAATTTGTATAATTGTGTTTCATGTTAATGGCAAGCGCAAGGTGCCCTGAAGGGTTTGTATTACCACTGTGAGGTAAGATGGCTTTTAAACTTATCTTATGAGCATCAATAACAAGCCTCCATTCTTTACATTTTTCTGGGAAATTCAGTTCTTGAAGAAGCCGTACAGCATTATTACAATACACGAAATCATCTTAGTTGGAAACGTAAATCGTAAAATTGTCTTACCTTGTGCGACAATATGAGATTCTCGTATTATTGTCTACCAAATTCCACTGTTTTAATATTGATTTAAGTACTTAAGCCTTCGATTTCGATAGCCCTAAATCTCTAACAAGGTCATTCAAATCGGATTATTTAGAAAGTGAGGTTTTCTTACGGATCTGAAAATCCAAATGAATTGTACGAAGATGGGGAAGTACTGTATCAAGGTGCATTTTAGAGTTCACTTTTCCTTAATGAGATAAGGTGAAATATGACATGTATAAAATATATGAAATACCTATCAAAGACGAAATTAAAATAGGTCTGAATTTTACTAACAATGGCGGATGATATGAAGGATTTTTCCTTATAATTTATTTGTAATTTTATCTTACCGGCTAGGGTGATCCAACTGAAAATATCCTCGTACAAACAACAAAATAACTCAAATAATTTCTTCTAAAACAAACAGCTCTTCACAATAAAATAAACTTAAACTAAATTCGGGAAAAAGTGGCACTCCTAGCCACAACTACTCTGATCGAATCGATGTTCCTTCCTTCACATCCAGTTGACAAGTAACCGCTAAGGTCCTACACGTCTTAGAATGAATGTACTTTCAGAATCTTGCCACTGGGGGCGCAGTTTAATGCCAACCTTAGAAAATAAGATTTACTGGGAGTTATTTAAATATTTAGTTTAAGAATATTTCAATATGAATTTAATTTATAATTAAATTAAAAGATTCCAGTCACAAAAAGAAGGTAAACGATTATTTAAGTAACGGACTCGTTACAGTACATTCAAAAAGGAAACTTGATTGAGTCTGTAGACCAGAAATATTTTTACCATCCATCTTTTTGTTATTTTTTGGAGGTACTGAAAGTAAAATGCAATAAGCACGGGGAATAGGTCTTTTTACAGATGTGATGCTTGGATATATAATTTTATTTTTATTCTCTTGTTCTTCTTAGAGTTCCGTCTCTCTACGGAGGTTGGCAAACATAATGGCTATTTTTATTTTTGAACTTACTGCTCTAAACAAATCAATCGATCTGCATTGATACCAATCACGTAGGCTCTTTAACCATCAGTTCTGCCTTCGGCCAACAGATCTTCTTCCTTGTTAGTGTCATACAAAAGTAGCAATCATTTTCACGATTCTGAGGTTCGCTCCAAATCATTGGCATTCCAAACGCCATAAATTTGTGACTTCCTTTAAGATAACTTCTTAACGTTATTAAGCAAGTTTCTTCTTCTTCTTTCTTCTTGTATGAAGGCTTTAAAGCCTGTTTCTTCTTCAATATTAGCCTCCTAAATTGATTAAATTATCGCAACATATTTTTCTTGGTCTGACTTCTTCGTCCATTTGGTGACTATCCTCTGCCATTCCACTAATGTGTTTGTTCCACTCCTGTTTCCGTTTTGTCATCCATCCATTTATATCTTCTATATTTGCATGCTCTTATTATGTTTTCGCTTCTCTACCTATCCAACAGACTTTTCCCTGATATTCGTAGAAAGTATTTTCATCTCTGTTGTTTCTAGTAGTCGTCTGGTTTTAGATGTGTCAGGTCTTGTCTCCGCCGTGTATGTTAATATAGGTCTAATTGCTGCTTTATAGATTCTTGGTTTTGTGTCTTGTCTTAGGTAATTGTTCTCCCTGATTGTATCATTAAGAGATCCCGCCGCTTAACTTGCTTGTAAGCTTTGTTGTCGCACTTCTTCTTCAACATCTCCGTTACTAGTTATATCTATTATCATTATCTAAACCTTGCTTCCTGCTTTATTATTTTCCCATCAATTTCGATTTTTCATCGTAGTAGGTATTTAGATATTGTCATAAATTTGGTTTTTTCTGCTGATATTATCATATTGTATTTCTTGGCTGTTGTATTGAAGATGTGTGTTAATCTTTGGAGCTCGTCTTCTGTCTCGGCGATTAATGCGACGTCGTCTGCGGATTTATCTGTTCACCATTATGTAACCATGACCTTTACGTACTGCTTTTATTATTTCGTCGATTATTATATTAAAGAGAAGTGGGCTTAACTAGTCACCCTGTCTGACTCCGCTTTGTACTAGTGTACACTGTGTTAGTTTTTCATTAAGAAACTTGCACAGCATAATTTTGCCAGCCAATTTTTTCCCTTTTATCGATAGGAAGTCCAAAATAAAGCTGATAGGCTTTTTTGACTAGATCTGTCATTACATTTCATCGTGTTTTCAGGGTAATTTCATTACAAATGTTACAAAAATAGTCTGCAGAATTTTAACAAGTTCACGGCATTTTATAACCTAAAAAGAATAAAATTTATTTTAAAATAATTTTGAAATTTCTATTATAAATTTATTGGCTCAGCTCTTCGGTAAATACATAAAGTACACATGAAATACTTTAACTACATACAAAAAATATGAACTTTGTTCAAAACTTACCAAAATATTCGATACAAAATAACTAATTACAAGAGAAATTTTAGTTAGCTGCTATCAAACCAAAAAAGCTAACTGAGCAAAAACTGTGCATGCGCGTATGTTCTATTATAAAACTCATTTACGATTTTATCTATCTTTATTTTTGGATTTGCTAAAATGCATCTTATATTCTTATACACCTTTTGTAGTGTTGATAAAATAAAACAATTTTAAAAAATCATAAATTTTAAAATTAAAAAAAATAATCACAGAAAGTCTAGACATGATAGAAAAACTCGGTCAACGTAGATAGATTTAGAGCATTGATATCTTCATATTTATGACAAAATTTGTAAAAGAAGGATTTGGTGGCATCTTTTTGGCAGTATTTTTTTAATTTGAGTTTTATATACGGACATTGTGCAATATATTAATGTAAAAATATTAATAAAAAAGTACCTAGTAATATAAATTATTTGAATGTTGAGAAACTCGATGAACCTTTAATGCAGTGGTTCCCCGTTACCTTCTACATCCTTATGCCGTTGACGATCTCGGTTCCTCCACCTTCGAGACTTATTTCTCAGTCTAAGAATAAACGAATATCATTCTGCTGAACGTCTGGTTACTTACTTCGTGGCGTTACAACCCTTCCTGGGTTTAGCTGACTTAACAAAATGCCTTTATTTATCTCTGTCTTGGGTAAGCTTCATCCAATTCTTCACACCCATAGCTTTCGTGCTGTGGTATTTCCCCACTGCCCACCGGAGTCGAGGTCGTCCACATGGTCTTCCAGTTATAGTTTCTTCCCTCAGAATTCTTCCTATTACTATTCTTTCCTCAGAATGTCTTCTTAGGTGTCCTGCCCACTGGAGTCTTCTGGACTATATTTCTTTTATTATGTTAGCGTTTGGATATAGTTCTTTGAGCTCTTTATTAGTTATTATCCTATATTTTTCTGCTTCTCCATCAAGCACAGGCCCAAAGATCTTTCTTAGGATTTTTCTTTCTCAGTTAGTTGACCCGAATAATTGGCCAGTAAGTAAAAATATTGCTTATAACGGCCACCTTTGACGCCATCCTTCGAAAGATGGTACCATAAGAAGCAGACTTATACAGAATAGCTGCTGTGATCTTCGTTTCCATATCAAACAGAGCAATAAAAAGTATTGTTAATGTCCTTATTAGGAGCGTTAGGACATACGGTCAGAAAAATGATCTACTGATTCGTTGGGAATCAATGTTCTGGGATCGTATATATGTATACACTTATAACCGTTCTATTTGTTATTAACAAAAATTCTTTATTACAGGTTGTGAACTCTCGTGGAGTAATAGGTAGTCTAGATGAGCAACAAGAAGAATGTGCAGCTTGTTCCAAGGGATCATGTCGTAGTGTCAACGGAATTTATACGAGACCGGATTTGCCACCAGGATACTCATTGGTTGCCCAGCTTCCTGCAGGAGCGTGCAGAATTTTAATTCAACAGCTGAAGCACACCAGAAATTTTATCGGTAAGACATTTTTATAAACAAAACATATTTACTTCATTCTAGTCTAATCTACGACTTTTTAATTGTTTTAAAATATTCTAGGTTTATCTGTCAATTTTTTTTGTTTTTTTTTATCATACTTAACTGCTATACGTGAATATATTTTAAACTTTTTATTCTCCTTATATTATCAATTTAAAATAATGTATTCATTCTTCTTTTATAAATTCTTGGTTATGGTTAGCTACCACTATGTTTGTTTTGGAGTCCTCAGAACAATTAAATGTTATCTATCATTATTTTTTTATTCCTTGTTTTTATTTTTTATATTATTATATATTTTATATTATTATATAAAATTATATATATTATATTAATACAGTATTGCCCAAAATAAACAGTACTGAAACTGAAACATAGATGTCTCTGTGTGCACGCATATAGACCTATCAAGTAATCCTTAAACAAATAATTACTAAGGCCTAATTGTTAAAAATGGTGTTAAGTACAGAGGAGAAAGTGTTTCTTGTGGAGCATTATTTTCGCTCATACGGAATCGGCCGACGTTTAATTTTGAAGGTTGTTGAAAAGTTTAGAAATACGGGTAATGTATTGTGCCAACGAAAAGGAAACTCAGGGCGTCCTAGGACAGTTAACAACAACGATAACCATCAACGTGTTTTTGAGCGAATCTTAGAAAATCCGAAAGCCAGCCAGACAAGAACAGCGTTGCATCTTGGCTTAAAACGAACTTCCTTGCAAAGAGTCCTGAAGGATCTGGGTGCATTTTCGTATGTGATTTAGGTACACTTCCCGTCATATAAAACTGGTACACTTTTTTTTCCCAATGTAAACCTGGGTTCAGACTGGACACAGTGGTTCGTGAATTAATTCGCTGTTGCCATCACAGATAACGGAATTGCACTAAATCTAATTAAAAAATAAAGTTATTATTAGATAGGTATTATTTTTATCATTAACAACAAAAAACCGTATTTAATAAATTTAATAACCAGAGATAGGGTTCAGCTAATATCCAAAATATTTGAAGGAACTTTAAACCTAGATTATTGGCACAGGGAACATTGGAATGCATCTACTGTACCTAATTTTTTACTTCAATTACCTACCGAACACGAACTGTATTTTGTATCAATAAGTCTAGTCACAGGCCAACTACCAAGATTAATTTATTATTTATTATATGAACGATAACATTAACAAAAACTAACATTATACTTTATCCTACGTAGAGTATAAAGTGACAGTTACAATCCAATACCTCACTGTAATGTTTTATTATAATAATTTAAAGTTATGTCTAGATTGATTTTATCTATCACTATATTTGAATTGCAATATTTTCATAAATTATAATAAAACACAAATCAAGGTATAAGTACTTAATTGAGATAATGAAAAATTACAAAATTAATATGAGAATTTTTTAGGATGCATGTTTAAACAAATTTAATGTGACTGACTGATCGAGAATGCTCGATGTTTTAGTTTTTAGAATACTCAAAACTGGCGGTCTGTCACACAGCCCTGCTTTTAGCTGATTTCATATAATATTTTCGTTGAACTGGCAACAGTGCCCTAGAAATTAGAATGACACATGTGACAAGATCAACTTACACAACTTGAAAAACATGATTTTCGGTAATAAGAGTTGTACCAGTTTTTTATGACGCGAACGGTACATCAACAATTACATCCCAGGGATTATCACAGTAGAGTGGAATATTGTGCCATAATTCTTGCATAACAGTATGAAAATCCTGAATTTTTGAAAAATGTATGGTTTTCAGACGAAGCACATTTTCATTTGTCAGGCCATGTAAATCGTCGCACAAATCGATTTCTGGGCTTTGCCAGACCAGATGAAGTTCAAGGAGTTTCTTTACATAGCGCAAAAGTGAGTGTCTGGTGTGCAGTTTTGGGACACGGAATCATGGGTCCATACTTTATCGAAGAAAATGGTAGGCAAGTCACACTTAATCAACCGAAGTACATACAAATTTTAACACGCTTTATCCCTGATCTACGTCAATTTTGTCGTAATTTTTCATTTTGAGACCAATTTTTCCAGCAGGATGGGGCAACTTGCCATACTGCTGTCGCAGTTTGTCAATTTCTTCAGGGATATTTTCCAAACAAATTTCATTTCACCATTTTTTTTCTGACTTCCCCTATCCTGCACATTCTCCAGACTTAACATCTCGACGCATACATTTGGGGCATGGCTAAAACTGCCGTTTTTAAACGGACACCACAAATCATCAACGAGGTAAGGAATGCATTTAGAGCCTTCTTCGCGGACTTGAGACAATCTTTATTCCATAACATTACGAGAAATCTGGAATATTGGTATGAAGTCTGTCTTGAGAGAGGAGGAGCTAATTTAGAACATGTTATAAAGTGTCAATAATATGTTTTTTTTTAACAATAAAATAATTACAAGTTCAGTACTGTTTATTTTGGGCTATAATGTATTATCTATATTAAATAATCAATAATTTTTCATTATTTTTTTCACTTAAAACTTCAAGTCACATAAAACAATGATTACTTTATTTACATTTATTTTAATATGATTAAGCTTTCCAGACAAAAGTATTTTTAATCTTTTCAGCTCTGAAAAATAGCAACGGCTCATACATTGTTAATGGCGACTGGAAATTGAGCAACAGTCGAGTGTTTCAAGGAGCAGGAACAAAGTTTGTTTACCTACGCCAGGACGAAAATTCTCTGGAAACCGTAACGTCGCCAGGACCTTTAGTAAATGCAGTCGACATAATGGTAAGAGTAAATGGCTGTTTGTTATGTGTAATTGTATTTTGAGAGACATGTCTCTTTTATATAATGTGAGAGTATGTAGTTGCTCAGAATGTTGAATTACAATGGGCCTTTTTATATTTTTATTTACGGCACTATTGTTATTACAATTTTAATCATTGAAAGAAACAATATTGACTGTGACATTTTATTTGTGATGTTTATTATTGATAAAAAATTGCGGTGCTCTAGAAATAGATGAATCCATACAAAAGTCATCTTGAAATCTAAAGAGACGTGATTTTTTTAGTTTATTTGCTGAACATTAGGAGGAAATTAGAAATTAACCTCAACTTTTATTTTACATTGTAGACATCTACTAATAATTTCTTTCTTAGTCCTAATATTTCTCTTTATTTTCTATATTAGTGACACCAATTTCATACGAGGTATAGCGTTAGATTTGTTAGATATGCCTTTATTTCATGTTTTTTGGATTTAGTAGAATTATACTGGACAAAATCGAAGCGTCTTTTGAAAGAATACACCTTGTCAATCGTAACAAATTCACTGACATTATATTGAGGCAATTCTTTGTGAAAATCTCGAATAGTTGCAAATGTTTATTTTTTTTTTCGTTTCGTTTTCGCTGTTTACATTTTACTGTTTAGTGTTGTGGAAAAATAAACAAAATTAGCTGTTTGTTTGTGAAAACTAACTCGCTTAAGGAAAAAATTAAAATCAAGGAACTTGGTAGACCACTTCCAGATTTGAATATAACAATTAGGCAGAAAGTTTCAACATCTAGTTTTTTAAATTTTAAGGGCTGTGTATGGAAGTTTAATAGAAATACATATTTAAACAATAGCTGGATTTGTGGATGTGATCAAAAAAATGCATTTTTCTGTTTCGTGAGTGTTTTGTTTGGGGGCAATTCTACATGGAAAAGACATGGTATCATTGATTTAGTGCATATTTATTATAAACTATATAAGATTCTGTGGTGCATTAGAATTAGCATTGTGAGTTCACGATGAAACAGAAGAATCAACAAATAAAAGAGTTTTTCGGGAGTTAATAGATTTTATCTCTTAATTAGATACGGATTAAAAAAAAATTGTTTAATTTACGGATTTAAAAGATCATTTTAATAAAGCAACAAGCCTCTAAAAGTATACAATACTATTGGATGGTATGCTTGGCGTTTACCATGATGAGGTGACTAAACAAATCAACAAATCAAATTGTGTAGAAAGATTTTGTAATTTGTAAATCCTCCCGGACAGAATGCCATTTCAATAGCAAATTGTATTTTTAATGGAATTAATCTTTTAATCAGTGGTGCTCCAAATAAGTTAACAGCGCAAAGTTATGACAGAGCATCAGTAATTAGCGGAGATGGAAATGAGGTACAAAAAATAATTAAAAATATCCTTTTGCAAACTATGTACATTGCTAAGCACATCAGATGAATCGTATAATAAACAGTGGAGTTTTAAGATTTGTTGTTTTCTTACTGCATCTCCTCAAAGAACAAGGTATTGGATGAGATAGCTCATAAAGAATTAACACTTCTTCTTCTTTTGGTGCACTATCCAATTAATGGATGTTGGCGACAATTCTGGCATACTCCTCTCGGTCTTGTATGGCTCTAAAGAGTACATGGGCTTTGAGGTTTGTCCAATCCCTTATGTTTTTAAGCCATGAGTATTTCTTTCTTCCTATGCCCCGTTTTCTTTCTATCTTCCCTTCCATAATAAGCTTTAAGAACTGTTACTTGGAATTTCGAAATATATGACCCAGATACGCAGTTTTTCTTCTTTTTATTATTGGCAGCAATTCTCGTTCTCTCGTTCTCTCGCAATATATACAGGACCTTAATAAGACCAGTTTTGTTATATGGGGCTGAAATGTGGATCTTATCTCAAAATGATAAAAAACTTCTTGGTATTTTTGAGAGAAAAATTCTTAGAAAGATTTTTGGGGCCGTATATGAAAATGGGCTATGCCGTCGAAGATACAACTTTGAACTGTATCAGTTATATACCGATCCAGATATTGTGAAATTCGTTAAAGTGCAGAGACTTAGATGGGCTGGACCCATTGCTAGGATGTCAGATCACGGATGCATGAAGAGATTAACATTTTCAAAACCAGAGGGCACAAGAAGCAGAGAAGGACCACGAATGAGATGGATTGATGATGTGGAAGAAGACCTACAGATTCTAGGGGTTAGAAGATGGAGGGAAGTTGCCAGGAATCGACAGGAGTGGCGACTTCTTTGTGAGCAGGCCAAGATTCACAACGGATTGTCGAGCCACTTATGATGATGAATTCTCGTTCTCTGCCCGTTCGATTTAATACTTCGACATTTGTTGTGTGATCTGTCCAGGGAATTTTAAGTAGTCTTCTAAACACCCACATTTCAAAGGTCTCCAATTGGTTTATTACATTGGCCTATATGGTCCAGGTTTCTACACCATATAGGAGTATGGAGTAAATGTAACATTCTACAAAGCGATATCGAAGCGTTAAGTTAAGGCTGCTGTTGCTTAGCAAAGTTCTCATATTAGTAAATGCTGTTCTGGCTTGCTCAATCCTGCTACGTATCTCTATGTCTGGATCTAGATGTTCAGTTATCCAACTACCGAGATATCTGAACTTGGAACCTTTTGGATGTTCTTATTGTTTACTCTTATATTTAATTGCATATTTCTTGTTCTGCTAACCACCATTACCTTCGTCTTTTCTATATTAATCTTTAAGCCCAGTTGTTCTCCTTCAGTGTTTATTCTATCTATTAGTCGTTGTAGCGCTTCTTGGCTATCATCTATTATGATTGTATCATCAGCATAGCGAAGATTACCAATAGTCTGTCCGTTGATTTTGATTCCATCTTCAGTGTCACTTAAGGCTCTATCGAAAATCGTTTCAGAGTAAACATTAAAAAGGAGAGGTGACAGAACACAACCCTGTCGTACACCTTTTTCGATTTAGAAATATGATGTAGATTCCAGTCCTACTCTCACACATGCCACTTGATTCATATAAAGGTTCTTTATGATTTTAAGGTCATTCTTATCTATCGAACGGCTATAAGTCGGTGCATTCTTTTGATGTAAGACAAAATGTTTGCTATTTTCTCTACAATTTTTTTATGACGTAATTATGCCACGAAATTTTAAAATTAAATTGGCTTAATAAGCATAATACCGATAATTCCATTTGCGGAATCGCTTACCATACTCTCTATTTTTGAGTATAAAGAAGTTTTTCATGAAGAAAACGAGGATTTTACGCTGACCAGTATCTGAAGTTTGGTTTATTAACAAAACCGGAGAAATATAAATAAACCTCATCACTCATCCAAAACTTGTTAACTTACTCGTCATTTTCATCCAGTTTGGCAAGCATGTTCATACAAAATCTAATTATTTGTTGAAAATCACCCGGTTTAATAGCTTGAATTTGTAAGGATAATATAGAAGATCTTAATGAAAAATCATTCTCAACGATGTGTCACTTATTCCAAGGCGTGTGGCGTGATGGATAGTCGACCAGCGTGGATTTCTGGAGATCGCTTGTAGAACACGTTGGATATTACCAGTGATTCGAACTGTTTTGACACTACCATTTTTTTAGACATCGTGGTTCCAGTTTACTCGAGATTTTTTATTTACATTTTAATCAAGTTTTCTATGGTTATAAATTAAATGGTAAGTTATGCCGCCGACTTTTTTCCAACACTTCATCGCTCTCTGCAAGCCCCTCCTTAAATATTTCCGTTATACTGGCAGATCCGTTATTTATATGACTAGTTTATACATGCATGGTTTTGCTGAAGCCAGAAGTTGTTGGCACGCCAGCAAAATAAAATGACATATATATATATATATATATATATATATATATATATATATATATATATATATATATATAAAGGGGTAGAATGCGAAAACATGGAGTTGAATCCAGTTTACTCCAATTAGCCTCTTCTACTCAAATCCGACTCTCACCTTCATGCTGGTATCCCCTGTAAACCGAGCAACCCAACTGGAGATCCGGTATCCAACCCGGGTGGAAAGTTGGGTCGGGAACTGACGAGAGCGGGTGAAATGGCCCTCCGAAAAGGGGGTTTGGCGTTGGGTTAACTACCCAACCCTGTAAAAAACCTTTTGTTATAAGAGCTACAAAGAAGGAAACCGGACTGTCTAACCTACGACGAACTCGCAAACGAAATAAGGATAATGATTTAAAGATTTGCACCTAGAACGTAAGAAGCCTTTATCAGCCTGGAGCCACTGCTCTGCTCATACAAGAAATGAATAATGCCAAAGCAGATATCATTGCTTTACAGGAAATGAGGTGGATTAGTTCTGGCATCCTGGAAAAAAATAACTGCAATATTTACTACAGTGGATATCCTACCCGACACGAATTTGGTACCGGATTTATTGTAAGCAGCAAGGTCAAACATAGTGTAATCGATTTCAAAGCTATTGATCATAGGATATGTCGAATAAGACTTAAAGGGAAGTTCGCTAATATTAGCATTATTAGCATCCATGCTCCAACGGAAGAAAAAGAGGATAATGAAAAAGACATGTTCTATGAGGCACTAGACCGAGAGTACGATCAGTGCCCAAAAAATGACATCAAAATAATAGCAGGAGACTTTAATGCCAAAGTCGGAAGAGAGAATATATTTTCGCCCACTATCGGAAAAGAGAGCCTACACGTAGAATCTAATGATAACGGTCTCAGAATCATAAACTTTGCGATGTCTAAGAACATGGTTATAGCTGGGACAAGATTTCCCCATAAAGATATACATAAGGGAACTTGGAAATCTCCTGATAATGAAACGATTAACCAAATAGATCATATAATCATCGATGCAAGACACTGCTCTAACTTATTAGATATTAGGTCTTTTAGAGGAGCAAACATAGATAGTGATCATTATCTAGTTAAAACACGATTTAAAGAGAGAATATCCAATTTAAAAAAGGAGATGGGAAGAAGGAGAGAAAAAATCGACATTAATAAACTAAAAGATCCCGACATTGCAAATGTATACAGACAGCAAATAGAAGACCAAATAAGGACAAAAAACTTAGAAGAAGAAGAAGATATTAACCAACTATGGGCAAATATACGAGATATTGTGTTACAGAAATCCGTTGAAATATTGGGCAAAACCAAGTCAGAAAAAAGAAATCATTGGTTTGATCATGAGTGCGAAATGGCCACAAATAGAAAGAACGCAGCATATCAAAAAACCATTGACGCAGGTTGTACACGGAGAAAAAAAGAAGAGTATAGACGTCTTAGAAGAGAGGAAAAACGTATCCATCGACGTAAGAAGAGGGAATACGAACAGAACACTCTCAGTGAGATACAAAGTTTATTCGATAAAAATGAAACAAGGAAATACTACAAATCCTTAAATATTAGCCGTCGAGAATTTAAACCACGATTAAAAATTTGTAAAGACACTAACGGTGAAATTCTACATGATAAAAACTCAGTTCTTAACAGATGGGCACAACATTTCAGCGAACATCTAAATATAAACGATATTGAAGGAGAGTACAATATAGAAAATGAACAAAATATACAACGTCAACTACACAGTGAAGACCCAACAAGAAGAGAAGTGTCAGATGCGATCCTAAAACTCAAAGACAATAAAGCCCCAGGAATCGATGACATCTGTTCGGAAATGTATAAAAAAGGTGGTGATCAACTTTTTGCAGCAATCCATAAACTAATAGTACTTATATGGCAGAATGAATGGGTACCAGAAGAGTGGCTGAAGGGAATAATATGTCCATTGCATAAAAAGGGGGATCAACTGGAGTGTATGAACTATAGAGGCATTACTCTGTTAGCATCTGCGTATAAGATCTTCGGCAATGTATTATCTGAAAGACTTAAACATTTTACAAAGGATATTGTTGGTCAATATCAATGCGGATTTACTGCTGGAAAGTCAACTACACATCAAATTCAAGCACATAGGCAGATTCTAGAAAAGTCATTAGAATATAACATAGAAACACACCATCTCTTCATTGACTTCAAAGCAGCCTATGACAGTGTGAAAAGAACTGCATTATATAATGCAATGATAGACTTTGGGATCCCACCTAAGTTAGTTAAGTTGTCCCAACTATCAATGCAAAACGTAAGCTCATGCGTTAGAATTGAAGGAGAAAACTCTACGTTCTTTGACATTAATAATGGTCTAAGACAGGGGGACGCGTTGGCGTGTCTCCTCTTTAATATTGCCTTGGAAAAGGCAATCAGACAATTAAATATTAGAATGAATGGAACTATTTTTAATAGATCGACGCAAATTCTCGCATTCGCTGACGATATAGTTATAGTGGGCAGAAGTATGAGAGACATGGTGCAGTGTTTTACAAGGCTTGCGGACGCAGCAAGTGAATTAGGACTTGTGGTAAACGAGGAAAAAACCAAATATATGTTGGTTTCTAAAAACCCTCGAAATATCCAACAAAGAATTCAAATTAACAACCATACCTTTGAGCAAGTCAAAGAATTTACATATCTTGGATCGCTAGTAAACGCAACAAACACGACAAGCGACGAAATAAAAAGACGCATAGCAATAGCAAACAGAACTGTTCACGGCCTCCAGAGACATTTAAAAAATAAAAATATAAAACGTGCACTAAAGCTTAATATATACAGGACCTTAATAAGACCAGTTTTGATATATGGGGCTGAAACGTGGATCTTATCTCAAAATGATAAAAGACTTCTTGGTATTTTTGAGAGAAAAATTCTTAGAAAGATTTTTGGGGCCGTAAATGAAAATGGGCTATGGCGTCGAAGATACAACCTTGAACTGTATCAGTTATACACCGATCCAGATATTGTGAAATTCGTTAAAGTGCAGAGACTTAGATGGGCTGGACACATTGCTAGGATGTCAGATCACGAATACACGAAGAGATTAACATTTTCAAAACCAGAGGGCACAAGAAGCAGAGGACGACCACGAATGAGATGGATTGATGATGTGGAAGAAGACCTACAGATTCTAGGGGTTAGTAGTTAGGTTAGGGTTAGTAATTGACGAGCAGTGTCAAGCAAGTCGAAAAAGTGCATGCATTGTTCCAGTAAAGATAAAATATTCCAGCAATTTTAAAAAATGTCAATTAAAATTAGCAGTTCACCAGTTCAAAAATGGAGTTTTAAGGATATTATAAAATTTCTCGAAGAGTACGAAGAAAATACACGTTTATGAGATGTTCATACTGATCTTTACAAAGACAGGGATTCACAAACAGATGCGTATCAAATTATTGCAACAACAATGTCAATTGAGAACCATCAGTTTGTTAAGTCATTTAATGAAAATTTTTTAAAGATAATACATGGCCATATGTATACTAAATGCGAGAAATACATAAGTGACACACATTTTGGTTTCCGTAACGGGTTTTTAACTAGATTGTTTGGGATGAGGACCATTGTTTGGGATGAACGTACTGGCTCAAAGATGTCGTGATATATCTATAGACATGTATTGTTGTTTTATTGACTTCCAAAAGGCCTTTGATCGTGCACTCTATATTAATCGAAGTTCTAAGAGATATTGGCTTTTAGTACACGGTTTGGAATCACAGGCCCTTAATATTAAAAGAAAAGTACGGCTGGAAATTTAATCAAATTGTTAACCTTGGATATCAATTAAACTGTAGCGCAGAAAGCCACTGTGAAATTAGATCCAGAATAAAGCAGGCTAGAGCCGCTTTTAGAAGGATATCCAAGGTATTGTTACAGGTTTAATATTTCCTTTGTTTATTTTCCTTATGTGGTCGGTGAAACTAAAAATAGAATAGACAATAAATTGGCTTTGAATTTATTTTATAAAAACTTAGTTATAGTTTCATAAAAGGCTTGATTTTTCTTCTGGTAGTATCTTCATGTATCTTTCAAATTGTTCTTCTTTAGGTTATTGTTTTCTTATCAAATGTTTTCTTTATCAAAACTGTCACATGTTAGGTTAATTGCAGAGTATGCTTATCTTGAGTGACATGACATTTAACCTCTTCTGACAGGTTATTTGACATCAACTTCTGAAGGTCAATTTATTGGTTCATGGAACTAAAAGTTGTACTTTGAATTGTTGGTCCTAATAGGTTGGAGACAGGATATCTTGTTATCAGTTCGTTTAAAAGTTGGATTTGTGGTTTTTTTGAGTTGTTTTTTTTTTGAGGAAAAAAGTTGAGATTTTTGGGTTTACGTGTGCCAAGGGTACTGAATATACAGGAAATTTCTGGATTTAAAACTCAATTTCACCTCAACAGGATCAGGAATAAATTCTATTTGTAAAATAGGCGCTTATAGCGGATTAAATTCTTGATTGAGAATTATTTTACATTAAGGTCACCTTACATCAACGGTAAGTCCTAACTAAGACCTATTATTCCATCTATCACAACTTAAACACTTTCTAAGACTATTATTTTACTTTCAGACCTTATACATTTATTTTATATTCTTCTCCTTCAAATCTTCTATTTGGTGTTTACTTTTTATTGGCTTCCATACAAGCTGTTCGTCGTTTGGATCTACAACTTCAAGAAGCTGATTGTAGGGTTATTGGATATAAAGAAGACCAAGCTATAGGCCCTAAGAAGGAAAGTGGACAATAAACTTGGTGAGAATTAACCATTTTACCTTCCCTGCAACCATCTTGTCTACCTTACCATATTTGGGAAAATACTAGTCACATATTCAAATAGTTTATCTGTGGTTACATACAACTGATGTATTTATAATAACCTTCTCTTCCACCAGACGTTCAGATAATTGAAACTATTAATATCTGAAATAAAAGTAACCTTAAATTATAATTAGTAGTTTAAAGTATAATTAGATTAAGTTAGATCACAAGTAAAGTTAGATATTTAGTTACTAATTAGGGGTATAGATTACAAGGTTTATTTAATTTAGTTAAGTTAATGTTAGAAACTTAGTAGGAATAAATTACCACAAAATACAGACGGTGTGATATAATATTAGGCTGGAAACTTACCGTTGACAAAGTAGTGTGCACCTAAGGTATATATATACGCTGGGGTTATTCAAATCATTGTAATAATCCATATTCTTTGCCCTAAGCATTAAATTATATTACAATTAACCTCACTATTGAATAAAAATTTAAACTATAAACATAAAGTATAGTTCTTGACAGGTGACAACAACACCTCCGCTGGGTTATGGCTAATGGTCTGATACGCGGCATTATTCGATAAATTGGGCCATAACATTTTACCCACCCCACTCTCGGGGTATATATTGGATTTAAACCAAATCTTAAAGAGCTGGTCCGACTAAACCACCTTTAATTTATAAAAATAGAATATTTTTGTAACAGTATTATGTAACAGAGACCAAAAGTTGGCATTGCGGATTGGCTTACTTCGCTGCTACGTATTTTCGGTCTTACTTTATGGTGTCGAGTGTTGAACTGTGAGTAAAAATGACCTAAATCGCTTGAGGCTTTCGAAATGTGGTGCTATAGAAGAATTTTAAAAGTTTCTTGAGTGGAAAAGATTCCAAACTCTACATCCAGGACGAAGAAAGACTTCAAGTTTGAAGAACTTGCGAGATTTTTATGGTATTGATACAAGCATGCGTTTTAGGTTGGCAGTGAATAAAATTAAGATAGCTACGATGGTAACCAACGTTCTAAGCAATTGATGGATTTCAGTCAGAAAATGTCAAAGCTAAAATAGTCTCCAGATGCTTAATATCTTAAAGTTAGATTTAACTTTAGTTTCGCAGATATAGCGTCTCTCGTTGGACTATTTTATTTTTAAATGTATGATGGTACCCGCTGAAGAAAAATTTTAAACTGTTCATTTGACATCCATAAATAATTTTTGTAATTTTCTGGATCTTAGGTTATTGTTCTACTAGAAATTTTTCTAAAGCGCCAAATTATTGGCTACTTGCAATCGATTTTTTAATTTCTCTGGTGTGGTACTTCTCTTTCCACTTTTACTTATGTATCACTGAGTAACATATTTAAGCCTTCAATATTTTTATTTTGTCCTGTACTTAATCCTGAAACAGTATGTTCTAGAATAATAGTATGTGTAAAAATTATTTTAGATTGTTAATTACCAAGCGAACCCTGGAATCAAATATGGATATTCGTTACCATTATCCGCCGATGTAGCGCCACCACTAATGAAACGACCAATAATCGAACCGATCGCTCTTGAGACGAAATCTGATATATCTCTAAATACTTCACTTAGTCAAAGGGATGAGGCTAAGCCTTCTTTACCAGTACCAGGAATACGCAGAACAAGACTTAGAAGAAAACATTTTCATTGGAAAATTACTGGGTTAACTGCTTGTTCAAAGTCTTGTGGAGGAGGTAAGTTTCTTATATTATAATAATCAATTTAGTGCATACCTGCAATCGACAATAATTGGATGATAATATTTATTTATATTATGCATTTAACGGAGAGTATTAAAGATACCAAAGGCAATAAAAACCTAAGTTGGTTTAAAGTAGGGTAATTCTATGAGAGATGGCGTACAACATTTAGAACTTAGTTATAATCTTTATTTAAAAAGATACAAACTAAAAAGTTATGGAGCATTCAGCTGACTACCTTTTAATATTAAACTAAAGACGTTATTTCTAAAACAAAAAGGAATAAAATAAGCAAAATGGATTTCAAGATAAAAGCCATCTCTCCTCTATTATATATAAGAGATGACTCGCCACCTAAGGTGAGATGACGTGCTCATATGTTTTACTAAAATACAATATTTTAGGACAATATTTAAGTCTACATAATGATTTTTAGTTTTACATATTTTTCTTCTCTAAAAACGCTTAAAAACGATAAATCCCCTGGTCTGGACAATATTGATGCCGAGCTAATTAAAACAGGCGGTCATGAACTCATAAGTAAAATCCATCAATTAATAGAAATGGCCTGGCAACAAGAAATAATGCCGAAAGAATGGTGTGGTAGTATTATTGTACCAATATACAAGAAAGGAAAAAAGAAATCATGCATGAATTACAGAGGAATCTCACTAATCAACACTACATATAAAATATTGGCTTCGATATTATTAAAAAGATTAGTACCATACGCCGAAAAAATAGTTGGTGACTACCAATGTGGTTTCAGGCCTGGCAGATCGACTATTGATCAAATATTTACAATAAGACAAGTGCTTGTAAAGTATTGGGAATATAATCACGATGTGCATCAGATTTTTATAGACTTCAAACAGGCTTATGATTCAATTAATCGTGCAACATTATGGAAGGCAATGATCGAGCTCGGCGTACCCAAGAAACTAGCTGCGGTAACATAAATGTGTGTAAGTAACTCTTTTGCACAATTTAGAATAGGGGAAAAAATATCAAATGATTTCTGCGTAAATTGTGGACTGAGGCAGGAAGATCCGTTGTCCCCATTGTTGTTTAACCTGGCCTTAGAATATGTCATGCGAAAAATATATCCAAAAATCAAACCAGACATAACTGCTCGGGGAGCAAAAATCATACTCGCCTTTGCCGATGACGTAGACGCAGTAGCATAATTAACATTAGAAATTAAGGATATTTTCTCAAGATTTGAAGAAGCTGCATTAAACATCGGTTTAAAAATAAATGAATACAAAACAAAATACATGGTCTGGTCAAAAAAATATATACAAATATATTACTATAAATGATCACAAGGTCGAAGTGGTTAAAAAATTTAAATATCTAGGAGCAACAATCACAAATGACAACAAATTAGAGCAAGAAGTTGAAACGAGAATAATGGCAGGAAACAGATCTTTCTTTGCAATGCAACATCTAATGAAGTCAAAACTTCTTTCACGAGGTACAAAAATCCGGATATATAAGACCATAATACGACCAGCAGTCGCGTATGGAAGCGAAACATGGACGCTAACAAAAAGAGAAATAAATAAATTGCTGGTGTGGGAACGTAAAATTCTTCGAATGATATATGGCCCTTGCAGAGACAGCGTGACAAACGAATGGAGGGGCAGATACAATAACGAGCTAGAGTCTCTATTCGGAAAAGAAAATCTAGTCAGATATATAAAGGCCAATAGACTTAGATGGGCAGGGCATGTGATACGCAATAACGACAATCGCCTTATAAACAATGTGTTCTGCGTAAGGCCAGAGGGAAGAAGGTCTGTAGGGCGGCCTAGAAAAAGGTGGGAAGATGCAGTCAAAGAAGATCTAGAGAAAATAGGAGTGCGACAATGGGAATTACTGGCACAGGACCGACAAGCATGGAAGGCAATAGTAAACGCGGCAAAGACTCACGAAGAGTTGTAGCGTCATTGATGATGATGATATTTTTCTTCCATACACATCACAAAAGTTTACGTATTTTGTCCAACGCTCATGCATCCAACGGGTACAATTGACGCACTGACGCACTTCGTCAGTGGAAGAACCTTTATATTTTGTATTATTTTTAGCGCGTGGTTTCTTAATTTTACGTTTCGACACTGTAGTAGTTTTCTTCTTTTTACGATTTGTTTCGAATATTTTTTTGATTAATATTGGCGCTATCGGTTAATATTGTTGCCACTTGATTACTTATCTTTCTGACAGAAGCAACATTAGTTAATGCAGGTGCAGGCGAAATGATATCTAGTAACTTTCCCGGAGTGTCTTCCTTTTCTGTGATGACTGTTTCTGCAGGCGGAGAATTAATATCTCTGGAACACTTTGATTTATTTATCTCAACTGAAGGATTAGGAATGTGCTCCGGAACTCTTTTGGAATTTGTTTATGAATTGTTATTAGTACTGCTCGTACCCAAATATGCGTATTCTGGAATTACGGATGGATCAAATGAGACAATACCAGTAGCTTTAAATGATGAAAAGTATTTTAAACTGTTGCTGATTTCCTCTAATTGAAGTCTGCCAATTTTTCGTCCTAGATTTCCTCTTAAATATAAATTCCATGACTGGTAATAGAAAGTTTTAAGCGATTTAAAAAATGCCCTATCAAGAGGCTGTAAAAACTGAGTAGTATGGCTTAGAAAGCAAAACAGAATAACATCATTTTCGGAAGCATATTCTAATGTTTAGACACTACTGCAATGGGAAGAGTGGCCATCCAAAAGTAGTAACATCATTCCAATCGGTTTTCTTGGGGCAAATTGTTCTTTAAGCCATCGCAGAAAAGTTCCTTGGTAACATACTATGATTTTTCACACATAACATGTTCCAGAATGTTATTAAGCTGCAACGATGCCTCGTCAATATTGAATATTGAACCACATTTATTTAATAAGGATTGTTTATTTAGGATATTTTCAAGTAGAGTGAAATAAGCAGAAACATCAGTTTTGTTCATTCCTAAAGCTCTGGCAGCTGATACACCTTCAGATTTTCTTACTGCTAATTACTTATTTCTTACTTATTACTAAATTTTTGCTTTAATTTAAGTTTTTCAGCTAAAACAAATGCCATTGATCTTACCATTATCCAAGTAGGAGCAAAACCATGTTCCTGTTACTTTGTGATATGATTTACCAATTTAATTTCATTATTTATCCCAAGAGTAGAAGTCGGATCAAGTTCACGCTTTCGGATGTCCCTTGTTTTTCGATGGCAGCGCAATGTCGCTCCTGGTATTTGAAAATGTCTACTGGCTTCGTTTACACCCATTTCTTCATTTTCAATTAATGCAATTGCTTGCACAAGCTGCTTGTCCGACTACTTGCCTCTAGACATACTGCCCTTCCGCGCATAATCTGTCGGCATGTTAGTAAAAAATAAAATAGATGTAAGTTTGAATGCTCGAATAAATTAACTTTGATCAAAGAAAATCGTTTAAAGAATATTTGTCAGCATGCGCCATTTATCCTACAGTAATCCAACTCACCTAAAGTTATACGGAGAGCTGGCTCAGTCGTTTTTACCTCAAAATTGTGAAATGTGACCGTGAAAAGAGGTTAGAATACCTGAAGAGGTGAGAATCTTACCTGAAGTTGTATCCGACTATCGTAGTGGAAAAATGTTCAATAATTCACAAAATATCTTTGCTTATTTACACAACTTAAACACGTGTTTAGAGCGGCGCCGTAGACAACTAACACTAATTTCAATATAGGCTTTTGTACAAGGTTGCCAGAATGTTCGCAATGTGTGTCGGGACGGGGATAGTAACAGCGATCCATCTCACCTGATACGCCATCTCTCCTAGAACTACCCTAAATGAAGTAGAAAAGTAAATTATTAGAAATGCATGGTTGTAATAATAAATAACTTTAATTTGTGTAAATACCAACAAAAAAAAACATAAAACGTTTATAATAGTCTCCAATCATCGCTTTTAGAAACAGTTTATTTGACTACTAAGATCGTTTAGTATTTGTTACTTAAACTATTTACTGATTTTAGGCCTTCAGTCCTACGTTAAAACCTGCACCAGAGATACGGGACATACTCAAGTCCCAGTAGTTGATCGAAGATGCGCCCATTTGCACTCGCCCACTCCAGCACCGATACGCTGCAATACTTCTCCGTGTCCTCCTTCTTGGGAATTTCATTGGAGTCAATGTAGCGTAACTTGTGGGGAAGGACTTCAACAATACACTCCACAATGTAAACAAGATACTCTTACAGTGAGCGAAAGTTTATGTTCCAAGCCTAAACCCAGTATTCAGACAAGGCCATGTCGAGAAAGCTTTTGCGACAATCGAAGCGAAAATGAACTACCGCAAACTTACGAAGACAACGCAAATAATTTTGACTGGGCTACTGGACTATGGTCTGCAGTAAGTATATAATTTCTAGGTTTATAAGAAAAAAATATTGCCATTAATAATTGTTTGTTGTCATATGGCCCTTGTATTATGTAAAATAACTAAATACAGGTATTGGGTAAAAGCTTGTAAAAACTTGTAAATAATAAATGATGTAGTTATTTATTACAGTATATGTTTAGTATAATATAATATTTAAATAATTATGAAGGAAACGGAGTAAAACATTATATGTATAAAGCCATGTTACATTTTGCACTCATGGTTCGAAGTACAGATTTACAGGTAATGCGAATACTCCCTTTTTGTTTGCTTCTGTAAAACAATCAGTTTGATCAAATTTGATACTATATGAAATACCAGAATCCGACGATTTGATTTAGTGTCTCGTTCTTTCTACTCTTTTACAAAAAAACTTGGTATATTTTTAAGTAGACATTAGTTATTTCTTTTTTAAAATAATTGATAGCTCTATTTTAAAAGGGTTATGTATTGTGTTGACTTCTACATCTAACATCGATGAACGACATGTACTACTAGGGCAGGGAAATAAACAAAAAAAGTACCCTATTTGTAACATTGAACCGGCCAGGCAAACGACAGTTGTTTTGAGTAGTATGAACCTCTGTAACAAAAACCTATATGTTTCCTGCAGTCGATTTTTTGAAATTAATTAATTATTAACAAATTAAAGTTAAAAAACGGTATATCTTCGTTTTTTCGTCTATCAGCAAAAAGTCTAGCATTTGAAACAAATTTGAGAGTAAGAAACTTATAAGTCATATAAAAACCTTTAAAATGGCGTTTTTTAAATGTTACTTTCCCTAATATGTTGCTAAGATAACCGTTCACAAAGCTTCAAAAGTGTAGTCCTCAAAATCGGCCTGCTTTGAAACTAGTGAGAGCGTTGGAGGGGGAAGGAGCTGTTAACTGTATCTCAATCTCTAGTTTATGGATTTCGACGTTTCTTTTTTTAATTTGTATGTAATTGTTGCCTCATGAGGCACTAGACCGAGAGTACGATGAGTGCTCAAAAAATAACATCAAAATAATAGCAGGAGACTTTAATGCCAAAGTCGGAAGAGAGAATATATTTTTGCCCACCATCGGAAAAGAGAGCCTACACGTAAACTTTAATGATAACGGTCTCACAATCATAAACTTTGCGATGTCTAAGAACATGGTAATAGCTGGGACAAGATTTCCCCATAAAGATATACATTAGGGAACTTGGAAATCTCCGGATAATGAAACGATTAACCAAATAGATCATATAATTATCGATGCAAGACACTGCTCTAACTTATTAGATGTTAGATCTTTTAGAGAAGCAAACATAGATAGTGATCATTATCTAGTTAAAGCACGATTTAAAAAGAGACTATCCAATTTAAAAAAGGACATGGGGGGAAGGAGAGAAAAAATCCACATTAATAAACTAAAAGATCTCGACATTGCAAATGTATACAGACAGCAAATAGAAGATCAAATAAGGACAAAAAACTTAGAAGAATAAGAAGATATTAACCAACTATGGGCAAATTAACAAGATATTGTGTTACAGAAATCCGTTGAAATATTGGGCAAAACCAAGTCAAAAAAAGAAATCATTGGTTTGATCACGAGTGCGAAATGGTCACAAATAGAAAGAATGCAGCATATCAAAAAACCATTGACACAGGTTGTACACGGAGAAAAAAAGAAAAGAAGAGTATAGACATCTTAGAAGAGAGGAAAAACGTTTCCATTGACGTAAGAAGAGGGAATACGAACAGAGCACTCTCAGTGAGATACAAAGTTTATTCGATAAAAATGAAACGAGGAAATACTACAAATCCTTAAATAATAGCCGTCGAGAATTTAAACCACGATTAAAAATTTGTAAAGACACTAACGGTGAAATTCTACATGATAAAAACTCAGTTCTTTACAGATGAGCACAACATTTCAGCAAACATCTAAATATAAACGATATTGAAGTAGAGTACAATATAGAAAATCAACAAAATATACAACGTCAACTACACAGTGAAGACCCAACAAGAAAAGAAGTGTCAAATGCGATCCTAAAACTCAAATACAATAAAGCCCCAGGAATCGATGAAATCTGTTCGGAAATGTATAAAAAAAGGTGGTGATCAACTTTTTGTAGCAATCCATAAAAAATAGTACTTATATGGCAGAATGAATGGATACCAGAAGAGTGACTGGAGGAAATAATATGTCCGTTGCATAAAAAGGGTGATCAACTGGAGTATAAGAACTATAGAGGCATTATTCTGTTAGCATCTGCGTATAAAATCTTCGGCAATGTATTATTTGAAAGACGTAAACATTTTACAAAGGATATTGTTGGTCAATATCAATGCGGATTTACTGCTGGAAAGTCAACTACACATAAAATTCAAGCACATAGGCAGATTCTAGAAAAGTCACTAGAATATAACATAGAAACACACCATCTCTTTATTGACTTTAAAGCAGCCTATAACAGTGTGAAGAGAACTGCATTATATAATGCAATGATAGACTTTGGGATCCCACCTAAGTTAGTTAAGTTGACCCAACTAATAATGCAAAACGTAAGCTCATGCGTTAGAATTGAGGAGAAAACTCTACGTTCTTTGACATTAAAAATGGTCTAAGACATGGGGACGCGTTTGCGTGTCTGCTCTTTAATATTGCCTTGGAAAAGGCAATTAGACAATTAAATATTAGAATGAATAGAACTGTTTTTAATAGATCGACGTAAATTCTCGCATTTGCTGACGATATAGTTATAGTGGGCAGAAGTATGAGAGACATGGTGCAGTGTTGTGCACGCAACAAACACGACAAGCGACGAAATAAAAAGACGCGTAGCAATAGCAAAGAGAATTGTTCACGGTCTCCAGAAACATTTAAAAAATAAAAATATAAAACGTGCAGTAAAGCTTAATATATACAGGACCTTAATAAGATCGGTTTTGATATATGGGGCTGAAACGTGGACCTTATCTCAAAATGATAAAAGACTTCTTGGTATTTTTGAGAGAAAAATTCTTAGAAAGATTTTTGGGGCCGTAAATGAAAATGGGCTATTGCGCCAAAGATACAACTGTGAACTATATCCGTTATACACCGATCCAGATATTGTAAAATTCGTTAAAGTGTAGTAACTTAGATGGGCTGAACACATTGCTGGGATGTCAGATCACGAATATATGAAGAGATTAACATTTTCAAAACCAGAGGGCACAAGAAGCAGAGGACGACCACGAATGAGATGGATTGATGATGTGGAAGAAGACCTACAGATTCTAAGGATTAGAAGATGGAGGGAAGTTGCCAGGAATCGGCAGGAGTGGCGACTTCTTTTTGAGCAGGCAAAGATCCACAACGGATTGTCGAGCCACATGATGATGAAATTGTTGCGTACATTACAAATATGTATTTTTTCATATACTTCTTTTTATTTTTATGAAAAAATTTTATTTAGATTTAGATTTTATGAAAAAAAAAAACGAAAAGTATCCTATTTAATTATTTCTAAAAATGATATTGGTTTATGTAATAATTTTGAAATGAATTCTAAACATGCTAGGCGGGTGGCTTTTATCGAAAAAGTTCGATTTCATATCCACATGCTAAAACTTGTTTTAATCGATATTATTATGATGCCAATATGCTATGCTGAAAAGTTTTCATGGCAACCTATTGATGTATAACAATTTTTAAACAAATTACAAAAAATTGTTATTTTACTTCAAAACACGTTTTTTAATAATTTTAGAGTTATTTCAAGAGGAAAAATATTCTTATGATTTTTATGTAAAACGCTTACTTTAAACGTAAATTGCAAATAAACGACTAAAAAATACCAATTTTAGCGTTTTTCGAGGCCATTTTTTGTAGGTTAAACATCATATGTAAAAAAAATACAAGAGTCAAGTCGTTTAAAAATGTTCAATTTCATTTTGATTTTATATTGCAATAAACAAATTGATATGCCGTTGCATTAAAACGCTTTACCAGTGGAAATCTGTCCTGATATTATCAGCCTACATGTATTTTTTACCTGTTCAATTAAATACCCTAACCTACCTTTGCCAGTGCGTACTTACAATAATGATAATGATGCACTTGCCCCTACTAGTACGTTTTGAGAAATACAGTTTTTCTACGATTATCTAGTTAATAACTTACCTAACTTTCCTGTAAAACACTAAAAATTTTTCAAGTTTTAGTTAATAACCTGCCATAGAACAGTTTACCGTCAACTCAATTTAAAAATTAAAAATAGAAGAAAATGTGTACGTTTGACAGATGAAGCATAAAATATTTCAATATTACCAAACCTCGTTGTAAATATGAGATATATGAAGGACATTGTTTACCATATTTTACTTGATTTGTTGAGGAATTGTTTTTACGCAGTGGAAAAGATGCTCTTGTCTTAAATTCGCTTTTACCCCAGCTTACTTCAGTTGATCTACGAGCTCTAAATACTTACTCTGACGCCGCTAACGTGTTGATATTTTCTTTTAATTTTATTTTTTATTAGAATAAAATCGTCTTTAATCTGAAGTAGTGAGCCTATCAGTTACATGAAATTTTCAAATCAAATAATACGTTTTAATAGTTCGTTTTTTGTACTTTTGGGACGCCTTATAGGTGTGGTGTCATGTTCTTTGGTGGTATATCAGGTACTCCTTAACCCCTTGTCTGCTGGTCTGCTGATAATTATGGACTTGTCTTCTTTTAGAAGACGATCTTCTTTAAGAAATCCAAATAATATGTTATGCAGTCGACGCCGCATTAATCGCCGAGACAGAAGACGAGCTCCAAAGATTAACATGTGACGTCCTCTCGTGGGAGTCACTATCCGGGTAGCTTTTAGACAGTCAGAGACAGAGTTCAAAATAAAAATAAAACTTTATTGTCTTCCTTAAATTAAATTGACAAAAATCTTATGTACATATTTACAATTTAGTTTAGTCTTCTCAGTACCTGGCCTATTTATTCAAATTAAGCTTAACCTTGTCATATGGAACTGGTCTTATCGGCAAACGAGTGTGTATCTGAAATTTTAGGGTAACGTTGTATCGATTTAATAACAGCGGACGATAGGTATAAAGAAAGGAAAGGAACTCAACACGTCCCTTAAGTGATTCGGGTTAATAGGACACTCCTCGACAGTCTCAACACGACTGTTTCAGAGTACGGGTAGTGAAAAGCTCAACACGCTTTTCGGGTAAAGACGGTAAAAGAAAAGGAAACAACTTGTGAACTCAACACGTCCGCAAGCCGGGGTAGGGAAGAGAGAACCTTCAGTCAACACCTGTCGATTCTGTCTCTGTGAGGAAATGTTGCCGTTTATATAGCGGAGCTTTGCCCTTTCTACTGTCGATACACTCCTACTTCATGGGTTGGTTCGCGCGCACGCTGGTTTAACGGTGATGGCTTGGACTCATCGTTACAAACACGCATTTTCAATGCAACAACCAATAAATACAATATGATAATATTAGTAGAAAAAACCAAATGTATGACAACATCTAAATACCCACTACGATGTAAGATCGAAATTGATGGAAAAATAATAAAGCAGGAAGCAAGGTTTAGATATCTGAGAACTGGTTCGGAGATGTTGAAGAAGAAATACGACAACAAAGCTTAAAAGCTAGTAAATTGGCTGGAGCTCTTAATGACACAATCTGGAAGAACAAACACCTAAGATCAGACGCAAAAACAAGAATCTATAAAGCAGCAATTAGACCTATATTAACATACACGGCGGAGACAAGACCTGACATATCTAAAACAAGACGACTACTAGAAACAACAGAGATGAAAATACTTCAACGAATATCAGGGAAAAGTCTGTTAGAAAGAGAGAGAAGCGAAAACATAAGACTAGCAGGCAATATAGAAGACATAAATGGATGGATGACAAAACGGAAACAGGAGTGGGACGAACACATTAGTAGAATGGCATAGGGTAGGATAGTATGAACAGCACGAGATAATTTACCAAATGGACGAAGAAGTATTGGCAGAACAAGAAAAAGATGGTGCGATAATTTAAACAATTTATGAAACTAATAGTGAAGAAGAAACAGGCTTTAAAGCCTACATACAAGAAGGAAGAAGAAGAAGAAGTCTTCTTTTCAAGCTTTGGTAGCTTTAAATTTCCCTTTGCTTAGATTTGCTTTCGATTTTGTGTTTTTTGTCTAGTTCCCTTTTGCACAGTACTCTGCATTCTTTTTTTCACGTACTGTACATATCAATACAGAGTACTGTGGAAGAGGGAACTATAGAAAGTACAAAAATAAAAGCAAATGCAATATCATGAGAAAATTCAAGAATTAGTGACAAACGGACTATGCACAAAGTTACAAGAGAACCCCAAATAAAATATACAAAACACCATCTAAATTTAAGTAGTGCCAGACAGACTACCAAACATTAACACTCCACTACAACAGTGCGTCACACCCATATGGAGTCCCAAAAATACACAAAGAAAACGTGCCTCTTGGATCAATTTTCAGCTACATGAGTTCTCCTTATAGTAATTGGAAATCGAAATGTCAAAAAAAAATGTAAAATATAATTCTAATTACAATCAAATTTTGATTTAATCCCTTTATTGCCTTAAGGCAATATTTAACTTATACATGACACAAGAAAACAGTTTCAGATTCTCTTTAATTTAATTTGCATATATTTTTTTTATACCTTTTATAATATTTATACCTATCATGTGATGGACATTTTCTGTGAGGATTACGATTAACTACTAGTATAAGTCATCTGCAATCAGTACTATGTAATTAAAAGAGCTTATCTGTAAAAATATAGAGTACGCTATAATTTATAGACAACTATGTTTACTTTCTATTTACTTTCTTCTTCTTCTTCTTTAAGTGCCATCTCTGCGACGAAAGTTGGCAATCATCATAGCTATTCTGACCTTCGAGGCAGATGCTCTGAACAATTGCCTTAAGATTGCTCCTACCCTCTACTTTTCCTTGAATTATGAGTCTCAAGATGTTGTATCTTTCGCCTCTCATCACATGTCCGAGATATTGCAATTTCTTTTCTTTTATTGTATTTTCCATTTCCCTCTCTCTGTCTATTCTCCTTAACACTTCTGTATTCGTGACTCTATCTACCCATGGAATCCTTAAAAATCTTCTAAATGTCCACATTTCAAACGCGTTAAGTCGATTTATTGTATTCTGGGTTAATGTCCACGATTCAGCTCCATAGTAGAGTACACTGTGTACATAGCATTTAATTAGCCTTATTCTGAGGGCCAATGTCAGATCTTTGCTGCATAAAATCTTTATCATTTTCACGAAGTTGGCTTGTGCATTTTCAATTCTGACTCTTATTTCTACAGTATAATCTCAAAGATACTTGTGGACTAAATACTTGAATATAAAAAGTAGAATGTTAACAGAATTTTTAATTAACCGTTAATGATAAAAATTTAAGTAAGCAATTAGAAGTAATTTTGTGTTCTAGTTGATTAATAATTCAAGTAAGTTTATGTATATATAACAAGTATATTATTTTTTATTACACTTTTAGTGTTCGGTCTCCTGTGGTACTGGCCACAGAACAAGATCAGTTACCTGCCCCTCAGGAAGATGTCTGCCAGACGACAGGCCGACTCATGCTGAATATTGCGATATGGGATCTTGCACGCCTAGAGAGATAGTCTACCATACTTCTTCTAGCCGATCAATATCAACTTGGTTGGCAACAGACTGGTCGCAATGTTCAGAAGCTTGCGGCACTGGTTCTCAGACTCGAATGGCAGTATGTGGACTTCAGGATAAGGAAAGTTGTCCATCGGAAACAAAACCGGAACTATCCAGAGCGTGTTCAAGTGATAAGCAATGTGACGGACAGTGGTTCGCAGGTATAAAATATTTGTAATATTTGTTGTGTCGTAAATAATACTTTTTAGACTATTTTAATAGGTTTATTACTAGGTCTTCCAGAAAACTATAATTAATAAATTGTTTTCGTATATGGCCATCCGAGTAGGTGGCACCTTTGTCTCTTAGGTGGGAAAATATGTAGAGGCATCTTGTTAGTCTTTGGATTTTAATTAGTATATATGAATCGGTTTTTTTTTAAAGGGCGTAAGTGACAAAATCCAAACTTTTGGGAAACTAAAAAAAACTACTTTTAGACTGAAATAAATTTTTTATTCCAATTTTAACTGTATTTTCTCAAATATATACCTAACACGATTAGATTATACTTTTAAAACAATCAATAGTAATTTTTGTTTATTAGTTAATAATTAAAAAACTTTGATCACATACGCCCTTTTAAAAAAAAATTATAATGGTAATTAGTAACAAAAAAAAGTTTAAAAGATATGGTTTTATTGTTTTATACAAATTGTCACTTTATAAAAGAGAATTACAACAAAGAAAAATACTAAAATTTTTTCAAAAAATTTTTCCCTTCAGGAGCATTTCCTTAAAACTTATCCTTCATTGTCTTCCTCTTAACTGAAATCACTTTCATTAAAGGCTTCTCTGGTTCTTGGCCAGTCAAATAAACCTTCATAGTATTCAAAGTATTCATGTTGAATAAATTCTCTCAGTTTCTTGAGGTCTTCGATCTTAGCCTTCTTTATTGGGATCTTATTAGTCTGGTATGCTAGTTGGTTGGTGAGAGTTAAACAAATTGAGTGTTTTGCCATAAAAAAAGTGTGGCTGAAAACGCCTTGTATTGTGTTATGAGCTATAATATACCCTTTTTTCTCTTTGTCATAAACAAAATGGAACAAACTACTTATGCTGAAATGTACTTTTCTCTCTTTTGGGATATGCTTTCATTTAGTTTCAGAGGAAATACACGATTACTTGTAGTGCTCTGAGTGCCAACTTTTAAAATCTAGTATATCTGATGGGTTCTCTTCAATTACAGTGAATTTATTAGTTTTTGAACTTTGTATTATAAACTCATTAACTTGGTGTATTGTAAAAATGCGGTCATGCTGACGCAAAACTTTGGCAATCGTGCCAAAGTCCCTGTCACAGGGAAGAAAGCTGTGGCGCCTTATAGGGAAAAACTGTTCAACTTGGTTGAATCTGCCACTGTCTGTCAAATACAGAAAAAATCTAGAAAGGGCCCGATTCTCATTTTGTTCGCCACAGTTGTATTATGTAAATATACTAACAGTTAAATGTTACAGGTCCATGGGGTCCTTGCTCAGACGGCTGCTTAGGTAGAGGCAAACAAAAAAGAGAAGTTGTTTGTGTAATTAAAATCAGAGGAGTGCCTCACGTAACAAACGACATGACTTGTCCATCACATTTGAAACCTGCGGAAGAACAAGCTTGTGAAAGTGGCTGCCCTCCCCGTTGGTATTTTGGAGACTGGAGGCAATGTGAAGGTACGATTTTCGCATACAACTATTTCTTTTTAAAGATCTATTTTTGAGAATCTGATCTAAATATTTACAATTTCAAATAAGTATATTCTTCTTAATTTGTTTCATTAAGTTTTTTTTCATTTTGTTTAAGAAAAATAATGAAGAATTAATGAAAACAATAATGAGTTTACCTTGTTTTTATCTAATCATAACAATGAGAATTATATATTAGTTCTGTTGGTATTAAGATATTTCAAGTGGAAAATTCGATACTGTATATTATGTTTAGTATATAGTATATTAAGGAGCGCGCAATCTTCATATTTAAATGCATTGGCGAGCTAAAAATTTGAACTAGTTGAAAATTGTCAAAATTTGTGTTGTCTTTGATATTCACCATATTTATCAGTTTTTTATAGAGTGTGTATACTTTTATTCAAAAGTTCAGATTGCATGATCCTTTTTTATCTTAGCCTTAATGAAATAGAAGTTATAACCTGTTATTGTACAGAGAATATTAAAAAGATCTCTGTAATGATTTATAGATCTAATTTGACATTATGTTCGAGCTTCTTAAAATTGATGAAAAGTTGATGAAAATTAAATCAATGAGTTGATTTTTAGTTGTATCTATTAGGTTCTTCAGAACCTAATAGATACGAAAGATACTTTAGAAAAGTAAAATTCAATCAAAATCGTTCGCAGAATATTAAGATATTGCACCAACTGAATAAATGTCTTCTTAATATTGTTCTGAAGCTATTTTCTTGTGGCATTTTAAATTAATTTATATTTAAATGGGAATAAGCCACATTAAAGGTTAAAATACGTTTATTGACGTTTCAATTTCCACTTCGGAAATCGTTCTCAAAATACAAACATTAGTAAATTAAACAAATTTTGTTTTTTGTTACTTAGTGAAAAATTCTTCTAATAATTTAATTTTATCTGACTCATCTATATTGACAATTCAGACATACCTTATACATTTTAAAGTAGACGACTTTAAAATGATATTGCCAATATTGTTGAGTTGCGTTCCTGGGACGACTTTACTTATAAGATAGTTCATTCGATTACATGAAATCAACTTTAACTTGAGAATATCCGTCAGAAAAGATCATAACATGTAATTTGTCTTTAAAAAGACAAATACATGCCATGATGACACTAAAAATTTTTAAATAACAAACATATAAAATCGGAATTTGGTGTTTATTGAAGGTAAACTAAATGCACGATCAAATACTTACCATGTCGGGATAGTATTATGAGGTTTTTTTCCTGGTTTTTCCTTCATAATTTACTATGGAATCACTAACAGGAGAATTTTACTGTCATCATGGCGTATATTTGTCTTTTTAAAGACGAATTACATGTTATGATCTTTTCTGACGGATATTCTAAAGTTAAAGTTGATTTCATGTAATCGAATGAACTATCTTATAAGTAAAGTCGTCCCAGGAACGCAACTCAACAATATTGGCAATATCATTTTAAAGTCGTCTACTTTAAAATGTATAAGGTATGTCTGAATTGTCAATATGGATGAGTCAGATAAAATTAAATTATTAGAAGAATTTTTCACTAAGTAACAAAAAACAAAATTTGTTTAATTTAATGTTTGTATTTTGAGAACGATTTCCGAAGTGGAAATTGAAACGTCAATAAACGTATTTAAACCTTTAATGTGGCTTATTTCCATTTAAATATAAATTAGAATAAATGTCTTATTTCGAAATATTTCTGATTTACTACGACTAAAGTAATAAGGCACTCACTTAGCAATGAAAAGCTTTCGGTTTCTTTTTTACTAAAACAGGTAATATCCAAAATACCAAAAATATAATTTTCTTTTAAGGCGGTTATTTTTTTTTATTAGAGATAGAATGCGCTTCTCCTGCTTGGGCCATGTGGTAACTAACCAAATATTTACGACGCCTCCATTGCCTTTTCATTCGTAGTTCGAGTCGCATACATCATATTTTCTTTACCTTTTAATAAATTGTTTATTTTGCGTACAAAAAATTCTTTACTCTTGTCTTTTAAGTGGTATGCAAAGGTTCTACATGTCAAAATTTCAAAAGAATCAACAGATTCTTAATGATTCTGTGATTCGTCATTCTATTGTTATTTTAACTTGAGTGTACCATTAAATATTTTACTACTTAAACTGGAATCCATAGAACTAGAACTTGACGCCATTATATCTATTGTAACGAAATATTTCGCCTACCACATAGGCTATTATTATAGGGGGTTGAAAATTAGGGACAGAAGTTACTGGGGTGGAGATAGGGCAAACAAAATAAACAAAACGTATGCAAACGGCACTCAGGGTTTATTTGGAGTAGCTGGGTCGTGGATAAGTGAATGGCAAGGGGATTGGATTGGGGCAACTACAAAAATGAAACAAAGAACATGAATCTCCTGGAACAAATGGACAAAAAAAAACAGGAAGGACCTCTAGCTATTTAAAATAAGACGCCGCTTCGAGGTGTTAAGTTATAACGATTACAACAACTAGTTGTAACTATTGAAATAATTATTAGAAATGCAAAATATATCTTTTTAAATGAAACTCAAAAAAGGGGTTATAAACTTTTTTTCTAAATAAATAAAAAAAAATGGTTTAGAGAAATAAATCAAACATTTGTTGTTGTCTCACCACAAAGAGTTACAAAAAAAATGGCACAAATTACTATATAGATAGTTACAGAGATAAATACCAAAATAACAAAGAAACACTTACTTTGTCCTATCTGTTTACAAACTCTGTTTACAAGTGGGAGATGCACCAAATAATAAAAAAAAATTGTTACAAACAAAAAATTAACTTTTTAAGTGAAACCATGTATAGAGGTTAACCTTCTAAAAACAAAACAAACTAATGTCAAAAATAATAAAGCTAGCTGTCATATGTCAACATAAAATTTTAAAACAGAACAATTAAAATGACAGCTAACCACGCCAAGAAATATATTTTTAATTATTACAAATTCTCTACAAATCCTTATGAAAGCAATTATTATTATTGAAAAAAATGTCTATCGTTACTTTGAAAGTTTAAAACAAAAAAAGTTACCTCGATTGCATTAAATTGCACTTTAAAAGATTTCTGGGGTTAGAGCTGAAATTAGATTCACCGCCACACGAACAAATTCATCTCCAAACTGCGATAGGACTGACTATTTGAGATTGAAAGTTGGTGCACTGGAACTTGGGCTGGGCTTCTTAAAATAATAGGAATAGGTACAGCTGGACACAATGGCAACATTTCAAATTTCACTTTAACTGTAACTATTAATGATATGTATGAACTGCTACTATACACTACATATTTTTCATGGAAAGGGACAAAAAAAACATTACAAATTTGACGATTCGGATCCACACTGAAGCCAACTGCCTCTGACAGCGACCTCAACGAGAATGAGTTAATTCTTAAAAATCATTGGCTTCCCAACTTAGTAGAAACAAAACGTATAAACTGGAATATTTCGTTCATTTGACGACGAAAGATATCTTAAACCGGTTTAGATCAAAAGGATAAAAAGGAAATACACATCTGTTTTACATAAACAAACTTATAAAAAAGTGTTTATATTACTTGGCGACGCAAAAGCGATCGAAATATTATTTCGGTTTTTTTTACATATACCGATAGGAAATGAAATACATTGAAAATATTCTTATGTGTTCTAATACATATACAAGGGGATTTCAATATATATCAAGGAATTTACAAATGCTACACTATTGCCATTATATCTATTTGATTTGATCTTGACGCATCATTCAAGCGAACTACTTGTGGACCATCCGTGTATAATTTGAATTATATCTCTACACTTTTAAGTTACCGCTCCATTCTTCTTTAATACAATAATACAAATTTGATATGGAAGCTGTATGAAAAATAGAATCTTTTCACGCAACACATGCGAACATAAAATACTGAACGTGGTGCGAGCAAATTTTGCGGTATGCGTGATTAATTAATTATCTGAAACAAAAAATATAATTTTTGTATTATACAACTATCAAATCATCTCGAATTTCCCAGAAACTTTCCACCGAACTACTCGTCCATGAGAAGCGGCGTGACGAACCAAGATTAATTGATTCATTATAGTCCGGGAGCGAATGGTGGTATATGTATAACATTTGGTCCTAATAGCCGGGTGTTTATTTAAAAATATAATTATTTTATAAAGTGACGTATACTTATTTACTCGTTAAACCTATGTGTAGGCAATTCGTTGTGGTAAATTATTTTTGTCTTAGGTTACTTTATTTAATTTATTATGGCTACCAGCGGAGCCCTACCGGTTACTCTGCTACTTTAACTCTAGAGACTTTTTCACATAATAAAATAAAAAATTAAAGAGATAAATACTTTTTATTTGATAGTTATACTGAGGCATAGGAAGTTTATATTCTTTAATTTTTATATTATTAAACATTGCTAGTCAAGCAATTTACTAACTAATTATGATAATTTTAAAAATTGGATTCAAGTTTGACATTTTGATACTAGAGAGAATCTTTTAAAAGTTATTTGTGTTTAAAATACAAGAAAAGTATTATAAAGAGCCATGTTTAGGTACCTGTCCTGTGGGTGTTCAAAGAAGAGAAATTAGATGTATGGATCCATATGGAAGGGACGTTGAAGGATGTCCAGAAAACGACAAACCGGTAGGAAAGAGAACTTGTTCCTGCGAGGCGGACAATAAAGGAAGATACAAACCAGTCCACGATGAACCAACTGATCGTAAGTAATATTATTTTTAATATCTGCCTTGGAACATCGTATACTTTATTTATATGAATTTAATCATAAACTAGAATATTTATATCGATGATTTTTTTCCTTTCACGCTTTCAATAAAAGGTACACGTAGTTTGGTTAAAAGTAAGTAATATTACGCAATAATATTTCATTATTAAAATTAATTGTGTGAATAGTTTTACTCAAGAATCGGACAAGTCAGTACATTATTTCTCAAAATAAACCCAGCTTTGCGTAGTCGCGATCTTAGATCGACGTTACAAACTCGTGTGGTGCTCTGCTATGCATTGATCATTTTGTACTATGGCGTGGAAGCTCGAACTCTGGCTTTTTACATATAAACTAATGCCATATATAAAAAACTGGTAGCCTTTGGGATGTGGTGCTACGTAGGATGTTCAGCATATCATGGGTGAATCACGTTCGTAACGAATAACTTCCTCTAAGATTGGATAAGAAAGATGAAGTTTCATTTACTATAAAAAGACGCAAGCTTGAATACTTCGGCCACTTCTTCAGAAATAACAAATACTAACTCCTAACATTAATAAGAGAAGGAAATATTCAAGGAAAGAAAGCTCCAGGTCCTTGCTAAAGAATCTTAGACAATGGATAGCGTAATGACTCTATTTAGAAAAGCTTTTGAGAAAATAGAGATTGCGCTGACGATAGCCAACGTTTGTCGTGAACGTGATATTGTAAGAAAAAGAAATAGTTCTACATCCTTAATATTTTGGGAAAATTATTTTATAAATAATTTGTTAATATGCTTCTTGCAAAAAAGAACTTAAAAAATACGTAAGACATATTTAGCCAACTTGATTTATTTACTTATTTACGATCCTTAAGATGACTATAGATTGCAAATTTTAGATTTTAAAGGGATCACAGACTTTTCCAAACTGAGACCTAAAAGAAATTTATACATACATCAACATTACATTGTATGTATATATACAGCTATGTTTTAGTCCATGAAAGGAGTGATAGGCTTATAGCATTTTGAGAAAACAATAAGTTTGTTATAGTGAACACATTGTTGTTAACTGAAAAAGAGCAGGCGGTACACATGGAAGTCACCAGCAGATCAAGAAGAGAGAATTGTAAAAAGCTAAATAGACTATATGTTAGACAAAGATACAAGAACGGAATTATGTCAGCAAAAATATATCCAAGTGCCATATAGGAACAGATCGTAACCCAGAAGTGACCAAAATTAGGCTCAAAATGAAAATAATAAAACAGAGAACAACAATTGCACAAATAGATACAAGTAAATCAACGAACTCACTCATAAGACACCGCCTGAAAGATAAAATCAATAATCGATTAATGAATGTTAAAGAACAAACTCTGCAACATACTGAAACTGATATAAAATGGTTATTAATAAAGACACATATAGATAAAAGGCATAAAGAAGTTCTGACATTAACTAGATATAAAAAGAAACAATTAATGACGGAGGAAATTTTAGATTTAATGGAAGAAGAAGAATTAAAGAACTAACTCACTCAAAAAGAAAACCGCGAATACTGAAAGATACAAGTGGGAAACTGGCGTTGAATATAAAAAGATGAGCAGAATACATTAATGAGTTGTCCAAAGACAATAGAACAGAACAAATGGAAATAGAAGTAGAATATGGTGTGATTTCCAACAAGAAACAATGCATCTTTACCTCTTTCGCTATCCCCAAAAATGCAAAACTGCATTAGATGTATCGAGTTGAAATAAATTTTGTGATTTGTAGTACAAAAAACTTTTATTATTCAAAATAATTTTTTTTTAAATATTATTTTCATGCATTCTATTATAAGCAATGCATGCATTCTATTATAACACAAGCATTAACACAACATTGAAAATCTTGACAGAAAATAGAACTGACAACAAAGCAACGGTAAATAATGACATAATCATTGAAGTATGCAGAACATAGTAAAAGAAGCATATAGTTTATAAGAGCATGTACGTGTATAAGAGCATATAAGACGTGCGAAAGCCTTCAAATCAATTCTGTTTTTGCGAGACATTTTCTTACCTAATCCTACAATATGCGAGCTAGGTTAAAAATGTATATTCAAGACAGTTGCAGCCCTACTGCCATCTCTTGGTAAGAGGTGCTACTTACGTACTACTACTACTAAGGATTTCCACAGTTTTCACTGTCTTCCTTCACTCAACCGTTTTCTCCAATTTTCCCTGTCATTCCAGTCTCCATCTCGCAGGGTTCTTTTCTCTATAGCCTCGTCGATTTCATCTCTGAATGACCTTCGGGGTCTTCCTCTCTTTCTTCTTCCAATCGGGCTCCATTCTGTGATTTTGTTTATCCAGCGTCCTCTGTCCGCTCTTCTGACGTGGCCGTACCAGGATAGTCTCTTCTCCTCTATATAGTCGATTATGTCTGATTCCACTCTGTGTGTCACAATTCTGTCTCTTTTTGTAAGTCTACAGCTTCTCCTCAGGAACTCCATTTCTACTGCTCTTATTCTACCTCTATTTCTCTTGTTTATTGTCCAGTTTTCGGACCCATATGTCAGGATACTTCTTGTCAGGGTATTATATATTCTCTTTTTTGTCTTTATCGTAATGTTCTTATCCCACAACACTGAGTTTAGTTTTGTCTCAGTCTGTTGTTTATATCTTCTTCTGTTGTTCCCTGGTTCGATAATATGGTTCCTAAATACTTGAATTTATCTGTTCCATTTATTTGTCATCCCTCGTCTATCTCTAGGTTTCTCATATCCTTGTTTTCAGTTGTTAGGTATTCGGTTTTCTCTAAGTTTATTTTCATTCCGTTGTTTTTATATTCTTCTTCTAGTTTTCTGAGCATAAAGCTGAGATCTTCTTCATCTTGTGCGATGACTACTTGATCGTCGGCAAAACTTAAGGTGTATAGGTATTCGTCTCTTACTGGTATGCCCATTCCTTCGCACTTTTTCCTCCATGGTTTGAGTGTCTTTTCCAAGAATATTTTAAACAGAGTAGGGGACGTAGCACAGCCTTGTAGAAGTCCTTTTGTCGTCTTAAATGGATTGTAGGCTTTATTTCCACATTTAATAGCTACTTTGTTTTCTTTGTATAGTGCTTTAACTGCTTTTATTAGTGTTTGTCGGATTCCGAGATCATTCATTGCTTCCCATAATTTGACTCTAGGTATTGAGTCATATGCTTTCTTTAGATCAACAAAGGCCAGATGGACCGGTCTACCTCTTGCCATTTTCTTCTCTATCAGTTGTTCTAATGTGTACGTATGATCTAGGCATGATTTTCCTACTGTGAACCCTGCTTGGTCTTATCCAATTTTTCCTATTATTTCAGTTTCTAGTTTTTCCTTAATAATTTTCCCGTAAAGTCTACCTACCGACGATATTATACTAATTCCTCTATAGTTTTCACATTTTTTCCTGTTTTCTTTCTTATGTATGGATGTGATGTATGCTTGTGTTCATTCCGCAGGTATTTCTTCTCCATTTAGTCCTCTTTCGAACATTCTATGTAGCATGCGGAATAACTTTTCCGTTCCGTTTTTAATTAGTTCGTTTGGTATTCCTCTGGGTCCTTTGGCTTTTTTGTTCTTCAATGTCTTGATTGCTCTCTTAACTTTTGCCAGGCTTATTTCTATCTGGTCGTATGCCCCATTTCCTGCATGTTCTATATTCTCTTCCTGAAATTGGGGACGGTTTTCTGTAAGTAGTTCTACGTAGTATTCTTGCCACTCGTTTTCACTAATTTTGCCGATCTGGGTTTTCTCTGTCTTATTTCGTTGAAGTGCTTTTAATATTCGCCATGATTCTGAATTTCTCGTTCCTCCGATATATCGTTCTATCTCTGTGCATGCTTGTTCCCATCGTTCGTTCTTTTCATTTGTTACTCTTTTCTTTACCTCTCTGTTTTTCGCTCTATATAGGTCTAAGTCTTCCTGTTTTTTGGTGTTTAGGTATTTTATGTGTAGTTTTTTCTTTTCTTTTATGCATTTCAATGTGTCTTCCCTTAATTTGATATTCTGATGGGTGTACCTTTGGTCGTCTTCTCCAAGAGCTTCTAAGGCCGCTGAAATCAGGCAGGTTTTTATGTGTTCATGCATTTCATCTAACGTGTCATATCTGAATTCTTCTAGTTTTTGGTCTAGTCTTCTTTTGTATAAATCTTTTATTGATTCTTCCTGCAATAGATGTAATTTGAGCCTCTTTTCGTTTATTGTCGTTCCCGTTGTAACAATCGATATATGTTTTTGTTTTGTCCAGATATAGGGGAATTCCATCCATGCCACCACAAGTTTGTGATCTGTTCCACACTCTGCCCCTCTTTTCACTCTGGTGTCTTTCACTTTGATCGAGCTTTTGTGGTTCATGATAATGTAGTCTACTACTTACTACTTACGTGTATTATTATAATATATCCACCAATTATATCCTCGCCGATAAATAATCAATTTAACTTTCGTTCTTCTTTTTCTTCGTTTTTTTTGGATTGTCTTTCTGTAGGCAATGCACAACCAGGAATAAATTTCTCAACGCTGTAACACTAAAAAATTTTTTCTTTCACACGTAACGTTAAACTTCAACAATTCCACCGAACAAACACAGTAAAGAGTCGTGCTTTTACATACGTTAACTAAAAATTTACTTTTTTATAAGGATGTTTAAAATAATTTCAAATAAACTTAATATTCTTGGCACAAACTAGCTCGGCGGCATGACCGTCATCGTATCCTCATGACGGCCATGCACCATATCCAATAATCAATTTAACAATTTTGACATAATTCACATAAGATTCTTTTTTCATATACTGAAACATAGGGCAAATATTCGCGAACAGAACAATGCGTAATCAATCGAACATTATCTATTTTTCAGGTGTGATGCAACTGCATTTTTTTGTGTAAATACGTATCCATACTGTTTTTGCCATTTCTAAAATACAATAAATAAGCTTGATAAATTTTTATGTGTTTCAGGATACTGCGTTGACAAAATCCATAAATGCAAATTAGCTGTACAGGCAAGATTGTGTCATTATCCTTACTACGTCACTCACTGTTGTGAATCGTGTCGAAGAGCGCAAGAATCGTTAGAATAAGAAGCTGTGATTGGATAATATGAAAATTGTTTAGGTAGTCAAAAGTACTGAAGAGAGGAAAACTTAGTAATAATACCTAAATATGAACAAATGATTGAGCGAGTGGTATAAAAGTTTTGTGTCTTTTGCATATAAAAGAAACAAGATAGAACATGACAAGAAATGATAAATTATGAAATGATAAATGATGAATGATAAGTATCAATTATTTATCTCAATTATAGTTGTTTTAGCAGGCAGATATTTAAGTACAAAAGGTTTGTGTTTTCTGTGTTTATAATGTCTCCCCCTTTATAATCAACAATATTTTAAGGAACATTGTGATAAATCAACAAAATAAAGGATTATTGACATTATATTGTCAATAAGCCAAGAAAAAAATTAAATTTTATTAAATGATAAAGGCTTTGCTGGGGTGGGCACATATTCAGGAATGTTAGGGAAATAAGTCTTCCACTCACAATCCGTAATAGGTTTTATTAAAGTTAAAAAAGGGAATGGGCTACTGGTTTCGCTGTTTACAAACTTTTACAGCATCTTCAGGTCCTCAAGAAACTAAGTATTAATACAATTATAATTATTCTAAGATAAGAATTATACTGATATCCTTTTGATAAATGATTTTAGCGTCGATTCAGTTGTCTAAATTAAGTTTTGCCCGAACTATCGCAGATCCATCACCGAATTGGTTGACTTGTTAAGTGCTAACGTATAGATCCAGTGGCGATCTTAAGCATCTTACTGTTGCGCACTTTGAGTATTAACCGAAAGTTTCTTTTCTGCCATCCTTAGATTATTAAACAGGTCTCTAGCAGTAGATGGGTCTCAATGAAATTTCGAATAAAAAAAACGTCATTTTTATTTTGCAACCTTTTTTCTGGCTCTTTATACATACCCTACAGTCTTGATAAAACGTGTATACCACGGTGAACCACAAAAGGGCTTGTAGATACATGAAAATAAAATGAAAATATCTATTCACTTTTACTTGTTCAAATCGCACGTGTTTTTTGAGATTTTTTAATACATTATCTTACTCAAAAAAGATTGCCATGTGTTGTTTTAAGTTAGATAATCAATGGTCGTCAATTGCAATACTTAAATATTACTAGGTAGATGGTTGCTATGAATGTCCTGCTCCTATGTGTCATCTCTGTTGAGGTTGGTGACCACTATTCTCTTATATTTCTCTGTCAAGATTTCTTATTGCGACTTATACTTCTTCTTCCATCTATATTTGCCTTCAAGGTCAGTGTAGTTGTTCGTACTCAATGTGGTGATTTATATAACTGAGGTAAGCCGTTTTTCTCATTTTAATAGTGCGGGGTAGTTGTGACTGAGTATTCTTTTTTCTTAAGACACTTCTGCGTTGGTCAAGCCAATTCTTAGATCGGTAGAGCCACATTTCAAACACTTGCACCTTTTTTAAATCTTCCTGCTTCATCGTGCACGTTTTACATTCGTACAGCAGTAAGGATCAAACGTAGCACTTTCGTGTCCAAAGTCTTACCCTTATGTCCAACTTCAAGTAGCATAGAAATAATTTTTTTATGTTACATAACCGGTCCTGCGATTTTAATGCGTCCCCTAATCTCTTTTCGGTAGTCCAGGTAATTGCTAATTTCTCTACCTAGATATATTGTGTATGTTCTTCTCTTCTTAGATATCTGTGGACGTTTTGGAGGTTAGTATCGTCGATAACTATTTTCATGCTATTTTGCATGTAACTTCCACGGTCTAAAACTGAAGTTTTGGTTTTTGAGAAGTTTATCTCTAGCCCCATTCTATCATTCATCCCCATCTCGATTCCGACGGGACATTCATCAGTGTCTTTTGATGTTCTTCCTATTCAGCCGGTACCACAGTGTCGTCTGCGTATCTTAAACTATTAAACACAACTCCTTAATAATATGTTTAATTTAATTCCTTGCATTGTTGCATTTAAAACTTCATAACTGAATGCAATAAATAATAATGTTGTCCGTATGTAGAAACTTTTACTAAAAAGTGATTTTGCAGCCTTATCCTGTGACTGAAGCTACTGTTATTCACAGCGATGTCTTTCTTGTCAAAAATCCACACTTGGTGATTACCATATAGCGATTTTATAAAAATTAGTTACTGCTATTTGTTTGTATTTTAAATTCTATTCCATTATAATTTTCATTATAAAACTAAAGTGACAAATAAAAAACTTTAACTCAATAATTATAAACTGAAGACACAGAATTTTAAAGATTGAATGATGTTTCAATAATAATAAAAAAGTAGTAAACCCTGTTTTGTGTATTTCTTTTTAATCTATGACAACAGATTCATTTTTTTACCCCATCTGTTAAGCAAAAATTAGCTTATATAAGTTAATGGGGTTGCATCTCCAGATATAATTTAAATAGTGTTAGCAGCAACCAGAAGGGTATCAATATTTGGCATTTATTTTATAATTTTGTAATATAGGCAAGTAAAATAAAAGCAAATTATAATGTAATAATTTATAGTTTGTTTGCATGTTTATATACGTGTATAAAACAATTTAATCGGAACCAACCGTAAAATGTTATCTCATGAGTGTTGGAGTATGTCAGATTATATTATACAATATTATATAAATTTTTCCAAACTGTCTAATAATTACGGTGCTTCTGATAAGTTATACCTACTTGGAGAAGAGTAATGGCATAAGTCCTTTTTTTTTTCTTCTTTACGTGTCATAATTATCCAACGTTGACGATCGCCATTGCGATCTTGATCGCATTTGGTATCTGAATCCATTCACGAATATTTTTTAGCCAAGAAACCTGTTTTCTTTCTACACCTCTTTGAACTTCTATTTTCCTATAAGAACTAGTTCTAGTCTTATGTATCGGTTATGAATATCCTTTCCTCCAACATAAGACCAGAACCAAACTTCTAAGTGAATCATTATGAAAAACTTCAATTAATAAATCATCGTCGAGACAAGGTACAAGTCGATGTTGAAGTAATAGTAGATTTCTAGTTAGGTATTTTTATTTTATTTGAGCATAGTTGATTTAGCACTTTTATATGTTTAAATTACACCTTTGCTATGTCGAGTATGTACGTTTATTACGTAGGTAGATCGAGATATGCCCTAAGGAGAGATATGGTTCTATCAACTAAAAACTGCGATATATAATGCGTATAGAGCGTCAAGATGAGTGTCCTACTAAGGACGAAATGTTGTGTGTGAGGACATCGAGGTGAATTTATGCATAGAGCTAGTTGCGATTAAGAGTAATCTATTAAGGGAATGAGTAATAGAGCGTCGAAATAATTGTCCGACTGCGAACTAGAGATTGTCTTATTATAGGAAAAGAACCAGCATTTTATAGAGATTTTAAACTATCTTTTTTATGGTTTAGTAAATTCAAAAGCAATGAAATATTTTACGACCGGTTAATAAAACCTCTTGGTGAGAATAGAACCAAAAAAATGCAGGTGTGTAGTTCGACCACACACCTGCATTTTTTCATGACCATAAAAGGAATTTTGACCTAGATTACTGACACCTAAGATTAGCACTTCGGGTATTACGTAAATAATATAGACAAAAAGCGTTTGATTGCTATATGCAGGTGTGCAAAGGGATCGATTTAAATTGTTTGTTTTGTACCGACACTGTTGCGACGGATTGACCCCTCAGATATGTAAATAATCCCTTTTAGAATAAATATGAAAGGATCTGTAATTTCTGAGTTTACGAAAATTCCACCTTTTTTGCGGTAAAGTAAAAATATTTACAAAGAAATATAGTTCAGAGGCATGTTTATTAAATAAATATGGTATATTTTTTCCGACATTTCCTGTGTTTAACCCTTCTAAGTAATTTCACATTTCTAATGCTTTAATTTGGTTCATGTCTGATACTTTTACGGTCCACACTTCTGTTCCATACAAGAATACGGAGCCACAAATAGCACTTAATCATTCATTGTTTTAGTTTGAAACTAAAATGGTTATAGCACAGAAATTTCTTCATTTTTAGAAAAGTGATTTTGGTCATTGCTATTCGTTTTGTTGCGTTTTATTTCTGTGTCTGGATCTAATTTGGCCATTATGATAGTTTCTAAATATGTATTTTTTGTGATATTTTCAACTTAAACTCCATTTACTTAACGCTCTGCATTGGGATATAGGTTAAAACTAAAAACTAAAAAAAAAATTTTTATTAACATTGATATCAAATTTTTGAATAACTCCTTAGTATCAACCAAAAACAACTTAGTATCTATCAGACTATGTCCTTCCTGAATCTGCTTTTTGTAGTTAAATATTTGAGCAAAATTTTTTTTTTCTTCTTCCTCTTATAAGAAATTCTTCTTGTTCATTGGCGGATTAATGCCTCTATGGAAGGTTGTCACTCCATTTTTCCGCGGTCGTCCGATACTTCTGCCGATTGGTACTTGGTGATTTATCTCTTGCTATTTTGACCACAGGTGTCTTCCTAATTTTGCTGGTGTGGTTATTCTATTTTTTTTTTCTATTTAGCCACAACAGAAAGATTACTGGAAACGACAGAGATGCAAGTGCCAAAACAGAAGAATTACAGGAAATACACTGAGAGGTCGAAAGATAAATGAAGACATTGGAAAAAAATGTAATGTACACTGTATAAACGAATGGACACCAAATAGTAAAATTTTAAGCTAGTATAATAACTTCTCGAAAGTTCAGGAGAGTGGTGAACAATTTTAAGCATTTTTGTCAAATTAGATCGCTACTATAACATCTTCTTAAGGTGCCTTCTCCATTACTGAAGGTTGGATATAACTACAGCAAATTGCTTCCTATCTTGAGCTGTTCTTAGTATCAAATGTGTGTCCATGCCTGTCCAGTCTCCAACATTCTTCAACCAGGAGCATTTTCTTCTACCTGGACCTCTTCTTTCTTCCACTTTCCTTTTCATTATAAGTCGTAGGAAGTTATATTTTTCTCCTCTGTAAATATGTCCTAGATAACTCGTTTTTCTGTTTTTTACAATATTTAGGAGTTCTCTCTCAGTACCCATTCTTCTTAGCACCTCGTTGTTGGTCACGTGCTTTGTCCAGGAGATCTTCAGCATCCTTCGAAAACCCACATCTCAAAGGCTTCTATACGCCTCATACTTGTAATTCCGAGAGTCCATGTTTCCACTCCGTATAGCAATATGGAATAAATAAACGTTTTTACAAATTGGTATCGGATATCCAACGATAACATAAAGGAACGATTTTGTAATAACATTATTGAATAGTATTCACTTTATGTAAAATAACCTGTAAAGAATATTTTGGTCTACTAAACCAGTTTCTATTCTACAATAACAAATGCCAAGTTATAGGCATCTAATACTTAAAGTAAAGTAAAGTTCGTGTAACTTTCTGGCCTCTAGTGTTGGGGTTTTGCGGTCTAGCGCCCCTAACAAGACAATGACCACTTAACGTACCCTTTGAAGCACGGTGGCAGCTCAGTTAAATTAAAAATTGAAAATTTTGTCATTGACCGACACATTCATTTAGTTACTCAGTGTATATGTATATAGATGTGCAAACATAATCCAATCGAATGTGCATTTCAGTATCACAATAGAATAAAATACTCCAGTTTATGTTAATAGATGTCTGTGATTTGTTTGTTTATTAAATTAACTTTAGTATTAGGACAGGGTGAGAAATGGATTTTTACCAATTTTTATAAACGAATTCTTACAATGACTACTAAGGAAAATATATATTTTATTGTTATCTTCTATAATGTATTCAAATTATTTTCATAATGCAATTTTAAATTCTTATATGTAGGCTATATGTGGACAGCACAATTTTGGTAGCCAAGAAGGTAGTGAACACGTAAACCTAAATAATTGATAACTTTGGCAAGAAAATCAAGCGGAATATAATAAAATAATATTACTAAATAAGATATAACCCGAATAATAATAAAGATTGCCATAATGATCGCCAACATTCGTAACGGATAGGCACATCAAGAAGAAGAAGAAGATATAACCCGAACTTCGACCTAAAAAAAAATTATAAATATTGTCGTAGCAAAAATAGTAAAAATAAAAAAAGAAACTAAACAGATAGCGATCACTTAAGAAGAATCACCAAGAAGACAATACGGAGTGGGAGTAGAAATAGGACTACTTAAGAACAAAATGAAGCAGCAGTCAATAATAAAAGGAATAGAAAAGAAGCAACTTAACTTGTTTATATATCTGGTAAAAATGTAGAAATATATTTAAAAATAGAATGTAGAATTTCAAAACTATACTAAAATGGGAAATGGAAAAAAGTGGGAAAAGGAACATAAGAGAAACTATGTAAAAATCTGGAGAGATCAAGAGAATTTACTTACTTTAATCTTTTTAAATTTTTTTCTTTGTTCTTACTGTCTTTATTAAATTATCTTTTTTGGTGGTTTTTGTATTAATGTTGATTGGTTTTTCCCTCTTCTTTGTCAAGAATTCTTTTAACTAAGTGACTTTAAGAATCTACAGAAGCGAATATCTGTCTTTAAATATACCAAAATTATTCTAATAGGTTTTGTTCTCAGAATTTTTTAGTGCTGGTATTTACAGCTTATAAAAACGACAGAAATCGGTTTAGTCTTTTAATCAATTTCTTTGAAATTTCATACAATATGTTCAAGATAATTTATATCCTTAATACTAAAACATATTTTATTACAGTTTTCAGCTCCATTTTTCTCTCTCCAATGGCACTACAGCCCAAATCGAGCCTTGGCCTCCTTCAACTATTCCTCCAATCTTGCCGGTCCCGCGCCAATCTTCCCCAGGTTCTCACGTATAGCAAATTTTGCGCATCCACTGCCTCTTCACCCTCCCACCTTTTCCTTGGCCTCCTTTTTGATCTTGCGCTCTGCATTTAACTATGCAGGGCTCTTTTTGGTAATCCTGTCTCCATTCTCACTACATGACTAGCCCATCAAAGTCTCTGAAGTTTAGCGAATTCGGAGATCGGTGCCTCTTTGAACAGTTGGTAAAGTTCATGGTTGTACCTAGATCTCCATACACCGTTTTCGTTAATAGGGGTAAATATCTTCCTAATTTCGTTCGAAGACTTCCAGCTTTCGTTTTGTGTCTTCTATCATCACTCATGTCTCGCATCCATAACATACCATTGGTTTGATAATAGTCTTGTAGACCTTGATTTGCGATGTCCAGTGTGTGTTTTTGGAGCGGAACACATGGGCGAGTGAAACGTAAGCTTTGTTTCCCTTTACTATTCTTCTTTGAATTTCTGGCTCTTCTGTTCCATCCGTGTTTAACGTAACTCCCAGATATGTGAAACTTTCTACAGTTTTAATATCGTCCTCTAATTCAACTGTGCGTCTGTTTTCCCTAGCTCTTGCCTGTGTTAGTTTTTTTGTCTTTTGAATATTTATTTCTAGTCCAGTCTCTTCTGTCCCTATTTTTAATTATATAATATATTTAATATATTTAATATATTTCTGCTATCTTCTTTGTTCTGCGAGACATAATGCTAATGGCATCGGCATACGCAGCAATCTGTATTGATTTATTTGTTAGGAGATCACTCTTCCTATATTCAGCTGTCTTATCACATACTCAAGAGTCAGGTTAAATAGTTTCAGTGCCAGCTTGTCTCCTTGTTTTAATTCTTTGACTATTGAAAATTTGTCAATCAGCTCATTTAGTACACCGACAGTTGCTGTTGACTCCATTGTTGAGTCCATTGTTGTTTTTACTAGTCGGATGTATTTTTGGGGATGTTAAAGCTATGCAATATTTGATATAACTTTTGTCTATTAATTAAGTCGTACGCCTGTTTGAAATCTATAAATATATTGGGGATGTCAATGTCGTATTCCCACTATTTGTTTAGAATTTGTTTCACTATGAATAGCTGATCAGTTGTAGATCTTCCTTGTCGATAACCGGTTTGATATTCTCCGACAATATTTTTAGTTCAGCCTTGTTATTCTTCTGAGCTCGTATTGCTTGTTTATATAGCTCCATATAATGTAAATAGCTCTTTCATCGTCGTTGGTTTTATATTTTCTGTGTATCCCTCAATGTGTTACATGTCCATAATATGCTCTTTCTTACGTCCTTAGAGAGTTTGTGAATAGGTTTTCCAGACTGATTTTATTTCTTTCGGATCACTGGAGATTTGTTCGGTGTTTACATCCTTCTCTTAAATTGCGTATATATTTATACGCTTCCCTTATATCGTTGCTTTGGAGATTTTCTTCCATTTTCTATATATTACCGTTCTCATATTTTCTTTTCTCTGTCCGGCATATTTATCGGCCTTCCGTCTTGCATCTTGGTAGCTTGGCTCTTCTTTCTCTGGTTCTTCTATTCATATATTTCTTGTCTTCCTTATTTCTTTTTTGTATGGCCTTTTACACTCGTTGTTGAATCATTCTCTTTTTGTTTGTTTCTTTTTGTGCCTAAGATCTTTCTTGCTATGTCAATTAATTTTGTTTTAATTTCTTCCCAATGTTTTTCGATGTCTAGACTGCCTGTATTTCTCAGTTATTTTTCAGCTACTTTTGTCAAATTCTGCTGTAAACTTAATTTATAATGTTTTGGAAGCATTCGTATTCATTTTATTCTGATTGAAAGTTATTATATTATATGATTGATACAGAACAGAACACACAAATTTTATACTAAGAACAGAAAGGGTATAACATTTTTGTACCAAAATTATAAGTTCATTCCCATCTATTTTTTTGTACAAAAATTGCATTAAACTTTTTTTTCAAACTTTTGTAAATAAATTTACGTTTATAAATATTGGTAGAAATATAATAGCCCACGAAAGTGCGAGATTACTTAAAAAAATTATCGCTTTTACAGCACTGCCGAAAATGTATATATTTCTTTACACAAACCTTTACGTTTTCTTTTTTTGGGTTTAATATTTCATATATTTCTTACTGAGAAATTTAACTTTCTTCCTTAGTTCTTTTTTTAATTATATAGCTGCAAAAAGTTTAGTGTAGATTATAAGTTAATGAGTTAAGCTAAGCGCGCACTGGTTTGGGACGGTAAGGTACGGACAGTACAAACGTACGCTTGGCACATTTCTAGACGGCTTATAACAACTCACCTGAAATGACAGAACATCTCTACCGATTACTGCGCACTCTGCCAGAACAGCTGATGAATCATCGGTACGTTATGTCGGGATGTCCCGAAAATCTTTCTTTCTGACTTTTCTTGGACAACTTAAAGCGCGGATCGTCCTGTCCTGACGGTGCCATTTTTGAAAAATTCCATCCGTACCGTCCCACCGTGCCGTTCCGACTCAGTGCATGCTAAGCTTAAAAAACTTATCACTGATAAACTGGTTATGAATAATATAATGCTGAACTTGAACGACGGAAAATACAGTGAGGTAAAAATATCGAAGAACCGGTTACTTCCAAGATACATGAAATAATCTGAACGATATTTTATTAACAATAAAAACAGGAATATATGTTTTCCGTAGTCCTAATTATTTTTTAATCCCCTTATTTTATGATTGTCTGCACACTACAATTCTCAGATATTTCATTTCAATATTTTCGATCTACTTATGCTTTGACGTGACGTGTTGCGATTTCTATTTTAACCAGCAATATCGTCGTCGTTACTACCAAATAGATTTTAAATCGACTGCTGAAGATTTTTCCTAACCGTGTATCTATCTAACCAACCAGAAACATCTATATTTTTCCATAGGTTTCATCCTCTTTCCTGTATCGTTACTTTCTTCTAGAATATTATTCATTCTGCTTCAGCATGTTTTTTTGTCATCTGGCCACCTAAAATTTGATCGTCCTCTTTTTCATTTTATAATTCCATGTTGTCCAATGGTTAAATATTTTCTTCCATTTATCATTTTTTTTTTTTTCTTTAGACCAAGTAGACAGTGACACTTAGAGCAATTGGATCTATCTCAAAGATAAGATAATCGAAGCTGCAAAAGACTGTGAGGAAGCGGTTTCCACGGGCCGTAAGCCGTGGATATCCGATAATACGTGAACTGTGATTCAACGTAGAAAAAAACATAAAACTAGAAACGGAACAAACGATGAATGCAGAGCGTTATCGAAAGAAATCAGAAAACAGTGCCGCAAAGACAAAGCTGATTACATCTCTCAAATATGCAGAGATATGGAGGAACATGGCTGTCGAAATAAACAGAGGGATTTATTTCAGAAAATCAAACTCCTTACCAGAGAATTTAAATCTCAAACGTGGTCTTTAATAGATAATAAAGGTAATCTAAAGACCGATACTGACGAAATATTGGAAACATGGCGGAACTACTGTGGACAGTTACATAAAAATAACGAGGTACCAGCAGAAAATCAATGGCTCTCTGACTACACTAAAGAAATCCCCAGGCATTGATTCAATACCAGGTGAAATACTATAATTACTAGGTAACAAAGAATTACATACCATCCATTTTATCTGTGTCGCTGTTTGGAATTCGAGAAAATGGCCATCTGATTGGGGTACCTCAATTTATTTTCCGCTACACAAAAAAGGAACTACTACCAGATGTGAATTCTAAGGATATCATGGACAGACAAGATAACCAACGAGACCGTATTACGAAGAGTGGGCAAAGAAAGAGAGGTGATGTATACCATTAAAAGGAGAAAGTTGGAATATCTCGGACATATAATGAGAAACAGCACTAAATACAGATTACTGAAGGTAATCCTACAGGGTAAAGTATTCGGAAAGCGAGGAATTGGGAGAAGGAGAATATCATGGTTGAAGAACCTGAGGAAATGGTTCTCCACAACAACAACGAATCTATTTAAAGCATCAGTCAATAAAATAATTATAGCCAGAATGATTGCCAATATTCGGAACGAATAGGCACTGAAAGAAGAAGAAGAACCAGATGTGAAAACTACCGCACATGGTCAATAATAACACATGCTAGTAAAATCTTGTTGCTTATCATCAAAAACAGATTAATGATTATATACTTCCTTAACTACCAAATTGATGTGTAAGCTGGATAAATCTGTGGTCCATTTTAATGGAAATGGGCACACCAATGCACCTGGTGACACTTATTAAAAATCTGTACCAGTCCAATATAGCAGCAGTATGACTAGATCAGAAGTTCTCAAACCAATTCAAGACTGAGAGAGGTGTTAGACAAGAATGCGTATTGTCACCTGACTTATTCAACATTTATGGTGAACATTTCATGAGGATGGCTTTAGATGAATGGGCCAGTGGAGTAACAGTGGCTGGTAGGAAAATCTCCAATTTACGATTTGCTGATGATACTACACTTATAGCAGTAAATGAGCAAGAAATGTTTAATCTCCTGTGAAGAGTTAAGTACGAAAGCAATAAAGTTCGTCTGAAAATCAATAAAGCTAAGACAAAAATAATGGTGGTCGACAGATTCCACACTATTCGACTGACAGTGGATAGTGGACTGATAGTGGACGGTTTTGTCTATCTCGGGTCTAGTATAACTAACGATGGTAACTGTGAAGCAGAAGTTCTTAGACGTATTGGTATGGCAAAAAATACGATGAGTTGCCTAACTAAAGTTTGCAAAGGCAGATCTATCTCTCAAAATATTAAGATGAGACTGATGAAAGTCCTTATATTCTCAATATTTCTACACGGGGCAGAGACTTGGACTCTTCGCAGACACGAGCGCCAAAAAATTGATGCCTTTGAGATGTGGTGCTGGAGAAGAATGCTGCGCATACCTTAGACAGCTCATAGGATAAACGTTTCCATTCTAAACCAACTCGAGATTAAAAAAAACTGTCCAAACTGCAATTTTTCGGTCACGTGTTTCGCGGAGGTGACGATAGTTTGGAGAGATTAATTGTTTCTGGAAACGTTCCGGGGAGAAGATCAAGAGAACGATCACCAACTAGATGGTCCGAATAAATTAAGAATTCAGCTGGAAACTCATTCAGCGAAGCTCTCAGAGCAGCTGAAGATAGAGACCAATGGAGAAAAATTGTTAGAAATATTGGAAGAAATCACGATCCCTAGTAATGGGGAAATGACAAGAGAGAGAGATCGTTTTTCTGTCTTATGTATACTGAGTAAATTTTCATTCAAATGTTGCTACTTGAGTTGAAACATCATTTACTTGGGTAGCTTTAGTTGAGCTGGGTATTTATTTTTAACTGTTTTTGCATATGGGACGCTCTACTGGTACTCTCAATAACTTTTGAGCATATCATTTGATAAATAGTATTTCAAATCATTTCTACTCTTTCCTTGTTATCTGCTATGATAGTATTATTGTCGGCGTATCGTAGATTATTTCTAATATAATTTCAATTTCATTTCAATTTTTCTTGATTTCAATAAATTTTTATTCCACTGTGTAAGTTGAAAAATATATGTTACAGTTGGTATTAACAGCAGTGTGGGGGGTGGATACATTCCTCTTTCGTGCCTGCATTTATTTCCACTGTCTCTGTATGCAGACTGTTGGTAATATTTAATTCTACCTTTCTATAATGATACAAGTTCTGTATTTCTAGCTCAAAAAGTAATCATTCAGCAATTAAATTGCATCTAATTTGATGTGAGTATTTACATAAAAACTAAAAATTGTACAAATTTTTAATTGCGTATTTATAAAGGTTTGTTTAAAGAATTTTGAAAACTATTTATTTAAACAATGTTTTGGTTGTCCAGCGATTAAGGTATATTCGACTTTGCACTTGCCAAACGTTAATAAATAACTGGATTTCCATTTTGTTTATTGCCACACCATAAAGTATAAGGATTAAGTGTAATGTAGAGATTAAGAATCTAAGTATTACTCTTAGTTTATGTATTTATTAGTCAATAAAATATCTAATAAAACTTTTCTCTAATATATTCTTTTGGTATTTTTTATAAAAAAAAAACACCTATAACCTATCCTGCGTCCTTGGTCTATTCAAATAAAAATTTTATCACGCTGCCATATTTTACAAACGAACGAGGACAGAAAGATTTGATGATCTTTTTATTTAAAGAAAAGCTTTTAAACCAATGGAAAAAACTATTTTTTTTAATTGTAATTTATAAATTTTAATGCATTCAACATTTCAAATTTAGATTTCATATTCTAGAGTAGCTAGGCTTTTGACATATGATCGCACAGAGTTCTTCACACTTTCTTTTTATCAGTGCCCTGTTTATTTCTAATACATGTAATAGATTACCCACAATAAAAGTATGTCCGTAATTATTCCTCGGAGAAAAGTAACATAAACGATATTTTTTAATAATGTCTACTGTTGTAATGTGATATACCAGATTTTTCCGAATTTCTTCTAAAGTTTTTGTTCTTTTGAGTTTTTTGTGTACTTAGGTACTTGTATGGTACTTAAGTATAATACACTATTCATACAATATTTTTGGTAAATTAAACTATGTATTTAAATTGGAAACCATATCAACCATATGCCTCAAAGGGAAAATATTTGACCAATGTGTGTTGCCTGTACTCACTTATAGAGCGGAAACATTAACACTTACAAAAAAGGTAGTGGACAAGATTCACCTGAAGAGAGCTATGGATCGCTAGATTATTGGGCGTCTCTCTCAGAGTCATAATCAAAAAAAGAAAAAAAACAATACTTGGGTCATGTGTTGAGAGGTGAAAGATATGAATTACTCCAAATCATATTGGAAGGTAAAGTGCAGGGTAAAAGATCAATTGGAAGAAGATCATCCTCAAAAATCTTTCGTGCAGCAGTTTCCAAAGCTACAATTGCCATTTGGATCGCCAACCTTCGAAAGCAGACAGCGCAATAAGAAAAAGAAGATTTATTAAATAATTGTGAAGACAGTATACATCATTGTCTGACATCTTGTTCTGGATGGAATTCATTTGAGAGAGTCTCAAGCACTTTAACTGTTCCAGTAGTGTGTTCGATTATTCAGTTATAAGCGAAATTAAGTATTTCCTACTTCTTTTAGTATCGGCCGTAAGTGATGCCATTTAACCCTATCGAACGCTTTGCGATAATCTATAAAACAAATGTATAGTGGAATATTGGATTCTCATCCAGGACCCACACACATTTAATTTGAAGACCACACAACTCCACGTATCAATCGATAATAAGCTATCTATTTTTATTTTACTATTCGCTAAAACCCATATTGAATGTATATATACCATTTATAGTGTTATTGCAATAAATAAATTAAGAAAATCATAAATTTAAAACATTTTAAAAATAAATGAGAACAGAAAATCTAGATGTGATAGATTCGGTCAAAAGAGAATGATTTACAGCATTATTATCTCTTTATATTTAGGATAAAATTTGTGGAAAAGGATTTGGTTACAGCCCAGTGTTATTTGTGTTCAAGTAAAACGAATAAAAAAATAAATAAAATTTAATTTAATTAAAAAAATAAATAAATTTATTATAAACATTACATTACATTTTATAAACTGACCAGAAAGATCTCTAAATTTAAATTTTATTCTTTTCGTATAAAATGTTCGTGTATCGTATTTGCAGAAATTAGACGGTTTACTTATCTTTTATGTATACTAAAATAATTTCAATGTTGTAGCTCGAATATCATCTAAACTTTTTTTAGTAACTGCCTCTATTTTTTCATTTGTTTTCATCTCTACTCTTTACCAGCCCATCTATTTTTAGATTATTCTGCTATGTGCCCGGTCTAACATAATTAATTTCATTTTTGTCGTAACTATGGTTGTGTTTCTGATATCTTCGATTCTACTTCTGTCCCACAGTAAAATCTCTAGATTTTTTTTCTGTTACTCTCTGTGATACTATAACTCTTCTGGCATAGTGTCTAGTAAGCGTTGCGGTCTTCATATATAAAAAACGGCATCATACATGTATTATACCACCTTACCTCCTTAGCTTTAAATTTTACAGGAATCTCGTTATTTTTTAACACATATTTCAATTTCTCCAAATGCTGGCGCTGATAGTAGGATAAGTCTCGTGATTAACGTATTTTGATTTTCTTGACCTAATTTTATGGTATATACTAAATAGACATACTCACTGATGTTTTTTATGTGCTGATCATGAACAGTGATGCTATTAATTTCTTCGCTCCTATCACTGATGTTTTTATGAGTTGATCAGGAACAGTGAATATTAATCTAGTTTCTTCGCGCCTAATTTTGGTTTTGGTGTAGTTTATTTTCAGTTCCACACTTGCATGCTCTTACTTAAACTATTGAATTTTATTTTATTTGTTAGTGTTACTGAATATTAAACCGTGTCGATAGCTATTTAAAAGGATACAGATAGTTCTGATTGAGTCATTAACCTTAGCATGGAACGTAGGGTCTCATATGTATTTTTAAGAATCTAAGGACATTATATTTCGTGCATGTTTTTGAAATAAGCATTATATGCAAATAATAGTGCTAAAATAGTTTTTTTTATGATTGCACAGAATAGTATAATAGTAAGAATTGTGCCATTCTTTCGAAAATTCTGAGCTACCAGGGCATTGAATAAACAGAACTTTATGCTTTTTTTCAATGTTAACCCAAGCCATTCTGTTGTGCATTGTTCTCTTCTTGGATATTTATATTTTATTTGCTTTAGAGCTGCTTTTTTCTCATCTACGCCAATCGCTGAAGATGATCTCACATTTATGATTTTTTTCGTGTTTTTTGTTCGGCATTAGATAAGAATAGCTCTTCATAGAGGATTTCTCGACGGTCTTAAAACAATGTACATTTTAACATTTTATTTGGAAAGTAAATTGTGTGTATATCAGACCCCACGTTTCACAAGTTGTAACTAAATATCTGTCATGTATTCTCTATCATTTATCCTTCGTAAATATGTGTTGACTTTATGGTATTCTACGTATGGTTGATATCTATTTTTCCTCCTGCGCTTAGTGTATTACGTCAGAGAAAGAGTAACCGGTACTGCTTAATTAGACAAAGCTATTATAATATCAGCTCTAAAGACGAGTTCGTTGCCGTCTAGCTGTGGCTATAATTTAACAGCTACGTTTGCCTCTTTAATAAAATTTAAAAAAATATATATTAATTTTATCAACGGCAGCTTGGAAAATGAATGAACGTCTGTTAAACCATTCCCTCAAATTGCCATGACGTTCGTCTTTAGCCGGCCCTCTTCCTCCATATGTCTTGCCTTGTATTATTAAATGAAGTATATTATATCTGTTTTGGTAACCCATAACATTGCCAAAATATTGACCAGTTCTGGTCTTCTCTATACATATTCTAATTTCTTTCCTCACGACCCAGTTCTCATTTAGATTACAACTAAGGTAAGTGATACTGTTGGTTCTCTCCAGTTGTTCTCCATAAGTTGTTATCATTTCTGGTTTTATTGGCGTTTTACTGACTACCATAACCTTTGTCTCTGTCGTGTTTAGCTTCAGTCTATATTTATCACACTTTGTAGTAATCCATTAATCAGATGTTGAAGATCTTCGTAACTATTTGCAATTAACACCGTGTCATCCGCGTAAAATCATCTCAAATTATCAATATTGATGCCATTAATTTTGATACAACATTGAACACTATCCAATGCTTTATTGAAAACGAATTTTGAAGAGATGTTAAATATTAGTGGGGACAAAATGCAGAATTATCCTGGTCAATTCTGATGTTTGCATGCTGATGCCAGTAAATATGTTTAATGATACGTAAGTCTTTATCAGCAATACCTACCTGCTGAAGAATAGCTATCATTTCTCTCAAAGTCAATAAAACAGTTAGAAACATCTCGGCATCTCTGTACTATAACCTGAATACTAAATAGTGCTTCTCTGGTTCCAAGGTTATTGCGGAACCCAAACTGCGTGTCACTTATTTGTTCTTCTGTGTCACTTCTCTGGTCTTTACTAATTTATTGCTCGTTTAATTTCGTCCATAGTTGTCAGGTCCTGTCACTACTTCTTTAATTTCAAGATTGGGCCTTTCATAGTTCCCAAATATATTCTTTTCATCTGTCTATTTTATCCAAATCAGTGATAATATCAACGTTGTTATTTGTTTGTTTTTTATACCGACTCGTAGCTTCTTTTACTTTTTTTATACATATTAACTCTTTAATTTCCAAACATTTATTATCGAAGTATGTATCTTTTGCAGCTCGTATTTTAGTTCTTATCTCCTTATTAATTCGTTTATAAATTTCGACGTTTTGATTCTTAAATTTGCGTCTATTGTCCATTAAAATCAAAATCTTATCGTTCATCCACTGTTGCATTTTCGATTATCTTTTAAGTTTAAGGTTGAGCTGTTTATAATCGTTTTGATTTAATTTCAATGACACTCAATGGATTCTTGTTGTTCGTTATTCTCAAAATTGCTCTCTAAATAGTTTGCAATCACATGACTATTGTTTCTAATAAAATCCATATATAGTTTGTTAAAAGATCGCTGTTGTTTTATCCGTTTAAACTTTCATTTTAATTCGGCCAACAGAAGACTGTGGTGAGATGTAACATCGGCACCAGGAAACGTTTTTACAGAGTTTACGGCATTTCTGTAGCGCTCACTGATGGCTACAAAATGATTCGTTACAATATTACGATAGGTATCTGCTGGAGATTTACACGTATATAATCTTAGTTTAAGTAGTTTAAAAAAGGTATTCATGATACATAGATTATATTCGTTGCAAAAATCTACGATATAGTCTCCCCTTTCATTTCTATCTTTCATATTATTCTATCTTACATATTAAATGTGTATTACAAATTTCATTCAGTTGATCTCACGAGAGGTAGATATTATACCTCACACTTGATGAGGGCATATTTGGAAGTAAAGAAAGGTCCGTTAAAAAAACGTAATCTTGTAAACATAAACAATTTCTGCAATATTTCTAAATTAAATTTCCACAATTATGTTTTTTCTTCTAATCTTTGCATTTTATATTATCAACAAATAATACTTCTTTTCACTGCCATTTAGTAGAAATATTGGATATTTAAATACTATTTTTCAAACATTTCTGCAAGGTTTCCTTTCCTTATTCAGCTTAAAATATAAACCCTTAACTAAGAAATCATTTAAACAACATTTTCTTCCGAAGATGGCGGTGTAGAAGAAGGTGGACTCTGATTTCCTTTTAATACTGCTTTATATTGATTATACAATGAAACTATGGCTCCATTAAGTGGCCAAATTGAAACCAATATCGTTAAAATTAGCGCTGCCCATCTCGATTCCGCACCATTAAAGTACATAAACCATACAGTAAAGTAACCAAAACAAAGACTCATTATACCAATTCCGTATCCCAGAAGTCCTGAAATATTGTGAATGAATTTGAATGTGACATTGCGTATAGAAATGATCCTTCCAGCTTCTGTGGGATAATTTACGGCTAAACCAAGTACGCATGATATTATTAATATTATCATGGATATTAAACCTAAAATCAAAATATATAATTAGTTAACCATTAACTATTCCAATACCGCAATTTAATAAATAAATATTGCAATAAAGATATTGTAATTTAATAAATGGATAAATTATTTTACAATTAGTATAGACAAATTTAGATAAGAAAATTAGTTGTGTATACGGGTTGACTAATGTATAGAACCCAGTCTTTCCATGAAACAATCATCGATTTTTCGTGAAAATCCTATGCAGGTTATTATTTATATATTATATATATCCAGAGAAGGTACAAGAAGTTATAACATGTTACAGTGATCGTACTTGTAAAATACCGTCATGTTGAAGTGGACGGGAGAACTTTCCGAGCTCCGTTTTTTAGAATGGAATCTCGGAAAAATAAATTAATTTTTTCCATAAAAAAAAGTTATTGAATTTTACTATTATTCCGTAAGAAATATTTAAATTTTAAAAAATAATGTACATTATTCAGATAAATATATAATATTAATTATAAATGGATACTTCAAATGTGTTTATTCAAGTTAAATTGTGAGATAACTTATTTTTTAAGTTTTTACACTTTGAATAAATAGTTTTAAAATAACTTTTTAAACAAATATTTTTGTATTTTAGAAGATAAATTAATAATAATTAATATATAATTATATAAATAATATATATTAATTAACGACATTAAAATATTTCTTCTGAAATAATAGTAAAATTCAACTCTTTTATGGAAAATACCTTACAGAAATGTTCAAAACGAAAATGAAGAATCCAAACCAGCTCCGCCCTATATAATAGCTGACGAAAAGACCGAAATATCTCAAAACACGTAAAATAAGAAATCTATAAAGTAAAAAATCTAAAATCACCAGGAGAAGAACAAATAACAAATGAGCTCTTAAAGTATGGATGTGATTACTTTGTACAACAACTTTAACTTTTCATACAAAAAATTATAACCACCAACAGAATCCCAGACAAATGGAGGAGATCGATCATTCTGATATTATTCTTTAAGAAAGGAGAAAAGAAAAACCCTAATACAGGGTGACAATTGGCATTAGGACGACTTTGAACTAAATGGTACACAAGAAATTTGCAAGAAAATACTATTTTATTACCATCAAAATAACGCTTATATTATGCCATTTACAATCTAATAAAGTATGGGATTTACGAAACTGGTACAGCTTGTGTCCGCCTTCATGAAGATACCAAGAAGTTTCGAATAGAATGTGGAATTAGACAGGGTGATACTATCTCGCCTAAATTGTTTACAGTTTTGAATATATGTTCAAGCAAATGGAACGAGAGGATAACATGGGAATTAATATAAATGGTGAAGATCTGAACCACCTAAGATTTGCCGATGACATCGTTTTAATATCTGATAGAGCTGATAAAGCTACAAAAATTCTGCACACGCTCTACAAAGTGTCAAAAACAATTAGTCTTAAAATTAACACCTCAAAGACAAAATTTATGACCAACCTTGTAGTCAGCGGTAAAATTCTGATTGAGAGCTATAGCATCGATCAAGTAATAGCTTACAAATATCTAGGGCATGAGATTCGCTTAGGCCGAGATAATCAGACAACTAAAATACAAAGAAGGATAGGTCTTACATGGGCTGCCTTTGGTAGATTGAATAACATTTTCAAGTCTGTTATCCCAGTTTGTTTAAAAAGAAAGGTTTTTAACCAGTGCGTTTTACCGGTTCTTACATATGATGCAGAAACACTGACTCTGAGAAAAAGAACAATAGATAAAATAAGAGTTACACAACGCGCTATGGAAAGATCAATATTAGGTATTACGATCAGAGATAAAGTACCAAACCTAGAAATAAAAAGAAGAACAGGAGACACAGATGCAGTTGAAAAAATAGCCATGGCTAAATGGGCTTGGGCCGGACATGTTGTCAGATTAACGGATGATAGATGGACCAGAAAGATTCTGGAATGGCAACCAAGGCAAGAGGCATATCGAAGCAGAGGACGACCACCGACTAGAGGGAGGGATGATATCAAGCGCATCACCACAAACTGGATGCAATAAGCACAAGATAGAAATAGGTGAAAAATTTTACGGGAGGCTTACGTTCAGCAGTGGACAAATATAGGCTAATTAATGAAAGTATGGAAAATATTGATATCAGGATGGTGACCATCACGTTGAATGTAGTTTTTGATCCTCTTTATAAAATCCTCCATAACACGCTTTAACATCGCTCGATCAATAGTTTTCTAGCTAGTTTTAGTTTTAATTTTACGACTCTTTAAATACCCCCATAGAAAAAATCACAAATTGACAGGTCTAAAGACCTTGGAGGCCACGGCAAATCTCTAAAACGTGAAATGAGTTGTTCTGGGAACAAGTTGCGGAGAATATTAAATTTATTGAAGCATGGGTAGTATGTGCTATGGCACCATCCTGCTGAAACCACACATTCCTTGGATTTATCCCTTTTCAGCGTAGTTCTGGAACCAAAAAATTTTGGATCATGTCAACGTAGCGAAAAAAATTAACGGTGACGGTATGGCCAGCATCTTCGAAAAAATATGGCCCAATATTGTCAATCGGACCAATGACACTGTCCTTTTCCACAGTCACTGTAACTTTTTGAGAATATAAAGGGCGCTCATGGAGATTTCGTGGGTTTTTAGGAGTTTAGTACCTGTAATTCTGTTTATTAACGGTTACGTCCAAATGGAAATGAGAATTCGTCGCTCATTAGAAGATGCTGGCCTAAGTTATCCTCCAAAAGAACTTGCATTCTCGTAACGAAATCCTCACGTTGTTCAACATCTCTTTCCATTAATTTCTGGACAATCTGCAATTTGTAGGGGTGAGGTTTTAAGTCTTTATGCAAGATTTTTCTAAACGATTCCCGATTATTGTTTAGATTAATTGCATGTTTTCGGGCGGACCGTTTAGAGCTTCTGACGACGGTATCTCTCATTCACTGTATGTTTACAGGAGTTCTTACTGTTCTATTCGGACCTTGTTGCTTTTTTTTCATGACACTGCCTGTTGTTCTAAAATTCTTTATCCTTCTTAAGATTGTGTTGCGAGATGTAACCGCTCCACGCCTACCAATATTAAAGTGAGTGCGAAAAAGCTCCTGCGTAGTGATCACTGACTCTTGATTTTGGATAAACGTATCGTATGCAAACGTGCGATCTTCATCCACTGCTCCATGTTTACTGAAATAACACACTACTACAGAGATAGTAACGCTGCGCTTGTTCCTCGCTCATCCTCTTAACTTTGTACTATGCGTTTTAAAATCATCCGGCTTTTAACAACAAATTAACAACAATAATAATAGCTACAAAAATAAATGAACATTCATAATCTGCTGGATAATAATAAATATATTATCTGCTTCTGGGTAAGTTTCTGTTTAACTTATCACTCAAATCCATCTCGTACAAACCTCCACGTTGGTAAACCTATGGTTCTATATTCGCTGGATCAGTAATACGAGCACTTTTCAGATTACGTACTCTGATTTACCGATTAACGAATGCTGATTGTACAGGGTGTACTTGATTGGAAGTGTGTGCCATATCCAAGCTCTGGTCGGTTCCTGTGGGACCCTTAAGTCGCACGCCAGTGTAGTTACTAGCCTTTCAGGTCTTGAACTCCTTAAGACTACACATCATTTCAGCTTTAGTTTCAGAATTAGCGTAGTTTCTCAAACATTCGAAAATGAGTGAGTATTTTTCCCACTCACTCAGCTAATTCCACTCCATCAGTCGAGATGGTTATTTGTGTACTCCGGCAAGAAGAATACCAAGATTTTTGGACCAAAAGATTATGCACGGATGCAGTTTTAATAATAAGGCAGTTAGGAGAGAAGCTGCGAGAATACAATAAATCAGCATATATTTGCCTGATAGATTTACAGAAGACGTTTGATAGAGTAAGAATCAGAGACGTGATACATTCATTACATGAAAGGAAAATACCACTAGATTGAGTATCAACTATTGAGGATGTCTATATAAAGACAACATAGTGATGGTAGAATCTGAACGAAAACATTCGCAACCTATAAAGTATGAAACAGGCATTAGACAAGGAGATTCGTTAAGTCCATTATTATTTAATTGAAAAATGAATAAAATAATAAAGTAAAAAAAAGAAAAATTTTAATAGTTAGTTATTCTTTGCATACTTGATGGTGAATGGGTATCTTCATAGCGGTTTTCTAGTTCAAGTTTTTTTTGTTCTTAGAAATCAACTGTTGAAGTAGGCAGCATCACTTCGTAAAGCCGCCATTAAGCAAACAGCATTTTGTGGTCCTGCTTAATGGCCGTCGTAATAGCTTCAACTTTTCTGAGATAAATGGAACTAAAATATTTCCCATCAGATGCTGTTGATTTGAATTTACTGTGATATGTCTATTCTTCATTTTTTTATTCTTCTGTCAATGTCATCAATGAAAAGTCCATCGTTGAAACCGATTAGTGACCATACTTTCTAGTTTTTTAGTTTCTCTGCCAATATTTCTTGTACATCATCTCAATTTGTCGAAAATTTTTTTAGAAGCTTCTTCGATTCTACTCAATATTTTCGGATTTATTATCGGTCTCTTTAGAAACTTTATCAATTTTGCAGGAAATATTTTCGGAACATATTTAATCATTTCTAAAGTTTCTTTTATTGTTCACAAATTTCTCGTTCGTATTTCTAGAAGTTTGAAATTGGAATATCTCTGGGTCGCACAATAAGGCAAAAACACCAAAAACCGCTTAAAAATGTTTTTTTTTTCTATATTTAATTAATTGATGATTAGTAAATTTACATAGACCTACCTTCTAGGCAATTGAAACTGGAATATTAGAGCCTTTTGTCCCCTACAAAGCTAACGGTAGTCTTTATTATCTTTATTATTGTTAAAGGTGGGTATAATAATTTCTCTCATGGCTAACGACAGTAATAGAATTAAGAAAATGGATGAAAATAAAATCCAATATTTAAACCGAAAATCGGTTTTGATCAGCCACGAAAACTAGAAAATTCAAGTTTTTTTTTTTTAAAATACAAGAAAATGGATTCTTATGTACTCTTTCAAATAAACATTGATTAGTTATCAAGAGTCTAACTAAAGATCCTGAAATTAAATTAACTGCGTAAATAATGGCCACAAAGGACACCACCTAGTATTTTATGTTTTAAAATTGAACGTCGTTGTTTAAGGAATAAATGTACACGTTGATTCACGCAAGTCTAGTAATAAGCTTTATTTGTAATGGAATACCCTGTATATTTTGATATTTTTAAAAGCTCCTTAACGACCTGACCTCAACGAACTACAGGGTGAAATTTTGAAATTATACAGTGTGGAAACAACTTATGGAGTAAAAATTTTTGTGTCCTTATTTTTAGAAAATTATGAAAAACACTGGGACACGTCAACTGTTAAATTTAAATGTACTCTTTTTAAATATAAATTTAAATGTACCCCGTAATTCATACAAGTCTAGCATAGTCCAATATCTTTATTTTTATTGGAACACGTGTATATTTTTATGTTTTTAAGATATTCTTAAGAATTAGTATTAATAACTTTTAAAATCCGACGATAAGAATATTGAGCATAACAGAAGATCATATCAGAAGTCAAAAACGTGACTTGTCGAATCAAAAACGTTTTAACTTCAAAAATTTATACTAACCAGTAATTCCGTGTGCTGTATAAAGATGATATCCTGGCTGTATATAAACAAAGACCAAAATGTTTCCAATTATTGTGATTATAGTAGCAAACGTAATAAGATAACCATGAATAGCATACTTGGCTTTTCTGCTTAAGTTTTTGCTCCAGATGTCATCACCGACAAACATCATGATGGCTTCCGCCATGAGGGGTAAATACTAAAACAAGCAATTTATATAGCTAGAGGTAAATTAAAATAAGCAATATATCAATAAAATTGTTAAAAACTTATAAATAAACGAAATCTATCGAAGTTTATTGAAGGACGATAACAGATTGAAATAAAATGTGACTTCAAATATCTACCTAAATTCTAGAAGATGTTATCTCAGTATACTCTATTCATTGAACCAAGTAACAACTATATATTAGTAAATTCATGTTGTTTATATATGTATATTATATATATATATATATATATATATATATATATATATATATATATAATATATAATAAACTTCATATACGGAAAGTTTGACGAATTGTGCTCCTTTATTGGGACGGCTTTTTAGGGAATATTCGGCGTCTCAATTCACCAGTCGTAGCAAAGCTTTTACTGAAATAATTTGTAAATCTTTTACACAGTTTAAAAAGAGGGCCAGAAAGACAGAAGTCGTTTTCATCCAAGGCTACCCAAATATGTAGCAGAGAAGTTAAAATAGTAGGACACATTCGCTGGCTTTCCCTGTATTTTTGTTTGTATCTACCCGACTGTCTTAAGACGTAGGGCATACAGAAATAACGTTATAACAGTCTATCGGTACCAATTCATACACGGAAACTTTGACGAATTGTGCTCCTTTCGCCGTTTATTTACACATTCGGCGTCTCAATTTATCAAAGCCGTAGCAATGCTCTCGCTGAAATTTGTAAATCTATTACACATATATCTTTATATACAGTGTGGAAACCACTTATGGAATAAAGTTGTTTGTGTCCTTATTTTAGAAAATAATAAAAAACATTGAGAAATCTTAACCTTTAAATTTAAATGTGCGCTTTTTAAACATAAATTTGAACGTACAGGGTGATCCACGCAAGTCTGGCATAGTCCATAATCTGTATTTTAAATGAAACACCCTGCATATTTTTATGTTTTTAAAAGCTCATTAATAACCTGATCTCAACGACCTATATCATGTAGGGTCAATTATGAATAATATAAGGTGAAATTTTGAAATTAAGTATAATTTTCTTCAAGACAATTAATTCATAGAATACCAGATGTAATTGATTGGATTAAATTAAAATAAATGCTCAAAATGTTTTCCACCTTGTTTTTTGGCAATAATACAGTCTCCTATAAAACTAGTCCCGAACTTTGTTTAAAGTTTGAGGTGAGATATTCCGTATTTCTGTAGTTATCCTTTCTTTGAGGTCTAATGCTAAACAGAAAAAAATCCAAAGGCGTAAGATCTGGCGACCTAACTGACCACTCAATAGTATGCCTTCGTCCAATCCATTTATTGAAGAAGATTTCATTTAAGTAATTTCTCGCCATTAAAGCATAATGGGGTATTGCACCATCCTGCTGGAACCAGACAGTTTCATGTGGTAGGGTCGGATCTATTGGATTGGGATATAAGTTAGCTAACTGAGAAAGAACATCGTCTCTTCTCATGCTTAAATATTTTTCCGCTGTCAAATTACCATCTACAAATATAGGACCAATAATATGATCCCCTATAATACCTGCCCAAACATAACTTTTGAGAATACTGAGCGTGTGTCTTACGCATAAAATGAGGATTCTCCGTTGACCAATATCTACAGTTTTGTCGGTTTACCTCTCCGTTCAATGTAAATGTTGATTCATCAGAAAAAAGAATTGTGCCAAGAGCTATTTTATTTGTGTTAATTTTATACATCATTCTTTCGCAGAAATCTATTTTACGATCTGGATCGTCTTCTGTTAGCTCCTGCACAAAACTCAATTTATATGGATAAAGTTTTTCTTCATGGAGACACCTTAGGACATTTGTGTAACTCACATTATTTTGACGTGCAATTTGACGTGAACTTGACGTTGGATTATCTGCGCCACTTAACAAAATATCCACTTTCACCTCATCTCCAATGAAGTTCGGTTTTCTTTTTAATGGTTTGACATGTCCAAGTTCTCTGAATTGTGCATAAATTTTAGACACAGTACCTTGTGCAATATTAGGCAACTGAGGATACCTGTGATTAAATCAGTTTGCTACTTCACCTTGACTTCTACAATTCTCCCCGCAACCGATCATCATTAAAATCTCAATTCGGTGGGTCTCGGTTAAATATTTCATTTTTATTTCTGCAAGAAATTAGCTTTTAATTAGGAATTTATTATTTTAATGTAAAATGTCAACACACCAACAACTGATTGATAACAATCCGTATTATTTACCGATTTAGTTTAATTAGCAGACTATCTAAACAGTTTTTACCTATTCATGACAAAAAATATTAACACGGTTACTAAACAGAAATTTTCTCCAATATACTGACACTTAGAGTAGAAGTGTATTGTCTGTATTTAGCTAATTTAAAATAATACCATAACACGTGATAAATTATTCATTTCAAAATTTCACCTTGTATTATTCATTATAAACCGTACATGCTATAGTTCGTTGAAATCAGGTTCTTAAGAATCTTTTAAAAACATAAAAATATACAGGGTGTTTCATTAAAAATAAGGATTATTGACTATGCCAGACTTGCGTGGATCATCATGTACATTTAAATTTAAAAGTTAACGTGTCCCAGAGTTTTTTCTTATTTTCTATAATAAGGACAAAAACAATTTTATTCCATAAGTGGTTTCCACACTGTATATAAATCTCGTGGCACGATGTTTGTCCAAGCTAATGACAACCACTAAACTGATTGCAATAAAATTGTGTGAAAGCGTATTAATTGGTCCAACTGAGATAGGTAATTTTTTATCTTGATGAATGACCTTTATTTTTTTAAATTATAAATTCAAAATGTTTTATACGACTTCACCTCTACAGTTTCAGTTAATTTTATCCGTTTGTTAAAAGTCATTTTATGGTAATTTATAACTATATATAAAATATTATAAAATGAAATTTAATAAACGTCATTTTATGTTTTTATAACTTTTTGATAATAACTCAAGAACGATGGAATTGATTTGGCATGTTTTGGTTTTAAAATATTTATTTCTATAAGTCCCAGGAAGTTCTAATAGGTGAGAAAATATGATGAAATTATAAGGAGAATAGTAGTGGCAAGGTTTTTATTTTCCCATAATTATACTTTATACAAAATTTTTTATACTACCCTACCTCTACTACAGTGGTAGTTCATGGTATCAAAAATAGTATATCATTTTTCAAAGTAAAAACGTTGCACGTCACAATTTATATAAAGTGACGTCACTTGTATTTAAAATTTTGAGAACATCAACCTTAGAGTTAAAGTTTTCCTAACACAGCTAATAATACGACACCACACGGAACTGCTCCATCTTTCACAGGCGTCAACATGGTATAATAATCAGAAAAATGTAATCATGATTATATTGAGAATTTTAGAAAATTATATTCATTAAATAACTAAAACATTCGTTATTATTAATAATATAAATTTTATGAAATAACTGTTTAAGTTTAATAGTCCAGTAATAAGTCGACAAAATAATAAGTTTAATAAATAGATTAGACAATCGTACGCCAGTGATAAGGGAATACTTCAAATGTCAATGACAGTTCTGCGTTTGGCAAAATTGTTTAAAGTGTTGCCGCTTTTTTAGAGTAAGAATTTTGTTTATCTTTTGATTTCTTACACAATTTGATCACAATATATTAATAAATTATTAATTTTCGAAACCAAATTCAGATTTTTGCTTTAATATGTGCCTTCTAAGAATTGCAAGGCAAAACAGACGTTGATAAAGATGTTATTGAGACATGGGGAATCTAAAAATTGCATTCCACAACATATCTCCTCAACTAAGCAGAAATCCTTAACGAATTGGTTTCTTGTACTCGTACAGAGTATATCGGAATAAAAGGAAAAAGACAGTTAAGATTTGATTTCACGTACAGTGCGTCTGTGTATCCGCGTTATACGTATTTCGCCCTAATAGGGTTCATCAGAGAAGAACTATTCACAGTCGCTCTGAACGTGAATAGCCGTCTCTGATTAATTTTTTGTGCCTCTCATCTCCGTTAACTTTCGAACGAAGTAATCCTTAGGTTCATTTTCCAACACTGAATGTTTTGTATTGAAGTGGCGTTTCAATAGCAAAGGTTTCATGCACTGGTTAGAAAAAATTTCCGAACAGATTACAGATTGGAGCCTTGGCTCGTCATTTGCATTCGTGAATGTAAATCCCATATTAATGTATTCATGATCATATTTCGTAACCGCCACTTTCAGTTTTTTGAAAGAACTCTTTTTGTCATCACCCTGTAAAGGCCCCGACTATGAAGTGGAGCTCGATGGACTGGGATTTTCAGATGTTCTGTTGTCTCTTCTAAGCCACTTATCCATTTTTTTATGCAAAAATTAGCAGGAATCAGTAACGGTAAATTACTCGTTTCGACAAAACCAATCACAACGACTGACGGCCACGAGCAAACTGATGACGTGAATGGACGTGAATCAAGGGCGGTGACAATTTGTCGTGATTCCAGTGTTGCCAACCATGAACAAGACATTACGGGCTTGTGGTTTCAAACTCACAGCGTTGCCATAAATTCTTCGTTTCTTCTAGTTTATAGAGTACCACCTTTAAATGTTTTGCGTACCACCAGTGGTAAGCGTGCCACAGTTTTGTTACGGCTGATTTACACTGTTACTTCGTTTTATTTTCAGTGGTAATTTTTAAGTTACGTTTTAAATATTGGTGACAATATTTAAAAAAAAATTAGCTGTGTAATCAATGTACATGGTACGTGATGTTTTTAATTTATCTTTACTTTCAATTCTTAACTGAAAGTCTCTATATTTGTATACTTTACAATTAATTATACTATTTTTAAATTCTACTGGTTATTAGTTGTTATCTTACAAGCCATTATATTGAAATTCCTATACAAAAACAAAACGACTAATGAGTTTTAAACACGTTAAAAGAACTTTGTAGATATATTACAGTTCAACTGTAACTTCAATGAATTTAAGGCTATAAGAGCAATATTGAACTAACCCCAAAATTATCATATTTATAGCGGCGTTTTGTATTTTGTTTTTTTAAGAAAAACTTATTTAATAAATAATACTTTTATTATTTTTTGATATTTTTAGTACAAAATGTGGTTCATTAATGTTGTTACAAAAACGTAATAATATTTGTAAAACGGCTTTGATAATGATGGCCAAAATCACAGACTTAATTTTAGAAAAAAAATAACTCCAGATTACGGCTAATAAGCCCGGCAAACAATAAAGCATACCCGAAGAAGCAAGATTTTTGTAGATTTGTTCAACTTTTGATTTGATTAAAGTACTTATATTTTAGGTGCTTGAGTCACTAATAATAATAAGGCTGAATATTTTCTTGATTTGAGTCATCACCATCATAGTCATTAACATATTGATAGATGTGTTGTGGTTTATCATTGAGCTTTAGTAGCTAAGATAGGTTAATTAATAATCTTTCTCCATTGGCATCGATTAACTGGTATGTATGCCGCCTCAATACAGTGTGGCGCACCGAAAACGAAACAGAGGCATTTACTGGCAGATGATTCCTTTTTTGAAAAAACGCTCGGACCCGTCGATTTTGTTTTCGAGGGGGACACAAAATTGGCATAAAATCACTTTAACATTTGTAGCCCCTTAAGCGGGGGTGGCATCATCCCTAAAATCTTAAATGAAAAGGGGGATCGAATGATCCATTATTTGAAAGGTCTTTCAACTCCCTTTATAATGATGTAAAATTCATGTATTCAATTCAGTAGTTTTGGAGATTTATTGATTTAAAGTTTAAAGTAGACTTTAATAGGTACATCAAATTAGTTTGTACTTCTTTCAGAAGAAATTTGAGTAAAAGCATTTTCTTGATAAGTAAATGCTTTTATTTACTACGCCCATGGTTTATTAATAATAAAAATAGCAATTGAAGTGTCCTTTGTGACAAAAAAAGTTGTTTCTTGAAGAAAGATAAGTAGAGAATGCCACGTACTTATTTTAAATAGGAAATAGTACATTAGTTTGCGATTGATTTGACCAATCTTTGTTGTTAAAATATCATTTATTGCTTTATACATAAATTAACCATGGTATATTCCACGGCAGAAAGGGTTGAAATTATTGAAATATTTTTCGGAAATAATCAGTGCGCTAATAGAACAGCACAAATTTTTAATGAGCGACATGAGAACAATAATGTGCACCGAAAATATGTTCTAGAACTTGTAGCTAAATTTCGGGAAACTGGATCAGTCGCCAATAAAAAACGTAATATTGAAAATCCTATAAGGAACGAAGCAATAGAAGTGGGGGTTTTAGGGCAAGTTATTGTAGATCCTACATTAAGTACCCGCAAATTGCAAACTTCGTGTAGTGTTAGTCGACGTACTGTCCAACGGATTCTAAAGGCCCATAATTTTCATCCGTATAAAATTCACCTTGTACAAGAACTTAATGAAGACGATTTTGATAAGCGATTAGAATTTTGTGAAGTTATGAGTGAACGAATTACAAACGATGAACAATTTTTATTTAACATTTGCTTTTCCGACGAATGTTCCTTTTTTTTAAATGGCGAAGTAAATCGTCATAATTGTCGATATTGGTCGGACTCTAATCCCAGAATTTACCATGAGGTACACACACAGCAGCCACAAAAATTAAATGTTTGGGCTGGCATTTTTGGCGATCATTTGGTTGGTCCTTTTTTCTTACCTGGAAATTTGACTGGTGAAATGTATTTGGAATTACTGCAAAATGCCATAGATCCTGCGCTAAAAGATATAATTGAAAATCAGAATGATGGTCCATACGTTGAGAATATGTTGATGTTCCAACAGGATGGTGCCCTACCACATTACGCATTAAGAGTTCGGCATTATTTAGATTAGACCTTTCCAGGTCAATGGATTGGTAGAAGAGGTGCCGTTGAATGGCCCCCAAGATCGCCAGATTTATCACCTTTGGATTTCTTTTTGTGGGGTTACTTAAAAAGCAAAATCTATGCTACTCAGCCAACATCCTTAGAAGATTTACGACAAAGAATTGTGAATGAGTGCCATCAAATTACTCCTCAAATATTGCAAAATGTCCGGCAACGTTTTCAGCAAAATCTTTATTATTGCATGGAAAGTAATGGTGGTAATTTTCAACATTTACTCAGCTGACAGGTCAGTTCATTCTTTATTTTTTAACAACTTTGCTGCTATGTATTGATCTCCTCTTACGATGATGTATTTAAACTTTAAATCAATAAATCTCCAAAACTACTAAATTGAAGTACGTGAATTTTACATCATTGTAAAGGGAGTTGAAAGACCTTTTAAATGATGGATCATTCTACCCCCCTTTCCATTTAAAATTTTAGGGATGGTGCCACCCCCGCTTAGGGGGCTGCAAATGTTAATGTGATTATATGCCAATTTTGTTTCCCCCTCGATAAAAAAATCGACGGGTCCAAGCGTTTTTTTTAAAAAGGAATCATCTGCCAGTAAATGCATCTGTTTCGTTTTCGGTGCGCCACCCTGTATACTGTTTGTTGAGAAGCTTTTTTGTAATGTCTGTCCATCGCTGTGGAGATCTTGATCATCACAGATCATTTTTTTACATTGAGACGAAACGAAAGTGTTCTACGATTATATTCCTATCCACGCTGTCTTCATATATTTCAAAAAAGGATATGATTAATTAAATCGACAAAAATTACTGAATTTATTAAAAGATCTAAAAATACCGAGCAAATTAATAAAACTAGTTAAAATGACTTATCAGTAATGTAAGTATGAAGATCAACTACAACGGAAAACTGTCAGACAGTTTCGAAACCAAACAAGGTTTAAGGCAAGGATACTTTGTCTGAAATCCTGTTTAATCTGTGTCTAGAATAGGTACTAAGAGATAGCATTTTAAACAGAACAGGGACTTTAAGAACAAAGAGCTATCAGAAAAATTTAACCTAGTCATTAATGAAAATAAATTAAAGTACATAAAATTTACAGTACCTTAAACAGGATTAAGAGACCCGGTAATCTTCAAAATCAACGAGAATGCAAATAACGCCTTGAATTAGAACAAGTGGAGAATTTCACTTACCTGGGAACTAATATAAACGAGAGCGGAAAAGATGACTGTGGGCTAGAGGCAGGAATACAAAAATAAAATGTTAAGTCAGGAGTTTTACACAAAATTATTACATCTAAAAATATACCGAGACGAGCTAAAATATATATATATATATATATATATATATATATATATATATATATATATATATATATATACAAAACATTTTTAAGGCCGACAGTCCTCTATGTTAGCCAAACATGGGTGCTTAACCAAACACAAGAAGAGAGAATAAATATATGGGAAAGAAAAATATTAAGAAAAATTTTTGGAGGGGTTAAAGAGAGGGAGGTATATAGAAGAAGAACCAATGCCGATATCATGAGTCTTTTTAAAGAGCCTGCTATATCAGAAGTTGTAAAAGCTTTAAGATTTAGTTGGTTGGGACATTTAGAAATAATGAAAGAAGAAATAATACCAAAAATGTTAATAAATACAGAAATGGGTGACAAAAGAAGAGTAGGTCGACCAAGAAAGAGATGGTTAGATGAAGCAGAAAAGGATATTAAACAGAAAGAAATAAGAAATTGGAGAAGAAAAACCAAGGGCCATAAGCAATGGAAAGCAAAATTGTCAAGCTATGTGCCTAAAACGATTGCATTAGCAGTATATAAATACCCTCAGCTTCATTTTCTAATTCTATTTCAAAGATTGTTTTAACGTACATTCAATGATATCTGTAAAGATGGTTATTGATTTTACCTCTGTCATTTCCTTCCAAGATATGATTAAGGTAATGTTTATGCCCTTTGTATATATACCTTCCACTCGCAATGTTTGTATCAATAATCGTTCAGTATTTTGTAATACTTATTTTGTTATTATCAATAATTTCAGTTTGTGGTTTGATTTTTCTTCATAAATACTTGGATTTTGAAACAAATATTCTTTATGATTCATTATGGTGATCATATTTATCTTTATCTCTTATACTCAGAACAATCATTTTTAGTCATTGTCATTCAAATATTATATACTATTAATTGTCAACAGTTGTTTTCTTACACTAACCATATATTTTTGTTTTTCCAACTTACTCTACGTTTATCTATTTATCAAGAAATAACAAATATCAGGAGCACAACATTTGCAAAAAAGATATACCGCTAATTGAATATCCGAATCGGATATTCAATCAACGGATATACTTGAAGTTTTATACCATTAACCAAACAAAATTATAGAAAATAAACTTACCCCAAAGGTGCATAAAATGACATGATAGGAAAACCATCCACCCAAATATTGAAACGGAACCCAACAGCAATAGAGAAACAAAGATGCTGTTAAAAACCTCACTGCATAATTGATCATAAATCTAAAACAAAAACAACATTTACAATAGTATGACTACTGTAAAAATTTTTGTATAATGAACTAGAAAATTTAACAGTGGTAACAATGAGTAATAATTTACTGATAAAAACCACAGAACCAGCGTCGTTTCAAATATGTTATTAAAAGTTTATATTATTTTAGTTAAAACTACATCTCTAGTCAGTACTAAAAAAAATAAATAAATCTTATTTTGTCAGATGTCGGAATAGACATAACCTCGTCCTTTTTCAAGAAGATTAAATAGAAGACTTTCTAAACATGTCTCAAAAATATGTAATAAGTCACTATTTAAGGGGTCCTTAATATCTTCTATATTCTTGTGCTATTCCAGAATTAAAACAAAACACTATTGCCACCTTCGCAGACGACACAACTATTGATGACACAGAGGAAGAGGCAAATCAAATTAAACGAAACCAAGTCGACTCATATTAACTTTACAAATAAACTAATTCAAAATTTACCATTTAGAATAAATGATATCATAGTTTCTTACGCAATGTCCAAAAATTTTAGCTCAAACATTAACTTTTTGTGGCACTTTTGTGACACTGTAAGTCAGTATAGTACTGGCTACATATATACAAATTTTATTGACCCTGCATATTTAAAGTGCATTTAATTTTAACAGAGGATTTTATATTGCCAGATGTAGGTACATTTAGATGAGTTAGGTATTTGGATAACTATGCATAAAGTTAAAATATTAGCCGATTAACAATATTTGTAATTATATCCATCCTTATTCAGAAATGCTCATTTTATCTTAATAATTAATTTAAAATAAAAATCTGAAAATTATTTTATCGCTTTGATTTTTATCACCAGTTAATCATTTGTTGATTATAAACTCTATTTTGACACTTGTTCACCATTTCGATGCGTAAAAACAAGTTGTACAATATATATATATATATATATATATATATATATATATATATATATATATATATATATATATATATACATCTAGCGGTTAATGTAAGCTCCGTTCTAAAACGGTATTATACTAACTCCAGTAGAATATACACCGTGTATTTTATTATCTAAGTAGCGCTTTATGTAGACTCCGACCAACACGTAGGATTAAGTGGACTCCACAAAAGGATAAACCATTTTTGGGATCCGTATTTACGATATTGCATATCCTTCTAAACTCCTGCGATGTTGCCAATAATTGTATTAGTAGTAGATTTTCAAATTTTACAGCAGATACATTCTGGAACTTGAAATTTATTTAAATATCCATCAATTTAATCATGGAGGAATTTAAGGACTATTTGGCTAATTTATGTAGTTAAATATAAATTGTTAACCGCCATATACCTTTATTTTACTTTTTAGTTTTAATAAGCAAGGCGGTAATTTATATTACTTTTATATATTTTCAAACATAAGAAAGTGTGTATTATAAACTTGGAAAAGCGAAAATTTCCGTTTTTATTAATTAGTATTTTTTATTAAAATGCATTGGCACTAAAACATTTAGTACATAAATGTACGTATATCAAATAGAGTAATCGTGTAACAGTTTCTGAAATTAGAAGCCCCTTCGGTAAGATTATAAAGTTTGTTACCACAAAAAATCTACTAGCATGCACAGAGATGAGAGAGACCTACACAGAAGAAGATTTATTTTTAGCGAATGACAGGGCCATTTATGTAGCCAACCATTGGAAATACAAAATTTAAAGCTGTTGGTATTCCGGACACGGAAAGTAAAGTAAGTACAAAAAGAGGTGAAAGTAAAATGAAAAAAAAAAACTAAAATACTTATATAATATGTAGACCTGAAAGTACGCCGGAGGGTTTGAAATAAGAATTTACCTAATATAAAACAGATCTGAAAGAGAATAAAAAACAGATCAAAGAATTAATAGAGATTAAGTACATCCTTAAGTAACATATCTCAAATCCGCCTGCAGTTTTTTTGGGTAGATCGAGTAGCTCAACAGAACTGTTGCCGGTTCCAAGCCCAAATAAAGGAGGAGGGGGCCTACAGCCAGTTTAGCACCCTACTAATAGACTTTAAAACCATACAGCTCATAGAAACAGAATTATGCGTCGGGACAGGAATGATTTCATTACGACGACTAACGGGAGAAAGAGGACAACGAATTTGTGGTAAACGAGAAATACACTTTGCATCGGTGCTTTGAACGTAAAGTCTCTACAAGAGAGCAGAAAATTACAAAAGAGCTTGTAGAAAAAAAAATATATGTATATATTTTTTATCATACATTTATTATTCCGGTATTTCATTAGACCTTACCTATCATAAATATGTAAAGCATAGATATTGAAGCACGAATATAACCCTGAGATAAGAGAAATAAATAGTGTGATAAAATCATAATTGCATCATTTAAATAAGTTTAATTAATTAATTAATTAGCTAATTAATTGCTTGGCGTACCTCTGACTTTTAATATCACATTAATATATATATATATATATATATATATATATATATATATATATATATATATATATATATATATATATATATATATTTATATATATATACATATAGATATATATATTTATAGATATATATATATATATATGTCATTTTATTGTAAAATAACAAGAAAAACAGTTATAAGGCCCAAAAGAAAATTTGTTCAAAAAGTTTTAGTTATTATAAAGTAAATGCGGTCTGCGTTTCTTTCCAATATGTCGCATATTTAAAATCCTTTTTAAATGGACACAGTGTATAACGCCATATACAAATTTGAAGAAATACACAGCAAAAATTGGTAGAAATGATCAAAAACAAGTCACCAGTAAAACATAGAAGGATAGCAGGTAGACCGAGATGATAGTTTCTGTGTACGTCTTCACACCAGTGGTTGTTTAGAAAAAAAAACAGAAACAGAAAAGTAATATATGAAACAATTACAAAATACTGATATGTTTTGTATTCACTTGTAAGCAAATGAATTAATGAAAAAGAAAAGTACTTTAAATATGTGTAAAGCATTTAATTCCTAGCTGGGCGCTTTCGGCTTTCAAAGCCATTTGCAGAGCTATGGTCAATTTTTAAAAAATATCTCTACAAGAGAGGAATACTATTGTTCAAAAATAAGAAACAGTTTTCATCAGAATTTAAAAAACTTTAAAAAGTTTTTAAAAAGTTATTAAACAGCACAAAAAACACATTAAAAGGTTTGGTTAGAGAAGGGTGCAGGCACCATCCATCTGGAGAGAGCTAAGACGTCTCTGTCTGCATGTCGCAAAATTTTTTAATTTTAACAAATCTTTTTTTTTCTTTTGTTTTTAACGATGAGGTCTCCCACTTATTCACTTAGTCTCCCAGGTATTTTTTAAAATTTAACCACAGCTCTGAAGCTGACTTTTCAATAATTTTAATAATATATAAAAAAACCGCAAATATATACACATTTAAATGTAAACTGAAGAAATTTTACGCATTTTTACTTACCGGATTGAAGTTCTTTTTATCTCATCCATATCGGATTTTTTACACTTGTTCATGAAAGAAAAACTAACTGCAGTTTATTCACTAGGTTTTCTTTTAATGAATACCACATCTAAAACCACAATTTTACTTAAAGAATTTGTTCGGAAATTACCGATACTATGAAATTAATTACTAAACTGATCACGATGTTGGGTTTACCCGTTTACATATGCATAGGATTTACCAAACGCAAGTTATTGCACCATTTATATGTTTACTTGTAATATTTATAAACTAAATCATATCTCTAGTTAGTTGATTGATTATTTACAATATTTTAAAATAAAAATTATATTTTCAAGTTTGCCAAAATACACTGATCAACAATTGAAGTGGATATTAGAAAAATATTTATGTTACGTGCGACAAAGTTCGAGATAAATAAAAGCCAAATGTGTTAAATAAAATCTTATTTAATATTATAAACTTTAATTTTTAATTAACGTGCCAACTAAAATTGTAATTTCTACTGTAATTATGTATTCTGTTCTCATGTTTTGTTTCTCGCCAAAGTCGGGCCGAGTCTGGCGAAAATCGCATGAACGCTAAACTGTGGGGCACCCAAGGGGGGGGGGGGATTAGGGGTTAAACCCCCCTCCTCCGAGAGCATATAAAGTTAAAAATATGTAAAGAATAGTAGGAAAATGTAACTTGTCTTTCACACACAATACAAAAAATCCAAAACGTTAATTGAATAATTAAATTACCACGTTAAATATGTAGAACACAATAATTATTGTATAAATACACAATAATATTACACAATAATTAATAATATTTTTCATTATATTTAGATATAGATACCTAATATTAGGCTTATGACAATAGAAAAGAGACATCTCTATGAGAGAAGAGAGCATTTGACAACAGCTATAAAAAAAGAAGAAAGGGAAAGATCAATGGAACGGTGGCAAAAAGAAGGGAACAACAAGGAAATGTTGCCCAGTGGACCAAGATGCTGATCCCGAGCCTACGGGACTGGGTAGATTGTCTGTTTTAGGGCGTATCTTCATAGGTTCAGAAAGACAGATGCGGATAAATGTCTATACTGTGAATATTCCGACATTGTTACTCACACAATGCAGGAGTGTAATAAATGTACATTGGAGAGAAACAGAATGTATAAAGAAATAGGTATGAACCATGTGACTGTAAGAGAGATCATCGTGAAGATGACAGGAAATACGGAGAGATGGAATAGTGTTCTCAATTACATCCAAGCAGTCTTTAAAAAGAAAGAAGAAGAAGAGACAGCAACCGGGCCAACGACAGAAATAAGATCTAATTACTATTTTTATGGGAATAAGCCGCAATTGAAGGTTAAAATAAGTTTATTGACGTTTGAATCTTTGATCTTTGATCTTGCACTGATAACTTGTTTACACTCCAACAATTAATAGAAAAAAGAATAGCAGTTGGTACTAAAGTACATTTAGACTTCATTGACCTAGAAAAGGCGTACGATACAGTTTCAAGACTTAAATTGTGGCAAGCTTTACAACAACTCGACATTAGCCCATACCTTTTAGGAATAATCACAGAAGAATACAGGGATAATACTACTTACCTAAAAATCGAAAATAGACTATCAGAGCCAATAAAAGTAACTAAAGGACTAAAGCAAGGATGCGGTATGTCACCCTTACTGTTTAATTTATATATTGAGGCAGCCGTCCAAAATTGAAGAAAACCACTGCCAGTGAATGGAAATCCCCATAGGAAATGACGTACTGTTCTCCCTGAACTTTTGCGGATGACCAAGTAGTCCTAGCTAAAGATTCTTATGATCTAGAATTTATAATAAAGGGTCTATACAGAGAATATGTAGAATGGGGGTTACAAGTCAGCATAAAGAAAACAGAATATTTAGTTATCAATCCAGGTGCAAGGTTTGAAGTGTTGATTAACGAGGACGTGGAAATCAAACAAGTGGAAAAATTTAAATATTTAGATAGAAGAACGGTTTGGGAGAAACCGAAATTAAACACCGAATTATTCAGGGATGTAAAATTGTAGGATGTCTGAACTTCTTATAGTGGGATCGCAACATTTCGAAAAGGAACAAAAAAGAATAGGGCAAACCATGGTTGATTCAGTTCTTTGTTATGGCTCTGAAGTATGGACAATTAGTGCAGACCTGAAGACAAGATTGTTGGCAGTTGAAATGGGTTATTTGAGAAGAAGTACTAGAACATCAAGGCAGGAAAGAAAGACCAACGAATCTATAAGAAATAACATGAATGCTACAGAAACGGTCATTGACAGAATAGAAAGAAGAGGTTCAAAATGGTTTGTATACCTATTGAGAATGCCTGACGAACGTTGGCCCCAAAAACTTCACAAATGCCCCTGGAAGAAGAAAAAGAGGTAGAACTCGACGCTCATGGAATGAAGAAATTAGAAGAGCGATGTAATCAAGAGGTTTGGAGAGGAGCATGCCTTAGACCAGGAGGATTGACGAAGAAGAACGGGAATACGGCGATAGCCGTATATTCAGAACAATAGATAAGATCTAGATAAGAGAAGGGAGTGTTCCAAAAATGTCGTCAACCTTACAGCGGCCACCCCACTTTCGGAGTACGGTGCGTGCGGCAGTCAAATGCGCACAAGTAAGAGAGGGTGGTTTTAGTTGGTAGGCAGGATAATTAGATACCTGAATATTTGGCACTGCTATCTTTAGTACTTTAAATTAAACTAAAACACAAATTTTAGGGACTCAAAATGGAGGTAGCATAAAAAAAATTTCAAAGCCCCCACCTCAGACAAATTCTGGGTGTGCCACTGACGCTAAATAAGCAGGATTTACATGGGACGATTCAAATGCAAAGCCGGACCGCTTAGAGCGTGACCCGGCGAGGCCGAGCCGTTTTGAGTAGTTTTACCATCGAGTTAGAATCTAGATAGATTCTAGTTAGATTCTAACTTGATGAGTTTTACGTACCGCCAATTGGAACGTTTTCTGCCACGCCGATTATGCCATGTTTCAGTCGAGTTCCGTGTTTCAACCAGATGAGTCATATTGTGCAATATATTGCCTTTATATAGTTTTAAGTGTTTATGGTTTATTGTTTTGTCACAAAAAAATAATAAGTATTGATACAGAAAATATTAATTATTTCGATTCAAGAAGGACCTCCGTCGTGGGATCAATCGAACAAAAAATACATGGAAAGAAATATTGCCCTATGTCTATGGAAAGAAGTACCACCTGAATTCAACACAACAGGTAAGTACTTACACATTTCTACACATAATTTTTGAATATTTGATATTCATTTATTAAGAACAGTTGTTATTTTCATGAGTAACAAAAATATAATCTACTCTAAAATTGATAATTTAAAAATATTGCTCGAATGCCTGCCGTGTTGTCCGTGCACGTTTTGTAAAACGTATTCTGACAGATGAACCCTGCTGTTCAGTTTCACTGTAATTGGATGAAAGTTCCGTCCTTCCGTCCTTCGATAACAATGTTATGAAACACGTACATACGCTTTACAATTTCGTCAGCTAAACCATGGGTTCTTTTAATTGGTTTTTGGAGTAACCTCCATTTGGTAGCCAAAATATCAAACAAGCTTTCCACTACACTTCTAGCTCTTAACAAACGTTCATTGAACGTTCGGTTTAAGTCGTCCAATTTCCTTCACGTGCAAGGTCTCATAAGCCAAGAAGTCAAAGGATAAGCTTTATCTCACAAAGACTCACTTGTTAAACATTGACAAAGTATACTTTTGGAAAATATCCCACCGTCAGATTGTTTTCCGTATGCACTAACTTCAATCGAAATAAATTTGTATTGTGCATCAGCAAGTGCTCGCAGAACGATTGAATAGTATCCTTTATAATTATAGTACATTCTTCCTGATTTAGCAGGGCGTTTTACAGGAATATGTTTTCCATCTATATTCAAACAAATGAGCCACTTGACAATAATTATGTAATACAATTGTCATCAGTCCAATATTTACAATAATTACTTTTTTAACAATATTATTTTTCATTTGTTGCAGATATTGTAGCAAAGGAAAAATAGAAACATTTGAGGGACAGTTTCCGAAGTGAATTAAAAAAAGAAGACAAACCGAAATGTGGGGACGTCCAAGGCGACTCACCATGTAAAACTCAATGAATTGGTTCCAAAACATATTACTTTTAAGAGGAACCCTATCTTTGAGAGATGTGGAAAGAAACTTAAAAAGTGATTGCTCGTATTTCACTCAAAATGAGCCTTAGCGTTAAAAAGAGTCTATTGGTGGAGGGAGGATGAGTTGTCCACAACCGCCAACTGATGTCTCCATGTCTTCCTGCAACTTCAACTTCTTTAATTTCAAATATAGGTATAAAGCGCAAACACATTGCAGCAGAAGAAGGACAAAGGTTGCATATCGAAAAAGAAAAACTGGACATTATGAAATCAATGGCAAAAAAAGAAGACGAGAAAGATTACGACTACAATTATTTTATGATAGATGAGCCTCAAAGACCCCATTGATCCCACAAAGGCTTTATAGATATATAAAATCATGGAAATTGTAATAAAGGAAATTGAGAAAAACTGTACCGATTTTTATCAATACAATTTTTCAAATCATATTACTACGTAGTTTTAAAAAAACATATTTTACACCCCTTTACACTTGTAGATAAAGAAAAATGCAAGGTTAAAAGTGGTTAAAATTTAAATAGTTACCATTAGCCTTTCTTCACATGGAGTAGCTCTTCTGCAGTTCGTGTTTCTTTTGTGGTTTTCTGGACAAATGGATTCCAGTATATAATCAAATTTAGGGGTACTCATTCTAAAATATCACCAAAATTTTTCTCGTATAGAGTTACGAACAGTTTCGTGATCTGTATTGATATTGTGAGTCCAGCATCGCCTTCGTTTTCCCACTCATTCGTCATTAAGTGAGAAACTATCGAGTAACATCATCTTCATCAAAGTTGATGACGTTATTATTGCACTGAATAATTTTAACTGACAATGAGACTGATTTAACTTGAACTGAGAGAAAGGTCCAAGACTACAAGGCTGGAAAACCAATTGATTTCAAATGCAAGCAGATTTCGCTCAATCCAGCGTCATATCTCTTTGACGTGTTGATGCCGTGAATAAAAAACTTTATTTATAGACTGTGTTAAGTTTTTTTATAAAAGAATCAAAAAAATACTTCTCAATAAAATAAAAAAATTATGTAAAATCATTGAGAAATTCAAAAAAAGTCATAATAATAAAATTGTTTTATTGTTAAGTTTATAAACAATTTAATACATTGTAGGGCCGTCTCCTGCTCTTCATAATGCTGTTATTTTGTTTGTTTCATTAATTAAAATTACTAAGTCAGTGGGTCCAATATAACATGCCCCCAGACACAAATTGATCCGCTTCCAAAAAGAATAGTTGAACCCATTAAATGTTTATTATATCGTTGTTCTCTTTCTCTCTAGAGTCTACCGTCGGACTTATATAAACAGAATCTTGATTCGATAGAAAATAGGCAATGTCTCTAGTCTTGAAAGCCCCGTTGACTGTGATTCATCAATCATGGGTGTGAAGCGCGTCCTCCTGTTCCCAAATGACATGCATACAACCGTATTCTAATAGGTTAACAAGAAATCACCCTTCCAGTAGCTTGCCTGAAGAAGCTATTAATCATTGGCGCTATGAATGTCCTGTTTCTTCTTGGTGTAAGGACTATGAAGCAATCTTGAGTTTAAGTTGTGGCTCTTATAAGATCCTCCCTAAATAGCGATTCCATGATTCCTTGTGTGGCTAACAATACTCTGAGACACATTCAGTCACATAGCTATAACCACGTGAAACAAACCTTCCTGTTTGTAACGCAATAGCTGTTTAAGTTGCACAATCTCTAATCTATGCCGATGATGCAGTACTAATTGCTGATAACGAAGATAACCTACAAAGGCAGCTCCACACCTTCAATATCACAGCAAACAAACTTAATATGAGAATATCGGAAGAAAAAACTAAAGGTATAGTGATCAGTAAAGAGCCGCGTAGATGCAAACTAGAAATAGCCGGCAAAATTGTAGAACAAGTAATGAAATTCAATTACCTAGGAGTAGAGATCACTAGTGACCGGGATATAAGGATATATTGGAACAATAGTAATAAAGTCTTTAAAACTTATTCTATAATATATCTTAAACCAGATATTTATTGACTGAAAAGTAAAAAAGAACCAAAAAAGAAAAAGTAGTGTGTAAAAAGTATTGGTTATTAATTTTTGTTCAGCGTAGTATTCATTACAATTAAATCGGAATACTTTTTAAGACATTACGAAAAATAAAAATACTCTTCAGTTGTTGAGCAGTGTATATATAATTCTTACGTGCAGAATATGTATAATCTTAGTTGTAATACGTATTTCAGTTCTATGTTTTATTAGACTTTTATTGTTCAACATAAATTGTATTACACTATTATTTATTTTACATGTAATTAATTCTGGTTCTTTTTCATAATTACATAGCAAAAAACTTTGTTTTACAAATGTTTGTATTTTGAGAACGATTTCTGAAGTGGAAATAGAAACGTCAATAAAAGTAATTTAACCTTTAACTGTGGTTTATTCCCATTTAAATAGTAATTATTTTAAAATGCCACAAGAAAATAGCTTCAAAACAATATTCCAACTTTAAATTTTAAGATTTCGGTGGATCAAATCAATACAATTTTATTAGTATTCCTGTAGATATTTCTATAAATAGAACTCTCGTGTTTTTTTGTAGAAGTGGGTCTATTTTTAGATCAACCTTATTATAATTATTTGTAACGAAAAGCAGACTAATTCTGTAATTTATGATAATGGTAATAATAATTCCTGTTTCCGTAAATTGTTGACTGTTGTAACTGGCTTATTCACTTATCTGTACATTTAGTGACTTTGGTAAAATTTTCTTAGCTGTTTTTAAATAGCTAAATTTTTTCTTTAGTACTGTCATCTATATAGCTTTCAGTAACTGCCGGACTCTTCCCTATTCCTAGTCACTTTAATCGCGTGATGTCACCTCAACCATCAGTTAATCTATCAATTTCAATTATGTACATTGTTTGGAAAAGTATGTAGTATTTATTTTCAAATTTTACATTTTTTTACTTTCTTTTACTGTACTATAATATGGTCTAATTTAATAATATATTCCAACTTATTTGCTTTAAAATATATTGTTTCTGGTTATTTCATAAAATCTTATTATTAAACTGGCTTAAACATATTTAGTTTGTTCAAAGAATTTGACTTCTTTTGTTGTTTTAGAGATAAATGTGTCGCCAACACGCACAAAACGTGTAAAGTATCATATTACCATGATCATTGAGTTGGATTGTTGCTATTCAGAAGCGGCTTAGAATAGGGTTGATTTATTGGATGCACTTGTCCCATGAACCACCTAACGGTCAGAGAGTTCACGCGATGCGTGTACCAACGCGACTCCACTGGCTACGAATATACCAAGAGGTAAGTCTATGTTCTTTGTACATTTAACAGTAATGAGTTCAAGCTGGTTAATTCTCGTAAATTTATTCACAATTAAATATTGCTCATTTCACTACTTTTATCTACAGTCAAAATATTGCATTTTTTCTTCATTATTATTTTTAAATTCGTTTAACCAGCGACCTGTAAGTTTTGCACAAAACATACATAATGTTTGGCAGCAGTTGTTACTGGCGGCGCGGCGCACTAAGATATTATAGCAGTAGAGCGATTAAGTAACGGTCTTTAATACACATCAACTGTTTGTTGTTATTTCCATGAAAACACTATTTATTGAAATAATTGTATAAAAATATTTTAAGTAGTAATATATAAAGGTATTAAAGAAAGAATCAGTCTATTTTTTATTGTTATAGTATAAAAACAAATGGAATAGCACCCTCCGTACAGTAGTAAAAAATGCGAGAACTAAAACGTATAAATATATAGAATATACTTAAATATGTTAACTTCTTGTTTTTTAATCATTCTTTTAGTAAATGCCAAATGTCTGCTCAATGATTTACTAATCGTTCCTCAAGTAATTGAAAATTGATTTACAGGGTCCAATCAAACTGTAAGTTGCGTAAACGACCAGTAGCACAACCAAAGCCACCCACCCTCTTCCCCTTCCGAGCATTAAATATTCTAAACCATAGCAGAGGCACGCAACTCCAAGAACGTAAGAGGTAATTCCAAGAAAAATGTGGCAAAGTTTTACAACTCTTGGACTTAACGACGTGTTTCTAAAATACATAGAATATACACCTCCAAGTACTGCGATGAAACTGAATATCCATGCAATTAAACCTGTAAATAAAAATTCTGGTTAGATCGATTCTGAAATTACGTTAGTCTTGTAGTATGTATGAAGCATTTTATAAAATAGATATGATTTTATGATAAAATGTTATGCGCGAATAAAGCAAATTTTCCAATGTATTACTTTAATAACCAAGGTGTTCGGAAACCTCCCGAAATATTATCAATAAATATTGATAATTTTAAAATTCAGTAAAAACGTTAAAAAAAGCATTAAATTGGACACTTTTATTTTAAATTTAACAAATATTTAGATTTTTCTGAATAATATTGTGAAGGTGCAAATCGAATATTATATGTTCTATTCACAAAATCTTTTACTAGAAAGTAATGCCTCTTAAACTATTTTAAATAGTGTCCAGATACTGGGTCTCTTCTACACTTATAACTCGTTTTTTAATCTTTTAAATATAAATATTAAAAATAAAGTGAAAAATTTATAAAAACATGAAAAAGCCAAGAGAAATGCGCATAAATCCTTTCATATATTCAGACTTTGATTCTGCAAAGCCTCCATACCACAGTCAATGAAGAAAAAAGCTGAAAAAGTCATATATACTCGTAGGTATTTAAATATTCTAAAAGGTATATGAGTGGTTGCTGGTGGAAATTCCATGAAGACGTACAACTAATTTTATTTTTTATTAAATAATCGTAAAAAGAAAAAAAAAATATTTTTTGCCTATAAAGTGTTTTTATTTATTTGAGACAAAAATTGTTTAACTAATTGTTATAGATCATAAAAAGTTTAATTTTCAAAATTTCCTAATTAAAATACATAAACAATTGACAGATATAATTTCAAAAAACCCTTATTTTTGCAGTAATATACAAAAGGTAAAATCTTTGTATTTTGCAATATGGCATTTAACATAACCACCGAAATTGTGGCAACTAATCAATTATTCAAGTGTGCTTAATTTCAAACAGATTGACAAAATAGTTATATTCAATTTGTTTATCCTGAGGAGTGATTATTTAAACAACTGTAATGGCCCAAACAGTCACTCTAGTGGTATTATGTAAATCACAGCCGATTATTTGTAGCTTCATTTTTAAGGTATATTAAAAAAACTTTTACATTTTTTTAAATTTGTTATTAAAAAGCAGTTTGAAAAGGAAGCTGACTTTTTAGCTTATAATCATTTATATTAACTTTGATATTTTTTGTGTCACACGCTTGTAAGTGGGCTCAATGAAAAGCTGGGGAAAACAATACACCTTTAAAAAAATAGAACCTTGTATAACAGAGGTTCCCAAGTAGTGTGCCGCGGCAGACTGGTGTGCCCTGAAGTCCCTGTAGGTGTGCTGCGAAATTTTACCCTCTTTTTTACTAATATTTAATTTTTTAATTCGCTGTGATAATAACTTTTACCGACTATTTTTCATTGAATAAAACTTCTGTTCTGCGCTTGTCTACTGCTGTAGATTCTATGAACTGTTAGTAGTTTTTACTTGTAAACAGTCAAAATATGCCAATTTCCTTAGTGATGACATCTGGTGGACCAAAGTTGCGTTTTTGTTAGATATTTTTGGGAAATTAGATGAGGGTTAGATGTTTTAAATAATGGCATGCAGGGAAAGTGAGAAAACATCCCTAACCCTACTGATAAAATCAGTTTCTTCTAGCAAAAGCTGTTAGTGTGGATAAAGAAAGTTGAAAATCAAGCCACGTGGGACACGTTTCAGCAAACAATTGCTATGTAGAACCAAATCTGTCAGACCTTTTTTGGAAAGTATTAGTAAACTGAATGACAATATCAAAAAGTTTTCCTCTCTTAACACGTCATCAATTGACTGGATAATCAATAACAAGACACAAGCCGACATATTGCAGGGGACAGTTCTCCCCTCCACGTTTTGGTGGCAGTATTTTACGAGTACCAACATTTAACGGGTTATAAGTTTTTACTCCTTCACTGTATATCCATCTATAAGTTGAATTATAAAATGTAGATCTTCCTTTAGAATCTATCCAATTTTTCACCACTTAATGTTAATAAACAATAAAAATATGATTTTAAGAAAAAAAAATGTTATCTTGTTTACGATTGGTCATAGGTTTTTTTTGGAAAGTTTGTTTTTTCACCAGATTTTCATTGAGCCTGCTTACAAGCGAAGAAGAATTAAAAAATTTTATGATCTACAACTTTTATTTAAACTATTTTTTTCTAAAATATATAAGAATGCGTCTTATACGCAAAAAATATTTTTTTTGGCTTTTGGGAACAGCATTATGTTCAGCGATAGAAAAAAAAACAATTTCTTAATTTCCCCCTTGGTTCGTGAAAATATCTTGAGCGTTACGCTTCCATTATCCATATTTCTTTAAGGTGTACGTACGATTTCGTTAGTGCCGTTAAATGTACCATAGATATTATCTCTCCTATAGAAGATTTAGGAAAAAATTCTGAAATTAAATTTGAAAAACTCTTTATTTCTGCGTCTAAATTATCTTAAGACATTTTTGATACTGAGTTTCAAATGTTAAGGATTAATAACAGACAGACTTGTAGAGATAATCATTTAACAACTTCAGTTGAAGAATATTTTAGAGTATTAATGATCATTCCATGTTAGACAATCTAATTTCTAGTTTAAAGAAAGATTTATTGACAACGAAGACATTTTGACTGTATTTCAAACACTCATTTCTGGTTTTGCATCTCCTGATAAAGAAAACCAGTTAACAAATCTATCTCCATATTTTAAAGATGTCCATCCATATTTTGAAGAATTTTCAAGACTGATACAAAAGTTTTAGAGATTTTGGAGTTTTGTGATATAAAGTTTTTTCCGAACATCAATAGACTTCCTAGTATTTTAATTACTATTCCTGTCACTACGATCAGTGTTGAGCGCCCGTTTTCAAATTTGAAGCTTGTAAAAACCTATTGGAGGAATAGAAGCGGTAATAAAAGGCTTACTGGACTTGCTCCACTGTCGTGTCACTGGAATATTAACGTCAATTCAGACAATGTTTTATACTTAAACAAGGAAAGAGAGGGGACGCGTAATCGTATGGAGTTGCCTGAGGTATAAACCGACAGCAGAAAAGTTGCCAGGTCATATTTTATTTCTTCAGTAGATTGAGAATAATAGATGTAAATATCAATAAATAGATTTTTTTCAAAATTTATAATTGAACATTGATGTAATGACCACTTTTTCAACATGATTTTATTATAACATATTTTTTAATAGATCGATATAGTGTCTCAGTAAATCAGTAAATTAAAGTTAAAATCAGTACATTTAGTGAAAAATGAGTAGACCTAGTAACCCTGCGAGAGGTAGAAATGGGCAACATACAGGCACCAAAACATGGAGGTCACATCCAAATTGGCTTCACTTTTCGAAAGTTTATTAAATGAGCGTTACCTGCCCTTGTCTAAAGTAGAAAAATCAAATTATAACTACATTCACTTTTATTATTATGTATTGTAGCGAGATTAAATAAAACGAGCGGTTCGAGTTTATATAAATATATTTATTTATAAGTTTACAGTTCAATAGTATCTTAACAACTCCACTCAACTCATAACATCGTTACATATATATACCAAAGTTAGTATGTTCTAGAACATTCCCACCTCTAATTCGCCTACGTGACGGGTTGTTCTCTCTCGCACTCGATATCGCTGGAAAGTTCTAGTCGCTTGCGAGATGCAGCCGTTACACGAGCCACGCTGAATGCATGTTCGTAACAGTATGCTGTTTTTTCTTCTTTACTCAAAACTAGTTTTGCATGTCAATCACTATTTCTATAAGTTCTAACATGCGATTATTTTTGTCAATCCAATATTTCAAATATTTCAATTTAAAATATTTCAAATACTGTTTCTCATATACCTACATAGGAATTAATTAATAATACTTACAAAAATACTTTATCAGGACCATTGTATTGTCATCATTTTTTTTTGTGCAAGATTTTTCATTGATAACAAACTAGTCCTTGCTCAAAAAAATATATTAAAAGAGTAAGTATTCTTGTTAAAAAACAATTATTAAAAAAACTAAATAATTCATTGATGGATTGAATAAGGGGGGTGAACTTAAAAGAGTAGACAACCCCCGAAATAAAATCCTGGCTACGTCACTGTCTTTGAATATCATAATTTTTACATACTCGATTATCGGTGTTATGCAGTAGTTAATATTTTATTAGAATTCCACCAAAGTAATATGGTAATGAGAATATAATTTTCCAATCTACATTGTCTTAATATACTTTTATACGGAAAGATATCCTAATTTTATAATGTCTGATAGATGTATTGTTATAGTCTGCATACGTGCTACCTTATAGTAGATCCGAATAGTAAATATGTGATGGGACTAATAATTTACATTAGGAAACAACAAAAAATGTTGCCTTGCATAAAATTATTTAACTAAGTTGGGGTATTTCGTAGTCATTGAAATTAAATGTTCGAAATTTTTTTGAAAGCTCTAGTTTTTGGAATTTGGTATTTTATGTGTATACAAAACTTGACTTAAAACGACCTCTCTAGATCGGTATAGATAACGTTATAAATAGACACTAACTCTACATTATCTGCGAAGATCCCCTCTACCACCAGCTCTTCTGTTAGAAAAGAGTAGATAAGTAGATCTTCGTTTTATTTGTGAAAATTATACTCCTGGGAAATAAGCAAAATTTTATCGTGTTCAGGACATCGCAATAGCCAGGTATCTGACGAGATTTTACGATTAAAGCTGGATTTATAGTTTGACGGACTATAAACGTAGACGCAATGGAAAAAGATCAACATAGAATTTTGTGTACTCTTATTTATAAATGGACATAAACGCATGACGGAAGACAAGTGAAACGGACTGGAACGGAAAAGTTGTTCATCTTTTACAGTGCGTTACTTGCATCTGGCCAATTAAAAGGAAGAATTTTGTGCCTTCAACCAAAGCACAAGTAAACTGCCCGGCCCGCCCTCCATTTTGTAAAGTTGTTTATGAACATATTCGAATTTGGTAATACAATATATAATAGAATATAATAATAATAAATAATAAAAGGATATCATAGTACAATTTCAATATTTTATATAGATATGAGTTATTAATTCGGAGTAATCCACACATATACGATAAATCCAGTAAACATTTAAAAGACCTGAAAACCAAGGCAACAAGGAGCATAAAACCTTTTACCTTCGTGTATTTCATAATCCATTGTAACACGCAAAACGGATAAACATAATAAACAATAGTATAAATTATTAAACACACACAGTTGGTTTATAATGCATGTAATTGTAATAATGTAATTTATAGGTTATGTTCAATGTCGGTTACTGTCTCTCATTCATGGTCACCAAATCTAGCCACTGTTTCAACTTATGCGCAAAAATTCGACTGCGTCGATTTATAAATTGACGTAATATTTACAGTCCGTTTGTTACGTCCCCAGTGCATCTACATCTACAGTCCGTCAAACTGTAAATCCAGCTTAATGGTTAACCTCAAAGTTAACCACACCAAGTCTAGTCAAATAACATTCACGAACAGAAACTCCATATGCCCGAAAATCACACTGAACGATATATTACTACATACCAGTAAAAACATAATTCAAATACCTGAGAATGACAATTGACCAAAAGTTCACTTGGGAAGCACACATCTTGTCAAAAATCGCAGCTATCTACACATAATAAACTTCTTGTGTATAGTATAAAGTGCATAGTAAAGCCCACATAGCCATATGGAGTGCAACTATGAGGCTGTGCCAAGCCTTCTTTTACCAAAATCATTCAGAGAATCCAATCCAAGATACTCAGAATGATTTTCAACTTGCCGTGGTACGTTAGTAACAACACATTGCATGACGACTGTAGTGTACCATTCGTTGCAGAATAAATCAGTAGAATAATAAAAAAAATCTATTTTGAACACCTGTCAGCCCACCACATCGAGAAAGACAGGTAACTTACACCTCCTACCAGAACTAAGACGAAGATTTCAACTTTTTATATTTCAGGTATTTTAATTTTAATTTTAATTTCAATATTTCTTACTTTCAAATTGAATCCAACATTAATTTAATTTGTTAGTGTTAGTATTGGGACTGTTATCAGTGGAAAATTTCACCTCTTATATATCTACAATATTCACATTTACTAATATAGTCCAGTCGTCAGAGAGTTGATCCCTAAAAATCATACGAAGAAGCTGAACTTTGCAGAGAATATTACTTTAGGACCCCAAAAAACGTGAAAAAATCTATTTACCAAGAATCTGTACACCGTAGAAAAAAAAATGTTTCAAATAAAAACATCAAATTATCAAATAAAAAAATGTAGCTGAGATAATTTTAAACAAAAATGTTTTTAGGCTTTTTTGTATAGAATGAACCGTTGTCTTAGAAGTAACGCTTGAAGAGACCGTCGATTTTGCATGTCAGTTACGCGCGCGAAGTCAATGTTCAATAAAATTTGTATTAGCTGGACGGTAAAAATTCGATATCTTTTGATCCAAACGTCCTGTCGACAAAAATCAAGATGGGTTTTGAAGGGAAAAAGTGCAGCTTTCGTATGCAGTTTTTGTATTTTGCCGAGAATAAACTCATTTTTTATAAAGGTGTTAAATAAATTAACGTGGTGCGATTTTTGCCATTTTTTACGGTTCTCGTGAGATCAATAAAATTGATCACTTTCATTGACTAGCTGCAGTAAACTTTTTATTTTTAGAGATCAATCTTTAAAAGCTATGACATGAAATTTCAATTTAGAGTTATAACAAATAAGAGGCATTTGAAATATGAATAAAAACGCAGAATTTAATGTTTTACATTACAAACGATCACACGTCACGGAAAATGCATTTAAGAAGACTTTTTTAATTGTAGATTATTGCAGTAGTTTTGTTCTTTTGAAAAACGTACTAGTGTAATTGAAAAAAAATTGTTTGTTGTGTGAAAGTTTAAATCCAATGTTTTTTAAGCGTATTTCCAATACTCAAATCATTTGTTGTTAAAACGCAAAACTAAAATTTTATGCTATAGCTTGTAAAGGTTAGGCTGTAATAATCAAAACTTTATAGTAATGAAACTTTACAGTCAATGAAAGGCATATATTGTATTGATCTCATGAGAATCATAACAAATGGCGGAAATCGCGCCACATTTATTTATTTAACACCTGTATAAAATCTGAGTTTATTTGCAAACAAAAACTGCCTACAAAAGCTAGACTCTTTACCTTTAAAACACATCTTGATTTTTTTCGATAGGTCACTTGAATCAAAAGATATCGAATTTTTACCGTCGAGCTGATGCAAATTTTATTGAACATTGATTTCGCGCGCGTAATTGACATGCAAAATCGACGGACGCTTCAAGCGTTGTTTCTAAGAGAACAATTTAATCTACTCAGCTACATTTTTTGCGTTTTCACCTCTCTGCGAGGGGGGTTTTAGGGAGAAGCCGGGTAAAAGTGGTAAACTTTTTTGAGGTCCCAAAAATTAATATTCTCGACAAAATTCAGCTTGTTCGTATGATTTTTAGAGGTTCAGTGGCATTTTCGTCTCTGACGACTGGAGTAATAAATTCCAATAGCAGATTGTAAATTTGCAAATTTAATAATAAAAAAAAACTAGAATTGCTACGGAAAAACTAAATTTTATTTTTAAATCAGAGCAGCAAAAATAAATTTAGTTCTTAATTTTCCGGTATCAAAATGGCTATTATGATTATGTTGCTACTGTAGCTAAATAAAATGTAATATTTAAATGTTTCAATGTCTCGGTATATTTTTAAAAATTATATTAGTGTTGAAGTTGACTTACCTAAAACTCCATGCGTTGAAGAAAAATGTTCCAGATTAAAATCTTCTTTCTGGCTAATTTTTAGTGAGATTCCAATAGTTATGCAGATAAAAGCAAATGCCATAACTATCATGTGAGCCATTTTCTTTTCTTCCCTAGTGTGGCCAAATGTAACTACACTCTCATGCCGAAATATTTGTACACCTTCTGCCATACATAAAGCAAACTGAAACAAAAATGTTAGTTTTAATAACTTGTGGGTTTGTAAATATATTCTGCATATCGATGAATATGTAACTTAAGTTTATTCCTGGCTACTCATAGTATGTAGCTGTTGATTTTGATTTTTGTATGAAAAAAGAAACCCTACCCGTTATAGGCCAGCGTCATATTAATAGATCACTGAAAATTTTATTTTCTTTCAATCCTTAAAACTTGTTTAAATTTAAAGAAAAGTGTTTCATTAATATTTTAGGCAGTAGTAAATTAAATGATAATTTTTGTTGTATTATATTGCCAATATCGTTTCAATAAAAATAAGTAACATCGGACAAGAGACTCCGAAATTATCTTTATGGAAAACCGGCCCCGGTCAAATTAAACGAAAATTCGGTTTCAGTTAAAGTTTTCCAGTGTGTGAATTAAAAAAAGTCAATGGGACCTAGGTTAAGAAAAACTATTATTCTCAAGCTACATATATACTTCTCAGCTTTCTGAAGTTATTGGATTCAGGTGCTCAGTATACGTCAAGCGCCCTTATTCACAGTTATGTGAACGAAAATATTAACTGAATATGGATCCGTAATCAAAAATAGATGCATCATATTTATTCATTATAAAACCGCCGAAAACTGAAGACCAGCGATATAAAATGTGCTGCTAGAGAGGCATAGCTCCAGCGTAGCTGCAGTTCCGCCTTATCTTCAGAAAACTATTGAAGCGCCTTTAAAAAACTGAGAAACAACCACACCAACAAGTGCTGCTAGAGTGACACAAGACATTTCACGCTTTCACGCATGTAGTATATATACCTGACCTCAGCAAGGCAACAGCACCATTTGATTTTCAAAAAAAAACACTAAATCATTATTAAAAAAATGAATGTGATAATTTCTGTATCGACAATCCCTAAAATATCACGTTATTACAAGATTTCTTCATCAAATAGCCAGTTGAGACAAGAATGTTGTCAGTCCGACCAGTTAAGATCATGCTATGCTAGATTTCAATCTTTTATGGGAAATTCGGGTTAAGTTATCTTCAACTATCTGTATGTTGAGATTCTGCTGATTTCGGTTAGATGCATCATAAGTCGTGTTAAGTAACGATCTATCAGGATACTTACCATTGGGTTGATGTCATGCAAAGTCTAAAAACAAGAACACACTGGGTATTTGAGCACAAGTACCCACAGTTCCCGCACCACATTGACAGGTACGGTAATATCCGATAATTGTGTCTTTTGCGGGCTCATCTTCATCATTCTCTACACCAACCATGTAGGATATGAATATTTAATATTGTCTCTTCCATTGTCTCTAGTTATTTTTTCTTGAATGTAAGACGGTGCAAGATTAATCTGATATATCCCAATCGTTAAAGTCTTTTAGGTGTTGTAAATCGAAATCAAGAAAGTTGAAATAATCATAATTATGAAGCCTTCTGCATTGACCATTTCTTCTAATTAGATTGTCAGTCTTTACTCTAACTTGTATTACTTAGGAATTAATAATTTTGGTAATTATTGTTTAGCAGCTTTAGCTGTCGCACCTTCCATGTGGATCGTTGGGTGATACTTATTTAATAATGATTCAGCGTTTTTTGAAAATTAAATGGTGCTGTTGCTTTGCTAAGGTCAGGTATGTATTCTGCATGCGTGAAAGCGTGAGATGTCTTATGCTGCTTTAGCAGCACTTATTGGTGTGGTTGATCCTCAGTTTTTTGAAAGCACTTCAGTAGTTTTCTGAAGATAAGGCGCAAATGTCGCCTGACGCAAAAAAATATGTCTCTTTCATAAATCAATACTGTCGTTCACTTGACTGTAAATAATTGCGCTTGACCTACACTGAACACCTCAATCCAATATCTTCAGAAAGCTGTAGCTTCAGAATAAAAGTTTTTCAGACCTAGGTCTCATTGACTTTTTTAATCTACGCACTGAGAACTATCCTTGACAGAAGTTCGTTTAATTTGACCGGGCCGGTTTTTTATAAAGATAGTTGCGGAGTCCTTTACAGACTTCTTTTAGATTTACAAATTTTTACAAATTTAATATAAAAGTTTTATATCAACCATTTTTTATCGTTTATTGGATTATTCTTGTTGATTAATGTTTATTATAAACTATTTTTATAAATAGATCTCGGAAATATAAATTGTTGAATCGTCATTATAAGGTTTATTTTCGTTACAAATTTGGAAATTTTTGTGGAAACAGTGGATAGTGTTATAATTTTGACTTTTATACTGTCAAAACAGTCGCCACAAATGAGCGCGAATGTTTGACCTTAGGATCAAGACTAATACTTGATATGTTTCTGAACCTGAAAGCAGCTTGGTATTATTTAATAAATTATTTACCAGCACAGATTTAGTATTTTATTTACAAAAATGAGAATACCGAACAATCATGCGGAAAAATAGATTAGAGTAGTGTCCTATACAAGATACAAAGACTTTAGAGGCTTATGGATCATATGATCTTTTTAATCTCTCTCTTGTCATTTCCCCGTTACTGAGGATCGTGATTTCTTCCAAAATTTCTAATAAGGTTTCTCCATTGGTCTCTATCTTTAGCTACTCTGAGGCTCTAAGCTCTGACCATCTAGTTGGTGATCGTCCTCTTGATCTTCTCCCCGGAACGTTTTCTCTGACGCTACAAACCATGTGACCGAAAAATTGCAGAATACGTTGTAAACATATTGCGGACAGCCTTTTTTTTAATCTTGAGTAGGTTTAAAATGGAAACGTTGGTCCTATAAGCTGTCCAAGGTATGGGCAGCATTCTTCTCCAGCACCACGTCTCTTTTTGGCGCTCGCATCCGCGAAGAGTTTAAGTCCCTGCCTTATATAGAAATATTGAGAATACAAGGACATTCACCAGTCTCATCTTCATATTTTGAGAGATAGATCTATCTTTCCAAACTTTAGTTAGGCGACTCATCACATTTTTGCCATACCAATACGTCTCCGAACTTCTGCTTCACAGTTACCATCGTTAGTGATACTAGACCCGAGCTAGACAAAACTGTCCATTATCTGGTATTATATATACTCAACTCTTCGCAAGAGATTAAACATTTCTTGCTCATGTGCTGCTATAAGTGTAGTATCATCATTAAATGATACTACAAATAAGCGAATATTAAATAGAATATTAAAAGCGAATATTAAATTGGAGGTTTTCCTACTAGTCACTGTTACTTCACCGGCCTATCCATCTAAAGCCATCCTCATGACATGTTAACCATAAAAAGTTAGGTGACAACACGCATCCTTGTCTTACAGTTCTCTCGGTCTTAAATTGGTTTATGATCTAGTCGTACTGTTGCTATATTGGACTGCCACAGATTTTTGATAACTGTCACCAGGTGCATGTCTATTAAAATGGACCACAGATTTATCTAGCTTACACAATCAAATGCCTTTTGGTAGTCAACGAAGGATATAATCATAGGTACTTGAAATATTCTAATTCGCTAGTGTACAGAGCTTTTTAAACTGTTTTTGATTATATGCAACAAGATTTTACTAGCATGTGTTATTAGTGACAGTGTGCGATAGATTTCACATCTAGTAGTAGTTCTTTTTTTGTGTAGCGGAATATACATTGAGGTACCCAATCAGACGCCCATTTTCCTGAATTTCAAACAGCGACACAGATAGAATGGATGATATGTAATCGTTTGTCACCTAGTAACTATAGTATTTCACCAGGTATTGAATCAATGCCTAGGAATTTATTTCTCTTTAGGGATTTACCACATTCTACTTTTTCGATAATCACGTAAACGTGGAAATGTATCTACATTTTCTGGACAACGAATTGCCGCAATTATTAGCGATTATTGACATCGATTCACTACTCTCGGTCAATTCGTTTCTAGTCATCATATAATTACTATTAAAATGAGAATGAGCCGCAATTAAAGGTTAAAGTAAGTTTATTGACGTTTCAATTTCCACTTCGGAAATCGTTCTCAAAATATAAACATTAGTAAATTAAACAAATTTTGTTTTTTTGTTACTTGGTGAAAAATTCTTCTAATAATTTAATTTTATCTGACTTATTTATATTGACAATTCAGACATACATTATACATTTTAAAGTAGACGACTTTAAAATTATATTGCCAATATTGTTGAGTTGCGTTCCTGGGATGACTTTACTTGTAAGATAGTTCATTCCATTACATGAAATCAACTTTAACTTGAGAATATCCGCCAGAAAAAATCATAGCATGTAATTCATCTTTAAAAAAACAACCATATGCCATGATGACAGTAAAATTCTCCTGTTAGTGATTCCATAGTAAATGATGAGAGAAAACCAGGAACAAACCTCATAATACTCTCCCAACATGGTAAGTATTTAGTCGTACATTTAGTTTACTTTCAATAAACACCAAATTTTGATTTTATATGTTTGTTATTTAAAAAAACATTCATGATGTATCCTCAATATGTTACTGACTTACTAATACTGGTATTTTCCTTTTAATAACTTCCTTTTTTAATATGGGTAACCAGATCCTACTACATTCTGCGGAGGAATTTGCGACACAATTGGTCTCATTTAGCATAATTAGAGCCGCTTCTTTGATTTTTCCCTTTTTGCCATCCGTTTCTTTTAGGACTATGACTTGAATCATTTCATTGAACCCTATGTTCATTATCCCATGCTTGTTTACATATTTGAGATCTATCAAATTCTCTATTTTTAATATAAGATTGATGTTCACTTATTCTCACATTTAATGGCCTTGATGTTTCACCTAAATAAAACTGATCTCATTCACAAGGTATTTTATAAATACAATTCTTTGTCCTGTCTTGTTCATTGTTAGGTTTGGTTTTAGACAAAATAGATCTCAATGTGTTTGTTGTAGATAGATATCTGTACAAAATAGATCTCATATACCAGGAATAATATGAGGAAAATAACAATACCATACATAAAAGGATTATCAGAAAAACTTAAAAGGATAGGAAATAAATTCAACATTTCAACAACATTCAAAACAAACATACACTTATTTCCTGTACAAAGTGTATTATGTAGGGATGAAATTTGTAATGTTTCAGTACTCTGCGGAGAGTAGTGCGCGAAAAACCAAAAAAAAATATTGAGCTATTTGTGTATTGTTTAAAGTAGGTTCCAAAGTAACATAACCTAAAATTGCTACTTCTGCCACTTTAGTCCTAACATATTGTTCACACTTCATTGTTTTATCAGATACCAATACCGTTTTATGAAATGTTTTAACTAGTTTTAATACGTATGGGTGATGAAGTTGCTTATCTTAATAAATTTGATTAAATCATTTTGCTGCTCGTCATACACACTTTCCATTTTCAAAAAGTAACGAAATAATTTCCATTTTGAACGAATTACTTATTAAATATCGCTTGTAAACGCTATCAACAATAGTTGGAAAATACAAACATGCAAACACGTTTTGCAAATGTCTTTCAACGGAAGTTTTGTCGTGACGGAAAAAAGTAGTTTTTAACAATAGCATAGGCGTTGCGTCTGGTGTTTAAGAGGTGATAACACTTTTAATAAATTGATACTTTTTCACAAGAATATAGTGAATATAAAAAGAGAAATCATGGATTCCTGAATTCTCAGGCGAAATACATGTCTAATAATGTGCCACAAAGGATCTATCCCCTATATAAATTTGGGTTTGTGGTACGATCAGAAAGGACTTTGATCTTATACTAAACAAGAAAAATCTCCCAATCATGATAATAGATAATACTGTAATGCGAAGTAATTTAGATTACTCACTTAAAACATCTGTATCGTAAACCACTAAATATAGGGTTTATTAGTCATTTTAAACAACGTGACGTATGTATTTAAGTATACCTAATCTTAATCTTCATGATCGTATCTACAAATTATTTACTACTTTTATCAGTTTATTGATAATCATTTGCAATATTAAGACAATAAGCTGAAGATAATATAATTAAAAAATAGAACGAAGTGAAATCAAATATTTCGACTTCGAATTGAGCATAAAAGGAAACAGCATTTCCATTATTTTCGATTTGGCATTGAAAAAGTTTAAACGGAGCTTTATTTTTAAAATAAATTTTAATAATTCAGGTTTAAACTATTGTTGAAAGTTCTTAGTTAGAAAAATTACTATTTTAATGGAAATAAGCCACAATTAAAGATTAAAGCACGTTTATTGACGTTTCAATTTCCACTTAATTTATTGAGAATAATTTCCGAAGTGGAAATTGAAACGTCAATAAACGTACTTTAATCTTTAATTGTGGCTTATTCCCATTTAAATAGTAATTACTTTAAAAATGCCACAAGAAAATAGCTTCAGAACAATATTTCCTATGAGTTTCTTAGTTCTTTCAAGTTCTCAAAATGTCCATTTATCTATGTATAATTTACGCAAATTGAGAACCGTCAACTAGAATTTTCATGGCACGCTGTACAATATTAATCCAAATCTTAATACAAACATTTAATTTATACTTAAATATCCCAATAACTGTTAGATTTAGATATAGGAAGTACTTAACAAAACTTAAAGAACAATTAAAGGTTTTGCTAATAATGTCATATTATATAGAGTGTTTATTTAAGAAAGTTCGCGTTTTAAATCACCTCATATGGTAAATATTATTATATCTACACAATATTAAAGATAAGCAAAGCGTATGCTTGTTTACACGAAAATGCAGATACTGATATTTTTCATAGAATATGTCACCTGGTCTGGAGCAGTGGAACCTGGCCTAAAGACTAGACTAAATCGATATACATTTCTATCCACAAACAAGGTCCGAAAGACACACCTATGCGAAAATTATTGCACAATAACTTTCATTTTATATGTCAGGTGATGCTGCAGATTATATCAGATCGTTTTAAATATTCGTGATCGTGATCGTGAAAAAGGTCGTGATTCCTTAGAAACCAGTGTATATGTATATGTATGTGTATACATATATCCGCCAGGTACTCCCAACACTAACAATGATTGATTGCACCCTTCACGAAGTGGTCCTGTTGAAACTAAATCCAGTAGATCTAGACCGGGGATAGTCGATAAACACTCCCTAAGCCGTAGGACACCGTAGTGAAGGCTGTAAGGCACTGGGGTAATAGAGTCTTAAACGGTTCCTTTGGAGCAACAGGTTGCACCCCATCGTATTTAGACCATACCCTCACAAGCGGGGTTCTTCCAGAGGTGGACTGTCATTTCCTAGCTACTCGTGGAACCAATATGGACAATCGAAACCCAAAAAATACTCAGGGCCAAAGGGCTCCTAAGGCTGAAAAACCAAGAAACTCTTAATTCAAAACCACGGTTTCTAAAGCCGAAGGACAGGGAACTTCTAAAGAAAATCTAACCTCGAAGTTATAAAGAAACCTCCCGTGCTAAAAGGTATGCACCCACTGTCAGAGTAACAGCGTTGGAAGACGTTTATTTTATGGCAAACGAAGAGGTTAAGGTTTCAAAGCAATCTGGCATCTTTAAAGTCAAAATCAGTAAGCTGGTGGAACAAGGCAATATTAGACAGAATCCAAAAGAGCTGTAATTAAATCCAATTTTACCAAGGCTGCTGCAAGAGCAAAAGAGTTGGCGTCAGAGCCATTACAGGCCATGGCTCATGGTATCTAATAGCTTTAGAGGTCATAAGAACAAAACGAAGTCATAAGGACGAAGGTCCAAAAAGGCAAAGGTTAGAATGAAGCACACCACTCGACAGTAAACGCAAGGGGAAAAGGCCAAGAGCCAAGGATGTGACTTTCAGAGAAGCTGCCGTCTGTGTTAAGGTTGCAGCAGTACTTACAGGATTCCCAGAAGCCAAGATGAATATGGACAAACTTAAGGCAGTTCAAAAAGTTATCTTAGTGGTTCGCTTCCTGTAGAGTAGCCATAGGGTCGCCGACCGAAACAAGCACAAGTAAATTAGAATAAAAATCGCACTGGCCAAGCAAGCAATGACAAAACTTACAACAATTTGGAAAAATCATCGTATAACACTTAACATCAAAGTACGAATAGTTAAAAATTCGAAATTTTCTATATTTTTATACGTATCTGAATATTGGACAGTAAAACAAACGGACGAAAAGAAAATAGATCTGTCTAATAGTCTGTGATATGTACTGCTGAGCGTGCCTTGGACTGAGAATAACCATAGTGGCTAAAAACGTACCATTTCTAGATTTTTCGGCCTTGTTTATTGTAGGAAATGGTTTAAAAAACTTTCAGTTGGTGGTATGGTCCACGGGAAAGATTTCAAGAAAGATTTCCAACCAGATATACAGATTTTATTACGAATCTCACAGGTAAGACAATCAATAAAAAACATTATTTACATACTATTACCATCTGATCAACAATTAGATCAATGCATTATTTTGTTCTAACCTAATTGAACTAAAGTTACATATTCCTAAATCTAAGGTTTTACTCACTAGTTTCCCTAAGGCTCTAATACTTTAACTACAATAGAACTGATATGTAGCTTATTTCCCGCACATTACTCTGCTTTGCACTATCACTTAATTCACTAACTCCAAAGGCTTTGTTCTTTTGAGCCTTCTCACTAGGTCCATATTGTCTAGGAGCTGGATGGCCTCGACGTTCACATGATCAAGTAATCACTGTTCATGAATACTGTCACTTTTATAAGTGGTTTGGTTAACAGTGTCCATTTGAGGGTCTTAATAGATATCACTGTTTCGACAATACCAAAGTGCATCAATTATGTTCCTCAGTACCTTGTTTTAACATCGCTGTATAACTTTGGTGTTGCTTTTAGATATCCCTGGTTGTTTGCAATAGTCCCAATAGTAGGTTTGCAATGGTGCAATAGGTGGGCTTTAGTATTTGCTTACTTAGAAGAAACAACTTTAAACTTCGGCCTAGCAACCACTACATTTTTTTTTTATTTCAAGCTCTGCTCGTTTCTCTTTTCTGTGAGGTTTCCAGCGGAGCCTCACGTCGAGGGTCATGCCCAAGAATTTTGCTATGTTAGCATATGGAATCTTAACGTTGTTTATTCTAACAGGTATATAATTAGCATTCTTGTTTGTGAAGTTGATATGCACAGAATTGTTTTCATTTAACTTAACACGCCATATCTTAGTTCAGATGACAATTTTATCAATACACGTTTGTAATATGTCCGCAGCTTTTTCATATTTATCTCCCACTGCCATAACTGCCGTGTCATCGGCAAAGGTGGCCAGTGTATAATTTTAAAGGTCAGGTATGTCGTTAGTGTACAATAGATACAGCACTGGTCCAAGTACGCTACCTTGCGTAATGGAAACTCACAGTACAAGACATTTCACGAAATTAAGATGCTTGATAACAAGCTGCCGAAGAATACTATGATTGTTATACCAGTTTTAATGAAAAACTTTCTTCGGAAAGCTGTAATTGGTAACAATGATTCTACAATAAAATATCGTTTTTTCTGTACTCGATGGCTGAAAATTGCGTAGTATTTATAGCAGGTGACACATTTCTAATCGTTTAAACATTATGTTGCGATAAAAAGTAATAAATATGTCGTAAAAATATTATAAAGCAAAATATTTCAAGGAATTACAAAAAAAATCGTCATAACATCATACCAAACCTGGAATTCTCAAGTATTCTGAAAATTATGTGTGATGTATTATTGATAAGAACAATCAGAGATCTGCATGATAATAGAATTATTTAGAAAGCCCCAATTATCATGATCAGCAAATGACTAAATAAAACTGTGATAGCTAAAACTGTGACTAGCAAATATAAGCTTTATTAATTATAAATAATTGATGATATCATAAAAAATAGCCAGCGGTGCTATATTGCTTTCTGTTTTATTGTAAATCGGTAAATATATACAGTGTGAACGAAAACTATGGAATAAATTCGATATTTCCTAAATGAAAAGCATTTTTAAAAAAATCTAAAACACGTCAATTTTTAAATTTAATCTTCTACATTTTACAATAAATTTCATTATACAAGGTGATACATATTACAGTGATGACGTCATCGGCTCTTTTGTTAAATGTAACACCCTGTATTTTAGGACATTTTTAGATCGATAAAAATGAGCTGATTCCAAAAAAGTGGGTAGTACTGGCGGTCTAACGGATATAATTTGAAACATATGCGCTTAGACAATTAATTTTTATTGTTTTATAATGTTATAAATTATAGATAAATTATAATAGATAACTTGAGAGTAATCTAGTAATTAATACATGACTTAATCTTAAATGTTCGAATTGTAGTCCATGTTGTATTTGATAGTAAACCAAACGTTGTACAAATTCTTCCAGAACCTTGTTTATGCTTTCTTGAGAAATATTGTTTATTTCTTTACGAATTCTTGTTTTTAAGTCTCCAATATTTGCAGGTTTCGTTTTATAAACAACATTCTTTAAATGACCCCACATAAAATAATCCAAAGGATTGAGGACTGGCGAACTCGCTGGCCATTCAATATGTCTACGTCTTCCAATCCACCTGTTCGGAAAAATTTCGTTTAGGTACCTTCGAACATCTAAAGTATAATGCGGAGGCGCACCATCCTATTAAAACCATAAACTTTTATCAAAACGTCCAAGATTAATTGTACTGGGGAATAAATTAACTAAAGTAGGTACGAGATCCTCACTTGAAAACTGAAGGTATGCTAGCCCGTTTAAATTACTTTCGAAATAGTAGGGTCCAATGATATTTCTTACAATGTCAGCCCATACGTTTACCTTTTGCGGCTTTTGTGTATGATGTTTCCGCATCCAGTTGGAGTTTTCTTTTGCCCAGTATCTACAATTGTGACGGTTGACCTTGCCATTTAATTTGAATGTAGCCTCATCAGAAAAAATAATATTTTGAACCAAGAGAGGGTTTCGGTAGCTGTTATCCATCATTATTTCGCAAAATTGGATTCTTTTATCTGGATCATCCTCGTTTAATTCCTGTACAACTGTGAATTTTACTTACTTTACTTACTTTTACGTACTTTGTGTACCGTTGAATTGCAAACATCAAGATCACTACTAACCTTACGAACAGAAGTGTGCGCATCTTCTTCAAAAGCAAGTAGAAAATCTAATGTTGTAACATAATTTACAGAGGGACGACCTGATTTGCGTACATTTTCAACCGTACCAGTTTTTACAAAATTTCTTTTCAATCTTACTTACTTTTGACTGCGTGATGGGTATTTCTGTATATTTATCATTAAATAAATTACACGCTTCCATCTGAGTTCGCGATTTGTCTCCATACCCAATTATCATGAGTATTTCAATTCTTTGCTTTACACTCAAATTCATTTCTACTTAAAATTAATTCTAAACAATAATACAGAGCATTCACGAATTGATACAATTATTGTACTACTTAATTGTTATTGAACGTTACTAAAAATAATTACAGTTTACCAAAAACTATAAGTAGGCTACTTTTGTGCAATTGATAATAAATAATTTATTTTCTAACCGCATATCTTTCAAATTATATCCATTAGACCCGATCATTATACTTTTTTCAAATCAGCTCATTTTTATCGATCTAAAAATGTCCGAAAATTCAGGGCGTTACATTTAAAAAAGAGCCGATGACGTCATCACTGTGATGTGTATCACCTTGTATAATGAAATTTTATTGTAAAATGTAGAACATATAGAACATTAAATTTAAAAATCGACTTGTTTTATATTTTTTAAAAAGCCTTTTCATTTAGGAAATATCGAATTTATTCCATACTTTACGGACACACTGTATAATAGAATCACACAACAATAGTACAAACTACTGTACAGAGAAATATTCGTCATACACAGGTGGAAACATTCAAAAATATGCAAAATAATAAATCCTAACTATAAAATTACATATATTCAAGATACATTATATTGCTATGATTAGTAAAACAAATAGAATTGACAATACACGGACCAAAACAATTGTTTCTGTAGACAGTGGATGACGGATATAAGAAGGCGATTAGGCATCGTAGAACATTAAAATGTGCATTGAAAAGAAGATATGTGCATAAAAAACAAGCTGCCCCTTTTATTATTCTACCTTTAGAAGGGGGTCAATATTCGTGTAAATTTAAAATCGCGACTAAATTCGGTGGTTACGTCGTCACTTGATTTTAAAGGAGACTTTTCGACAAAAATGGTAATGGTAAGAGCTGAAATTGTTATAACGGCGATTTCCTACAAATTCTTTTTTAAAAATTTTTCGTGCGGTCGATATTTTCCGAGTTAAGGCAAAAATAGTGGAAGGGGGGGGGGTAGCATAATTATCAAATTGTCTTGTCTATTATTAAATTAACGACATGAATGTACATGAGCAAAAATGAAAATTTTGATTTCTTTCATTTTTTGCTATAATCAATTCCGTCTATAGTTCGTTTTGTTAGGCTTAGATCTTACATATTGACTTCAGCAAAAAAATGAGAATCAAAATTGTATAAGATATAACTCTCTCCATTTTTGATTATGTACATTCATGTCGTAAAGTTCATAATAAACGAGATTATCCAATAATTATACTTAGCCACTATTTTCTCCCTTCAGTCGGAAAATATCGACCGCACAAAAAAAATTATTAGAAACCAGATTGACTACATCATCATCAACAAACGATTTCAGAATTCCGTAAAATCCGCAAAAACATATCCGGGAGAAGATATTCTATCAGACCATAGTATTTTACTAGGACGTTTCAAAATTTACATGAAAAAAATCCATAAAAGAAAAGCACAAAAACGTCCGGACATCCAGAAGTTGAAAGATAAAACAATAGAAGAAGTCAAAGAGGAGATCAACAACAAAATAAACAGCATGGTAATCTCAGATATTAATCCAGAAAACATTAGTGTGGATGGTATGTGGAATAAATCAAAAATATCTGTAATTCAGTGGTAGATAATAAACTTAAACCAGAAAACAATATAAAGAAACAGAAATGGATGAGACAAGAAATATTAGAGCTAATATAAGAACGAAGAAAACACAGAAATACAAAGAAATAAACAAAATCATTGAGAAAAAGATTAAAGAAGCAAAAGAATCATGGCTACAAGATCAATGCATAGAAATAGAATCTCTAGAACAGAAGCATGACACTTTAAACCTACATAAAAAGATCAAAAACTTAACGGGAGGAAACGGATCACGAAGTCATAAATTAATACTAGACGAGCACAACAATATGATCTACGAAAATAAGAGAATACTTGAGAGATGGAGGCAATACATGAAAGAATTATTCAAGGAGGAGCAAGAGACAGAAGTCAGTGTTTATGGATGTTCAGGACCAGAAATAACGCTCAGTGAAGTAACATATGCAATAAAGAGACTAAAAACCAACAAAGTACCTGGAACTGATAACATACAAGCTGAAATATTGAAACTATTTGAAAACAACCAACTCAAACTCCTAACGAGTCTACTGAACAAAATCTATGAAACTGCAGAATTTCCTACAGATTGGCTAGTTTTCACCTTCATCCCTCTCCCCAAAAAGGCAAGTGCCACCAGATGCTCTGATTACAGAATTATAAGCTTAATGAGCCATGCACTCAAAATTATTCTTTTTGTTATTCACTTTCGCATATATAGAAATATTAAAGAAAACATTAGCAGTGTTCAGTTTGGGTTTAGAAGCTGACTGGAAACGCGAGAAGCCCTATTTTCCATACAAGTATTGATACAAAGAGCTGACCAACGTGATTGCCTACATCCACAGAGGATAGGCACCAAAAGAAGAAGAAGAATAAAACCAATATCTTTAAGGTTTTACGCTCGCGTCTTTACCGCATACGCACGATCTTAAATATTGATTTTGAGCAAAAAAAAAGAGATCAAAATTGTATAAAATATAATTCTCTTCCTTTTGTATATGTGCATTCATGTCGTAAAGTTAATAATAAACTAAATAATTTAAAAATTATGCTTTATGCTTCATTAGCCCTTCCACTATTTTCTCCAATAACTTGTAAAATATTGTAGGAAATCGCAATTACAACAGTCGGCACTATTTTTTCAAAAAGTTTAAAATTATTTATTAAAACGTTGTAGTGCCCAGTGTACCTAGTCATTTAGGTACATATCTATATCTAAGGAATTCTATTTTTTTTTTTTTTAATATAGTTACATGTGAAGTTTTGGTTTAAATAATATTACTAATAAATACCTAATGCAAAATATATTAATTTTTAAAATCAAATATCATGTGCGCTAAAGGGTAAAAAAAAGAAATGATTATGAGATTTTAGAGGCATGCACAGAAAAACATTGTGATTATCTTACATATCAAACGGTAAATACGGAAATATTTAATTTTATGAGATATTTTTGAAACTTATTTAGAAATATACCAATTTAGGATATCAAAAAAAACAATCATGATAAAAAACCGAATTACTAAAATCTAGAATCGCGAGAGAGACAGAAAATTGTGAGAACCTAAAGTGTAAGAAGAACATAGAATGTGTAAAATATAAATTATATAATAACAAAACGAAAACATGTTAAATAAATCCTATAAGTAGAGAGTGGCAGACCAAAAAAGTTGTGCTACGATTAATAAAGTACAAGAGGTTAGTATCAACGTAGTGGCAGATCATAGTAATATATTATATAAAAAGAAAGGAGATCTATATCTATATTCATTTAATAAATATATAATTTTATTAAAAATAGATTAATTAATATAATAATAAATTTCTCTAAAATTATATACTTACACCCATAACACAGAGTACAACATGCCATGTACCTTTGTTATCAGCAGGGCTATTTGATATAAATAACTGCCAAAATACAAGTAATACGAATACTGCTAACATCTGTTGGAACAAAATTTCCGTAACGTGAAAAATCCTTTCTTTTGATGTAGACATAGTTACGACAGGTGTGTGTACTTCTGAAATCAATAAGACTACTGAATCAATACGCATCAAAAATACTTAACTCCATATCTATTTTATCTATAACGTTTACATATTTTTGATAAAAGTTTAATCAGTCATTCAATAGAACAGTATATCATTTGCCATTTAAAGAACTTCGCAAACGTCAGTTGAAGTTTTCTTTTTCTATATTAAGCTATAATCTCTTATAGATTCTAAAAATATTAGACTTATTTTTGTACTCCAAGGTAAGATATAGGGAATTCTTGGTGAAATCATTTCTGCAATAATGTGATGGAATACTTGCATGGACATGCATCACAATGAGGGAGACACCGAAAATATAGAACCCCCAACGATGGAAGAGTTAAAACAGGCAATACGAGCACAAAAGAACAATAAGGCTCCAGGTATTGACAACGTCCCCCCTGAGCTATATAAATTAGGTGGCGATCACCTAGTAGGACAAATGCATGTGCGCATGAACAAGATTTGGAATGATGAAAAGATCCCTAATGAATGGAAAACCGGGATTATATGCCCAATCTATAAAAAAGGGGATAAACTGAAATGCGAAAATTATTAACCCTCTTGTGCACGGCGTACAAAATTTTTACTTACATACTAAACAAACGACTCCAACAACTAACTGAAAATATTGTCGGGGAATACCAAACCGGTTTCCGACAAGGAAGATCTACAACTGACCAACTATTCACAGTGAAACAAATCTTAAACAAATCGTGGGAAAACGACATTGACCTCCACAATATATTCATAGATTTCAAACAAGCCTACGACTCAATTATTAGGAGCAAGTTATATCAAATATTGCAGAGCTTTAATATCCCCCAAAAATACATCCGACTGGTAAAAACAACAATCGATTCGTCAATAGCAACTGTCAGAGTCCAAAATGAGCTCACTGAAAACTTTACGATAGCGCAAGGATTAAAGCAAGGAGACGGGCTGGCACCCACACTATTCAACCTGACCTTGGAATATGTGATAAGACAGCTAAATATAGGAAGAGGTAATCTCCTAACAAATAAATCAATACAGATTGCCGCCTATGCCGATGATATCAGCATCATGTCTCGCAGAACAGAAGAGGCGGCAGAAATATATTCACAATTAAAATCAAAGGCAAAAGAGACCGGACTAGAAATAAATATTCAAAAGACAAAAAAGTTAACACAGGCAAGAGCTAGGGGAATCAGACGCACAGTTGAATTAGAGGACGATATTGAAACGGTAGAAAGTTTAACATATTTAGGAGTTACATTAAAAACGGATGGAACAGAAGAATCAGAAATCCAAAGAAGAATAGTAAAGGGAAACAAAGCTTATTTTTCACTCGATCATATGTTTCGCTCCAAAAACACACACTGAAGATCGAAAATCAGGGTCTACAAAATTATTATCAGACCAATAGTATGTTATAGATGCGAGACATGGGTGATGACAGAAGAGACAAAAAGAAAACTGGAAGTCTTCGAAAGAAAAGTCCTAAGAAAGATATTTGGACCTATTAATGAAAACGGAATATGGAGATCCAGGTATAACCATGAACTCTAACAACTGTTCAAAGAGACACCGATCTCAGAATTCGTTAAACTTCAGAGACTTCGCTGGGCTGGTCATGTAGTAAAAATGGAGACAGAAAAGATTGCCGAAAAGAGACCTTGATAGTAAAATGCAAGGCGTAAGACCAAAATGGAGGCCACGGAAAAGATGGGAGGATGAAGTGGCAGCGGACGCGCAAAATTTGGTAGACGTGAGAACTTGGAGAAGATCGGCGCGGGACCGGCAATGTTGGAGGCATAGTTTGGAGGAGGCCAAGGCCCAATTTGGGCTGTAGCGCCATTGGAGAGAGAGAGTGATGGAATACTTGGTACTAATTCAATGAACTCTTTAGGAAGAACCTTTAGGAAAATTCTGTTAGACACGTTAAACGTTTTAAAGAAAAACTGTAGAAAAACTTTTACCTTTTCATTGTCAAGTGGTAGATAATATTTGAAAGTATTGCCCCTTGGACTTGGCCACTTAACATAAATTCTATCCTTTGACGACTCAGTCAAACAAGATATTATAAAATGTCTCTTAGCTTTTTCGTCAAAATTTAACTTACAACTGTTTGGGAAATTTTCTTTGCACGGGTAAGGGAGTAGCTTCTTTTGTCTCATTGGCTTTTTGGTCTTACTGTTACTGATATCATTATCAGCCGTTTTAAATCGACTGCTGAACATAGGTCTCCTGCAAATAATTCCATTGCATTCGATCTTGAGCACCCTGAATCCTGTAGTGCTTGATGCCCTTGATGTCGTCTGATCACGTTGTTAAAAGACGTCTCGATTACTTTATACGCTTCTCCTCTTTTTTTCTCTCATTTTCAGTTTCTATTTCTATATCATTTTGTATTTTCTACCTGGATCTCGGTATCTACTTCTGAGTTCAACAAGAGTTGATTATCTTTAAAATCAGTATCGTCAATCAACTGCTCTGATGTATTATGTACTATTATTTTTATTTTGAAATGTGTCAGAGGCATAGATAGTATCATTATCAAATTCAATATCTCCAAAATCGATCAAATTTAACAATTATTTTGAATCATTCATAGGTATATCTTTGTGGAAAGTATTTTTTTTTTTGGTCATATTACAATAAAATTACATTGTAGAGATATTATAGAAGGTTTTTTAGTGAATAATTTTCGCTACAAATTTGTTTAATTACATTAACTTATCTGGATTTTACAGCACTATGAAGTTGACCGGTTTCTTGAACACTCATAAGAATAAGATATAAACAAACCATTAGACTTAGTTTTTTATTATATTATATTTTTTAATTTATATAATTTATATTTTCTGAACAATCTTATCTTATTATTAATTTATTATTGACCCTTTTTCCAACCACCTATGAGGTAGAGTTTTGAGACGCGTGTTTTTACTTGGTATCCCCTTCTTTCTTCTTCATGTACCATGTCCTTTCAGAACGTTGGTTACCATCATAGCTATCTTAATTTTATTCACTGCCACCCTAAATAGCATGCTTGTATCAACACCATACCAATCTCGCAAGTTCTTCAACCATGAGGTTCTTCTTTGTCCTGGACTGCGTTTGCCTGCTGGTATCCCCAATAAGCCTAATCCACTGATAATTTTCAGGCAAGATAATTATTGAGCATAATTATATATTTTTTAAAACGTCACAAAAGTACTAAGTTTTGTGAGGTAATTGACAATATAAACATGTTACTTTTACGTTTGTTTTTTTTTAGGGGTCAGGCCATGGAGTTGGGGTGTCTCCATTGTAAAAATAGCCCGCACCCTACCCTCCATTCTATGGCATGCTGGACAAGCCATACAGTCTGTAGTCAATACCCCGAGGTATGAGCGGAAACACAAGGTGCATAAATGCACAAGGGCCTTCACAAATTACTCTTTTTCAACTTTTCTTGAGTGATATGTCTTTATTCCTTCCTATCAGCCTCTCTTGGCTAACTCCTGTTTCTTTCGACCCCGAATGGCTATTAGGTTTCCGAGGGCAGACGGTCACTATATTTTCTTCTACCTCATACTCTTCAGTGTGGCGAGCCATTCGTAACGGATAGGCACATCAAGAATAGAAGAAGACTTTTACGCCTAGGGATAGAAGTGATTAAAAAAAAGAAGGAAAAATGACTCAAAACTTAACTTTATTTATTCACAATATTTACATTAATAGTTCAATTATTTATTGTGCCATCTAGGTTGAACAACCGTGATGGAAGCAAAGATGATCCACTTGTAGAAGATTGTGGTAGCTTTATCTGTGGTTCCAATATGTTTTTTGAAATCACCAATTTATTGGAGAGCGAGTCTTCAATATAACCGTCAGCTACATTCCTCGATTTTCTACATTCCTTTGTCTACCAGAAGTGTGGCTGATTACAATGTAAGCAATGGCCAGGGTATTACTCGCAATTTGGGAATTTTAACCCCTTTATCCCAGCGGTTCCTAAATGGTTGTCCGCGAAACCCTAGGATTCCGTAGAAGAGGCGCAGGGGTTCCGCGTCCGTCCGACAGTTAAATAACTATGCCAGAGTATGAGAATTTGATCGACATTAAGTATACATCCCTTCTAAAACAAAAATTCGAATAAGTAGGTTCTAATCTGAATGACTTTTGGATTACACTTAAAGATGAATACCCCGCAATCGTTAAGGAATCTATCATGGGTCTATTTCCTTTTGTGACGACTAAGCGATGCGAAACTGATTTTTTAGCTTACGCTCATACCAAAAATAAGTTCAGAAATAGGCTGGATGCAGCTCCGGATCTCCGTATTCAATTGTCAGACATTAACTCTAATTTTAATACTATTATAAGAAAATGTGTGAAAAAATTTCATTCTTCACATTGATATAGTTATAGTTACTTACTTAATTCTATTTATCTTTGTATAATAAATATTTTTTATTCCTTATATTATTTTTCGTTCATAATTTCTTCCTTCTTTTACAGTCTTATATGAAAAATATTCAAACTACAAGGTAATTTCTTTATATATCAGAATAGGGTTCCGCCAAAAAAAATATCGTCAATTAGGGTTCCGAGACCAAAAAAAATTGGGAACCCCTGTTCTAACCGTTATGATCGTCTGTAAACTGTGTTCACTTTATTCTAGTTAAATTCAGAATTGAAAATTAAAATATTGTTTAAATGGTATTGTTTGTTTGTTTGGCCTCCTGGTATACCCTGATAAGATTTTGAACATTCCTTGCTATCCCGTTTAGCAGTTGCTTGTAGCCCTTCGTCAAAATACGTGAATAAATTATTGCGATCTGATGTAAGTTTTCAAATATGTGAAAAAGTGATTTATAACGTCTATATTTTGCTGAAAAGTTTACTGTAAGTACATCATAATATCTATTTTTGGAATGTATTGTTGGTTTTAGAAAAATAAATAAGCTACTCTAATTTTTAACGTTATAATTGATGACTGTCTACAGACGGTCATAACGATATATGTTAAGTTTTTTCTTGTAACATATTTTGTTTTTGCAGATAAATATTACCTGACTTATTTTACGGTAAATATGGATCCCCGTCGTAATGTGTGTGATCTTTCTAAAATGACTGATGAAGAAGTATTTCAAAGATAAGATTCAGTAGAATATGATTCTTCATCTGACACTGATGGTGATTTTGATAGTGATGATAGTATCAGAGATCCCGAATTTCATCCTGAAGACTCGTTACAACCCGAATATGATGGGACTACTCAGTCCACTGTGTCTCATTGCCTGAAGGAAATGTATGCTGCAAATTCCACGGATGACGTTATAAATGCTAATTATTTACCACTGAATTTTAGCAGGATTGATGAAGTAGACAGTATCGATGAAGAAACTATTCCATCAACATCATCTCCTATTATGACTGGTATAGCCATTCCAACACAATTGCCGTTAAAATTAGTAAAAAAACGGCCTCATTCACCATTATCAGAAACAGAACATGATGGCCCTCTTTCGAATCCAACAGCTAGTGGATTTACCGCTGCAGGTTTGTATTGCAATATTGTTCTGAAGCTGCTTCTTTGTGGCATCTTATGCAATTTACTATTTTACTTGGGATTTAATAAAAATGATTTCCGAAGTGGAAGTCGAAACGTCAATAAATTTAATTTTCAAATTAAATTGTGGCTTATTTACCAAGTAAAATAGTAAATTGTATTGCAATAAACATAATATTTTTTTGCATTGATTATTGTTTTTCTTTCTTTTTCAAAATTACAGGACATTGACATGAAGTCCCCTGAATTCAAAAATATAACATGGCGAAAAAAAGGAATTCAACTGCATATAAATGAAATAGTTTTTCGTGGTGGCAGATCTTTGCCTAGAACATTGCAAGATCTGAAAACACCAATGCAATGTTTTAATTATTTGTTTACAAACGAAATTTTCCAGTTGATTATTGAATAAATAAATAGAGCTGCCCTTCACCTTTTCTGTCACTGAAGTACAAATTCTACGCCTAAACCGTTATGACCGTCTAGAGACGGTCTACCGTAGAGTCATTGTGGGAAATTCATCTTCGAATTCATTTTCTTAGAGCAATTTTAATATTTTCATGATGTTACACGGCAGATTTTATCAGAATAATTGAGGCACACTGCAGAACATTTGTGACCAGCTTTCCGGCAACCACACATACTACCCCAATTTCCCTTAAATCTTAGAAACTTAATTTTAGAAGTTTAGGGGCTACTGGAGTATTGGATGATTGATTATCCAAATTTTTTCATGTTTTTTTTTAACCCTAGTTTTCAGGATCACGATGTTTGCCGAGCCACGGTTGAACCTGGTTTAAGCTCGGAGGCTGTGGAAACGGGCTTCATCTTGTTTTGGAGGAAGCGATAATAACGTAAATGTATTTTGGGTCAATCTCTTGGCGAATCGTTTGTATGTCATGCTGTCCTGAGAATTATTCACCATATAAAGAGACAAAAAACTTTCTCGAACGCCAGTGAGCAAAGATGGCTCAACTTTCTCGTAGAAATAATGCTGTTCCGCTAGCTAACTTAGGATTTTTTTGTAAAATTTTGAGTTTAAGTTTGCAGATCTTGTAAGCTGCTAATGTTGTGTTGTGAAAGAGCATGGAGGAACAGCAAATTTTAAAAGTACAACAAAATGTACAACTTTAAGGACATTATAATTAAACCGACTTACACACTTTCATAGGTTTAAAAAATACATATGTTGGACTGCTTCCTTTCTAATGCCATGAGTAAGACAGAAATGTAAATATCCTCTGCTACGATAGTCACAAAATCATAGGAATGAGATGCAGCAAGCGCAGAACAGATGATGACTGTATCTGCATCTGATGCAGCCTGGTTAATTTTAAAACCCACATCTAATAGAGCAGTTTTAAAAGGTGTATTAAGTTTATTTTGTTCTTTTCATTATCAAATCTATCTTGGGATAATGTTGGTACGATTTTCTTATTAAATTTTATCTCTGTCGACTAATGCTTTTTTTCTACGATATAAAAAAATGTAATATTCAACCCTAAATGCAACTTTTCAGTGGACCAATAATGACCTTAAATCGCCAACTAGCATAATCATAATAACCGGCTATTAAGAATATACTGTATTATCCTTAACTTCAAATTCTGTTATCTAATAATTTTGATAACATTAACATACTTTTTATTACTTGTTGTTTTAAAATTTCTCATTTCTGTCATTAACATAATCAAATTTATTGTAGTATCATCAATGTATGTATCATCTTTTGTTTGTTATTGTAATTCTATGTTGCCTAACATCTATTTTCAATTTGAATTTATATCAGAGATATTAAACCAAATCTATCTTGATTTCATTAGGCAACCAGTTTGACGGTCAGATATGGATTCTGAATAATATTCTCTATACTCAAGTTTTACCTTAAATTTTTGCTCAATTGAAAGACTCTAGAACTGCTTTTTTGTTGATATACGTTCTGTAGTACAAAATTTTGATGTAAAAGAAATTTAGTAAGTTGTCTTACTCATCTCCATCATTTCTGATTGTGTGATTGTATAACACAATAACTTTATGACTAAAGTGTAAGTTTTTTATTCTTTTCATATCAAAGATTGATGCATTGTAGATATTGCAAGTATTGGAGATATACAGATTGATAAATATTTATATATTATTATATAAAAAAAGTTTTCCTCGTAAACTTTAGGTAAACCTTAGATACAGTTGTGGTAGCCGTACTTCTCTCTGTCTGTCGTAAATTTTGCTGGATATTAATTTTAAGGGAAGTAAAGGTGTTCGTGTCCAGTAAATTGTTAATTTTAATGTAATCCTCTTACTTTAGTATATTATATATACAAGCTATACGCTACCGAAGAAACTGAAGCTGTTTTCACTTACAGATCCTTTTTGTGTGGGGGATCATCCCATTCTGGGTTTGGTTTTACAGTTTCTGGTGTGACTTCACTGTTTCTTCTACTTTGTTCCATTCTTCTCTCTCCTTGATTGTCCTTCCTCTATTTCTAGTTTACATACCCCTTAAGTCTTCTTCAACTTGTTGTCTCCATCTCAGTTTAGGTCTGCCTCTGATTCTTTTACCTGGTGGTATCCATTTTTGTTATAACTCTTAACGGATTGCTCTTCTCTCTTCTCATTAAGTATCCATACCATCTAACTCTTTGTGCTTTTATTGCTCTGACTATGTTCTCTTGGCCCATCCATTCTTGTATTTCGTGATTCATCCATTGTCTTATATCCTCTGCGTTTTCCCTCTTTGGTTCCAGTATTTTTTTGATAATCTTCTTATCAAAAACTTTTAATTGCTCTTCTTCTCTTGCTGTTAATGTAAATGTTTCTGCAGCATATACTACTATTGGTTTTATGATCGTTTTGTAGATTTGTTTTCGTGTTGTCATGTCACGTCATGTTTGTGTTTCGGCTTTTTTTATCCCTAAACATTTTTTATTTCTATAAAATGCTGTATATTCCGCTTGATTCTTCTTTTTATATCTACACTTTTATTTCTTCTATTGACTAGTACTCCCAAATATTTGAATGTTCCAACCTCTTCGAAACTGTGTGCATCTATTGTCAGTTCTGTCACTTGTGTCTCCTTTTTCTTACTTACGTTCATGTATTTTGTTTTATTTTCATTTATTGACAGTCCTCTCAGTTTGACTTCGTTTTCTATTTCGTAAAAGGTTTTTTAATGCCTTTTATGTGTTGCTACTATGGTTATATCTTCCGCATATCCTATTATTTTTACTGCATTCTTGTTTATAGTTCCTACGTTTGGCAGCTTTTTATTATCTTGTCTAGTGATAGAATAAATACTACCGTTGAGAGCGCATCTCTCTGTCTTACTCCATTTTTCATTTTTATTATTATGTCTTGTGTCTATTATTGCTTGAGCTTATTATGTGTCTATTATTGCTTGAGAATCTCGCATTGTCATTTCTATCACTGTCAAATGTCTTGTAAGTCTTGGATCATTTTTCTTATATATTGTTAGTTTGTCTCTAATTATACCAGTCATTACTTTATACGTTACACTCATGACATACAGATTGAACGAATTTAAAACGGAACATACAATTCAATATGTGTCTGTTTGAACTGCATTTGAAATAGTGGACCAATATAAAACTTGGACAAAAATAAATCCATACCCGGTGATAGACATTGTATAAAATATCGTTCAACTATCTGTCTCCTTTAAAGGAGAGAGGAGCTTGCCTAATAGTCGGAGAGATAGAGCCGAAATTTTGAACTGATCAGTAATATGACATTTCTCTATTGGAATATATTCATTGTAACTGGGTTAAGACTTCGCCTTACAGGCGGACGCCCCTACAGGGGTACAGGGGGTGGCTATACAGGGATGAAGTTGTAATTTTTTTCGGAAAAATTAACGATCGATAATATGGCTGAAAATTTGCCCAGAGTAAGATCTTGGTATAACTAGACAAAAACCCAAAGGGTGGACGCGAGAGTGGATACATAAGGGGTGGCGGACAGGGATGAAATTGCAATTTTTTGGGGAAAAATTAACGATAAGTAATATGTCCGCCATTTTCATGGCTCATTATTTAGCCTCTAAAAACTCTAAATCCAAAAGAGCGGACAGCTTGGTTGGTACAGAGAGCCATAAAACAGGGTCAAATGTACCACTTGCCTGCGCATTTTAGGTCTCGGTAACAATTTTCAAACTGATTTTATTATGATATTTTTATACCGATTGATTTGAAAATTTGTATGCTCACTTCTGTTACTATTCTGAAAAGCGTCAAGTAGAGTTTTCCTCAAAATTTTCCAAAAAAAATTCCGTAAATGAAAATTTTCGTAATTTTTTGAGGTAAAATCTAATTTGTAGAATCCTTTCGATTTTCTGTCAGTTATACCATGAATTTTTCCAAAAATTTTCAAACGATTTTTCCGATAAGAAAAAAAAATTTAGAAAAACTTTAAAAATTTCGTCATTTTTCTCACTATCACTGATGTCATCACATTCATCATCTTCGTCACTTTTACTTTCAATAATATCACATTTATTATCTGCTTCATTTTCAATCACTACTTCTCGAATTGATTCTGGCATCTGAGGTCCACTAAACCATTTGAATTTATATGTTTCATCTTCAAACTCCCAACCATGTTCTTCAACAATCAATTCTGTTGGTACTTTTTTATGAGCATTTGTCCAAATATTTGAAATATAATGGGCTCGCAGTAGATGTTGGTGTAATTCATCTTGACATGGTGGTAAGCTTGAAGCATCGAAATTTTTTAGTTTTTTTTTTTTTAAAGGCTCGTTCATATCATGCAACTTATACTGCCGGTTAAATAGTGAAAATCTGACATCGTTTACTTTTCTTTTTGGAATTGTTCTCGTCAGTCCTGTTCCATATAAGTGACATATGAAAGTTTCTAAGGTTTCAAAAAACTTCATTACAATCGAAGTCAGTTTCACCAAGTTGGATAAAAGCATCTTGATACTTATTACATTTAGCGCATGCGTCTAGAATTACTGATCTAAATGGAACACGCATCATTATTATTTTAATATTTTAAAATAATAATGATGCAAAATTAATGTCCAAACAGAATTTGTAAAATTATAATTAACTAATGAAAAAAAAATTCAATCAATTTGAAAGTTAAAAAAAATATTGAAAATATCTAAGTACAAAGTAAATTTCAAAACTTAAAAAATTGATAATTCCACTATTAAATTGATTTTTATTAATAATTATTTGTAAAATGTTAAAGGAATTCTACAAATTGAATAATTTTACCTATTGATAAATAGAAATAATATATTTTGTATTTGATTATTAATGTAATAATAAATAAAATTTTTCTTATATCTGAACAACCATTATTTATGCAATATAAATTTAAAAACCTTTTTATTGTAATAAAAATAAGTAAAATTACTATTTGTTATACCAAAAATATTTAATAGTTAACATTATAAAATTACTTTAATTTAATAAAATATCAAATATCAAACATTTATTCAATTAAAAATTAATTCGTAAAATATTTATATTTAAGAAAAAAATGTGATTTGTAAAGTAAATCTAAATAAATAGTTTGAAAAAAAAAACATTATCATAATATCATTTTAAAACTACAAAATATTCTATAAAAGATTCAGACGATGACGTAGAGTTTTATCAAATGTTTTAGAAAAGTTTTTCTAATTTTTTTTCTTATCGGAAAAATCGTTTGAAAATTTTTGAAAAAAAATCATGGTATAACTTACAGAAAATCGAAACGATTCTATAAATTAGATTTTACCTTAAAAAATTACGAAAATTTTCATTTACGGAAATTTTTTTGGAAAATTTTGAGGAAAACTCTACTTGACGCTTCTCAGAATAGTAACAGAAGTGAGCATACAAATTTTCAAATCAATCGATATAAAAATATCATAATAAAATCAGTTTGAAAATTGTTACCGAGACCTAAAATGCGCAGGCAAGTGGTACATTTGACCCCGTTTTATGGCTCTCTGTACCAACCCAGCTGTCCGCCCTTTTGGATTTAGAGTTTTTAGGGGCTAAATAATGAGCCATGAAAATGGCGGACATATTACTTATCGTTAATTTTTCCCCAAAAAATTGCAATTTCACCCCTTTCCGCCACCCCTTATGTATCCACTCTCGCGTCCGTCCTTTGGGATTTCGTCTGGTTATACCAAGATCTTACTCTGGGCAAATTTTCAGCCATATTATCGATCGTTAATTTTTCTGAAAAAAATTACAACTTCATCCCTGTATAGCCACCCCCTGTACCACGAGGGGCGTCCGCCTGTAAGGCAAAGTCTTAACCCAGTTACAATGAATATATCCCAATAGAGAAATGTCATATTACTGATCAGTTCAAAATTTCGGCTCTATCTCTTGGACTATAAGGAAGCGATAAGTGGTTTGACAGCATAATAACTGCTTGTGTAGTGTAGTCTAGTTTTGACTTGTTCTTGAATGAATTCAGAATCCAGCAGCCCGCTGAAGTATTGGATTTTTATAATATAATTATTTGACAACCTTTTGTTGGCCAACCACCTAGAGCGGAGTTGAGCCGAAATACATTGATTTCGTATGTTCCGTTTTAAATTCGTTCAATCTGTATATGTAATTCTATTACATTGATAAATTAATTTTATACTCGGTAGTTTTTGCATATTCTATGATCTCCCTGTTTTGGGTTTGTCACTATAATTTCCTTCTTTCATTCTTCAGGCATTATTTGCCTTATATATTCTGTATTAGTTCATAAATCTGTCTTTATAGTGCCCACCATATTTTATAAGTTCTGCACATATTCCGTCTTCTCCCGCTGTTTTCCCGTTTTTAAGTTTGCATATCGTCTCTCTTACTTCTATATAGGTCAATTTTTCTTGTTCTTTCTCTTGTTCTGTGTTCGTTATTGTTTTTCTTTCTTCTTCTCTATCCGTTTCTTGATATTTTTCTTCGAAATACTTTTGCCATTTTTCTGCTTCTATAGCTATATTAGCTGTCTGTATTAAAGAAGCTTCGGAAAGTGTCCAGGCCTCTACTCCGTATAATAATGTAGAAAATACATAGCATCTAATGAGAGAGATTTTGGTAGCAAGTGGTAAATCGTGACTTCTGAAAAAAGACTTCATCATTATGAACGCCGATCTCGCTTTTCCTATGCGTCTTTCCTATCCGTTGCTACTATGGTTATATCTTCCGCGTATCCTTTTATTTCTACTGCATTCTTGTTTATAGTTCCTACGTTTGACAGCTTTTTATTATCTTCTATTATGTCTAGTGATAGAATAAATACTACCCTTAAGAGCGCATCTCTCTGTCTTACTCCATTTTTCATTTTTATTGTTTCTGTTCTTTCTCTTTCGGTGTCTATTATTGCTTGAGCTGTCCGTTTTCGGTTACCTAGTTTTATTTTCTGTTTCTATCTCCTTCATAATTTCTTCTACTTTTTTTTGTTTTTTTTTTCGATTTAAATAATTTCTTTGTCTTTTGTTTTTGATCTTTGTATCTCTACGTCCCATTTTCTTTGTGCTTTTCAACTTTCATTCATCGTTGTTTTTATTTTACATTTTGTAATCACTATCATATGGTCAGAATCTATGTTGGCTCCTTTGTGAGATCTAACGTCATTTGTCGATTATTTGTGTGTCTTTTTAATCAGTCTCCTCCTTCTTCGCACGTCATATCAGAATTATCCGACGTTGGCGATCACCATTGCGAAGGCTTCTCGATCTTCTGCGATATTGAATAATTGTCCTGCATTTGATATCTATGTCCATTCACGAATGTTTTTTAACCAAGAAACTTGTTTTCTACCTACACTTTTACGGCCCTCTATTTTACCTTTAAGGATCAGTTGTAATATTATATATCGACTTCTCCTTACTATATGTCCCAGATAAGACATTTTTCGATGTTTAACAGTCTTTAGCAGTTCTCTATCTTTGTTGACGCTCCTTAGAACTTCTTGTACTTATGAACCCACATTTCCAATGCTTTAATTTTATTCATAATCGATACTTTTAGCGTCCACACTTCTGCACTATATAAAAGTACGGACCAAACATAGCACTTAACCGATCTTTGACCTAGTTCTAAACTGAGATGATTATTGCAAAGAAAAGACTTTATTTTCATAAAAATAATTTTAGTCATTGCTATTCTATGTTTTATTTCTATGTCTGGACCTAGTTGGTCCGTTATCACAGTTCCCAAATATGTCATTTTGTGAACTTTCTCAACTTGGACTCCGTTTAATTGAATCTTTACATCGGGATGTGGGTCATGACTAAACACTAAAAATTTGGTTTTGTTTGAGTTTATTTTAATGCCCATTTCCTCTCCTACCTCGTGAATACGATCAAGCAGAAATTGGAGACCTTCAATATTATCTAAACATTGAACCATATTGGCTACAAAATGCAACCTTGTCTGACTCCTCGTTGTATGGAGATTTCATCGGTGTAGTTATCTCCAATTTTTACGATAGCAGTTTGATTCCAGTACAAATTTTTAATGACACGAATATCCTTGTCATCTATTCCGATATTTTTCAGTATTTGCATTAATTTTACATGCTGTACTTTATCGAATGCCTCTTCAAACTCCACGAAACATGCAAATACATCTTTTCTTTGGTCACGGCATTTTTGTAATAGGATGTTAAGCGCAAAAAGTGTCTCCCATTTGCGTCTAATTCTGTTCTGAAGTATTCTTAGGAAAATTTTAAGAGTGTGGCTCATTAGACTAATTAATCGATATTCTGAGCATTTTCTCACATTGTGTTTTTTAGGTATTGCGACAAAGATGGATTTGAGCCAATCTGTGGGAATCACTCCGGTGTTATATAATAAATTATAAAGTCTTACTATTACTTGTATGTTATCATCCTCTATTAGTTTCAGCAACTCAGTTGGTGTATCATCTGGACCACAAGCTTTTCTAATTTTAGCATTATTACAGTACAGTTTTGTAGAATTCGGCAATATTATTCCTCATCTTTAAGCAACTCTGATATATACAGCTGCCATTCTTTTCTTATTTCGTGTTGATTTACAATAATTTTGTTATTATTGTCAACGAGTACAAAGGGAACTCGTTTTTTAAATATGCTACTCATTTCTTTTAGTTTTTTGTGCACAATAAATAAGTCGTGTTTAGATATTATATCCTCCATTTCGTCGAACCTTTCTCTCATCCATTTTTCTTTGGCTAATTTGTTCCTCCTTTTTTATTCTTCTTTTATCCTTTTTTATTCTTCTCTGCAGTTGTCTATATTCTGTTTCAATAGATTTTATCACTCGACGTTGTTCCATTAATTTCAAGATGTCGTCTGTCATCTATTTATTTTTCTTGATTAAGTTTTTTCTATAATCATTATTTGCGGAGATTTCGTTAACTTGGTTTTTAAATTCACTCCATAGTTGTTCTGGATCTTCTAGTTGTTCTCCGATGTTTTTTATTCTATTGTTAAATTATTTTTTAATGTTATGTTTTATGTTTATATCGTCAAAGTTAAGTACATTGGTTTTTGGTTTTTTTCGCTGAATTCGTTTTAACCTTAGTTTAATATCTGCTACAAGTGGTTGATGATCATATCCAATATCTGCCCCAGGAAATGTGGTAACTTTTTTGACGGCATTTCGGAAACGCTCATTTACAAGTATATAGTCTATTTGATTTCTTGAAGACTCAGGGTTGTTGCCATCATCAAATGGGGATTTCCAAGTGTATAGTCGTCGCTTGGGTAGTTTTTACCAGGTGTTTGCAATGATCATATCGTTTTCTTTACAAAATTCATACAATCTCTGTCCTCGATCGTTAGGTTGTGCTAAACCATAAGGCATGATTACCTAATCAGACTCCTGACAGAAAAGAATTTAGATAAACGAGACATCCGACTAATAGCAAATATGTACTACAATCAGAAAGCAGTAGTGAGAGTAGAGAATAATACCACTGAAGAAATTGAAATAAAGCGAGGTGTGAGACAAGGGTGTATACTGTCACCAACCCTGTTTAATCTCTATTCCGAAGACGTAATGAATAGAACACTCTCTGAGCAATCCGTAGGTATTAAAATAAATGGTGTTAGATTAATCAATCTGAGATTTGCCGACTACTCCGTTCTGATCGCAGAAACACTTGAAGAGTTACAGACATTGGTGAATAAGATACCAGACTGCAGCGAAGAATATGGACTATCTTTGAACATAAAGAAAACTAAATTTATGGTAATATCAAAATCAACACAAAATGTCCAAAATTTATATTTACACAATGAAATTATCGATCGAGTTAACAAATACAAATATTTAGGCACTTTTATAAATGAAGACAACAATAGCTCAGCAGAAATCAAAGTAAGAATAGAAAAAGCCAGATCCATATTCACTAAAATGAAGAGAGTGTTCTGCGGAAGAGATTTGCGCCTTGAATGAAAGTTCGCCTGATGAGATGTTACGTACTTTCTGTGCTGTCCTACGGAATGGAGTCATGGACGTTTAAAAAGAGTGATACCAAAAAATTAGAGGCATTTGAACTGTGGATGTATCGCAGAATCCTGAGAATATCATGGACCGAGAGAGTCACAAATGTCGAGGTCTTGAGAAGAATGAATAAAGAAAAGGAAATCTTATTTACGATCAAAAAACGAAAACTGCAAAACTTGGGACACATTACAAGAGGCGAAAGATATGAACTGCTTCGAATAATTATGCAAGGAAAAATAGCAGGAAAAAGGTCCATAGGAAGAAGACGAAACTCCTGGCTAAAGAATCTACGGGAATGGTATAGCTGTAGCAGCAACGAATTGTTTCGGTCAGCAGTTTCGAAAATACGTATAGCCCTGATGATCGCCAACCTTCGGAACGAAGATGGCACTTGAAGAAGAAACCATAAGGACTTACAGTCTGACCTCGTCGACCTTCCCCAATTTTTGCATTGAACTCGCCTTTTAATCAGTACATGGTCTATTTGATTTCCGTCCAGAGTTCCTGGTCTCATCCATGTTATTTTGTGTATCTCTTTGTGATTATATCTCGTGCTATTTATGGCCATGTTTAATCCCGCTGCTAAATTATATAGTCTTTCTTAATTATTGTTTGTTGTGTCATTGATTTTGCACCTGCAACCTCTCTGAAACAATTTTCATTGCCTATTTGGATGTTGAAATCTCCTATAAGGATTAATATAAATATCTTCTCCCGGGATTTTTTCGGCGTTTTCTTCTAGTGTTTTATAGAACTGCTGTTTTGTCAAGTAATCACTGTTTTCTGTGGGTGCATAGACATTTATTATGGATAACTTGTTCGGTTGCTGTTTACTCTTTATAGTATGACCTTGGGATTTTTAATATCAAAAGCAAAACTATATTGCCTTTGTTAGCAATCAGATCTTTGATTTGAAAAAATATCGGAAAAAAAATAAACTCATAAGAAAATAAATTATATATTTACATTTGGTTAAATACTTAATATTTAGGACAATGCATGCTAGAAATATGAATCTAATATTACGAGATCTAACTACACAATAATAATGTTTATATAATAGAAGTTATATCGATTACAACAAACATACCAGTGATATTATAAGAGAATCTAATCACACTTATAATGATTTAGTTCTATAAAGGCGAAACCACATTAGAAATTAATAATATCGGGATCAATAATGTAAAGAAAATAATTTATGACAAATTATATTTATCTCTTAAGTGTGTGAAGGGTCTACGTTATACTTTTGGAAATAGGGTTTGCCTTGCTTAAAATGTATTTTATCTTTCAAATTTTTCAGATATATTATCATCGTCTTAATTTAAATAATAACAAAGTTAATAGTAAAAGGATCTTAGTACATATTTGGCCAGTTGCTCACCACAGAAATTAAGAAAGTTGACCACAAATTTATACAATTACGACTCACGGAACGTTTATACACCTGCCTTTATTAACAGTTTAGTAAATTTTAAATTAAAAAGTTGAACAAATACAAAAACCAGAATATAAATCGAAAATCGAATTCAGGATTCGACCCAAATCTGTGTTTTCTAACGTTAAAAAACAAACAGACGACGAATGCACCGAAATGCACTGTAACGGGGATTTATAATTTGTATCCACGTCATGCCAATTCTTCTAGTTGGAAATTTCTTTATGAAAACGATTCCCTAATACTCCATACTGGAGCAATGGAATGAAAAATAAGAATAAAAATAAAATAGACAGTCAAAATTTGGTTTCGCTACATCGTACCACCATTCACTGATAAGCTCTAACGAAATAATACCTTTTCCATCTATAAAAGTAAATATTTAAAATATCTACAGACATACGCTTAAGCGCCATCTACGAACGAGAATATAATTTATATTTTTGAGAATTACATTTTTATTTTTAAACTAAATATAAAAACAACTAAATCTCCAAATCTCAGGAACTACAACTCCCTCGTCAAATCCAAAAAGGGACATCACAACTTTCAACCAACTAAATCACCACAAGATGTAATTCAAATTATCAAATATCATTATCATTCCTTTCTCAAATAGTCACACTATTGCAGAAACTAATATGCAACTAAAATGTATTTATCTTCATTACATAATATTGGAAAATATAGGAATCATACGTGGGTGTCAGAGAGTGGGTATCAGAGTTTGTCGATTTTAAAGCGGCATATGATAGTGACAAGACCAAGTCGGTACAACGCTATAAATAAGTTAGATAGATGTGACCATGGTCGCATGCCAAGACGCTGTCAGCAGTAAAAATTCAGATTGACACGTCAACCCCATTTGAAACACATTAGGGGTTAGGGCAGGGAGATGCGTAGGCAGCTTCGTAACATAGCCTTAGAAAAAAACAGGCAAACTAGATTTTAATAGATCAGTCCAAATTTTAGCATATGTTGAAGACGTGGACATTATTACAAGAATCAAGGCGAGAATCACGGAAATTCTAAACGATGTTAGCAGCAGAATGAATGGAATTACATATAAAATCAAAATAAAACCAAATTTATGCCGACTAACATAAACACAAGAGTCCGAAATGTTGACGCAGATCTTATTTCCAATGACCAAAACTTCGAAAAGATAAAAGAGTTTATATATCGAGGGACATCGGTTGACCAGGATAATAACATATCAAGCAAATAAAAAGCCGGATCATAGGTAATTACAAATAGGTGTTATCATGGTCCCCGTTCGCATATATCCGACGCATGGACCCTAATCCAAATGACGAATTATGGGCGAAGCCTCTTTATCAATTTTTGAAAGAAAGATATTACTCAAAATATTCGGAGCGTGCAATGAAGGCAGAATATGAGGATATATCTATGAGCATAAGTTTGGTGGGAAAGATATTACCACTTCAAAAAGAAAGTGGTATGGAGTGGGCAGGATATATAGCCTGAGTCCCAAAATCGAACATGATCAAAAAGATTATAACGGCGCAGCCGATGGGAATATCAAGACGAAACTAAGGTAGATAGACGGCGTAACACAGGATAACGAGAATATCTGTGCTACAACTGGAAAACCCAAGAGAGGGACAGAGCAGAATGGCGCAGAAAACTTGAGAAGGTTGAGCTGTAGCACCTTGATGATAATAATGACGGGGGTAACAGAAAAATTGAAAAATAATTCAGTAATAAAATGTATATAAGGACGATAAATGATATCTATGTGGATGCTAGTTTCGTAAAGGATCAGCGTCCCAAAATTTCCATTTTGTGAAAATAAAAAACGTGTATTAGATGGCAATAGATCTGCAACAAACATTGTCATTACCTAGACTTATAATCTAGAAAACTTTTTATTTAAGGCAGATGTAATTTGGGAATTTAAACTATAACATCTGAGATGATAGGTCGTCCTTTTTTAATTGGGCTGAAAATATTGTCACAAAAGGAAGCATAGACATCGATAGTTGAAGTTTGGATAGTTGATATTTTTACATGTGCAACTTATATTATGTACAGATATAGATATTAAATATTTGAGTCTGATTCTTGTTGTGGTCATAATAAGAATGTCAATGTAGTATGGTTATATCAGTACTTTATTTAAACTTTTATTTAAAAATCCTTTATAAAAGGTATATAATTAAAAAGACCCTTTAGAGCTACAACACAAGACGTTTTCGTACTAAAAAGTCAAGTCAGGTATACATGAGTAGTCAAGTCACTAAATATTACTTAAAAAGTTACCAAATTTATTATGTGTTACATTATTGTTGAAAAGATGTTGTGATGTTAAAGTATTTAACATATACCTTGCGTGGCAACATAAGACTAACAATAGGGGTTGTTGCTGACCTTGAATGGGTTCTAAATGGCAACTTATTAAAATTAATTTTTGCTGCTGACCCTCAGACACAAGGTGTGAGGTTCAGTAACAACCCCTATTGGAAGTCTTACGTTGCAGGGTGTCTGTTAAATACTTTAACATCACAACATCTTTTCAAGAATAATGTAACAAATTTTGTAACTTTTTAAGGTTTTTTGCCCATTTAGTAGCTTGACTCATGTTTACCTGGTAATAAGACAATGATGATAGACTTTTTAGTCCGAAAACGGTCCTTGATGTAGCCCGAAAGGTTTTTTTAATTATAAACCTTTTATAAAGAACTTTTAAATAAAACTTTTGTGATTCGTGGTAAACAGGCAACTACAGGAATTTCATTTTTCTTGTGGATTTGTTTTAAAAGTACTAAGTGAGTTTCTCGAAATAAGATGAGTTCAAAAACGGAACATTGTTTAACGGAGATCAATATAGGGGAAGTATTAAGGAATCCAGTAAGAAAGCGTTTATATTATAAGTAGGTAAAAACAATTTAAAAATGAAATTAAAAGTTTATAAGTTGATCTTGTAAAAATCTACAAGTATCCTTTATAGACGAAGGATAAAGAGAAAATTCAAAAACACACATCAAACATACAATGAAAAGAGGAGAATCACATACTAATTGAGTGAATCGTCAAACGGGCCATAGGAAACTGAATGGGAAATTCTAAATTGTTGAATTTCTGCTTCCCTAATTATTTTACATCAAAAGGCATAAGAAACTATTTGTAGAGGACTGAAATATGTATCGAAAACAAATGTTAAACTTGTTTTATGAATTAAACGTATTACAAAATTTTGCAAAAATATAATACATTTTTCAGGCTACCCCTAAAAGTCAGGCCACACGCATTGCAAGAATATGTATGACGTTGTGTTTGGTCATATTGATGTTTTTGATATTTTATATTTGAATTGCCAAAATTTTGGCGTTTAAAAACATTATAGTTGATAAAAAATATACTAATAATAATTTTACCAAGTAATATTTATTGTTCAGTAGTAATAGTAGTATTTAGTAAAATTTATCGTTTATAATTTAATCATAAAATAAAAATATGACAATTCAAATATTGTCAAGCATCTTACGTCAATATGATCAAAAGCAACACGTCATACATTGTCATATTCTAGCAATGCGTGTAGCCTGACTTTTAGGAGTGGCCTGAAAAATGTATTATATTTTTACAAAATTTTGTAGTATGTTTAATTCATAGAACAATTTTAACATCTGTTTTTAATACAGATTTCAGTCCTCTACAAATATTTTCTTATGCCTTTTGATGTAAAATAATTAGGGAAGTAGGAATTCATCAATTCAGAATTACCCATTACGTTTCCTATGGCCCGTCTGACGATTCAATACCCGATATCTATATAGCTTTTATACATTTAATAACAAGTAGGTATATTTATATTTATTATTTGATAAATACAGGATCCAGGTACTTTTAAACTTTTATATCCTTCTTTGGTAATATATATTTTACCATATAGGTACCCTGCTAGTTTTTCTAATAAAAAAATTCAGTATTAAACAGATTATCTTAATTTTTCTGAAAAACTTGCAGAAATTAAGTACACCCTTCATACACTAGATTTTCATTTTTAACAGCTTAGCTGTTATTGAACATTTTAACGCTATTATTCGCTCCGTGCGTGACTGACGCGACACCTACCGCCTTCATCTGACTGTTTTGGAACTACCAATTTTCAGGTTAAATATATGACATTTGTTTGACATTGTTAAATACAGGCGAGATTGACAATTATTAATAATTAACTTTTTAATTATATTTTTTCAGTTTATGTACAAAATAAATGTAGTATTAAAAACTGAGTTTCTCAAAATTTATCCTAATATATCTTTTTAACCCCAAACGGAAAAGAAAGGGAAAAATCTAGTACTGGCAAATCAAGTTTTTCACGTGAAAGAGCATATTTATAATTAAAAACAGTAATAGTAAAAGGTATGATATAAAAGCTAAAGTCATCAGGCACTCTGCAGTTAGCTTGAAGCCTTATAAAATATCATTTAAGGTAAATTATTTAAATATTTCCTATTTCAATTGCATAAAAATGAGGCTATGTGATATTTACTTTTTCATATTAATAGCACGGATATATATTTTTCTTCTCTCTAATTTATATGTAATCTTTGGGAACCTATAAAAACTACACTTACTATTTTTTCTATTATTAGCAAAATTAAATACGCAACATGTATTTGCACACATTTTTGATAAAATTTATGCGTAAAAAAATTCCATGATTCCAATTTTGTCATATTTCGCCGCTACGCACGCTGGCATCGTTTCAAGGTACCCCTACCATGGTCACGCACGGAGCGAATAGCATGAGAAGCACAGCTGGTTCTTAGTTATAGTGATATTGTTGCTTTTAACATAGACTAACCAAAATTACATTTAAAAAATAGGAGTGTTTTGTTACCTAATTTGTTTCTTTTGAATCTAGAATTTTTGTAAAAACACAGGAGATTTTTAGTTAAATTCAGGCAAATTCAGAATCAGGCAAAAATCATTAAATGATACCTTATACTTTAACTGGAATGAGCAATAAGTGTTATCATTGGCGCCAATTGGACTAACGATTTATTGGTTTAAAAGTTTAATAAATAATCAGTAAACGCGATAATGGAGGATCTTAGAGTTAAACGAGTTATGAAACTGGAGAGATTTTATTAACAAAGAGAATGGGCTACCGGTTTCGCTTTGTACAAACTTTTACAGCATCTTCAGGCCCTCAAGAAACTAATCTTTTAATTTTAAGACTCTCAGACCATATAAGGGGTCCCGACGTGCGTTTTAATGTGAAACTTATATTAATTTTCATATTTGTGTTGTATGTTTGTGTCTGTTTTTTGTTTTTATCTCGAGAGTACATGAAAGGCAGAGGTTGTGCTAGAAAGTAGAATCTATAATAACTATTAAATTATCACCTTACATTGCATGTATAGATTATAAATGTACTGATATCCTTAGTTTCTTAAGGGCCTTGAAGATGCTGTAAAAGTTTGTAAACAGCGAAACTAGTAGCCCATTCTCTTTAACCAACTTTATTAAAATCTATAACGGAGTGTGAGTAGAAGACTTATTTCACTAACATTTATAAATATGTGCTTACACCAGAAACCTCTTCATCATTTACTAATTTGGACTTAATGATATTTACGTCAACAGAACGTCAACAATATGACTCCTATATTCTATGGTATATTTTAAAAGTAACATAGATTAAATTCTCAGAAATGAATATAAGTTGGTATGCACACTTTAGTAGTTGTGCTTGCATCCAGTGAAAATATTTCAGCTGCAGCTACCTACTATTTTGTCGTTTATTTGAATAAACAATTGTGCAAATCATCTTTATACCCTAAATTGTGTACTACCTGCTATGTTAGAATAATGGACGATAAAATAAGTAGACAGATCATAGATTTACATCAAGGAATTACATTAATTTGTTGGGTTCGTTTATTATAATCAGAACAGTCTTGTTCAGGCAATAGTAAGCGAATGAAGAGATCTGACATGGTTATAGTCTGATTTTTGTAATAGCTAATAGTGAGTGATTTTATCGAATATCGAACTTGTGATTTAGACCGGTCGAAACTTTAAAGAAGGAACATTTATTACGTAACGAAATGAGTGTTATACTAAATGTTTACCGTTTACAGTGTAATTGAAATGTAGTCTACGCCAATGAGTTATGGAATATCAACTATATATAAATTGTTAAAAGAAGAAAAATCAATTAGTATAATCTTCACCCAAACCGAATTCAGGTCGAGCTGGATAATTGTTTAAAAAATACCATTCGTAGAATAGTCCATTTGTAAAAATCTGACACACAGTAAATGCTGTTAAAATCCGAATAAGTTATATATTGGAGATGAAAGTACCTACGAAAAATATCGAAATATGATTTAGATGAAACATGGATTAATGAGGGGCATTATGTAGAAAGAGTTTGGAAAGATAAAACATAAAAATAAAACCTGTAATTATCACGAAGAGATGAACAGAGATATGTTTGAGGAATATTTCGATCAAATGATTGCATTCATACCTACACATTCAGTTTATGTGATGGACAATGCAAGTTGCCACTCCAGATTAGTTGAACGTTTACCAACTACGCAATGGAAGAAAAATAAAAAATTTCAACATCCATAAACAAAATTATAAAAAATATGTTATTGAGGAGATAGCGAGATTGAAATGCTTCGCTTACCACCTCATCGTTGTAAGCTTAATCTGAATGAATTGATAAGGGCTCAAGTCAAAGGATACGTTGATCGAAATAATATAACTTTTACTGACGAAAGTACCGACAGAAAATTTGAAAAAATATATTAATCATGTTATGGAAATTGAAAAAAAAAATGGGAACTTTATTAACAACAGAATAGAGCCTATACTAAATTCTCTTGCAGCGGACAACAATTCATCTGAGTCAGAATATTTGGAAGTATAACTGTAAATTGTAAGCTCAGATTTTTTTCCCTCTAGGAAACAAGCATACCAGATGATAAGTCGATAAGTGATATAAAAGATAAGACGATAAGACGATGAAAAATCGCAATAAACCCAGAGAAGTTACAAGCAGTCATGTTTCAAAACATATTTGCAAGTTCAGATCTCCAAGTGAGGATGTTCAATACACAGATAGAATAGTCCAACTAAGCAAAACATTTAAAAGTGCCGATGGGCAAAAGAATAGCATACACACCATATGTCAACAGACAACGATATTAGTAAGAACAAGATATTAAGAAGCACACTAAGATCTCATATTGGAAAAAATTGCAGGTTAAGCCTGAAAATGAAGGTAAGAATTACAAACAGCATCATCATACCAGTCATAACATATAAATTAGTAGCTTGGGGTCACACCTTTACAACCAACAGAAAGAATATCGAAATAGCCCAGAAGCATATTATAGGGGAAGCTGTGAATATCCCCACATGTCCGAAAGGTCCATATACAGAGAAACCAAAGAGGTAACGATCCAAGATAAAATGAATGAAAAAACCTATGGAATCTTTAACGGACTAAGAAATAATCCGAATGAAAGTCTAGAAACTTAATGAGGTACGTGTAACAGTGAAGAGAGAAACATAAAAAGGTAGGCACATAGTAAAAAACCAAACCAGTATAGGTTAACATTGCACTAGACCTGACAAGTTAACTAGTTGGAATAGGTTAGTTAAAAAATAGGTTGGGTACCCCAGAAATAAGACAGCAATTTTTTCCACGGGTACCCCAGATGGAATTACAGCGATTCCTAAGCATTGAGGCCGTGCACAGTTAGTTACGAACTTGATGGCCAGAACCTCCGTATGGACGTCCGGCAAAGTAAGCAAACACAGTTTACCAAATCGACAGCCGATCGTCTGGCACACAAAAGCCCCAGTGCGAAGAGACAGTGACCAAGGTCAAAACCCAAAGTCAATGGCTTTCTCGACGGGCACATATTTGGAGAAGAGGTAATTCTAGAGTATTCACAAAGAGAAAAGTAAACAAGCGGCATCACGGAAGAGAGGCCTCTCGATGCCATCAAAAACAAGTAAAGCGTATTTAACGTCATGTTTGCGATTAAAAAATGGTGGTGGTGGCTTGGGAGTTAGGGAGTTAGTCTCGACTAGGCGTGACCTCTTTGATCTTAACATATCACACACATAAGAACACCGTAGTCCGGGAAACTTATGTCCCCTGGAGCTGCAATTTACTTTGTGTATGTGTGTCTGTATGTGTATGTGTGTATATGTGTGTAGACGATAAAATGTCAGGGACGGGAATTATCCACGTAAGTGGTGTATGTGTGTGTATGTGTGAAAGAGAGAGAGATAATTTTATTTTCGATTTTTTGCCCATTAACATAGTGTGTATGGTTTAGGCTAGTTCTTAAATAAATCTTAATATTTTACATATTTTTCGTTTTATTTTGTTTTACTATAATTATTCAGTTTTGTTAACAGTATGTATTAACTTATATACAGATGATTTTGTATGCACACAGATCAAATTTAACCTTTCATAAGTACATACAACAAAACATTTATCACACACTTATGAAATATATTCTTTCAACGATTAACTCATATACTTAATGAAATTAAACGCAGGGATTGTAAATTATGCACACCTATGTATTTTGTGTCTCGAAGATTAGTATTCTGAGAATTTACTCTACATTATTTTTAAAATACACTATAGTCAACGCTCTGAACAACAAACACTCCTTCCTGTGATTGTACATACTAAACTTTCTAACAACGCTTATGCTTACATTGGCAGCTGGGCGTGTTACTATTTTTAATTAGTTTTTTATTTTATTTTTTTAAATATTTGCACTTTAAATTTCTCTTTCATTAAAGTTATCTTATAAAAATTTCTTTTGTTATGAGTTTTATAAATCTAATGTTTCATATTTTTCATTAGTCTTTGTTAAAATTAAATTAAATTTAGAATTTATTTTATAATATTACATAATTAAAAGAATTCAGATTCAACGATTTGTACACAATTCAATACATATCTACAATTATAAATAACTACAAAATATTTCGTTACAGACTAAAATGTTTATATCTATATATTTTTTACTTACTAGTAAGGCAGTATTACGTAAATACATTTTTAATATTATTAAAGATGGACACACACGATCCAAGAACACTCCAAACTGCTACGATGATCACCAATGTTTTTGTTGCAGTTAACTCGGATGCTGTCACATAGCTGGCAAATCCCCATTTGGGAAGGCCTAGATATAAAGAGTAGACCCCGGTACCAAAGCATGCTAGTCCCACAATCTCATGGAATAACTTTATGTATAAGGGTTTCACATAATTTCTTAATTTGGCAGCATACACTGTCAACAAGCCACTGAGGACTAATGAAAAACACATAATCCATGAAGCAAGACCTAAAAATATAGTAAGAATTAATTAAAAATATGTTTCTAGACAAACCAAAATAAAAGTGTGATTTTTTTTTATTTTATCACAGTTTTATTTGAAATCTTTAACGTTCTACTTAAATACAGAGTTGAAAATTATATTATTTTCATTGGATCCAAAGTATGATCTTTTCGCATACACTGAGCTAATCTATTCGCTAGTTTGTATGTTGCTTTGAGTTATCCAATGAGAACCAAATAATTCTAAGCTACAATCTTTGATGAGAACATGTTAGATGTTTAAGCGAGCAAAACATTGAAGTGGCTTTAAGTTAAACAAAGCTCCATACATCAACAAACCTAAAATTTTGATTCTCGATCGAACCTCCGAACAGTAAACATATCAGCAATTAGCGATAATTGATATTTAATATTAGCTTGTTAGTTTGAAAAAAATAAGGAATTTTTTTGATTCAAATGTAGAATTTTGTTTATATCTAAAATTTAAACAAAGGTGCAGTGTCTCAATAATGGCATTAAACCAAGTCTACTGTGATCATCCACTACTCCTTCTCATTAAAAAGGAACTAAAACATGCAGAAAATATAAACATTAAAGTTAATTTTATATGGGTACCGTCACATACTGGAATCAAAGGAAACGAGGTTGTAGATAAAATAGCAAAAAATGCACCTACTAACCCAAACGCAGAAGAGAATACGAAAGTTTTTCACACCGATCTGAAAGCATTCTTTAAAGAAAGGATTAATTCAATATGGCAGGATACATAAAAAATTCCTAAAATTTAACAATAGAAGACAACAAGTAACCTTCACTCGCCTTCGGATTGGCCATACTCGGTTAACACACGACTACCTACTAAAACGTATTGATAAACCTGTGTGTGATATGTGTAAAAGTGTCTTAACGGTAAAACATTGTTTATTGCAGTGCCCCAAGTACGATTTGCAACGCAAAATCTATAACATACTATCAACATTAAACAGTGCTTTTGGAAAAGACAGTAATACTAAAAATATTTTCGCCTTTCTCAAAGACTGCAAGCTGATATCAAAAATCTAATATTTTACTGTGTATAGATCTAGGTTTATTTCTATTCATGTATTGCTATAGTTAATATTCTATTGTTAAGTTCTAACTCTGTATCACAATCCATACACGCTAATAACCCTGCGTGGTTGATGCGTCATATAAGGAAAAAAAAAAGGTGCAGTGTAAAAGTGTTACTTGTTCTGGACTAAAAATTGTAAGTTTGATTTTCCTATTTTATCTATAACATATCAAGGGTAAACAACTATGTTACCGATTTGGCGTGAGGTTAATTACCAGTCCTTCCGGTAATGATCCATTATAAGCACCAGGGCCGTATTCAGGTTATTTAGCCCAAGCATGGAAATAGATTCAGCAGCGGGAACTTTCACCATGGAAAGTTCTGGCAATCTACTGGTAAACCAACCATCAACATTATATTCTACAGCTCTTAATCAACCTACAAATAAATTTCCAAACAAAAAACAAGCAATTCTACTTCACTCACTGCCAAACTCTAATATCGAAGTTTACCTTAATGCAGTAACTTCTAACCTGGATCCCAGAAAAATACATTCTATTTCTAAAATTATAAATGATCGTATTTGTATCTTCTTTACCAGTGAACAGACAGTCGATGAGTTTGTAGCAAACGACAATGGAACTGTAGTAATTAATCAAGAACGTATTCAAGCTCGAAGACTAATAACTCCAAATGAACGATTGATTATTTCCAACGTATGTCCAAGTATTCCGCACAGCGTTATAGAAGAACAACTGAAAAACTTAAGTATACATCTAATAACTCCAATTGACTTTCTCAGGATAGGTACTTCAAATCCAGCATTCAAGCATATCTTGAGTTTCCGACGATACACTTTTATAACGCCAACTAACTTGGACAAATTACCAGATTCTATGTTAATTAACGATGAGGATAACACCTATCGAATTTTCTTTTCCATCAAAAAGCAATCTTGCTGCTTATGGAAGAAGCAAGCACATTTTACATCTCAGTGTCCCAATAAAAATAATCAGACCCCTTCAAACAATACCCAAAATAATGTTCATCTACACTTTTAACAGGAAGTACACCAATCAGCTCCCCTTTCGACAATGTCTTCTACACAATCCTCTCTTATTGAGACTGAAACTACAGTACAACAATCAGCTCCTTTGTCGATAAACTCCTCTACACTGCAGCATACTCCGATAAGCTGCGACCTACCAAAATGCCTTCGTTGAACCGAAGCCACGAAGCAAAAAACTAAAAACTCTAGTAAAAGATCTTACCAAATGCACCAGTCAATTCTTCAAAGAAAACTTCAACAATGAATACTTAACACAGGAAGAACTTATTGACTTCTTTGCAAATGCCCATTGTTCTTCAGATCCTCTCAGTGTCGCCAGAACTTACTCAGAGGATATCGAAGGATTGATAGAGTTTCTAAAGAAAATACATTCTATGTTGAGTCCAAGATATCTTAAATCCCGTTGTTCTAGAATTAAAAACAAAATTACAGAACAAATTTTAAGTAATACTTTTACCGATGATCCTAGCGATTCCTCTGCGGAGATCTATTACCATACCCATTTAGAAGATCTTAAAATTCTTATAAATAAATTTCATCCATATATCCTATGTTTGCAAGAAACACATTTCTAAGGAAATTCGTGTCACAATCTGAAAAACGTCTTGTCCAGACTACGATTAGGACACACCAAGATCATACATGATTTCCTACTACAGAAGTAACCAAACCTTTGTGATACGCATGTGATAGTGATCTAACAATACCTCACTTATTAGTGGAGTGTCCTTTATATGCATTTGAAAGACAATATGAACAGTTACCTACGACAATAAAAGACATTCTAAGTGAACATAGTTACCGCAATCGTACCATACTTTTTTTTTTGTTTCCTCAGGACTAATTAACAAAATCTAATTGTATGCTTTATTTCTTTTTATATTTATGCTATCTGTAAAATCGACCATTACTAATAACCCTTGTGGTTGAAGCAGTTTCAAATAAAAAAAATCTAAAATTTAGTAGTTTTCTAAATTATACTAAAGGCGTACAAATATCACACAAAAATTAAACTAGAAAATATTCAAAATAAATCATACTATGAAGAAGACAAAGCCCACAATTCATGAGAAAAAACTAACAAAGACAAATTAGCAATTTTCTGAGACTCTAAAAACAAGTAACAGAAAATAAAATCGATCTATCAATATAAAAGCCTAGGACGACTAGTCACACTGTTTGTCCGGTTGGGCAACTACGCCACCTAGGTATTCTACCTCTTGTTCTTCACTTATTTTAGGCATTCAATGTTTTCATTATTATGCAAGACAAAATTCGAGGAAAGCGACATGTGGGAAGACGAAGAATATCGTGGCTTAAGAACTTAAAGGAATGGTTTGGATGCAGTAGTGCCGCACTATTTAGAGCGGCAGTCAACAGAGTCCGCATAACCATAATGATTTCCAACCTTCGATAGAAGATGGAACTTAATCTTGATAATTAAAAAAAAGTTTAAATGGAGATAATAAAAATGGGTTGTTACTTGGAGATTCTGATTATACAGTAAAGCCATTTTTACTAATAAAGGAGTCCACTAAACAATCCATGAAAAAAATTTCTATAACATTAAAACAAGTTACGTAACAGAACTTTTTATGTATGGAGGAGAAGGTTTAGGTTCTATTTTATCAAATGAAATTGGCTGTAAAGTTAAAAAAATTAAACCGTTCTAATCTATAGCAACATTTTATAATCTAGCGAGAGATCAAAATAAAGACAATTTTGAAGATGAACTGCTAAATAAAGTTTTTTTTAACTTTATGAAGTTGAAGATGTTTGAGCTAACCTTATATAACATTTTAGAGTTATGGAGAAACCTCAGAACAATGATTAATATACATGTGTTATTATTTTATTCGTTACTAAATTTTTCCTACATAATTTAATTTATTTGTGCCACCACAAATTGTATAATCAAAAGAGACATTAAACCGTTAGTGTAATGTCTTTTACAATTAATTAAATATTGGTGTGTTCCGAAATAAATTTTACGTTTATCGTGCAGATAAGTAACCGCAACATAATTTGACGTGAACAGACGGTTACATGTTATTCTATGAATAAATGTCTATTCTCCAGATAACTATCTGACAGATGGGAGAATATATATCTGGAAGTTTAAATCTTTTTGAAAGTTTATTGATACTAAATATTACTGCGAATTTGGTGATCGGTAAAAAGTATAATACAAAACTCAATTTTTCTGAACAAATAAATTGTAAAACTAGAATTACGCTTGCTTTTGTACGTAATTCGATTTCATAAGACGACTTAACGCAACAGTTCAGCGATTTTCCAAAATTACTTATTTGTTATGAAATTTGTACAACAGACTCAAATAACATTTTGTTTACATCCTAGCCTTAAATAGGATGAAATCAGAAGAAATTAAGTGGATTGACTGTAGATGACAATTGATTAGATCCCCCGTCGCATGGTAACGGGCAAATTCATTAGTAAAGGTATAAAAGACATCAAGAATAAGAGAGCCCAGGGCCCGAAAGTATCTCACTTTAACTCATAAAACACGGATCAAAAAAACGATATAGAATGATCGGATGTGATATTCCAGAAAAATAGAACAAATGATCCGAGCCATAAATTGAGATCTGATCCTAAAGAAATAGACAAAAGTATTTATAATATCAATATTCAAAAAAGGATAAAACTACAAGAAAACTATCGAAGAATACGCTTAATATCACCGATAGAAAGACTGAAAGAAAAAAATCAAACAAGCGGAAAATGCGGAAACTTGGTGAAGACTATGTCGGATTTACAAGGAAACCTTAACTGTCTATTTTATTCTTATTTTACATTTTACTCTAGTATGGAGTATTGAGAAATCGATTTCACGAAGGGATTTTTGCCAAGACAAATTGACATGACGTAGATACAAATTATAAATCCCCATGCCAGTGCATTTCGGTGCATTGGTTGTCTATTTTGTTTTCCAAATTTTTGAAAACACAGATTTGGGCTTAATCCTGGATTCGATTTACGATTTATGTTCTCATCTAAAATAATTTTTAAACTATTGTATTGTTTTATTTATATTAAAACGTACTCATCTGTATCTGTAGAGTAGAGAGGGCAAGTTAAGTTTCACAGCACTTAGGCCACAATTAACCCACTGTGCATCCTCCCAGGGAGCTGTCATCCTTAGCTCATTGTCCATCCTGCCATTTCTAGGAAGGTGGACAAGTCACCAGGAGACATCTCTCTTATGTGGGCAGGTGTGGGCCAGGGCTACATCAAGGTTTGCACCAGCTGAGCGTAGTCGCATCATTGTCACTAGCGCCACCTCTTTGACATATATATCTAGAGGCGTGATGCCAATGATCAACTCCATTGCAGCAGTTGGTGTTGTTTTCATGGCACCTGTTATATTTATACAAGCCATCCGCTGAATATGGTTTAGTTTGTTAATCGCTGTTGCCTGTAGCACTTTTGATACCCAAGCAATAGCTCCGTAAGTTAGCATTGGCCTAATGACAGCGGTGTAGACCCAGGCGATCACCCTGGGCGTGAGGCCCCAGGTGCGTCCGACTGTTCGTCGACACTGCTCATAGGCAATATATGCTCTTTTAGCTCTACCATCTAAGTGTGAGTTCCATGTTAACTTCCTGTCAAGGGTAATACCAAGGTACTTCACCTTGTCAGAAAAATTTAGACTGTAGTTTAGAATCCTTGGGGGTATTAAGCCCGTGATTCTTCTTTTCCTGGTAAAGAGGACCATCTCTGTTTTCTTAGGATTTATAGATAGTGAATGTTCCTTGCACCATGTTTTTATTAGTCGGAGAGCAACTTGTGATCTCTCACATAGTGTGTTCTCAAACTTACCGCTTTGCAGGACAGCAATATCGTCTGCATAGGCTATTGTGTAGAAACCGTTGCTGCTGAGTTGGTCAACCAGGGTATCTAGAACTATGTTCCAGAGTAGTGGTGATAGCACCCCTCCCTGTGGACACCCCTTCGTAACCATGCCTCTAACAGAAACGTCTTCTACATTTATGCTTATTGCTCTATTAGAGAGCATACTGAATATCCATTCGCTTATGACCGGGGGAACATTCCTGACGTTGAGCTGTTGGGTGATAGTTGGGAATGTGGTTTTATCAAACGCTCCCTCAATGTCTATGAATATACCTAGGGTGGATTCTTTATTATCCAGCGATCTTTCAATTCTTCCCACTACATGATGCAGTGCAGAATCGGTAGATCTTCCCGAAGTATATGCATGTTGATTTGGGTGAAGTGGGTTATGAACCAGAACTTCATCCCTTATGTACCTCTCCTATAGCCTTTCCATCGTTTTCAATAGAAAGGATGTTAGACTAATTGGTCGGAAAGCCTTTGGTAGGGTGTAGTCCATCCTACCTGGTTTTGGTATGAAGACCACACGTACCTCTCTCCACTTCCTAGGAATATATCTCAGAACCAAAGAGGCTCTGAATATTTCCACGAGGTGCGGCAGAAGGATATCCAGTCCCCACCGTAGTAGGGCTGGATATATGCCGTCAGGCCCTGGTGATTTGAAAAACGTACCCATATTCCTAGTATTGATAAATTCAAGATAACAACAAAAAACTAACACGTATAAATAGTTATAAAAATAAAAAAATATTGCTTCTTACCTAATTTAGCATGCAGTGTGTGAAAATGTGGGGAGGAACTTTGATTTTTTGCATTAATTTCTATAATTATACCAACGGAAGCACATATAACACTGACTGTTAATAAGGCGCCATGAACCCATCCTTTTATACTTCTGTTTGCTTCCAGTGACCAAACGTTTGATTCAGTAAATAATATAAAACCTTCTGCCATTAATGGAATGTACTAAAAGAAAATGGGTTTGCTATATAGTAAAATAATTGAGATCCAAAAAAAATTTAATAAATATAAAATATACACTTTAAAGTGTATTAAGTTAAAAGGTTTTCAATATATATTTAAAACTAGATAAAATATCCTTAATGTTACTTACATATTAGGTGAGGAAACGAAGCACTAAACCTACCAATTTTCCGCAGCAAGATGAATTGCTGTGCACATTTTTGCCTTCAATTCGGGAAATTGTCAGAAAAGTTTGTGAACAAAATTCATGCGGTAAAATGAACATTGCATTTTGTGCATAAGAAAAATGCATTTTCAAAGTACACAGAAAATTAAAAATTTGCAACTAAAAAAATATCGACAGGAATGAGTTTAATTTTGTTATTCGGGGGATTTCGAGATCGCTAAACACGAATATCGACACGCTAATCGTCGTTATCATATTCGTATTCAGCGACCTCGAAAATCCAAGAGTAACAAAATTGAACTCATTTCTGTCGATATTTTCTGTGTTGCAAATTTTTCATTTTCTATGTACTTTGGAAATGCATCTTCCATATGCACAAAATGCAATTTTTATTTTACTACAATGAATTTTGTTCACAAACTTGGCACTTACCCGAATAGAATGCAAAAAAAAGCGCAGCGATTTATCTTACTGCGGAAAATTGGTAGGTTTAGAATTGTTTAGTGCTTAATTTCCTCGCCTATATATTGAAATTTGTGGTATATAAGTTCATAAATATTGTTAATAAAACTTATATCATCAAAAAAATTGGGAGTAAAAATAGGAAATAGGAAAAATAGGAAATTCCAGAAACGGAAAAATAAGTATACTGTGGAATGAGCTTTTTAGTAAATAATAAATATTCGGCTTCATTCCCAGCAGTGAACATAAAATATAAAATCCACAAGGAATCTACGTTCCTGTATTTGGCTGTATAGCATATATTAAAAAATTAATTAAAATCCTTTGTAAAAGGTATATATTTAAAAACCCAAACGGGCTGTGTTAGACAAAACGTTTTCGGAATTCATCATTCCATCATCGGTGTCTAGGAGTACATGAATGTAGCCACTAAATTTATGGGTAAAAACCCGTTAACAAATAATTAGTTACATTTGTTCGACATTATATCTTATAAATAATTAGGATGTTAAAGTTACCGTTGGATTAGGTAACATGGCGACATATGACTCCACGTTGAAGTTGCAAGTCCTGAGACGGTGTGTCTACGAGGACTTTATAGAAGCAACTAAGTTGCTTCCATAAAGTGGGGACAAGAGGTTTGTTGTATTCTATAGCTTTTTCAATGAGTGTCTTTACTGTATGGAGGTAATCATTGGTAACATAATTTGAACGGGATTCTGCCTGCTATCTCTCGGTTGGTGGATAGTGAATATCTAATTTTTTCTCTAATTTTGATGTCACTAACCTAGTGAAGAGCTTGTATATGTGGCTCAACAGGCTAATAAGTCTATAATTTTCTGGGTCCCTTCTTTAGGCAACTCTCTTTGCTGTAAGCATATATTAAACAGTTTCCTTAATTTATCCAGTTGCATATCTCCTCCATTTACGATAGCTTCTATTACTATTCCATCCGCTTCTGGGAGTTTGTTATTTTTCATTTTTCTTAACGCTTATCGAATCTCATCTACCTTTATTTCTGGCATTAGTTCGGAACCTTGATTCACGATCTTCTTTGAAATAGCTTTTTGTATTCCTGTTTGATCTTCTCGTCTACTTCCATATAATTCCTCGTAAAACTCTTCGATGACCTGTATTAACTCGTCTCTACGTGATATTATTTTATTTTACTTGTTTCTTAATTTATGAATTTCTCATTTTCCATTCGATAGCTTTCTACGTAGAACTTTTAGGCTGTTATTTTCCTGTATAGTGCGTTTAATATTATAGGTTAGAAATTTCCTTAAGTCTCTCCAGATTACCTTCGAAACAATTTTATTCATTTCTCTTAGAATGTGGCTGCCTGCATTCTTATGGCTTCTTATTTTTCTTCTTTGGTCCAGCAGCGTTTCAGTATATGGACTTAATAATAATATATATAATATTATATATATTTTCTAAAGTCTTAACGCCAGCGTTTCATATATACGTTTCATACTTATTTTATGATTAATAAACAACGATGAATGTACATTATGAAAATATTTAATTATAATTTACTTATAAATTAATGTTGTCTTATACAGTCTTATACTAGTGTGGTTTTACAACAGCTTTACCGTAGATTTGCCAAACAGAGTTATCTAAAACCAAATATATTTTAGAGGTATGCACGAATGATATATACCATTCAAAAAAAATGTTATACTTCAAATCTATGCCCGACTGCAGACATTAAATATGACGATGAAGTATATGATCAAATCCTTACAGAAGCTTAATAAATCATTGGAAATGTGGATTCATAGAAGAATGCTGAAGATACCTTGGACAGCAAGAAAAACTACTAAGGATATACTAAGAGGGTCAGCAAAGATAGAGAATAAAGCCTGTTAAAAAACGGAGAATATCTTATCTGAGACATAGTGGAAGAAAATCGATATATTTACTCCAACTATCCAACTATACTACAACTTATCCTTACACGCAAAATAGAAGGCTGTAGAGGCGTAGGAATAAAACAGGGTGTGTAGGACTCAGATATGTAATGTAGGACAATTATTATTTCATGTGGCAGAACATCGAGAAAGGTGATCGCCAACGTCGAATAATTCTGAAATTGCACGTTAAGAAGAACGACATGAATAATATTTAAGTACATCAAAATTTATACCTTTTATACCGATTTCAAGTAGGCATTCCATATGATAGAGCAGATAGACAACATATGCTGCATCAATTAATCCAACTAGCCATAAAAAAAGTTAATTTAACTTATAGACATGATCAGTTTCGTTTAATAGGTACTGATAATGAAGTCAAAAAAGCGATCCTTAGTCAAAAGAACTTTTTAATCTAACTTTAAAACCAATTATCAGACAATTAGGTTTTACCGGCATAAATAGTAATTTTGCTTAAATATGCGTATATGTAGACGTTGAGCGATAAAACTATATTGTTGATATAAATGATAAAACTATTATAGTTGAAACAATAGGTTTGCCATTAACGAAGTGAAAATGAATTATATCAGAATATCAGATGGATGCAAAATTCTAAGAGTAGAAAACAACAACTACGTACAAAGCTTAAGCGTCCCCTACCTATATTAAATAATAATCACAAGGAAAGTCACAAGGAAAAAGAACAAAAAAGGTTGTCAAAAATAGATATATGATGTTGAGGAGATCTAAACTTCATAATATTAGAAAATAGAGAACCAAAGTAGTTTAACACAATGCGGAGAATATTGTTAATCAGTCCCAAAACTCACAAAGAACTGTAGCGTCAAGAGAAGAAGAAGAAGACGTATACACTTATTTAAGTTTTATCATACCAATTATTAATTAACGTGATGGTGTACTCCTAAACACTCAATTTTTACAGATAATTTAACAATTAAACAAATAATTCGTCATGGACGTACTTGAAATACTTAAAAAAAATCACAAATTTTCAAGTATGTAATAAAAAATACTAGAAGTATGTGATTTAAATAAATATGTATATAATGGCTGACAAAAAAACCCAGAATGGTTAGACCAATAAGATGAAATTTTCCGTCGTCATCGTTCGCCTTATGTATTATATAAAGTGCCAATTACCGATATGTATTAAGACTAAAGTAATTATGTCCATGCACCTTTTACTAAACAATTAATATAATTTCTTCTTCTTCTTCCTCTTTATAAGCAATTCTGCTTGTTTATTGGCGGATTACTACCTCTATAGAAGGTTATCACTCCATCTTTTGCGCGGTCGTCCGATACTTCTTCTGCCGATTGGTGTCATCTCTTGCTATTTTCACGTCACGGGTCTCCTCCATTCTGCTTATGTGGTGATTCCGATCTCTTAGCTCTACTCATTTCCTGTAATTCTTCTCAGTACTCTCATCTCTGCCGTTTTCAGTAGCCTTTGTGCTGTGGCTGTGTCGGGTCTTGTTTCTGAGGCATATGTCATAATTGGTCTTACACTGGCTTTATAAATTCTTGGCTTCATCTCAGTCTTAATGTGTCTGTTTTCCCATATAGTGTAATGAGTCTAGTCCCAGCCTATTTGCTTTTTGTACTTGATCTTTCACTTCTTTGTTCAGGTCTCAATAGCTAGACAGCGTAATTCTCAGGTATTTTATTTCCATTACTTGCTTAATACTATTGTTTTAGTTTTCTGGGATGAGATTGTCATAATAAATTCTTTTGCTCTTATGTTAAATCTGTGGACCAGTCTTTGCAGACTATTTTCCTCTTGGGCTATCAATATTGCGTCGTCTGCGTAACAGAGTATTTTTATTTCTTTGTTTCCTATTCTGTGTCCTCTTTCTTTGTTAACGCTTTTGATGATTTCATCCATGATCACATTCAAGAGCATGAGGCTCAATGAATCCCCTTGTCTTATTCCGCTGACTATTTCTATAGGTTATGTAAGTTGTCCATCTATTCTGACTTCCATTTTGATGTTTTGGTAGATGTTTTCGATAGTTTTTATAATATTTAGGGAAACTTATCTATTATACAGAAGATGGATTACATCTTTGTGTCTTACTCTGTCAAATGCTTTCTTTAGGTCAATCAGGCACAGAAATGCTGGTCTATTATACTCTAGTGATTTTTCAGTAATTTGATTTATAACGAATATTGCATTTGAACACGATCTTCCACTAAGAAAACCCTGTTGTTCATATGCCAAACTTATCCTCTGATTTATTAGCACTTTAGTAAAATTTTAGTTGTAAGTTTTAGTAGTACTTAACAAGTTTATACCTCTGTAGTTTTCTAGCTGTTTTTCATCACCTTGTGTGTTTTGTAATTTTATTAATAAATGTTGTTAATTGTTATGTCATTGCTGCTCCACAATATTTCATTACTTCATTTGGTATCCCGTCTTTACCTGCTGCTTTTCTGTTCTTCATGTTTTCAAGTATTTTCCGAACTTCCGAACTAAAATTATTTAGATGAACTAAATGATCCTAAGAAAAAATTTATATTCGTAGTTATGGACCTGGATAGTTTCCCTTCTGAAACTAAAATTGTATTCTTCCTTAGGAGTCTTAAGAGTTTCAAAAAGCATCGTCCGCTACCAGAAAAAAGCTGGATTTAAAATGTATACTAGATGAATACGCGCTAATTTAAATAATCTTCCTTACTGGACTTCCACCAGTTAAGAGACATCTGCATAGAAAGGAGTTGTTTTATGGAGACTTAAACAGGAGATTCTGTAGCAGAAAACTTGAAACAGTCAACCGTACCTTGCATGAGTACGAGGCAGTAGATTACAGGCAGTAAACACTTTTTGGAGAGTACCAACTAACTCACAAAACATATGTTACCCATCGACTGTACATGTATGTTGACATTCTTCCAGTTAACCTTCAAGACCAGGCAATTGACCTAAAATGTGATTCACAAGCGAAAGCAGATTTTGCAAAAATGGACTTGGAAGAATTTTGGTTAACCTACTTTCCTTTTTACCCAGAAGTGGCTTTAGTATCTGCGAAGTTATTAAACCAGTTTTCATCCACATATCTTTGCGAATCTGGTTTTTCTGGATTGGCGTATATAAAATCAAAATACCGTTCAAGGCTGGATGTTGAAAGTGATTTGAGGTGTGCTCTGACACAGTTTCAACCGAATATCGAAAAACTTGTCAAGAACAGACAATGCCAACCCTCTCATTGAAAGTGCAAAAACACTCATTCAACTGTATATGCGTATTTAATTTTTTGATTATTCTTTTTCTCAAATAAATAAACAATGTTAAGTTTAATGAGACATCAAATAAACTTTCGTATTTAAATATACCTGGATTTTTATTTTGCATATCAGCTTTTGCTAACGTAGAGTTAACATCGTCAGTTTCACATTTTCACTGTTCTAACTTAAACAACCAATTACTGACTGGAGGGGAGGCGTGAGCTATCTTCAGTGTTCAAAGGGGGCGCCAGTGCTAAAAAGTTGAGAACCGCTGGTTTACCTTACAGAAAATATGCAGCTTGTTAAGATATAAGTGAAGAAATATCTTAGCTTATGAACCATACATATTATAATACCAAACGTTCAGTTTTAAGTAAGAAAAAAGAGAACCAAGTTAGTGTTGTAGAAGATATACAATTTCTTAAGAACAGTGTTATAGAAAACTTAAGTGCACGTAACAGAAAAACGTTCCAACATGGAGGACAAACAGAATTTCAGAATAACCCCTCATCTATCACGCCTTATCACTAGTAAAGTGATATTAACTTCAATAAGCACACTTGTGATCTAACACAAGATGCCATCACTACTAAACATAAGTTCAATTGTGAAAAGGTTAAAATTCTTTGCAATGAAAGAAATTTCACTAAAAGACAGTTTTTGTAAATGTGTTATATACTTAAATATACAAATGCTCTTGACAAAAGAACGGACATTAATAACTTGAGTCAAATTTATCACACCTTAATCTTACAGAATTAAATTATACTTCATCTGATTATACTGATTCATCTTAAAGTTTTGATTAGCTAACTTACATAAATAAATTACATACATTTTTGATTTTTTAAAAAATAATAATAAATATAATAGATAAATAAATAACTTAATATTAAATATAATAAATAATACTTTTTAATTCTATTTACATAGTCCTTAATGTGATGAGTTTAGTGAACCACAGATCAATCACTATGATTTATTCCTTTAAATAGGTAGTGCTCTATTTAAGCAGTGCGTGTATCCTCCCAGGTTAATGCAAAGTTGAGATCCACATTAATGATAGAGGTGTATATGAAATATTGCTTACTTCATTGGTGTCGACTTACACTAACTTTGGCAACACCTGGTTTGTTAACGCTATTGAAATTATCGCTCTATTAGTTATTGCTTTATCAAAACTTACTTTTCTTTTCGGATTTACTCATAAGTTGTTAATACACGTTTTTAAACAATATACATGTTGGAATGTCTCTTCCTATTTAACCTTTGAAGTGTTCGCATTGGCGCCTCGTTGGTAATATTACATTTTCATTTACTTAGTTGCAAACATTTTATCAAATGTCTATTATTAAATAATATCAATGCTATTTTGGAATTCTGTTTGTCCCCCATGATGGAAAGTTGTTCTGTTACACTTAAGTTTTTTTTTAACAGTATTCTTGTAACATTTTATATCTTTTACAAAGCTGACTTAGTTTCGTTTTTCACTCCAGAAGATATATGGAACCTTCTTGTCTCTAAAGCTATGATAAATACTACAGTGCAGTATAAAAATATAAAGATTGCAGAAATTCAAACAAGGTTTGCTGTAGAGGCACCAACAGATTTGAAAGATACGGATAGTACTGAAGTACGAGCTTTGATGGGCCTACTAATATATACCGCGATCTATAAATCTAATGATGAAGATATTGACGTCATGTTTACTGCAGATGGAACCGGAAGAGAGATTTTTAGGACTGTTAGGAGCGGAAAAAGATTTAGTGCTTTGATAAATTGATTGATATTTAATGATGCCACATCTAGGAAAGAAAGACTGAAAGAAACACTTTTTGAAATGTTTTTTGAACATTTTTAAGTATTTACCATTGGGAACAGTGCATGCATAGATGATTATGTTAATTGGGTTTACGGGCCAATGCAAGTTCCGGATGTAAATACCAAATAAGGCACGAAAATTTGGTATAAAACTGATGTTGATAACTGATGCTAAGACTCAATTTACCTATAATGGCTATATATATACCAGAAAAGTTTTGGATGAAATTGGTCTTTCAAATTCAGAAAACAAAAATTTACCAAACCCACACAATCGGTAATTCGTCTATCAAAACTTCTATTTGACAGTAATAGGAACATTACTGCAGGTAATTGGTTTTCTTCTCTTCAGCTAGTAAAAAAGTTACATTCCATAGGCTTTACCTATGTCGGACTCATGAGAAAATCAAAAAAGGAAATACCTCCAGAATTTAAAGCAAACAAACAATAATAAGTTGGTTCTGCATTATATTGATTTTCAAAACATGAAACGCTAGTTTCATATATTCCTAAGAGAAACAAGGCTGTTTTCCTCTATGCATTACTGTCGAGCTACGGATGTTGAGAGTAACAAACCTAAAATAATATCATTCTTTAATTCAACAAAAGGAGGCGTTGATGCAGTAGATGAGAAATGCACTATTTACAGCTTATGTTTTATCAAATATGACATAAGTTGTGTCAATGCGTTTGTCATGTATAATTGTTTCAAAAATAATGAAAATACACCCCGAAACAAATTCATGAAGGCACTAGCCAAAAGCCTGACAGAACCTTTTCTGAGGAAACGATTTGAAAATCCTAGAATTAGCTTAGATATAAAAAATTCGATAAGGAGAATACTTGCACTCGAAGAACAAGTGAAATTCCACCCGAAGAAAAATCAGAAGAAACTTCATAGAAAGACATTTTACGTATGCGATGATTGTAAAAACCCTATATGTTTATCATGTAGTAAGAAAATATGCACAAAATGTGCTTCAAAATATTTCGACAATCTACCCAGATTAAAAAAATGCTTCTAGCTGCAATGGAAGCCGACATAATGTAAATTTTTCCTACGTATTTCAATTTGAAGTTCCGATCTCGAAAAAAAAACGGAGCTGAAACAGGTTTTTCCCTCCACTTTCCTATGTCGATCTTTCGAAAGTACCTTCGTTTAGAAGGACTGTAAGTTTCGAAAAATTGGATGAATTTTATAACTATGTTTTAATATAAAGTTTAGATTTTTATTCAAATTTGTGCAAATGTTATTGCTTAATGTTTATAAACAACGGAGATGATTTTTTTTTAAATAGTCCCTAACTTCGTTCCTATTGGTCATAGGACTATATTTTATCAGCTATCCAGTTGTTTTACGTACAAGTCTATGGCTTGAAAAATATAGAAGTTATTACAATTGTTTTTAAGTAAAATACATACCCCTTTTTCAAACGTTTATTTTGTAAATAATTTCGATAAAAACGCAATATGCATTGAACTTCTGAGATAGTTTAAGTCTTAAAGAATCCTATGAAATTTGCTAAATGTGTCTAATATCATTAATAGAGCAAGGTCAATAGTTTAAATATTTAGCCTCAAGAATTAATAAATTAAATAACTTTTAAACTATTTGACCGATCGAGGGAAATTTCGCACAAATTTAAAAGACGCTAATCCCTCGATGTTCAAATGTATTAATAACATTTTATTTTGTTAATAAAAAAAATTAATAAAATTTATAAATTAGTGCAAAAAAACTGCTATTTTGCAAATTACTCCGTAAATTATTTATCAATTTTAATTTAAAAAAGGGGAAAATAAAGATATTTTTGATAAATAATGATATAAATATTGTTTATGTAAAATATAAGGAAAAAAACGTATAGACAAAAAATCAAATTGTGACCATAAATTGTTGTTTAAAAAAAAAACGCAAGATAAAAATACGAGTACTTATTTATCTGCATATTCGTCATCTAGTAACCCCCACCTATACCCTAAAAGCCTCAGGAATCTGCGAAAAATTTTTCGACTTTTTTTTAACCAGACTGGGCTATATGTACTATTGTAAAATAAAGGTATTTTAATAACTTTTTTTATATAATACTTTATGCCTGAGCGAATAAAGTTCATCGAGTTGTAACTTATTTCAGTGAAATTTTTTCAAATTCCTAAATCTTTTTTTTTTATTTTTTAAAAAGGAGTTCGTAAGACTCTGATGCTACATCACGCTCAATGTAGCACCTCACCTTCACTTTGTTCTTTTATCTAGCTTTCGCAAAATTTATTCCCTTCTTTAGGATATGCTAAAATATGGTTCTGATTATTTTATTAGTAAATACAGTGAAAGTATTGAAAGGGTACACCGATTTAAATATCTGGGATATACAGTAAATGATAAGTGGGACCCAGACGTAGAGATTAAGATCCGAATTGAAATAGCAAGATCCAAATTCATCAAAATGAGAAAGCTCTTAAACAACCGCCACCTAAGCGTTAACATCCGATGGCGCGCCAAGAAATGCTACGTACTCTCTACGCTACTTTACGGAGTTGAAACGTACGCAACTTTAAAGAAGTTAGCTGCTCTAGAAATGTGGCTGTATCGACGCATACTGAGAATACCTTGGACAGACAGAGTGACCAACACAGAGGTATTAAGACGAATGGGTAAAAAGGTGGAATTGTTAACAACTGTTAAAAGGAGGAAAGCGTCATACCTGGACCATGTGTTCCGTAATGATAAGTACAGTCTGCTACAGCTTAGAAGAGGTTTGGGCAGAAAGAAGAAATCCTGGCTGAGAAACTTGAGAGAATGGTTTCAAATACCAGAAGCTGCGAACATAATACATGCGAAACAAAACAGAGAAACCTATCGTTTGATGGTCGCCAACCTTCGGTAGAAGACGGCACATAAAGAAGAAGAATTACAATAAAATAAGAATTAAAAAACTTTGTATGAAACTAGCACAAAAAGGTACAACATGAGATTAATCCATTAAATTTTTAAATTCACAAAACATTAAACTTAACTTATTTAAAGTATATGTTGTAATTACAATATTTTAATTTTATTAAATTTTTTAGGAATCATGATAATAATTATAATTTTGATGTTTCATTTATGTCAGAAAGACACTCGTTTCTGTTTATTATATTTTTTGTTGTTGATAACTAGTTTTCGATTGCTATATGGTTGCGTATAAAGAGGCGCCAAATATGAATATTTAAATTTTTTTGAAATTAGTCCGGAAATATTTAAAAGACACAAAATTAAAAGATTTCACAAATAAAAACTGAAATTTGTTTTTTTTTTTTTAGAATAATCTAAAAGTTTTTTAAATTTTTAAATGTGTTTGTACACCTTTTTTGTAATGAAGTTAAAATTGTTTTACAGTGTACTCCTGATGAAGCTATCAAATAAATAGCAAAATATTGAGTTTCTTAGAAAAAACAAAGATTTTTATTAGAGACCACTTTACCTGATAATTCCTATGTATTTAAAAATTATTTTTTGGTCGAAATTATCACTTGTAATATATATATATATATATATATATATATATATATATATATATATATATATATATATATATATATATATATATATATATATATATATATATATATATATATATATATCTTTAAGGAATATGACCGTTTAGTTTAATATAAAAAAAAGTGCACTCGTAAGTGAATGGGATATTTTCGGTCAATTTGGAGATAAAAAAGACAAGAGTTGTGCTACTTTATCTATTTATTGAAGACGTTTCGCCCACTGTTCAATGGGGATCATGCATCATCAGTTCATCTAAAAGAGTGTTATTAGCGATACATCTAATATGAAAAACAATTAAGTAAATGATCTTACCTTTAAAAGATCTGTAGCATTAAAATGTTATTATTATGAAAAAACATCAAAAATTAATCTACTAAATAAATCAATAAATAGATAAAGTAGCACAACTCTTGTCTTTTTTATCTCCAAATTGACCGAAAATATCCCATTCACTTACGAGTGCACTTTTTTTTATATTGATATATATATATATATATATATATATATATATATATATATATATATATATATATATATATATGAAGACTATCATAAAACACGCTAGGACACTGGTTGTGTTGGGTAGTTAAGAAAAAAGAAAAAATTGAAAATATGTTGCAGATATCAGAATGTTTAGATAAAGGAGTTAAGTTAATTAAAGGAGTTTAGACAAAGGATAACATAAGGAATTAAGTTTTTATAGGAAGTGTCACCCAAATTATTGCCAAAATAAGAGAGCATATATTAAGACTGTTAGGCTAAATTCAAGACGATAATTACTCAGTACATAATCGGTGTGTCTCAAATTGAGTGGAAAATAAAGATTAACGATGATCTGTTGGGAGATATTTAGGAAATTCATAGTTTCATAGTTATGAATGAGAATAATATTAAAAAGTGATCGTGCATAGGAATAAAGATAAAAATAATGATAACTAAAAATATGAAAAGGTCAAACTACTTCGAATAATATCAGGATTGTTTTAAGATACAATTCAACAAAAAGAGCTCGATTATAAGTGTTAAATATTATTGTCGATCTACTACTTAAAAATAAAACTAAAAAGAATTGAAGTTTTAAATTAGTAATTCTTACTTACAGCTCCAGAAGCTAAGAAATTATGTAGAAATCTAGCAGAAGTAAGGTCATGGCTTTTAAAAAATATATAAAATATAAATCCACAAGTAACGGCCAAAACCTGATGAAATATGGTATTTGACAACCAGTAGAATCTCTGTTGAATTCTGACTTCTGATTTTTCAGTCATTTTGATTCAGTAAAACCAAACTCAAGAACGTAGTCTTCAGTGCCACAATACTATTTTGTGTAAGCTGCTAATTTAGCTTTTATATAAATTTGATATCGAAATCAGTTTTAAAGTACATTTTAACTTTAATCTAAATCCGATTAGGATCTATATTGTAGACTACTTTATCTGTACGTTCATAAGTATTTTACACTTATGGAAGCCTACAATGCAAATATACAAATTTTTTTCTTTGATCTTAAAAATTCGGTAAGTTTTTATTACCCAGCCAATTACTTCCTATATAAATAAGTGGGAAAGATAAAAACTCATTGCATTGGAGGGAATAAATTTTTATGCAAAAATAATTCTTGTCACTTTATCCCCGTATTGAGCGTTTCTGCCCACTAATAATTTTTGAATAGGAGAAGGGGTCAAATTATCCATAATTCGGAAATGGTTTTCAATATTTACACATATTACATACAACATATTTTTCTTTCTTCTTGTATGTAAGCTTTAAAGCCTGTTTCTTCTTCAATATTAACCAAATAAATTGTTTAAATTATCGCACCATCTTTTTCTTTTTCTGTCAATACTTCTTCGTCTATTTGGTGACTTATTTCGTGCTATTCGTACTATCATATCCTCCGCCATTCTACTAATGTGTTCGTTCAACTACTGTTTCTGTTTTGTCACCCATCCATAAAAGAACGTTCTGACGAAACGTGGAGTGGCATTCTTCATAGAATGCCACTCCACTCCTCCTTCCTAGTTTAAGGAAGACAATAAGACAAAAAAAAAAGATAAAGACGGAAACCAACACAACGTGGAATACCGTGTTTCTTCTCAATATTTGTGGTTTACGATCCCTTGTATAGGACAAAACTGTGTATTTATGGCCCGCGCGTTATGTTTGTCGGTAAATATGCACAGTTCAAAGACAATCGGAAGCTAATGCACCGCATATCCAACCTTTTACTATGAAGTGCTCTAACGAAGTTATGTTGGAATTTTTATCATTGTATAAATTACTCAACTTAGTAAAATTTTTACGTGTGATACTGATGGACAAAACTGTCCTAAAAAAGATCCCAATGTAGGATGACTACGTTCATAACGTAGTTAGTCAAACTCATATTTTTACGTACAATTAAAATTGTGACTTGGGAGAATCTATCTATATAAAAGGCTAGGATGACAAGTCACACTGTTTATTCAGTAAGGTAACTATGCCACCTAGGAAAGAAGCCTGAACTACCAACATCTACCAAAATTAAATGTAATTAAGTAAAAGCTGTAAAAACGCTGTTGAGACAGAAAGAATACACATTTCGGCATTGGAGCGTGTGATCCGTTAAATGAAAGGGCACTATACAGAATCTTCAATATTAATGAACGTATAGCGACAGCGACATACGAGATATGATAGGGTACTATGAATAAAAATAGATTTATCACAAGACAAATTTTGATTTTTTTACTTAAACGGCTGAGTACTCAACTATTTAATATTCTGTTTTAAAAGGTTCAAGAAAATTATGTTTTTTATATAACTTACAAAGTTTTTTAAGTTTAAAATTTAATTTTTGTTTTTAAATAGAATTTTTGCAGAATATAAAATAGTAGAACATATGTTACTCCCAGCTAAGATACCTACTCACAGACAGGAACAGTAACAGTCGAATCTTAATTTTGAAAGACACAAAATCAGATTTCACAACGATGGCAAAGTGATAGCATATATCGCTGTTTCGGAAGTATAATGACATAACTGTAAAATTTTTACTTCTATAATACTTCTATAAAACTTCTATAATAATTATTTTATTATAAATTTGGAATATTCTTTGAAACTGATGGAATATTTTAAATCTTGCAACAGCGGCACTTTTCTCCAAATCTATTGCGCAATGAGCCAGGAGTGGATTCAAAATTGGAACCGTGAAAATGCGAGAGTGAACCTACTGATTCTTTTTAAGCAATATGTGCCTAAACCCTGATCTCGACGGGACACGTTTTATTGTGGTGTTTACCAAAAAGTATATATTTGTTAATTTTACACTAACATCGGGTGCCATCCAAAAATCCATCCATTTTCCTAATGACATTTCACCGTGGTCTCTCTCTTTTTCACTGAATTTTCTGTTCCTCTTTGCCGAAGTGAACTAGTGAAGAGCATCATTCCACGAGCTGTCTGATTCCGGATCCGGGTTAAAGATCGTGGCATATTATCGTGCTCGTTGCGTTTCCAGCACATAGCGTTTAGTTTCCGAAAAATATAATTTAAATGGTTTTAAATATGAATAACGCACACTGTCCGGGACATAGGTCGTAACCGGTTGGTAAGGATAATGTGCATTAGATGTCCGTCGTTCTCCCTTTGTTGTTTATTTAGGAACTTGTTTGATATTGATATAGAGTATTTAAAAAAATAATTTTCGATGCTATTTTGTCATTTATGCATGTGTTTTTATTGCTTTGTGACAATTAATCACGGAAGTGATAAACAAGTAGGACTTTTGTACGGAAGTGATACCTCTTCTTTTTAAAAATACTTTTTGGTTTGATATGTATGGCTTCGTTAAATGTAGTATTTTGTTTTTTAACTGAAGGTGAAATTAAATTTAAAACATATTTAAACTGAATCCTATTCATTCTAAAATAATTGTTAAACCTATTAATTATTATTCCTATTAAATTCCTATTAAAAACAACCTCGAAAATTATTTTTTTTAAATACTCTGTATCAAAATCAAACAAAGACCTAAATAAACAACAAGGGGAAAACGACGGGTATCTAATTAACATTATCCTTACAAACCGGTTACGACTCGTTACGCAGCCGTCGGCATCAGTAAAATATTGTGTTCGAATATACTGAACAAGTGTCTGAAACGCAATGTTTCGGACAGTGTGCGTTGTTCATATTTAAAACCATTTAAATTATATTTTTCGGAAACGATATGTGCTGGAAACGCAACGTGCACGATAATATGCCACGACCTTAAGAGCGACAACGCGCCACAAACGGTAAATATCGGTTTCTCGGCGATCGCGCGTTTTTTAAGTTAGTTCAGGCAGGATATGTGGAAGAGCAGATCATAATATTGGACATTTTCAGGAGTCTATTTTTTTGCTGGAATTATTACAGCATGTGCCTTGTATCAATAATAACGATATGCGTCAGTCACAAATCTTGTGCTAATTTTTTTATATAACAAAATGAAAAAAATCGAAAATGTTTGCTTTTTGCGCTCATTTTCGCCTATAACTCGAGAGATATTGCTCGTACAAAAAAACTTATATAAGGTATAAGTATCGTTTTTTAATTGTACATAAAATTTAACTAGCTAGAAATTAAAAATTTAATGTTTACTGTTTAAAAAATAGCAAGAATAAGAAAAAAAAGTGAACAAAAATGATGGTTCTCTTTTAAATTCTTTTGACTTCGTAGACAACTAACAGCCTTTGTATTTGGCCTAGAAAAACTTACTTATAATACCACTGTAACGTGTGCTAAATTTTGTTAAGATCGGTTTAATATTTTTTGCTTAATAATTTTGTAACCCAGTGTCAGCAAAAAAAACTGCAAATTTTTAAAATTATGCTGGGCCCAAAATGGGCACTTTTAAAAGTCGAATATTTTTGCGTAGAATATTGTTACGTATTTTACGTCGAATATTTTTACTTCTATAAAAAAGGCTCAAGCTGTCAAACGCACTTTGAAAAATTGAAATCGGTTAACAAGGCGAGGAAATTTTTTAATACAAATAATTTTTTCAAATGATCCAGTTTATTGTTATAATTAATGTTACATCAAATTAGTCAAACTATTTCGAAAATTCAAAAAATTTGCGTTTTTACCTTCCAAAATTTTAAAAAATGAATATCTCGACGTTGCGACCTACAAAAACTCATAAACTAACGAAATTTTTTTGGTTTTTTGTCAACAGATTCAGTTGAACACCTTCTTTATGTGCCGTCTTCTACCGAAGGTTGACGACCATCAAACGATAGGTTTCTCTGTTTTGTGCCGCATGTATTATGTTCGCAGCTTCTGGTATTTGAAACCATTCTCTCAAGTTTCTCAGCCAGGATGTCTTCTTTCTGCCCAAACCTCTTCTACCTTCAACCTTGCCTTCCACGATAAGCTGTAGCAGACTGTACTTATCATTACGGAACACATGGCCCAGGTATGACGCTTTTCTTCTTTTAACAGTTGTTAACAATTCCACCTCTTTACCCATTCGTCTTAATACCTATGTGTTGGTCACTCTGTCTGTCTAAGGTATTCTCAGTATGCGTCGATACAGCCACATTTCTAGAGCCGCTAACTTCTTTATAGTTGCTGCTGTTAACGTCCACCCTTCAACTCCGTAAAGTAGTGTAGAGAATACCTAGTATTTCGTGGCGCGCCATCGGAGGTTAACGCTTAGGTGGCGGTTGCTTAAAGCTTTCTCATTTTGATGAATTTGGATCTTGCTATTTCAATTCGGATCCTAATCTCTACGTCTGGGTCCCACTTATCATTTACTGTATATCCCAGATATTTAAATCGGTGTACTCTTTCAATACGTTCGGCTTCAATATTCAGGTCGATATGTTGAATGTTCTTTTTACTGATCACCATAAATTTAGTTTTCTTTCTATTGATCTTCAGTCCAAATTGGTTGCCAGTTGTATTTACTCTATTTAGCATCATCTGTAAATCTTCGATATTATCGGCTAGTATAACAGTTGAACACCGCAAAGTGATTTTCCCTTGCATCTTGGAATATTTTTAATTTTTTATATTTTCGTACCAAAATTTCAGAAAATACTCTTGAAATTTTTTACTATAATGTATTAATATTATAAACAATCTTATATTAAACATTTTTTTAATAATAACTTTTAAAAATATCTTTAAAATATTGAAAATCAATCTTTCTCTCCCTTAATCAGTCACGCATTCACTTATGGGAAATTTTGAAGTACCACTATTTTGTTTATCCCTTATATGATTTGCAATTAGTTAATAATTAATTATAGAATTGTCAATTGTCCATAAATGATTCAAATGTTGGTAATATTTCCGTTCACAAAAACCCCAATTACTTGATAACATATTTTTAATCTCAAATTTAATCTTATTTAAAAAATAAAAGCTTTGTTTCTTATATTCTAGTAATAAAGGCGATATAACTATAAAGTCAACTACAAATCGTTAAATTATACCAGGATTACTCATCATAAAGTTGTATTTAAATGTTTCTTAGTATATGTTTATAATAATAGATTTGTATTTTAACTATTCGGAGTATTAGACTTTTACAACAATTGATATTAAACGTGTGATAACACACTCCTGTAAGAGACAAAAATGTCACTGAACATCAAAAATCATACGAACAAGCTGAATTTTGCTGAGAATGTCAATTTTGGGACCCCAAAAAAGATGTAAAAAAGGATGTCAAAAAAATTAGAAACATCGATTTACCAAGATTCTGTACACCTTAAAAAATGTTTCAAACAAAAAATGTAGGTAGCTGAGATAATTTTGAACAAAAATGTTTATTAGCCCTTTTTCTATTATCATTGGCTCTGCAATTGTGGTTTTGCTTGGCCCGTCGTTCGCCAGACATAATTGGCTGAAATATTAGCAGCCAGAGTTATCCAAAACTCTCGAAAGCGACCTTCAGTTATATTTGCGTTTGGGTGAACGTCGTGTTTCAACCTTACCACAAAAAACCATCTAGTACAGACCTCCTCGTTGGTAGAGCTGGGAATCCATATTCGTTGGATCAGGAATACTAGTACGTTTTAGAGCTAGTACTCTGATTCGGCGAATAGAGATTGCTAATTGTACAGGGTGTATCCGATTGGTAGTGTGCGCCATATTCGAGCTTTTGCCGGTCCCTTTGGGATCCTTGAGTCAGCGAACCAGTGCAGTTACTAACCAGTCGGATTTTGCGAATTCCTTTAAGACTGTACACCCTTCCAGTTTCCTGGAAGCCTTAGTATATAGAGTAACGTAGATTCCAAATTATCTAAGTGGTGGGTAAGTTATTATTTCCTACTCATCCAGTTATTCTACAAACCATCGAACGAGATTGTGATCTGCTACTGTGGTACTAACTTCGCCACGCAGGCCCTATGGATACTCACATACGGAGGCTACACTGCCGAGGACCCAGACGAGATGATGACAACATCTGTGGAATTTGTGAGCGCGCATTCAAGTCCTGGGCTGGAGTGCGTCAACACATGAGCCGCGCTCATCCTGATGCGTACAACGGGGAGCTCGAGCAGAAGTACGAGAATCCCGGTAGGCTGGTGAGATTCACCGACGAGGATATCATCCGGATGGGGCAAGAGGAATTCCGGTACGAGGCCGGTTCATTCTGAAGTATTTGATGGAAATCTTTCCTGATAATACCAAAGAACAGATCCGGCGTGCTCGGGCTAAGCCAGAATACAAGGAGTTCCTCGTAGGAATCGGTCTCCGAATCCCATCGCTGGACCTTCTAACATCGAGACTTTCGCAAACTACGCCACTTCAGAAGGAGAACCCTCGCCGGTGAAGCCAGCTCAGGGTGAATCGGACACCCTCTGGTCTCTCGGGCTTAACAATGCGGGTCAGCACGGCGACACCCCACTGTCCGCTGATGTGCAGAACCCCGAAGTTGATGAGCCTGTTCCGTTGAGAGACCGTGAGATGATTGCCTCTTACATGAATGATTATTTCAACGCTACGAACGGATGGTCGGAAACCGAACAACAGCTTACAGATATACTCAAGACACGAATGCTGAGCGACATCGTGAGAGCGTTAGGTCTATTTTGAACGAGTATATCCCCGCAGAGTTTGTCACTGCGAATGCCGGGAAGCGAAAATAACAGCCAAAAACACGCACGAACTCGAAAGCTTCTAACGCCCCAGCTATTGAAAATAGACGCCATCAAAGGGCTCAACGATACCGTTTGACCCAAACACGATACCATACCGACAGATCCGCTCTGGCTCGGGCAATCATAGATGACAAGCCTCTCTTTGGTAACGATGTACACCCTGACATCAGAGCCGTTGAACGGAAATATCGGACGAAGTTTTTCATCAAGATTGCCTACAGATAACGAACCAATTTTAGATCAGAAGGAACCGTTACTGATCAGCCATGCTGTAACAGAAGCGGAAATCCTCGGGGCCTTACAAACCATGAAATCTCAAGCAGCCGGTCCTAATTTCATTAAGATCCGAGAGCTGCCTAAAGTAACTGTTCAGAAATTGGTTCTAGTCTATAATACCTCGCTCCAGTTTGGTGTTACTTCTGAGGTATGAAGGGTGGCGATCCACTGGAGGTAGGTAATTGGCGTCCGATAACCATATCATCGGTAATGATCAGGATGTTGCATCGTCTGCTAGGGAAGAGGCTTGCGGTGCTAGATTTCCACAAGCTTCAGAGAGGCTTTCGGCAGGTAGATGGCGTTCTATTGAACAACCTGACGCTTCAGGCGGTAATCAAAGATCGAAGAAGAGGCCTTCGTCCATACAATATCATATCTATTGATCTACGTAAAGCTTTCGACACGATCTCAGAACAATCTATAGAACGGGCAATGAATCGCTTCGGGTTAGACGTTACATTTAAGCGGTATGTGGTGGACTCGTACCTAAATTGTCGTACGAGGGTCACTGACGGTAGCAAGTGCACATCGAACATTAAGATAAGTAGAGGCGTCAAACAGGGAGATCCCTTGTCGCCCTACCTCTTCAATACGGTGGTCGATACGCTGATATGCAAGCTTGAGGGAGACAAGCCTGGCCTTCCAATTGCAGATGGCAGGAAAATCTCAGTGCTAGGTTACGCTGATGATTTAATCCTGCTGTCCGAATCGGCCAAGGATGGTACCAAATAGCTTCGGACAGCCGTCGAATTCTTCGAGAAGAGAGGGATGTCAATAAACGCCGGTAAAAATGCAGCTATTACGGTTAACGTCAACCGTGGTAATAAGCACTCTTACTGCGTCACGCGCTCTCTCTTTTCTGTCGGCAACGACAAGATTCGGCAGCTGCAACCGAGTGAGCTGGTTGGATACCTAGGCCGAAGGTATAATGCTCTAGGACAGACCAGGGTAGCCTTCAACGAGCTGCAGACACAGCTCGATCGTATTTATCGAGCGGGGCTTAAACCAGCACAAAAGCTGCTGGTACTAAAAACATACTCGTTACCGAAGTACATCGACATGTTGCAGAGTCCAACTATCAGCATGAAAACGTTGAAAGGCTTTGACAGGTCCATGCGCATAGCCCTTGGGAAGGGTCTGTCCCTTAATCGTACGTACGCCGATGCTTATATCCACGCTCCCACAAAAGAGGGTGGCCTGGGCGTCATGGCCATGGCCATGCACGTCCCGGCTATCTTGAGAAGGAGACTGACTAAACTTATCAGCTCAGCTACTGATACGACGTCGTTAACCCTCAGTCTACCATATATGTCACGTCTCTGGGAGAAAATCTTAAAATGGACCAGAACATCTTCGGGCAATTCAGCATCGATCGCGCGTGAGTTGAGCCAGAAACTTGAGGACGGCTATAGCGGAAACGGACTTCGCCAGGGCTTTTCATATTCAGAAAACAGCCTGGATAAGCAATCCACCGCCCTACTGGTCAGGGAGAGATTTTATCAAGGCAATTCAACTGCGAGGAAATCTCCTACCAACGAGAGGCATCCTTTCAAATCCACCACATGAAAGGAGGTGCCGAAAGGGATGCGAACGTAACCAGAGCCTTAGTCACGTTTTGCAAAAGTGCCCCGCATCACACTGGCACCGCAACAAGAGACATGATCAGCTCGTTACGTACCTACGTAAGGCAGTGAAGAAGAAAGGGTGGTTTTGCGAGGTTGAGCCGCGAATAAGATGTTTAATATACGCTATTCGAACTGGAATACCGCGGCCTCTTACACCAGATTTCAAATTGTACAATAAGTGCACTAATTTTCGCCTTTAAAACGCATTTTGAGTTTCCTCGACAGGACACTTTGTTCAAAAAATATCAAATTTTTACCGTCGAGTTGATACAAATTTTATTTAAAAAATTGATTGTGAGAGAACGGTTCATTCTACATAAAAAATTTTAGTTCAAAATGGCGGATTTTTGGTAATTTTCGGTGTTTCCCACCTAGGAGTGTGGGTTTTAGGAGAAGCCTAGTCATAGGAATGACAAACTTTTTTGCATCCTTTTTAGAATCCTGAAATTGGCATTCTCATCAAACTTTAACTTGTTCGTCTCGTGCTTAGATAGAAAACCTCTGACGACTGGACCATATAAAGATTTGGAATAATTTTGTATTTAGGGGCGATAGTCCTGATTTCATTATACATTTTATGACCTCAGTGCTTTACATAACGTTCTTAAAAACATGGAAATCAATTGGTTAAGATAACGTTTAATATTTTGGCGTATAGATATCATACTTGGTATAAAGCAATTCGTACTTGAAGAAACTTTCCCAGAATTCGTCTCTAAGGTAACTATTGCTAGAGAAACGAAATGTGAGATAGATAATTAGATACAATAGATAATTTAAATAGTATGTTTATATGGGATTGCGCCACAATTATTGGTTGTAATAAAAATCACATTTTTATTGAACAAATGTTTGACGTTTCGACTTCGATCGTTTTCAAAAAAAGGTTATTAAAGAAATTCTGCAAAATGTATAACCAAAGATCTTGTTCTTGGTTTAGTCATTTTAAAATTGACATGCTAGACCGCGATCTTGTAGGCAACAGCATATAATTCTTCTTCTTTTGGCATCATAACCCTGGATGGGTCTTTGCCTGTCTGGCTATGTCCTTCCATTCAGATCTCTCTTGTGCCCTTCTTCTCCATTGTCTTATGTTCATTGTTTTCAGGTCGTCTTCCACGTCATCCAACCATCTCGTTCTGGGCCTTCCTTTTTTTCGCCTTCCTATGGGCTTCCATTGTAACATTTTCTTTGTTGTTTTTGCATCGTTTTGTCTCTGCGCATGTCCCAGCAATGACAGTCTTTGACTTTTCACAAATCTTACAATGTCATAACCTTCATTTAACTCATTAACCTCGTCGTTTCTCCTGATTCTCCATGTGCCATCTTCCTCTTGTACCGGGCCATATACTTTCCTCAGTATTTTTCTCTCGAATGTCCTGAGTTGGGCTTCATCTTTTTTCGTCATTACCCAAGTTTCACATCCATAGGTTACTACGGGTCTAATCAGTGTTCTGTAGATAGTCATTTTGGTTCTTTTGTCTAATAATTTCGATGTCATCAATCTTTTATTAGCATAGTATGTACGATTCCCGCTGGAAATACGTGCATTAATTTCGCTACTTACGGAGTTATTCTGATTGATTTCTGTGCCGAGATATGTAAAGGCATCCACTCGTTCGATAGTATAGTTGTCTATTGTGATATTATTTTCATTGTCAGTTATTCTTTTGACTGTCATATACTTCGTTTTTGCTTCGTTTATTTTGAGACCTCTTTTTCTTGCTTCAGGATCAATTTGTTTGAACACTTCCATTAGTCGTGGCTTATTCCTACTAATGATGGCTACATCGTCTGCATATGCAGTAATTTGTACTGATTTGGTGTTTATATGGCCGGTTATATTGGTTTTTCTGATGACTGCCTCAAGAACTAGGTTGAATAGCATGGTTGATAGGGCATCTCCCTGTCTTACTCCCATGTTGATGTTAAACAAGGGAGTCAGTTCTACATCTACTCTGACTGCGGCTTTTGAACCCTGCAATGTCATTTTTATGAGGCTGATGTATTTCTTAGGTATACCTAGATTACAAAGGTCTTCCAGCATTTTGTCTCTTTTCACACTATCAAAAGCTTGTTTAAAGTCTATATATATATTATATAGGTCTATGTCGTATTCATAAGCTTTTTCTTGTATCGTTCTTAGTATGAATATGTTATCTGTAGTGGCTCTATTTGGTCTGAATCCATTTTGATAATCACCAATTATATTTTCGGAGTATTCTAATAATCTATTGTAGATTATACCAGAAAGAATTTTGTATATTACATTTAGCAATGTAATTGGCCTATAATTCTGGCATTCCCTCTTCTTCGAAATATTGTTTCCATCTCATTATAATTTTTTGCTTCTCTGTTAGTAGTTCTCCGTCCTTGTCTTTGCATATCGTTGGTTTTGGTCTAAATGACTGTGTGCTTTCTTTTATGCATTTATAGAATTTTCTGCTTTCGCGCCTGTTGTTATGCTTTAACAGCATATAATGGCTGTACAATATTTGAGGCCGGTGTTTTTACCCTAGGCATATCAAATTCTGACTGTTTTGTGCATTTTGTGTAATATGTTTATGTGAAAAACTGTATCGTAGTTATGGTTGAGTACATAAATTGGGCACAAAAGAGATTTGTGTTTGTGTATTGTGTATTGTATATGTGTTGTGTGTAAGATTGTAGATGATGTTTTCGACCACGTATTACTCCTTTATTGTTTGTATGTTCTTGTTGTTCACTTCTTCTTTTAGTATTCGCAACCTGATGCTCACGAAAAATGTTCTCTGAGTATATGTTGAATAGCATGGGTGACAAAACTCAACCCTGTCTTACACAATGCCGTATTGATAGTTAGTCAGTAATTCCTTCGTTTACTTTGACTGCAGCTGTTTCATTGTATCACAGGTTTACTAAAAGGCGCATGTCATTGTTGTCTATGCTGAATGAGTTCAGAAATTGGGAGTTATATGTGTTTTATTCTATCGAATGATTTTTCAAAATCTATAAAGCATATATATTTAAAACCTGTCGTTAAAAAGAAATTAAGAGCTGAGAGCTTTTTCCATAAAATTATATTTAAAAAATTTTACAATATGGCACCATTTTACTATTTTTAATCATTAAATCACTAAAATGTCATAAAAAGTGTGAACTGATGCCTTTAGGTTTATTTACCCCGAAATCTACTAATTTAAAAAAAGAATCAGTCAAATCAGAGAATTGACCACAAAATTTTTTAACCGTAATCCATTTTACATTTACATTTTTAAACCGGTTTTTAATTTTTTAATTTTCGCTAATCTTGTATATTTATTGTAAGATCTTGTATATTCTAAGATTTTTAAATTAATGAAATGAAATTAGTCATCATGGTGAACGTGACACACTAAAAATAATTATTAATGTAAATTGTTTATATCAATTCTTACTTTTCGATAACAAAGTAAATTGTAAACGTTAAAACCCCATAATATAATTGCTAAATCAACTATAAAATATTTTAATACATATAAATTTATAAAATTGAAATGACAAAATCTTTAAACTATATGTGATAAGTATAATAAAAAGTTTTTAAAAATATATTTTTATAACAGTGAGAGTATTGCAAGCTTTCTATTATAAGGTACTTTAACAATATAGATATTGTCTCTTTGTAGTGCCAAAATTTAGCAGAACTCTTCCACCGTTTCTATAGTTTCGTGTTGCACCAGTTATTTTGTTGAATTCGGCATATATTTAGTTTTGTAGGAGTTAATCAGAAGTTGGATGTTTTCTACGGCGTGTGAAAGCTTCATTTCGGGTTCTTCCAATAATCACGATATCATAAGCATATGCCACTATTTGTATACTAGAGGTATATATTGTACCCGTTAAAACAGAAAGACGGTATTAGATTTAATTTTAATGCAGGGCATCCGCCAACCGCTTATAAGTATTTCAACCTCATTAGATATCATCAGAGCGGCATGACAGGATGTTAAGCGAAACAAAAAAAAAGCCAATATTACAAACGAAATAATAAGCCTGTATTTATCTATGTGTTGTGTCTGTCATCAAAATAAAACAAAAGCAGCAAGAGGAATTAGTTTCTAAGTCCACTGTTCATTCGGAAATAAATAATAGGTGACAAGTAGATCTGATCAATTTTTAGACACAACCAAATTAAAATTTTATATTTATTATCGTTTACCAAGACTATCTAACAAAATTTGTTCTACTATGCGATTTACAATTTAGAGAGCGAGAGAGGTGGCTAACATTTGAACGATATATTTCTAACTATATGTGTGCCATGCATTCTTCAATCTGACAACGGTAGGAAATTTGTCAATAATGTTTGCCAGTCTTTTGCCACAACTCAAAATTGTGCAAGGAAAGCCCAGGCACAGGCAAAGCCAGGGCTTCGTTGAACGTACCAATCAAGAATTGAGAATATGATAGGTTCTTGGATGAAAGACAACGTTTTAAAAAAATAGTTAGAAGACTTAAGATATGTCCAATTCATGAAAACCATGCCTATTATTCAGGGATAAAACGATTGCCATACTTACAAAGCATTATTTGGAATAAAACCCAGGACTTTCGACTTCCTCTTTGCCACAAGAAATCATAAATGAAATTCAGGATGAAGATGACTTAAGGAAGGTATTAGAGGATTAAAGAAATTAGTAATCAGGAAAAGTTTCCATATCTGAAAATGATATTCATTCAAAAAGCTAGAAAAAGTGCAGCAGAAAATCTTGTATAACAGGCTAAAAAAAATTAATGCAACTTTTGATAAATCTTATCCACCAGCCAACCACATTAAAAATAATATGATTATAGGTTTCAGATGTTGACAAAGGCAAAGGTGATCTCAGAAACATCATCTGGTTTATTCTTCAGACAAATGACGAAGTTTTTTACAAAGTTGGAACCAAACATGGAGTACCTACTGTTGTAAAACAACAAGTTATATTAATGTTAGTTGATTAGAGTAGCAGACTGTACTTCTTGTCTACAAAAATATTCGTCTTAAGCTTGTAACCTCGGAAACCTTTTTTGGATGGTGCTAGAAAGGTCACCAATGGAGACACTGCGGACGGCAGCCAGATGGTTGGTGGAGAGCGAGTCGTGGGTTCGAAACTAGCTTTTGGAACCAGGAATGGGTCCAACGGACGAAATAAGTAAAGATACGATAGGAGATATTAGAAAAAGATACAGAAATAAACAAAAAGATAGATGGGTAAAATTACCAAAGATAAGATAAGATAGGGAACGGCGCCACTTAATTTTTTGGGGTTCAAGGAGAAAATTAAGAAACCTTAGAAAAGAAAAGAGATAAAGAGAGATATTTAGGTTCAGAGATCAAACCCAAGAAAAGATATCACAGTTAATTACTAAATAAATTTGGTCAACACTCTACATAAACAAAAAAATAAATATATCAGGTATTATACCTACTTACCTACGAAACTTAATAAGCCTGATCTTTCTACTGGTCAAAGGTATAGTTATATTTAAAGGTAAAAAGCAAATATATCAGGAAACTTTGTTAGGAGTCGACAAATAAAATACATACATGAAACAATAACAATATATTAAACAACAACAAAATTATGACGCTGCTGAATGCAACACAAGTAATAAAAATATACCAACAACTATAAAATGGTGGTATACATATAAAAATAGGCAGAAATATAATTAGAAAATATCTTTACAAAGATATAAGTATAACGCAAGCATGCACAAATAAAGTTTTGGCGTATCTCGAGATATTACAGCAAAAAAAAATGAATAAAAAATTATAACAAAAACCAAAGATAACAAAAATTAATAAAATTTAAATTTACAAAAATACAAAAAAAGTTACTGAAGTGAAAACATAAAAATTTAACCAAACCGCACTTGGTTAAGTCGATTATTTGGTTCGTAACAAAAAAAAGTATAGAATGTTCTTTAATTGACTGCAAAATTCAGTAGCTACTCTCAACTACATTTGATGACATGTATGATCGTTGGATACGTCCAGATAATGGAAGATGATATGATGCTATACCATGTTACTTGCCCAGATAGGTGGAGATATTAAAATTATGTCACTTACAGTAATTCCTGGTGACTGCTGCTTTAATTCACTGAAGTTAATACTGTACTTGTATTAAACACTGAATTTATGACTATATTTAATCTAATATAGTAAAGGATGAAGAAACTCAAAATAACAAGTGTATACACACTTATAAAGAAAATGCACAGAGACGGTAAGGTAGCAGATACGATAATGTGAGTTGGGCGTCTTAACTCGACGCATGCCCACCGATAAGTGACTTGGTTCCTCTAAAATTTTACCAAGTTACCCAAGAAAAAGAAGGGATATCTCCCCTCAAAAATCATAGGCCAGTTGTATGTATTTCTGAGAAGATAAGGTTATAACGGCTATCGGAAAGTTCGACGTAATTTGGCACGTGATAAATTATGAAATCCCGAGATTGGGTCTTTACAGAAAAATTACTATATGAGCCTTCGGAATATTTACAAATCTATCATAAAAGACTCAGATTAAGACGGAAAGGATTAAAAACCTTTCGGACGCAAGGAAATTCCGGGCATTCAATAAAATTTTAAAGACGGTAAACCGAACATAAGCGTATCATCACGGGGGTAAAAGGAATAAAAATAATTAATATTTTAATTATATAAAAAAATGTTACAAGCTGCTAGAAGGTTGGGTCTTCTATAATAACATTAACGCCACTGTGTCAGAACCTTAGATAGGGTCACAGATAAAATCGTGTCTAAATTGTGTAAGGCCAATATCTAAAATCGCAGACAGTTGTCTCAAGTTGCTAGCCGAAGATTTCGGTACGCTCTTTCTTCGTCTCCAAAATGCAACGAACAATGTATCAGTTTTCGCTATAATCGCGCAACATTCAAACACAATGTTGAACAATGTTGTAAAACAAACTCTTTTATTCGTAATAGTTCTTGTGTAAATATTCTTTTATTATTAAATGTGTGGTATCTTAAGCAATATCTTTAACAGTTCCACGGTTCTAAAATATTTGGTACTGTGCCCTCTGAGGAAAGGAAATCAATAAGCTTTCCTCAAACAATTAGTGGAGAATACGGCAAAGTTATACCACCTACTTCAAAATCTATATTGCAGGTTTATTTTTTCTTAATTAATAATTTATCTAAGTTTTTGAAGCATTGATGTAGCTAATATGTTTTTAATTTATTTTCCAGATTAGAATTCGACATTCGCCATCAAATTTTTTAAGAGGTACCTAGTAGATGTAAACCAAGGTTCTGAAATATCGTTAACGGTTGGAACTACGAGAAATTCAGTTGGATTAGGACAAGCTTTTGTCCGAATCAAGGTTTAATTTACCTTTAAAATGCAGATTTACAACTGATATCCGAAAGAGGCAAAATCTTAACCACTTCCTCGTTGACACAATATTGTTTCAACGAGGTGTTTTTAATTTAAGGAACAATCATTTCTAGGACACTGAAAATTTTCATGTTAAGAGAGAAATGCATTTCCAACATAAACTGGCATTAAACTTAGGCAAAATAAGTGGTTCATGCAAAATGGTGGTCTCCCAAATTATACGACGGCAGTGAGATCATACTTAAATACCAACTTTCCTGAACGCTGGATTGGTCGAGGTAGTCATTTTTCTTGGCCACCATGTAGCCCAGAATTTAATCCGCTCAATTTTGGTGTATAGAATGCAATGGAACAGCTTATGTACAAGAATCCCATAAACCCTGGCAGCTAACTTTGGGAAGAAATAAATATTGCAGCAGTTTCTTTTGAACCAATGATCTTATTTAATCTAAGACAATCTTTTGTGGAACGTATTCACAAATGCATGTAAGAATTCTTTGACAAAAAGATTAATGTTATTGAGTTTAACTATTTTTTAATGTGACTTTTAAATAAAATGTACCTATCTTACTTTCATTTTTATTTAACATAAAACGTAGATTGTTAGATGTAAAGTCCTATAACACTTTATTAATTATCCTACTGATGTGTGTAAAAAATATTAGCAAATACTATTTTTTATTTAATATATCTGAAACTATTAACTTCAGTTAAAGTTATTTTATACCAAAATTCAGAAGTATCGATAATTTTGTTTTTGTTTTCCTTCGTTGCCTGGAGTAATTGCGTTAAATCAGAGTTAGGCAGCTGATTTGTAAAATGTGATTATTTCGAAAACTGTTGGGTTTTGAAGTTATAACCAAATTTATCTTTTTTGTTGAAATTAATGAATCTTTAATATTTTTTGACAATAATCGCTCTAACTTGAAGATCAAAAATGTTAAACGCAAATTTATGTGTGCACTATCTGGCATATGTGGCGTCTTCTATTAGCTTCATCAATGTATACATCAAATTATACTTCCTCATACTCAAAAGCTCCTAGTTATAAATTGTTATACATAAACATGAAAGTTATAGCAAAAAATAAAATTTTAAATTTTAACCTTAACACCCTATATATTTCTTAATATCAACAATCTATAAATGCAAGTTGACTTTAACCCATAATATGTATATATATTTATATATATATATATATATATATACGTATATATATATATTAAACTTAGAGCTAAGATTAATATTATTATAAAAATTAATATTAAACTCACCAGTCTTCCGGGTTGAACCGCGTCGATATCCATTTTGCCGAGCTTTCGACATTATCTCTGATGTCTTCTTCAGGGCTTCCGAGGTCTCAGTCTCCCGAGCCCCCAGACACTACTGCACTCACTAGTCACTTCTAGTTCACTCACTAGTTCACTACTAGTGAACAGTAGTACAGTAGGAGAGTTTAATATTAATTTTTATAATAATATTAATCTTAGCTCTAAGTTTAATTGTACTAACCGCGGAAATCTTTCCGAACATATATATATATATATATATATATATATATATATATATATATATATATATATATATATATATATATATATATATATATATATATATATATATATATATATATGTATATACGTATATATATATATATATATATGTATATACGTATATATATATATATATATACAACGCAAAAGTCTAAGGATATTTTAATAATTTGACAATACCAATGACAGAAATTTCATGACAATATAAATTTGCTTGTACTATAATTGTTGATACAGCCACTCACTTCTTATCAAAAAAAATTGTAAAACTGATAGCAATACGTGTTTTAGAATGTTTTTATAAGGGACAAAAAAATCGACATTTTTATGTTTTTTTTATTTTTAATTTTAGTCACTTTATACCATTCTTGCTTAATAGGTGAGTTAAATATATTTTCTTTTTACCATGCAACGACAACATTTAACGTTGAACGAGATGAATAGAGCCGTGGGTATCCTTCAAGCTGGTATGCGACAAACTCAAGTTGCTGACCAGCTGGGTGTCTCCCGAAGCGTCGTAAGTTGTTTATGGCGACGGTTTAGACACTTGGAGTGCAGCCGAGCAACATCCAGGACGTAGTCGCTCTACAACCGCTCTCTCAAGACCGATATTTAATTTTAAATGCCAGAAGGCAGCCAACAATCACAGCATCCGAGCTGGTTAATGAATTACAGCTTGCACATACTGTAACAATTAGCAGCAGTACTGTGAGGCCAATCTTCGTACACGGCCACCACTGAGATGTCCACCTCTATCTAGAGGCAATCGCGCTGCAAGATTAACCTAGTGTCAAGGGTTTTAGAATTGGACTGACAATGACTGGGCCACAATTTTATTTATTGACAAGTCTAGATATGGATTTCATCCAGATTCTCGTCGGACAAGAGTTTGGAGACGACCCAGAAATGGAAAACGATTACGACATCTTCAAGAAGTGTATGCGTACAGAGGTGGTACATTAATGGTATGGAGCGGAATCATAATTGACGGAAGAACTGACCTCATTTTCCTACGTGGCTTTCTCACAAGTCAGCAATATTTGCACACTATTCTTGAACCTGTTGTGCGCCCGTTTGCTGCTCGACCACATATTGCACATATTGTAAGAAATTGGTTGGATAACGAGGGTATTGGTGTATTGCCGTGGCCAGCACAGTCACCGGACTTGAATCCCATTGAGTATGTATGGGACATGCTCCAACGAAGAATTACTCCACATATGGGCAATATCTACAATGAGTTTCAATTAAAAGAGCTTCTGAGAGAACAATGGACACAACTACCTCAAGCAGACATTAACAATGTGATTCGGAGCATGAACAGTAAATGTAGAGCTGTGATAAACCGACGTGATGACCATACTTTATTTTAAGTTTATATTTCGTATTTTTGACATTTTATGGTGGTATGTGAAACATGGGTGTGAAACATATTTTTTTTGCTCCAATTTTCTGTTTTTTTTGCAATTTATGGTTTTTGACATATTAAACAACAATTTAAACTACAAATTTTGTATTACTTTTTTTAAGTTGATTACAGATAAACAAAATACGTCTATTTATATAAATATCCCTAGAATTTTGCGTTGTATATATATATATATATATATATATATATATATATATATATATATATATATATAATATTCGTTTGTGTATGTCTAGAAAATATTTTAAAAAATGATCATCTATTTCTTCTTTTATCTAGATATAGAAAACAGTTACCTATACATTATCTCCGAAATATTATTTAAACCACTTTATAAAACATTTGTTTACTTATTAAAATATTTGTATAAGACATAATGAAAGAATTTGATTTTCATAAAGATTGGTGATAGTGATACAATACAATATTTAGTATATTATTGACAAATCAATAAGATTCTAGATACTTATATTATGAATATCAGTTACGTGGGAAGCCGTGCATGACATAGGTAATTCCTAAATATGATAATTGTTAGACAAAAACCATTATGATAAAAATAGGGAATTACATGTACGTTAGTGTTATTTGAAAAATATCACTGACTGAATAATTTTTTTAACTAATGAATAATCTGAGAATTGGCGTTTAATTTCCTGTTCTCTAAGCATATCATGTACATATATTTTTTTCATCTTTTATGAGGAGGGGTGGTTCAAATGTTTGAAACATACATACAGTCTTACCCGCTGCCAGTTCTAGCTCATGAATTTTAATCCATTCCTCGACTTGGTCGCATGTACGCTGTACACCAAAGAATAGGTCCTCACTGTCCCGCGCCACTACCAGCATAACGAGGTCGTCCGCAAATGCGAAAGGGGTTACACCCTCTCCGTATTGTTGGCTCACAACCCCGTCATATGCCATTTTCCACAGCGTGGGTTCTAGGACTCACCCCTGCGGCACTCCAGCCGTCACGTCAACCACCATTAGTTTTTCTACCACAATTTTCCTCTCGGACAGATAGTCGAGATTTTATTAAGCATCAGATCTAAATATGGAGAAACATGGAAAAAGACGTAAGAAAATACATTAAGCAATGTCATAAATGTCAAATTAACAAACCAAAAAGACTACATGTCGAGGAATTCGTGATATCGGACACTTCTTCAAAACCATGAGACATAGTGTACCTAGAAACGATAGGTCCATTCCCTTGAAGTAATGAAGGCAATAGATACTGTATCACAATGCTGTGTGAACTGACGAAATACGCAGTGAGTATACCAGTGTGCAACAAAAAAGCCAATAGCTCGTGGAATTTTCGATCATTTTTTACCAACATACGGACTCATGAAACAAATCAGAACAGACCAAGGCACAGAGTACAAAAATGAAGTAATGCACGAACTAACAAAAATGCTAAAGATAGATCACAACTTCTCAACGGCGTACCACCCACAATCGATTGGAAATTGTGAGAAACTACATAGAACATTAAACGAGTACGTGAAACACAACCCCTAACGCGTAACATGGATATACACCGTTTGAATTGCTGTATGGCAGATAAGTAAACTTACACGAAGATCTAACACGAGACGTTCAACCATGTTACAATATAGATGCCTACTACAATGAGTTACACTATAAACTACAATTTGCACACGAAAGAGCTAGAACCTTCTTATTAAAGCACAAAAAGGAACGACAGGAAAGAAATAAGTCAAAAACGACGCCACAACACTTCAAAATAGGAGACCTAGTCCTGGTCAAAAGAGATGAGAATAATTGTAAGTTTGATAGTCTTTATGCAGGTCATTTCATAATAATAGGTAAATAACGTTAACTGTAAAATTAAAATAGATAACGGTGAGATCAAGGAGGTGCATAAAAATAGGCTATACGCTTACAGTCCAGAAACACAATGAATTAAGTGATATGTGCAAAACGGGAACAATTATATTGACATTGAACATTTTTTTTGTTATTAGATATAAGGCAATATGTACCAAAAATGTGTATAAATATGTATATTTAAATAATGAATGTAAATAATGTATATATGTACAGTAATCAGTTGATGATGAGACGAAAAATTTTCTTCTTTTAAAGATAAGGTCCTCACTGTCCCGCACCACTACCAGCATAGCGAGGTCGTCCGCAAATATGAAAGGGGTTACACCCTCTGCGTATTGTTGACTCACGTTGACTCATGTGCTCGGCATTTATAGCATCGTGTCACCTTCACCATATCCTTTACCGTGATGTCTACCATCTCCATCATTATTCTTTCTGCCACTAAAAGTGTCATCATGGACCTCCAGATAACAAATTCTACTTTTTCCCCTGTTTGTAATCATTTTTTCAACTACTTCACATGCTTCCTCCCTACCAGCAAATTTCTCCACCGATTCGACGTCTTTTTCTGTGGTTAGGTCATCCATGTCCGCCAGCATCAAACCCTTCTTTACTGTTCCACCTTTTGCCACTACTCTTGTTGCGCATCCTTGTCTTAATGCTACTAAATTCCTGACTTGCTCTGCTATTTTCCTACCTCCACCTAATTCCAGGACGACATCTTCTTGTCTGGTTTGTCTAATATTGTTTATGACGACATCCTGTCTTCCTCCTAGCTCTTCCCTTAACTGTTTTATAAGTTCAGCATAGGGCATGTCCTTCGGTTTTGTGATGATTACCATTCCTTTATTTTCTGTGGCTACTGTTTGCTTTTCCTTCAACGTTTTGCTGTATATATTTGCCGTTATCTTCTTTCCTCTTGCTGCCCACTCTAGCACTTTTCTTAATTTTTCCACCCCTAGCGCTGCTGGTGCTACTATATCTTTTCTCTATCCATTCTTTCCATACCGTCAAACAGCTTCCTGACTGCTGCCAGAAATTTAACAGCCATTGGTTCTTCTGTTCTTATTTGTTTCAGCTTGTGGACAATTTTTTTTTATGTCCACTTTTCCCATTTTCCTCTACTATACATGTTATTTGAGACATAGTCCCAATTCCTCCGTTTTCATCTTCTTCCACGTATAATCCGGGGAGGTCTGGGTACCTTGCACTAAAATCGCCCTTTACTCTTGCGTCAGCAGCATCCTCTGTTACCAATATTGCCACATCGTTTAGTGACCAAAATTCCTTTTTCGCAGATGGTAACCTTATCATAAACCTCCTCTGGCCATTCTTGGTCTAATACTTCAATTATTTCTGCGGTGCCTTCTGCCTTCTCCATTTTCTTATGTTGGTCGTCCATTTACTCTCATCATTACTATCCCCCGTTTCTTTTCCACTGCTATTCTCCTCCACTCTTTCACCTATGTCCTCATTTTCCCCTTCGTTCTTTTCCTTTGCCTCGTCATTTTTCTCCTCTCGAATGTCCTTTTCTTCCTCTTCCGCTATTGTTTCCAGCCTCTCTTCGCCTATAGCCTCCATAGACTCTCCTATCCCTACACTTACCTTCTTTTTTATTAAATATTTTTCCATTTTTCTTCCCACGAGTTAGGTCGATTCTTCGGTCCAGCGAGGCAGTGCGCCCATACTCCGCCAAGGCTGTAATCATCTTCGGTTCACCACCTCCTTAGGGCATCGCTTGAATCCCACTTTTCCCTTTGGGCCATGCACCCCTTCGGCACGATGGTGTTACATCTTAAGGTTAGGGTGGCGATATATTAGAATGATGCATAGTCGCCTGCCCTATGCATATTCATTTGTTCTCAGTGGTTTTTCCACTGGTTTTTGTATTGGTGGAGTCGTATGATAGTTGGGAGTTTTTGCTATTACACAGAAACAGGTTAGGAATTTGGGTAGTGGACAGTGGACAGCTGCTCTTTAGTTGCCTTTTACGACAAGTGGGAGAATCCGTGAAAGTGTTCTACTTGAGCGGCCAGCCTTCACACAGATCATGTATATAATAGATATAATAGGTACTTTCTTTTAAGCGTGCCATACGTCCCGGTTTAACTGGGATGGTCCCGGCACGCCTGTCGGTTTGGTATTTTGTCCCGCTTGTATAAACCAGAAACCACAAACTCAGTAGTGGCCTCTGGTCGTTAGTACAAACCATAGACGTAGGTATATACTAACATATTATGTTAACACATATACGTCTATGGAGCAAACCCGTTGTAAAATGAGTGGTACGCGCGTACCCTGTCCGTACCCAAGCCTGCAGTGCTCGCACCTTGTTTCACTATTTCTTTCGATTCGCTTGCTTTCAGTTTACTCTAATTACTTGCAATGTGATTACATTTCGTTTATTTTAGTGATTGGTGATACGACAACACTTAACCTTGTTTCTTTACTTTATTTCTGAGTTTGGTTTAAAAAGATTATCCTTTTATTAAAAAGCACTATTTTTCAGAGTTTTCATTTCCGCACGGTGGGTGAGCAGGTATTAAAGATCACTTAAAGTGTGCAAAGTACAAGACATTTTTTTAAAAATGATGATACCATTCAAAATAATTTCAGCCAAATAGGCCATGCTCACTTATCACATAGAAATGCATGATGTAAGTTTTAAAACATATGTTTGTACGTCGAAATTGATATCAAAATTCTTTGAATCAAGATTTGAAGTTGCGAGAACCAAATGTAAAACGATAATTTTAAATGTGTGTGCTTTTGCAGAATTTGCTTTTTGTAAGTGTTACCAGCGACACTTCCAATAGAAATCATATAAAACTGGCACCAATTATTTATTGTTAGATACTTTTTACCATTGAAATTGAAAGGTGTATATGCCCAGATAACAATACAAAATAAAAAAAAAAGAAAGTTTGCTCCAAGTTTGCCATGTCAACTGTACACACTTACAGCAAGTTTAAATCAAACTTGCTAGTTAAAATGCGACAATCTTGCTTGGTTTTTATAAAAAATATACAATGTTGATATAACAAACTTGCATAAGATTTGTTTTAACATAGTAGCTACAGTTTTATTACGACAAATTTGACATATTTTTGTTACATTGATAATCTGATAATTTGCCTCCACAATGTTTTAAGGTTGATTATCCGTAAAACCGTGAATGTAGGTATGTACCTAGTAAAGAGAAGAATATATATAAATTTTCACGAATTATTCGTTCGGAACTTATTCGTGAATACAATATGCAACAAATAATTAAAATATAATTTTTATTCATAATTTATTATTTCTTATACAGGGTGGTCCTTAAGTAATTGTACAAACAGAAACCGTAGATTCTGCACTTTAAAATATTAAGATTTAAGTCAACTTACTTTAATAAAATGTTGATATTAAGAAAGATACAGGGTGTTAAAGTGGAAATTTAAAATTTTATTTTTCGCTATAACTTTTATGTTTGTAAATGTTTTTGGACAAAATTTTACAGTTGAATGTTTTTAAGTAGGATAAATTAAAATTTTATACTTACTTTACTGTAACTAATAGAGGGCGCCACATATGCCACATGTGTGGCATAAATTTGCGCTTAACTTTTTTACTCTTTAAGTTAGCTCTATTTATCTTAAAAAATATCAAAGATACATTATTTTTATAAAGAAAAGGTATACTTGTTAATAACCTGAAAATTCAACCGGTTTCGAGATAAATGCATTTTATAAGTCAGTTGCACAATCTTTTTTAGTTTGATATTTGTGCAGTAAAACACTGAATACCTGTAGATAAGCATAATTCATAGTTTATTATTAAGACAACTCAAAGATGATAATGTAACATCACAAAATGCTTTGTTATGGGTGGTAAATGTTTTATTGGAGAAAATATATTTCATCTTCTTCTTTAGATGCCGTATTCAGACCGTCATCATGTTTACAATTTCCCTTTGCTATCGGTTCTTAAGTTTTTATAATGGCGTTGTATTACTTTTTGCTAAAAACCCAAAATATGTGGTTTATGCAAGATGGTATACCATCACATTCTAGAGAGAAGGCAGTTAGAACATACTTAAATACAACTTTTCTGAACGTTGGCTTGGTCGTGGTAGTCCTATTCCTTGACACTATGGTGAGATATTTATATAATTATTTAATTTATAAAAAATCCGAAAAGAATACTTATTATTCACTACGTAAATTGTTCACCCATTTTTATTAGGACAAATAGAAACTAGAGCACAGGTATTGAATAACACATATGTGTCCTGTTTCATAATACTTCAAATCTAACCTGAAAGACCCAGCATTTTTACAAAAACATCATCGTTGTCCTAATAACCAATATTGTTATAAATATAGTAAACACTCAGGCAATTTAGTTCAGCATAATATTAGTTCGTTAGTAAATCATAATAGTCCATTTGTTCGAGATGTAATTATAGTTACTCGTAAGCTGTAACGTAATCATATAAATAAGTAATGTCATCGATAGGTTATTCCGTGTGTATATAAGTAACTAATGAACGAGATACATCACAGTTTAATACATTATTTAACTTCTGCGACAAATAAAATGTAGTTCCATAATATACCATAAGATTTGGATATGTATTCAAAATAATATATTCATCCATTATACATTATAGCCACCACGTAGCCCCGAATCTAATCCGCTTGATTTTGGTGTATGGGGCGCATTAAAACAACATGTCTATAAGAATGCCATAAACATTCGCAAGCAACTATGGGAAGAAATAAATACTGCAGCAGTTTCTTTAGAACCAATGATGCTATTTAATATGAGACGATCTTTTATGGAATATATTGACAAATGAATTAAAGAAAATGGAGGACATATCGAACACTTACTTTGGCAAAAAGTTATGTTATATAGTTTAACTATTTCTTAATTTGGTTTGTAAACAAAATGTTTTGATTATGACTTTAATTTAACATAAAACGTAAAATGTTTGATGTAAAATCCTATTATTCTGTTATTTTGTCAAATCCTATTATTAATTATCTTGCTGATATATTTATTTTATTTAATATTTCGTTAACTATTAACTTTAGTTAAAGGTATTTTATACCAAAATTCAGACGTATTAATGTTTTTGTCTATTTTTTCTTCGTTGCCTGGAGTAATTGCCTCAGATCAGAATTATGCAGCTGATTTTTAAAATGCGATTATCTCAAAAACTATTGAGTTTTAAAGTTATTAACAAGTATACCATTTTTTTGTTAAAATAATGTATCTTTAATATTTTTTATACCAAATACAGGTAACTTAAAGAGCAAAAAAGTTAAGTGCAAATTTATACCACATATGTGGCATAAGTGGCGCCCTCTATCAGTTACATTAAAGTGTGCATCAAATTATAATTTCTTATATTTAAAAGTATCCAGTTGTAAATTTTTATACATAAATGTTTACAAACATAAAAGTTATAGCGAAAAATAAAATTTTAATTTTGCACTTTAACACCCTGTATCTTTCTTAATATCAACATTTTATTACAGAAATTTGGCTTAAATCGTAATATTGTAAAGTGTAGAATCTACTGTTTCTTTTTGTACAATTACTTAAGGACCACCCTGTATATAAATGTCACTTAATTTAATCTAAAATCGTAATTGGAGCTCCTTTGCCTTTACTTTATCTTTCAGCTCTGAAACAAAAAAGTAAGATTTTTGTAAACTTATTAGACCAGTGTCGATCCGGTTTTAAAACGAAAAAAATGGACCATCAAAAAATATTAACCTAAAATTTAATTTTAACCTTTTGTTGTCATGATACTGTAAAAAAAAAGTAGCTGCATTTTGTGACGACAATTGTAATACAAATTTTGGTGGTGTACACAGAAGAGGCCAAAACAAGAACTCAGTGTAGATGTTGTAGGAATTCATTCGAAAATGTATTGTTGGTTTGCCAATCGAAATTGAGGCAGTAATTCTCAAAATATATAAACATTTTCATATCTACACAGTTCGAGTAACTCAGTTGAAGAAATTCTGTAAATGTGTAGATGTGAAATATAAAAACATAGTCCAACATACCAGATTTGGTGAATTATATTATTGGTTTGTGCATGGAAAATTAAATAAATTTGACAAGACTGTGCTACTCATGAAAAAAAGGGAAGCAACCGCAACTGATATTTTGGAGTTAAGAAGATTGAAATCTAATCTTCAAGAACGTATTAACAGCAATTTTCTACCACAAGGAGGGCAACAGTTATTATTGAGAAAACTTTGTAGTAGCCAGGATATTGAAAAATTTGTAACAGAAGTACCTAACTGATTTTTAGCGAAGATCATTTCGTACATTAATTGTGGGAAGACAGTTTCGGCGGAACCGAGATTTTCGAACGGATTGGACTGAATCATGTATTGAAATGGGACGAAATCGAACGATCTGCTGAAACTATAAACACAATACATGGTTCGGGCGATCCACAAAAGATTATTACTGTAACCTTTTTGAGGAGTTGTCACTTTTTAAAGCTTTTATAGCATCAAAGAATGAAGAATGGAATTCGACGACGATGCAAATTGAGTAAGTTGACAAATGGATTTAACTATTTAGGCATGTTCAGGGACAACATATCGATGCACCCAGCCTGGCAAAAATTGTGCAATATATTTTGTGCTTAACAGACACGTCCGCTTCTTTAAACTGTATTTGCTCGATGATGAAATTTGGTAGGACGATACAGGCTGCATGTTGAAGTCTCCGTACGAGCATTACAGTACTGTAAATTAAACTTTAGTGTGACATGCAACGATTTTTACAAAAAATAAAAAATTTTATTTATAAGTACGAATGGTATAAAAAATATATATTTAATTAATAAAAAGTTTGGGCAGCTGCTTAATCGTGTTTTTTTCTACTTTACTCTATCCATCATTCACATTGTCCCGGTTAAGAGTTTCACAATTCGACTGGTCCAACGAAGACTGTAGTAACTCAAATTTTCCACTTTTTGAGTTACGAGCGCAAAACAATAAAACATAATGATATCTTCCCCAGGAAAGAATCGTATCTCAGTAAACGTAGTTATGCAACCAATATTACGTGTAAGAGTTTTATAGTATCTCTGATTTATGAAAAACAACCGTAGAAAATCATCGTATCTTGAGTTACAATAGTCTTCGTTGTTATCTGAGGCGATAGCATAGGTATCGTAACATGAGTTACTACGGTATTCTGCGTTAGTTTAAGGTTATGTTCAAAAGTTTAGTTTTGTTATAATTGCCATAATGTGTTCCAGAAGTGAGTTAATATTGGAATTAGCTGAGAAAGCGTATAAAAACACTGAAACGGATATTTCTTATCGTTCTTTTGAAGGTAAATTTATAATAAACTTTATTTAAAATAATAACAGCAAAGTAAAAACCTACTTATTTTTTAAGGTAAACATATTGCTGAAAGTATTGTAGAAGAAAGCAAATACAAAAAGGCGAATGAGGATCCTGGTGACCACGAGACTTATATTAATCCTGAATGTTCTACAGGTTGGTTTAAATTCCGCATGAAAAAATATTACGTAGGCATTTACCTCATTTTTGTTTAATTTTAGTAAGCTTAGAAGAGAATAAAGCCAATAGGAATGAAAATGAAATAATTGAGAAGGAAAGCGATGAGGAACCATTTCATGCAGACTCTGATACTGACCCAGATTAAATTCCGACAGAAGACAAAAACATCCCTGAAGTAATAATTGAACCTAATAAGAATATAACTGAAGCAACCACAAATAGAAAGAGAAGAAGCAGAGGCAAAATAGAGAGAGTAAGTAGGAAAAGAATTAGAGACGTTAGTAAGTGGGCGGATGAAAAATCTAAAACAAGTCTAAACCTGGGACTTGTAGTAACTATTACTGCAGAACAACGGTCTCGAAGAAATTACTCTCGAGAATATTACTTCTACACTCGCAATGAAAAACAACGTGTTTGCAAAACTATGTTTTTGGAAACCCTTAACGTTTCAGAAACTTGGATCACTACAGCATTAAGGAAACTGAAAGATGGTGGATCATTAGAGGAAGATAAACGTGGAAAGCACACTAACAGACCACATAAACTATTACCAGAACTTATAGACAACGTAAAAAATCACATAAATCAGTTTCCTGTAGTACCTTCCCATTATACCCGTAAGAATACGATGAAGATGTACCTTGAAGAAGGGCTAACTATCCAGAAAATGTACCGATTGTACAACGAGCATTGCGAAAAAAATAACATCACTACAGCTGCCACGTCACGCCAGTATAGAGATATTTTCAATGAACAGTTCAATATTGGGTTCTTTAAACCAAAAAAGGACCAGTGTACTGTTTGTTCTGTTTTTAATATGGCTAGTGATGCTGAAAAAGCAAAATTGCTCGAACAATATGAGTCCCATATGAAAAACAAAGAAGTTGTCAGAAACTTAAAAGACATAGACAAACAGCTTGCACTAGATGATAAGAGCTTGTGTGTGGCTTGCTTTGACCTTCAAAAGGTTTTAGCTACCCCTTTGTCTAACGTAAGTGATTTTTACTACAAAAGCAAATACTCTACATATAACTTTACAGTTTATGATGTTGGAAATAATCAGGGTTACTGCTATGTATGGCACGAGCAGGTGGCCAAAAGAGGTCCTAATGAAATTGCCAGTTGCCTCTGGAAATTTTTAGATTTCAAGGCACAACAAAGTGTTAAAACGATAATATTCTACTCAGACAACTGTGGGGGACAAAATAGGAATCGTTTTGTGTTTTCGATGTTTGCTTTTGCTGCAGCTCATTTTCATATTGATACTGTTCACAGATTTCTGGAAAAAGGCCACACTCAGAACGAGGGTGACAGTATGCATGCTGTTATCGAAAATGCAAAGAAAAGGCAATCGATTGTATATGTGCCAGAACAGTGGGTTACATTAATTAGAATGGCTAAAACTACAGGAAGAGTTTATGATGTTACGGAAATGTCCCAAGATAATTTTTTTAATTTTAAAAAACTGACTGATACCGAGAATTGGAAACTTGACAACGAAAAGAAATCAATAAAAGTTAGCAAAATACGAGAAATAAAATTTTCCATGAACACCAAAATTCTATAATGTTTAAATACGAATTTGATGATGGTTTTAGAGGTTGTGACATAAAATTAAATTGAAAATGCAGAGGACGACCTTCCACTACTATCAAATTTCCACCGAAACTGTATGATGCACCATTACCAATTGAAGAAAAAAAGCTAAAAGGATTACTGTGGCTGTGTAATACCGGCAAAATACCCACAATGTACCATGGATTTTATAAAAATCTTAATTCAAAGAGTTATGTACCTCCTAAAGTCGAGCTCGAAGTTGATTCAGTTGAGAGCGAAGAAGAGTCGGATGAGGAAAATTGAATTAAAATATAAAACTGCAAATTATATCAGTAGCTTCTTCAAAATGTAGCATTTTATATAAATAAAGTTAAGAAACAAATAATTCTGGTATTTATTACTTTAAAAATATCTCCATCGAAAACTATAGTAACTCATTCAAAAGTCACTTATGACCATTTCTGTCTTAAATATGTTTTACCCTTGTAAGATCATTATTAAAAGTATCACTTAATGCTATAAAAACACCCATTTAATAGATTAATGAATTTTGGTAACAGTGTAAATACATTTTTATAATTATCTCAATTACATAAAAAATGAGTTACTACAGTCTTCGTTGGACCAGTCGAATTATACTGATACTGATTACCGCATGTCTAAAGCCGACGACTCACGGTACAGCGGTGTCGTTCGACATAATCGGACAGCGGCGTTGTTCAATTTGTTGGCATATCTCGGCATATCTGGTGCGCCCACACACCGTACTGCGCCGCAGTATTTGTTCGGTTCTCGACCATGTCAAATCAAACAATCATTTTAGCGTCTCTTGCTTTGTGTATAATTAAGCGTAAAAAGAGACCTACAATGAAACCTAGATTTTGGTGCAAAGAATAGCTTATGAAAAGGGATGCACTTAGTCATGCCAATTTAATAGCTGAGTTGCGATTACATCCAAACGATTGGGGAAACTACCTTCGCATGGAACTAGTTACGAGGAGTTGTTATCAGCGGTAACTCCTCTCGTTACAAAAAATGACACAATACACCACATGAAAGATTTTCGGCAACTTTAAGGTAAGTTAAAAAAATTCATTTTAAGAACACTTTTTATTTTTTTTAATTGGAAATTTAATTGGTATTCGAAAAAAATTATGCAAAATATTCTATTTATTTATTTTTTAGACTTTTGGCGACTGGAAGAAACTAGGAAGATTTACAGTTTTCTACTATCATCTCCTCCCAAGCATAGCGTCGTTGCGCGAGCAAAATCTGCTATGTGTAGAAAACTAAATTTTACAGGGGAGACATAAAACTGTTTTGTTTGAAAATGGTACGTTGTGTAAGATAGTTGTTTATGGAAGATATATGTAGAATAATCATATGGTTAATGTAAAAGCGTATTTTACTAAGTCTGAAATAGGCACTGAGATTTATTTTTGTTTTTGTGAAAAAAAAATTACATAGCAGATTTTACTTGGGAGATTTTAGTAAATATCAGATTTTGCCTAACATGTTCAAACAAATTGTTTCTTTTATTATTGATTTAAAAATAAAACAAATGAACATCCAACTATATTTATTGAGAATTAAACAAAAACAGAAACAAAAATTAGAAATTTCTAAACGAAACATTAAATTTACTGAAACATTTTGTAGTTTAGTTTGAACTTATTTGTGTGTCAAACTGTCATAGAATGCATGACTTTCCCGGTCTATAAATCTTTTGAGATCTTGCAAATTATCATATTTTTGCTTGTCAATAGGTCGAGGACTATCATAAAGCTTAGGTATAGGGTTGAAGAGTGTGTTAGGGCGTCTTTGTGGCAGCAAAGCATAGTCCTCAGGATGTCGAAGTTTGAAGTATACACACCCATCAGGAGTGTATTTGAGTGCTCGTATGTCGACAACTCGTGGATCTCCTACAGACTTCCCCGGTCTTATGCTTTTGAAATTTGATGGGACACTTTCATAGTTTAAAAAAAAACTCGTAATGTACTTGATTCACAAAATAAGGCTGGCGCGGTCGTGCTGATTTCATTAGTGTTACATAGTGAGATGGCGTCCATATTGGAGCTATGAACACAGATTCCAGTGTCGAGTGAACCGAGTCTACTTCCATCATAGTATGACCAGATTCAAGTATGATCTGCTGAATTGTGATATTCAATTCTTTAGCCAGATCACTTAGAGCACTGCACAAAACTTTGTTTCGGTTCTGATAATTGCAACCATCGGATACCAAAACGAACTCTGTATAACTACGCGGACAGTTACGAATGAAGTCCACAATACATGACGTAAATTCGTTTGATGATACCTGGCCATCGGCTACGTGACATACGTACATGAATACATCTCTTGATTTTAGGTTATATAATGTAAAATTATACAACTGAAGTTTATGCCTATAGTAAGCAAGAGATGCGAGCAGTTTTGGACTCAATAGAACACACTGCAAATCCATCGTTACTACAAGTCTTGTTTCTGAAGCAGACTCTTTTGCAGCTGCGTTGGCTTCACGTGCTTCATTCTTCATTACAATGTGAAGATCATACTCGGACTTGCTTACATTTCTAGTTTCAAACTCAACACACTTGTCGCATTGGTCTTTGCGAGGATGATGTATGGAGATTTTCTTTTTATTTAATATTTGGCACATAATCTTACGTGACACTGAATCAATATTATTTTCTACAGACCAGTGTTTGTAGATTTTGTGCATATTATTGTATGATTTAAAATTACTTTCAACATACTGATATTCTGTCTGACTCCTGCAATAATGATTTGGAACTTTCGGTAAGAGTTCAATCCAACTTTCAACATTTTTACGATTAATTTCTGATTTTGATACAGAGTTGCTTTCTTCTTCTACAGCTGGCTCTGTTACATCGTTTGTGCCTGTAGTATTTGCTGGTGCCGTCCATCGTAAAAATGTATAACTACCAAGATTAAGTGTGTTTAGAAAAAACATTCGACACACAAAGATTCGATTGCCTGACGAAGGTGATTTTAAATGGCAATCACGTGAACAGGTTTTCTTCGGTTCGACGTTGTTTTGATTACCTCTTTTTCTTTGTTTCGGAGAGTGTATGTCAACATTACTTTGTACGAAAACTCTTTTTGCCTCCCAACTTGTTAAATTCCAAAACATAACGTTAATCTCTTTTCTTTCGTCGTGTGTTATTTGGGCACATAAATGAGTTCTTTTTGTTTTCTGTTGGACATCGTCATGTTTACATCTTGGCAGTACACCTCTCTCCTGTCTTTCTACTGCCTGAGTTATCTTTCCTTTTTCATTTTTCTCGAAGCCAATGTATGTTTTTCCCATCAATCGATTCTTTTTATCTGTCCGTCTCTTATAAGCTCTTTTCCTGGATAACCTAGTAATGGATTCCTCAGTTTGGTAGACCGCAGCTATGTCCTGGGGTTGGTCGACCGTAGGTGTGTCCTGGGGTTGGTCGACCGTAGGTGTGTCCTAGGGCTGTTCGACCACAGCTGTGTCGAGAGGTTGGTTTACCGTAAGCGTGTGTTTAGGTTGATTGACAGCAGTCGTGTCCTGGGTCTGATAGACCGCAGTTGTATTCTCAGGCTTGTCGACAGCTGGTTTGTCTGAAGAAACAAGTTATTACAATATGCACACACTGCACCATAGAACAGATAAGTTGTGTTGCGTGGTAGCGACGCACGGCCGCTAGAGTTTATAAATAATGGACTGATAGACCGCAGTTGTATTCTCAGGCTTGTCGACAGCTGGTTTGTCTGAAGAAACAAGTTATTACAATATGCACACACTGCACCATAGAACAGATAAGTTGTGTTGCGTGGTAGCGACGCACGGCCGCTAGAGTTTATAAATAATGGACTGATAGACCGCAGTTGTATTCTCAGGCTTGTCGACAGCTGGTTTGTCTGAAGAAACAAGTTATTACAATATGCACACACTGCACCATAGAACAGATAAGTTGTGTTGCGTGGTAGCGACGCACGGCCGCTAGAGTTTATAAATAATGGACTATTCCAATCCAACGCCAACTGCGAACGCGGACGGCAGCGAAAAGTTTATAAATCGCCCGTATAATACTGCATTGTGTGTAAAAAGTACATACTCAGTCAAATTCATAATGAAATTAACACAAAAGAATGTATTTTTAATATAAAAGTGCCTAAAATATAGTTACAGCGGAGAATTTAATAAAGTTAAAATCTGTTAAGTGCACGTAGTCTCTCAACTTTTACAAAGAGCAATTTCGGTTATATGCAATTTTAGTACTTAGCAGATTTTACCTCACCTGAACACATAGCAGATTTTAACCAAAAGTTTATAACTTGGTTAATTCTATTCATAGCCTAGAGCAGATTATACCAATGTGTTAAGAATTAAATTTTGGGAATTTCTGTGCTCATAACTCAATTTCACCAAAAAGTGTACATAGCAGATTTTGCTCGCGCAACGACGATAGGCAAAATAATACCTGAAACTTGTGGTGCTATTTATTCAGTTCTTCGTGAGGAATATTTGAAAGTAAGTAAAAACGGTAATAAATCTTCTTTATATTTTATTGAGACTATTATACTATAGTGTACATACAGGCTAACAGAAAAAAAAATTTAATTGATGCAAAAAAAAATAAAAGTAGTTAAGAAATATATATAACTCAACTAAACTTACTAATTATTATTGTTATCGTTAAAAGTGGAAGAAGTTCAGATGCTGAATATAGTGGATTATTTTGACCGACATTATGAGCTTCTAATTGTACATAAGTAGTATCTGTCACCGTGCTGACAAAATAATTATATTGAATTCGAGAATTATTGGTAACACTTGAAATACTTGATACTGGCTGCAATCGCCATCCTGTGCATAAAATATTACTTTCGGCTCAAAATAGAACGTCATTTATTAGTTTTTCTGCGATTATTCTTTAACTATTGGGAAGCCCCCTTAATTTTACGGCTACATTATCCCCAAAAATATCAAATCTATCCTTTTCTCTTTGAACAACTGGCGCTTTTTCTTTATAGATGGAGATTTGGTAGATGAAGGAGTAGCACAACTGATAGTGTCGAGTCTTGAGACAGTTATTGGTGAAAAATTGTCATCGCCAATTGGGCTTCTTAAATTAGTCACCTAAAAAGTGAGTAAACTTATATTATTGTGGATTCATGTTGTTGCCAGAACTCGATATCCAGTTCACCTTTTATATAAACATTTTAATGTATTAGGTAGGTTGAATATTTTTACAAATACTGTTTTTTTTTAGTTTCCAAAAAATGAAGAGGAATGGAAGAATGTTGCAAAATTGGTTGAAGAAATGTGGCACTTTCCACGCTGTTTAGGTGCTATAGATGGAAAGCACGTCCGAATTATTCCACCAGCTCACTTAGGCTCTTACTTTTACAATTATAAAGTATTTCACAGTATAGTTCTTATGGTTATAGCGAATGCAAATTATGTACTGCAATATTGGTACCAATAGAAGAATTTCGGATGGGGGTGTGTTAAAAAATAAATACTAAATTTTATGAGAAATTGGTATCCGGAAGTCTAAACATACCTCAACCGGCAAAAATTTAACCTAGCGAACGAACTCTACCTTATGTTTTTGTTGGAGATGATGCTTTTTCGTTAGGACCAAACTTACTGAAACCATTTCCTCATACAAATGTAGGAAAAGAAAAAACCATTTTTAATTACAGATTGTCACGTGCGCGTCGCATAATTGAAAATATATTCGGAATTTTAGCTGCTAGATTTCGAATATGATAGACCAACAAAAAATAATCCAGACAAATTCATATAAATACTTAGGAACAGTAATCAACAACAAAGGAGACATCGAGGATGATCTTAACAACAGAATGGAAAACACAGGAAAACTATTCCAAGCCTATAAATAGAGGATTCTTTAATAACAAAGAAATATCAACAAAGACCAAGATGACAATATACAAAACAATATGTAGACCTACAGTGACATATGGAGCAGAAAATTGGATATTAAACAAAAGACATCAGAGCAGAATTCAGGCAGCAGAGATGAAATACCTCAGAAGAACGATAGGAGTAAAAAGAACTGATAGAATCAGAAATGAAGAAATAAAAGAAAGACTCAAAATCAAACCGATACTCGAGTCAATCAAAGAGAAAAAATTGGCATGGTTCGGACATCTAACCCGGATGGACAATAATAGACAAGTTAAAAGAGTGTGGGACGCCAAACCAATAGGGAAGAACAGAAGAGGAAGACCCATTAAAGAATGGAACAGTGACATCTCGGAGATACTGCAGAGTAAGGGTAAGACTTGGCAGGAAGCAACACAGATGGCATCCAATAGGAAGGAATGGAGAAAGTTCGTTAATAGCTAGGACACCTCAGAAGACTGTCAAATATTGTAATGTAATGAATTGTATTTTAAACGGCCCAACACCGAAAGGTACAAATGGGTCTACTGATTAAGTAAAGTAAGATTTCGAATATTTCATACATGCTGCGTTGTACATAATTTTTTGCGTAATACAAGTCCAAAAGGATATACTCCTCAACACCATTTGAATCATGAAGACGAAGAATCTGGAACATTTCCACCAGGACTTTACCTGGACAGGACAGGAATTACTTCAGATGGTTTAAGAAATTTAGAAATCAATTCTAGTCCTAAGAGTTCAACACAGGTCGCAAAAATTACAAGAGAAAATTTTATGGCATATTTTAATAATGAAGGGTCTGGTTGGCAAAATAAAGTTGTTAGAATGAATTTTTTTGATTCACTTACCTCTTCTTCATCAGATAGATTTAAAATAGCTCTTCGGGGTACATCCTGAACATTTAAAAATGAAAGCAACGGAAAATACCAAAATTTAAGTTTATAAATCTCGTCTGTCCCTGCACCCGATTTACTTGACTGCAATACTAATTTTAATTCTCTTTTATAGGATGTTCTAAAATTGTTAATTTTTTTTTTCTTACATACTCTTCATTCGCATCTTTGTTTACTTCTTGGAACTTTAAAACTAGAATGTCCATTGCCTGTTTTCGGGCTTTTCTATCGTAATACGTTTTACCCTTAATTCGCCATAAGCATTTTTGTTCTTTATATAATTCAAAAAACTCAAAAATGAAGCCATGTCGATTTTCTATATGATCAAAGCAAGTGTGTAGTTAAAAATGTATTTTTGCAGTATCGACAAATTGTAAACGGTTACACACGCTTAACAAATTGATGAGATCAACTCTGCAGTACTACAGCAGACAGGCCAGTCCATTGTACAAGGTCAGTCTGTCTGCGATCAAATTGTACGATTTCATTGGATGCACAGTCACACACGATCAAAATCCTTGTCAATTCGTCGAACTCGATGAAGTTGAACGACGCCGCGGTACTGTGAGTGGCCTGTTTAAGTCTTCAACAATATGCGTAACTTCAATATTGCGTATCATCTTTATCGCTGAAATATCCGGTGTCAGTATGCGGAGAGTTTTTTGTCCTTAACATCGCCGTACTATGAGGATAGAAACATAATTTCAACCATTTAAATAATACTGTTGTGGGGAAGACTACATGCTGATTCCTCACAATTTTCATTATCAACATATTTATCGTTACGTAAAAGCGACAAAATCAATTAGAGACCTACTTATTTGACACAAGGAAATAGCGTTCTCACTAATAAATTACTTCCATTCAGTATATTGTTATATATAATTAATAATATAATCTATGGACCCATTTTTTCCGGTACTCGCATACAGCTCAGAAACCTGGACACTCACTAAAAGAGAGGAAACGTTGTTAGCCACCTTCGAAAGAAAAATCTTGCGACACATATATAAGGGCACAAAAGAAAACGGAATATGGCGAAGAAGATACAACTCTGAACTATACAAAATATGTATACCAGGATCCGGATATTATAACATTCATTAAAATAGGACGGCTGCGTTGGATAGGACATGTAGAAAGAATGGAAGAAGGCGAAATTCCAAACAAAATATTCGAACAGATGCCAGTAGGAAAAAGAACAAGAGGAAGACCGAAGCATAGATACTTAGAACAAATAGAAAATGATATTACAACCTTAAAAATAAAAAAACTGGAGAAACAAAGCACGAAACAGATCAGAATGGAAAAGAATCCTGGAACAGGCCAAGACCCAAAAAGGGTTGTCGAAGGGTTGTTGATGTTCATGATGGACCCATTTTAATATTACTTTAGTATAAAACGCCTTTTTCGTGTTGACAATAGTTCATATTCAAATAATAAAAGGGAAAATCCCAGTGGTTGGCTGTACACCATGGTTTAAAAAACTCAAAATAAAGTAAAAACTTTTGATTATAATTTGTCAAGAATTTCTTTCCAGTCATCCCTATCCATGGCCTTCCTCCACCAAGCGTGTATTCCCATATTTCTCATGACTTCATCGATGTGATCAAGGAACCTTATTTTGGGCCTTTCTCTTCTTCTCTGACCAATGAGTCTAGCAAGGTGCATTTTTTTACCTAGGTTTTTCTTTTTCTTCCATCCGCATTACATCCACCCACCCACCCACCTTAGACGTCCTATGTTAATATATTTTATAAAAGAAAGAATACCGTTGAAAGAATAATGTTGTTAATATAAAAAAAATAAAATCACGCAAGATGGGCCTCTAGTATTTCTTAAAAAGAAATATAATATTAAGTACACCTAATTACTTTTTAATCATAGCGTTTTTACTTTCTGTTCTCTAGGTGTCAGAGTTAAAACACACCAGTAAAAGATGCCATAAACTAAGTTTTACTATCTTTACCTAAATTTTAAAAAGCTTAGAATGTATTTTCTCCATTATTTTATATTTTATATGTGTGTTATTAATGTTGAGTATCAATGCTTTTATAAATAATCTCAACGACTAGTAAGTTGCACTGAAGAATTGTGATATTTTATAAATATTTACATTATATATATATATATATATATATATATATATATATATATATATATATATATATATATATATATATGTAAATATATATATATATATTTACATAAATATATATATATATATATATATATATATATATATATATTTATATATATATATATATATATATATATATATATATATATATCTATATATATATATATATATATATATATATATATATATATATATGTAAATATATATATATATATATATATATATATATATATGTAAATATATATATATATATATATATATATATATATATATATATATATATATTATATCTTTTTTCTTATTATATATTATATATTTCTTATATATATATATATATATTAATAACGCCAAAAAGGGACAGGACGAATCCATCCTTTATTGCAAAGAATCTACAATTAATAACAAAACTAAGGGTATAAAATTTGATTTTATTAATAAAATATCTACAAATATATAATCTTTGATCGTCTTTGTACATGTAATACAAGAATAATAAATTTTAACCATCAATTTTGATGCCTAACAACCTTCTCTATATGAATCACATCCAGCCAAATGATACACTCAGCGTTTATAAATTTTGGTGTCAATACTAAAATCTGTACAAATTTCTTTGCATCTAACACAATGATAATATGATAATATTTAAGTGGAAATTTCCGGTAACACTCCACGATTTCCACTTGGTTCAACTGTTATTATTGATTCTAGTTGCAAAATTAGGAAATTTTCAATAACGGTTTGAGCTGTAACATAAAAATATAAAATTAATATTGTGTTTGCTTTCATTCAAAATTTTAAATACTGTTAAATAATATAAAAAGTATTATACGAGTCCAAATTTTAACTTAGTAATCTAGGCTCCTAACACTTGTCATTTATCTATTATTATATTTATTTATCCTTCATTTAATTAAAATATTTTATATATTTATTTTATCATTACTCCTAATCGTCCCAAAGCAAATTTCTTTGGTTCTTACTATATTGTAGGTCAAACATAACATGTATTAAAAGAACAAAATATCGGAGAGAACCACAAAAAAACAAACGCTGGATGTTAAAAAATGAAAGATGGATTATTCAGGGCAAAAATATAAGAAAAAATAAGCTGGGTCATGAAAGGAACTCCTAATAATATTTGGAGAAATATAGTTAGAATTATTAGAGATATTTCAATTAAAAAACGCGAAAAACCCTTAGAACACAAGTTTATGAGTAAAGAGACAGTGGTTGTCAAATGAAATCCAAGAAAAAATAGAAAGGAGCAGAAAACTGAATAAAGTGTGACGAGACAATAAGTCTGAACTCAATCTCCAAAATTTTAAAGTTGCCAAACAGGTGGGAAAGTAGCTGTAACAAAAAGAAAAGGAGAAGCGTATAAAAATTGATACGATGAACTTGATACCAGAGGGTGAAATAAAAATATATGAAACAGCCAATCAGAGAGCAGAGAAAGCAAATGAATGTACTCGGATTTTATGGATCTAAAACCAAAATAGTAAAATACTAGTGCACGAAAAGGATGTCAAAAAGCAATATAATATATATATATATATATATATATATATATATATATATATATATATATATATATATATATATTTGGATATAATGGACAATTTGGACAAATTTGGATATAATTTTTGTTATTATATAGAATGTTTTTAAAAAATAATGTTGCGTTTTCGCATGAATGGCGGAATCTGTTAAGAAATCCATGAAATACACTTTTATGGATTATGAGATTTATTTCAAAATTAAGAGTACAAAAGTAGTAAAACTAAATAAAATATTTGTAAAAACCTATAAAACTTAATATTACAATGTATAGAAGCTGTCAAAATATGCAGAATGTAAATGTACATTGGACTTTTGACACACATATATATGATGCATGTGGCTTTTATATTGTCTGCATCTTTTTCTTGACTTTTCAGGGTGGCGCATTACGATGTGGTTCACTTTATCAGTTCTCATCTCTTTCCGTAATTCTGAATTTGTTGGCCTTCCTCGTCCTTTGTATTTAAGAGCTGATATGCCTTAATCTTCGCTAGCTGAGAATAAATTACTCTCCTGATTCTCCTGATTTTATTAGCGCCATAACAATATAAGAGCAAAACTGGAATTGCGATATGCATTGACGATTGTACTGTCTATAGTATTTATAAAAAAGGCTACTGCCATTTTTTTGTCGTATTGTTTTATTAGAAATGGCTGGTCTACACTTACTTCTTTTCGTTGTTTTCTATCATACCTTTTACCTACTGAATTGGATTTATGAGTATATTATTTGACATAATAATAACGATTGAATTATCATTCCATTTGACTACATAAATTTTGGATTTTAAATCATATCTAAATTCGAAAGCACCTGTCCCCTTTTTTTAAATCATTTGAACTATCTAAAGGACACTTTTGGATTCTATTTTTCCGCACAGTTTCTGTGGCGTATATACTATTTTCAGTAATATATTGAAATAGTTTAGACGAAAAAAAATTGTCAAAAAATATTCAGTGTTGAGAAGGAAATTCAAAGCCATTGTAATACTGCTTTCAGTCCCATATCACTATGTTCTCATGCTCCAGCGTATAGATTAAACTGAAACAAATATCTGTCTTGACCACAAAGACACCATATTTTAAAACCGAAGCGAAAAGGTTTCCCTTTGATAAACATTTTTGCGTAGCGTCTACCAAAATAAGGAACCATTGTCTTATCTTGCGTGTTAAGTTGAGGATTATCGGATACATGTATTTTTTTATATTGCGAAATCATTGAAAAATGATGTCAATTATTGTCCTTGACATATTTTAAAATTTGAGTATTTTAAAATCTTCTTCCTCTTTGTAAGCAATTCCGCTTGTTCATTGGCGAATTAATACCTCTATGTAAGGTTGTCACTCCATTTTTTGAACGGACGTCCGATACTTCTACCGATTGGTGACTTATCTCTTGCTATTTTGACGTTTATACACTGTACTTTACATTTTTTTTAATGTCTTCACTTCTCTTTCGATCTTTCAGCGTATTTCCTGTAATTCTTCTCAGTACTCTCATCTCTACCGTTTCCAGTAGCCTTTGTGTTGTGGCTCTGTCAGGTCTTGTTTCTGAAGCATATCTAATTATTGGTCTTACACTGGCTTTATAAATTCTTGACTTCATCTCTTGACAACCGAGTGTTTCCAATCACTGTCTCTCTCCTTCCCTCCCACCACCAGAGGCAAACCATCTAACCGCAGCTAATCAATTGTGACTCAGTGTTTGAGATACCTCGGCCTAGCTTGCACGTATTTTTGCATTATAAAAGCGTACGTGTTGTGAAATTTTAATTGTCGTAGTTGACTTTCATTGATTTGCTTATATCCCTTCTGATTTCTAAAGAAAAGAAGAGCCATATTATTGGAGAGACGCTTGTTAAACCGTGTTTGTTAAAGGCAGCTAATATTATTCTTGGAACGCAGAGTAAGCAAAAGTTATCTCAAATACCTCTTTCTGACAATCCTGTGAAACGTCGCATTGATGATATGGTCGAAGACATACAAAACCAGGTAGTTGATGAAGTAAAACAATCGCCATTTTTTGCTATTCAGCTAGACGAGAGTACAGACATAGCACAATGTTCTCAGTTAATTGTTTATGTTCGGTATATTGAAAACGAAAGAATGAAAGACGAGCTACTCCTTTCTACAGAGTTAGAGACCACGACAAAAGCTATTGATGTTATGAAAGCAGTGTCAGACTTTTTTGGCAAACATGAACTCTCTTGGTAAAAACTGATCGGTGTATGGACGGATGGCGCGCCTTCAATGCTTGGTTCTAGTTCAGGATTTGTATAATTAGTAAGAGAGAAAAATGCTGATGTGACTGGGATACATTTTTATATATATCGACAAGCCTTGGCAACAAAAACTCTTTCAAATGAACTGAATTGTGTCTTAAAGTTGTGTATTAAAGTAGTGAATTACATAAAAAACAGTGCGTCGAATACTCGACTATTTAAAACTCTTTGTGAAGAATTAGGAAGTGATCACAAAACACTGCTATTTTATACAGATGTACGATGGCTCTCAAAAGGAAACATGTTGGCAAGATTATTTGACCTTCGAGATGAAGTAATCACCTTCTTGGAACTGCAAAAGCAAAATGAACTAGGCGTGGCCTTCAAAAAACATCGTACCCAAGTAATATTGGCTTATTTGTCAGACACCTTTGACTCGTTGAACAGCCAACCTAAAACTGCAGGCTGGAGACTGCAGTTTTAGGAAATATAGTTACTCATCGTGATGAGATCAAGAAGTATATTGAGAAATTGCAACTTTGGAGATGTAAAATATCAGCAAACCCTTGAAATTATTCAACATTCCCTAAAGTAGAGTCAATCTCAGAAGAAACACGTTTGAAGGACATTCATGAAAGATCAAGTTTGAAAATCCAAATATCAAACTATTTGGAGAGCCTAATTGAAGAGTTCCAGAAATACTTACCAAACACTTGTAACGATAGTATTTTCAGAATGTCAATTGACCCATTCCATGTCAACATAGACTCCCTGCCTGAATCACTTCAAGAAGATGCTTTGCAAATAAAACATGATTCCTCTGCCAAATACAACTTTGATATAATGGACAAACCTTCATTTTGGTTAAAATATTTCAAAATGTATCAGGGGAAGCTCTTCGTTTATATTTGCCTTTTTCAAGCGTCTATTTGTGCGAAAAAGCATTTTCAACGCTTCCTATGTCCATACAATTTGTTATTAAGGGGTGGAAGACACTAACATTTCAACAAAAGGGGGCGTGGTACAAAAAAGTTTGGGAACCCCTGGTTTAGATAATCTAATAATCAGGATTTCATACTTTTCTTTTGAAAAGTAGGGTTGTTGGTACACCTATTAAAATTAACTATTGAGAATTGTATTTACGGGAAAAATATAAATACAACGAAAAATTTTGTCATTTACCGTACTACTATTTGTTCGTCTAATGTCAAATAAAACGCCTAGTAAAACTTATATAATATTTCGGAATATTTTAAGGAACATTTCTATGACTTTAAATTTATAATTTTATTTTTAATACGTTAGCTTATGTCTTCGGTAATTTGCTCAATTTTACATTTTAATTTCTACTATTTTAACCGTATTCTTTAGCATATACGAGGAGTACAGTAAAAGTTTTGCACAAATATTACATTTATTGAAAATTATTCTATTATTTTTTAAAGTATTTGCTTTTATCATCAATATACTTTTCTATTCGAACAAAAAAATCAAGTACATACAAATGAAAATTCGCGAAAAAGTTTGTAAAAATATCGTTTTGGAAATTTTTTCATGGGAAATCCAAAAACTTTCTTAAAATTTGGTATGCAAAATATGAAGTTAATCTCAATTATAAATGCAGATGTGCAAATTATTAATACAAATTTGGCCATTTTTCGCATGTATTTGTAAATAGTATACAAAATACGAAACAAGCTATATAAGGCTTCCAGCTACACGAAATTAAAGGAACTAAAACCCAGTTCTTTAAATCTGACCTTTACTATACACATCATATAAAGAGTTTCTAAACTTTTTTGAAATTCCCGAGTAGGTATTAAATCAAATTCAGAGTTTAAACTGGATATGAATTATAAATGAATTTTCGAAATTTAGGAAAATACCTGGTAAGAAGAAAATGGGAAAGGTAAACTCATCCCAAAAAGACGGTAAAACCACATGCGAAAATTAGAGATCATCAATCCACATCGATTACGATCCTGGTCTACATCATCCTAAAAAGAAAAAAAAAGTAGTAGATAGAATACTCAGAAAAACTTAGAAACAAAGTTTTAAATGAAATCAAATGGACATTTATCAAATATACGCATAATAATTAAAGAAATTAAAAAAAATATAACATTTGGTTTTACCCCTTAAAAACTTAAAAAAAAGACAGTGTACCCAGATAAATCGTATGGGCAATATAAAGGGAAAATACGGATTAACTTATAAATAAAAAGCTAGTTCAAACTGACCAAACAAGTGATTGAAAAGATATTCGTCAATTGGGCTTAACTATATTTCTACTTATACTCAGTGACATTAGAAGTGTTACACCCAGAAGGAGTAATTTCTTGAACTTAATTTTTTGGCAACAGAATGACTATAATTAAAACATGCTATGATAACAATACCAGTGTTTTATCTCTTCTACTTTTTGTAAAAATAAAGTTTTATTATCTAAATTTTTTTGTAAAGAGACCGACTTGTGAAAACCAGTTCGTATAGAAATTTTTAGTTATTATTCCTCAATTATTCCTCAGTCTAATTGTATTCAGTGTAAGAAAATGCCTTGAGTTCGAATACACCATAATTACCACCGTGTTAGCGATTTTGACAGGGGTAGAATTATTGCGTATAAAGATATGGGTTTGTCGTATCGCGAAATTGGCCGTCGTGTTAATTGTACGGCAATGATGGTTATGCGTGTCTCTCGTGTGTGGACAAACAAAGGTAGAGGAACACGAAGAAGACCAACTGGTCAACCAAGGCGTACCACAGAGCGTCAAGATAGGCGCTTTAAATTACTGGCTCTGCGCGACCGTTTTGCTACTGTGCGTCAAATTGCTGACCAATGGTTTGGAGTAGTAGGTAGATTTGTTAGTATGCGTACACTATACCGTCGCATTCGAGCCTTTGGACTGGTTTCATTCCGCCCATGACTAGTGCTTCCTTAGACTGCGGACCACTGTCGTCAACGTTTGAATTGGTGCAGACAACGGCAACATTGGGTAGCAGAATGGCGTAATGTAGCATTCAGCGATGAATCACGATTCTGTTTAGGAATGCATAATGGTCGTAGGATGGTAAGACGCCGCCGTGGAGAACGACGAGATATCGGGTTTGCTGTTGAGAGGCATGTATACAGGACAGTTGGAGTAATGGTTTGGGGGGCTATTGCCTATGGTAACCGATCACCATTTGTGTTTATTCGAGGCAATACCACAGCTGCGCGTTATGTTAAAGACATCTTACAAACCACTTTACTGCCTTATCTCGACGGCCGTCGAGACGTCCTTTTTCAGCAAGACAACGCGCGTCCCCATATTGCTCATCAAACTATGGACTTTCTTCAAGAAGCTGGCGTTAATGTGTTGCCACGGCCGCCACATGCTCCGGATTTAAATCCTATCGAACATGTATGGGATATGATGGGAAGGAGACTGTCCACTTTGCACCATCCTCCACAGACTCTGGTACAGTTAATACATGAAGTTTAAGTTGCTTGTTGGTCTATATATAAATGAAAGCAAAACAAAATATATGGAGTGCACAAAATCGAATCAACATGAGAATCTGAAGGTAGACAACCATACCTACAAATATGCCTCCACTTTTCCCTACCTAGGCTCAATAATAAATGATAACATTAACATCAGTCAAGAAATACAAGCATGGATTCTTAGAGGTAATAAGTGCTTTTATGCATACAAAGACTTAATGAAAAGTAAGTTACTGAATCGTGAGTCTAAGCTTAGAATCTACAAAACAGTAATTAGACCAGTGGTCACATATAGATGTGAAACGTGGACCCTCTCAACCACTGATGAAAACCAACTGAGAATATTTGAGCACAAAATACTAAGGAAGATATTTGGAACAACCCAATGCAGCGATGGTTCGTGGAGAATTAAAATAAAGCATGAGCTGGATGAACTAATGCAGAGCGCAGATATTGTTAGATTTGTAAAGTCACAAAACTAAACTGGCTTAGTCCTAGAAAGAATGCTAGATAATCGAGCAGTAAAAGTAGTCCAGAGATGGAAGCCCCAAGGAAACAGAACAAGAGGAAATCCCCGTAAAAGATGGATAGACGACGTAGAGAGGGATCTTAAAACCATGAACATCAGGCAGTGGCGAAGGAAAGTATCCGACAGGGCAGAATGGAAGAACATTGTTAAGCAGGCCAAGACTCACAAAGGGTTGTAGCGCCATTAGAAGAACAAATACATTATACAAACAAATAATACAAAAAAAAAACATACAAAACAGCATTTGATTTTCCGAGGGTAAAAACAACCACCCTTAGATTTTTTCAACCAAAAGCAGGCTGTTGCCTACAAGATCGAGGCCAAGTAATGTTTAACTTAGACATGACATAAGAAAAAAGTTTCAGAACCTTTTTAAAGAACTGGTATTCTAGTGTTATGCTTGTATGCGATTGACGATTACTTAAATCTAAAGTTAACAATTACTGGTTGATTTTAATTTCATTTTTCTATACAAACCTAATAAATACTTTCTACCTACCTAAAGTACTATTATTTTCTACTGCAATTGTATGTGCATTATCACCATTTAAATTTTCCAGTGAAAAATTTATTCCATTAAGTAGGAGTTCTTGACAAGTATGAGGATGATTTCCTTTAGCGGCATACATTAGAGCTGTGTTACACATCTAAAAAATATATACCAAATTATATTATCTGCGTACTAATTAAGATACTAATTAAAATAATGTATAAAAAAATTTTCAATATATCCTATTATTGTTAAGAAATAAATGAACAATACTATAAAAAAGTCTGGAGAAGTTTCGAGACTGATTTTGAAAGAGGTGTGTTTTAGATATATAAATATATATATACATATGTCCAAAAGTTTGGAATATTGAAATATTTCATCTTTTTATTGATTTTTATATATAAACTCTTCTAAATAGTTAAACATCATTTTGTTTCAATTCTCAACAATACTAAAAAATAAATCTCAAAACCAGATAAACGATATGCAAAAAAATTATTTATTCTCTTGAAGTGATAAACTTCCAATGTACAACTTACATTTAAAAGTAAATTAGTATAGAAAAAAATAATTTTTAATAAAACTAATAATTAGTAAGTCCTCAATTGGCCTGTATGCATGCCTATAGGCGATTTGGCATGCTGCCGATTAACTGGTCGAGCTGGGTTTGCGGAATTCTCTCCTATTCTTCACGGACAGCATCTTTTAGTTCTCGAAGTGTAATAGGGGAATTGTTTCGCTTCTTGATGCATGTTTTGAGAATGTCCCAAGCATGTTCAATAGCGTTCATGCCGGGGGAATTCGAGGGCCACTGTAATGTAGATATTTCTTCTTCTTCCAGAAAATTTTGTACTGCTGCTGTTCGATGAGGAGGTGCGTTGTCATGCATAAACACAAATTCATCACCTACTGCCCCTCGAAATAGAAGTACGATAGGATTTAAAATTTCCTCGATGTACACAGCACCAGTGACTCTTCTCTATAGAACCAGCAGTGGCGTCCGTGTACCACACATAATACCACCCCAAACCATAATACTGCCACCTTCAAATGGGACACGCGGTTGGGCTGTTTCTAGTCGGGTTTGTCGTCATGGGGCCCTCCAAACCAGTGTTGTTCGCGAATCAGATACCAAGCCAATTTTTGACTCATCAGAGAACATCACGTTATTCCAGTTAGGATCATGATGCACCATTTCTCTAGCCCATTGCAACCTTACTATTTTGTGTTGGTAGGTTAGTTTAGGAACACGTAGCGGTCTTCTACGATACAAATTTACCGCATTTAGTCTGCGTGTTATTGTTTGCCGTGAAATATTCAGTCCTTGAAGCCTATAAATTTCTCTGGATATACCACTTGTAGATTCCAGACGATTTCTACGAGCTATCAATCTTATTTGCCGGTCTTGTGCTGCTGTTGTACATCGACTTCTACCACTTCTGGGACGATCCTTGACGTCATTTATATCTTTAATTTTTTTTTAATTTGTGATACAGCACTTAGGCATTTCTAAACGGCTCAATTCAAATTTAAACAAAGAGTGAAATAATGTGTAAATACGCTAATCAGCGTATGTGTATCAGAATGTGATCAAAATCATACAAAAACGATTCAAATTTTTTATCATTTTCAACGCTCTAGAATGAATATTAATAACAATTTTAAAACCACCATAGGCGTAGATATATTATTTGTACATATTCCAAACTTTTGGACATGTGTATATATATATATATATATATATATATATATATATATATATATACATAATATCTGAATATATCCCTTGGTCTTGGACGAAATATCAAGCAGCCACAACAAACAGTCTCGTTGTAATCGTCAAATAACGAAGATAAAAAAAGGGTAAATGTTTCTGTTACAGCTCAAGTCCACGTCGGAAAGCTATAGTGAAGTCGTTTTACCCTGTCGTATTTCGGATTAACGCCCGAAAAATAATTTATGACTCTAGTTACAGCCACTCTGTTATGCTTTCCCTTTTCTACCTGCTTTGTGGTACCGAACCTCCTAATGGTCGGCTGTAGTACTTGAGGATAAATCAGCGCTACCAAAACAATTTTTTATAAATCGTGAAAAAACGCAAATGGAATGCTTTGTGATGATAATTTATTGAAAAAACTTTTATAATTTTATTTCAAATAAAATTGTCTCGAGGAGTGCATCCATTCCTTGCGGTCGCATAACTGGATAATTTTAGTTGTTATATTTGCAAAAATAGTAAACAGTCTGCGCAGTCGAGGCTCTCCATTGTCCGGACTCATCGGCCAATGACCGACGCGCCCTGCCACCGAGGCCCCGCCCCCTCGTGTATAAATTCAGAGAGCTCCGAAAAATCTCGCTATTAGTATTCAACAATCGCCGGTTTTCAATAGTGACAATGGATAACGTACAAGAAAACGATAGAACACCTAAATATAAGTTTTTATCTCCGAGTGAGCGTCGAATTGTGTTGAAAGTGGAAAATTATTTTACTTTAGAAAAAATCAACATGGTACCAATTACATCAGTACTGGCAGTTCAAAAAAGGACAAGTACAGCTTGTGGAATTTCAGAACGGACCTTGCAAAGAGTTCGCAAAATGAGTGAGGAGGAATTAAGTAAGGAAAATAAAAGGATTCGTTTGCATCCGAAAACACTCGACTTGCCACAAGGTATTAAAATCTCAATCAGAAATATCATTTATGACATGTACAAAGCAAAAGAACATGTTACAAGAAAGACACTTATTCAAAAAATAAAGGACAGAGAACTTTGTGATATGGGTTTGACCAGTTTATCAAAAGTATTAAAAGCTATGGGTTTTAGATACAAAAAAAAAACAATAATCGTAAAGTGTTGTGCGAGCTGTCCAATGTTGTTGGAAAAAGGTGGAATTTATAAGAAACTATTTAAAAAACAAGAATTCCTAATTTGACAGACGATTTGTGTTTCTTGACGAAACATGGATTTTTGCGAAAGGAAATAATACCAAATCATCCTGGCAAGATGATTCTACCAAATGCTATTCGAGTACTAGTGCGAGTAATGGCAAAAGATATATTATATTGCATGCAGGAAATACGGAAGATTTTATACCCAATGCTAGTCTTATATTTTCTTCGACAAAAAAACTGATGATTAGCACGGAAATATGGACGCCGATATTTTTGAACATTGGTTTGAGGAAAAATTATTAAAAAATCTGAAAAATCCATCATTAATAGTCTTAGACAATGCTTCGTATCACACCCGAGAGGAGGAAAAGTTTCCCACAAGCAGCTGGAAAAAAGAAGACTTAAGAAAGTGGCTGTCGGAGAAAAATATAGAACACGAACATCTAGTTTTAAAAGCCGAATTATTAAATAAGTGCAAAGAACACATTACTGAGAAAAAATTTGTCGTTGACCAAATGGCACTAAAATATGGTCATGAGGTCCTAAGACTACCACCATATCACTGCCAATACAATCCAATTGAATTGGTGTGGGGCATCACTAAAAACTACTATGATAAACATGCATGTAAGACCACCGACGAAGCCAGCGTTTTACAACTCTGGCAAGATGCACTAAACCAAGTCAATGAGGAACAATGGCGGAAATGTATTTAGCATACTGAAAAAAAAAATTTAGAGTCATATGAAATAGAACAAGTTATTGATGAAGTAAGACCTTTAATTATTCGTAATGATGAAGATTCAGATGAATCGGATAGCGAGTCAGATAGTGATGATACCTGTCCATAGATTAAGACGTAGATAGAAAAATTAACACAAAAGGGTACCAACCACCAAAAAAAAACAAAAAAAAAAATAAAACAAAAACCGCATGCAGGAGAGAGCCGGAGGCACGCCGCACGACGCTCTTGAATGCAAGCACCAAAAAAATTAGATTAGCAAGTAAGGTAGATTAAGGACATGACTGGACGAATGACTGGGTATTAGACGACGGATGAAAGGATTCGATGCTTGCTCGCTCTCGACTGCACTTTGTGCAGAAAAGGGAAAGCAAGTATCGGCACACACAACCATCGCCGAACAATTGCTTTTACCGGTAGTGATAGAGCCAAATGGGCTAACCTACCACTTAAATGTAAATACACGGAAATCTCCCATTGCCTGACGGGGGATACCGCGAAATAGTCGAGACCTGGCTCCAAAGACCAGGGGTCGGAGGAAAGCCGAGGCTGGTTGTACCGCAGGAGGACAACCTCGGTGGGTTTGGGAAGGTGTGTGTGGGAAGTAGGAATAAGTCTTTGTTTTATATAGATATATATTTATATATATATATATATATATATATATATATAAAATATATAAAAATAAAAATATAATACAAAATTTTGAACACCCAGTATTAACATTGACAAATTTTTTTATGCTTAAATAAAAATAGAGTTGAGTACACGCTGAAAAAGAATTTTTGTTTTTTCAGCATAAATATTAACCACAATATTAATTTTTGAAGTTTCATGTGTAATATGAAAAATTTTTCAAAAACTTTAAATATCTCAAAAACCGCTATTTTTTCGAGAATGGTATCCTAATAAAAATCGATCCAGAATTTTACGTAGATTCTAAAAAAAAATAACAAAAAGCACAGTTTCTATTTAAAATGAGAAACTTAATGGCGACTTCCGGTACAACCGGAAGTGCTAGAAGAATGCAAATATTTAAAAAATGAAGAATGCGTTGCATAACCCATTATTCCAAGTTTGCAGAAACCAGTGACGACCAGCACTTTGAAAACTTTTAACCAACATGTTGCGTGAATGACCCTGTATATTTCATACTCAATGTTTATCAATTTACATTATGATATTCAATTATTATAAAACATAATACAAAGTTATTTTATTAAAAAAATCCCTAATGTCGTATTATCAAATTAAGAAAACCGTACATTTTTAATTTGAGAACCGCTGACTACCTGAGGCAAATCTAAACAGACACTTTTATTACTTATGCGACAGGCTAAAACGATTTATGAAACTTTGCAGAGCGTTTACTTAATAAAAGTAACCTTGAAAAAAGGATCTGGATCTGAATCTGAACCCTCGATTAACTGTTAGAGCTATTGCGGACATGTGGACATTAATAACGAAACTGTGAAACAAATTCACCATAAGGACCTAATTATGAAGAAAGCATGAGCTCAGTTCGTGTCCAGACTTCTAAGTTTACGTCCAAATCCAAGGCGATGTTTCCTTAGACATACAGGGTGCAGTTCACATGGAATGTGTACCACATATGCATAGGCGCCGCCAGAATTATTTTCAGAGAGTGCATTTGCATCTACACATATGTACTATTAACCAATATCAAATATAGAACTATTTATACATGTATAGCTATGTACTTGCCTTCCCGACAATATAGTGCAACTGCACCCTGTTGCACTCCGCTGCCTGCGCCCATGCACAGATGTCATGAATTGATGATGAACAAATAAAACTTTTTATAAAAGATGATACAAAAACAATGCATATGTTTAATTCTTAATTAAATGTCTAGTTGAAGGTCAGATTTAAGTGCTCTTGCGTTTTATTGTCCTCAAAAATATCAGATAGTTAATCAATACTACTATTTAAAGGTTTTGGTTTTAAATGTTTACTAAATTTTACAGGCCCGAGATTGAAAGGAATACATCACGAGTCATTGATGGACGTAGAACAAAAATCAACGCAGTTACTAACAGCCTGTTGGAAAATGACCTTCAACATGTTTCGCATAGTGGGATGTTCGCATAGAGCGGTGTAGGGATGAGAAAGGAGAGTATATTGACGAAAAAAATAGGAAATTTTAAAAAAATTGCTGTTCTTTTTCCTCTCCGAATTCTTTAGGTTCTAGAATATACTTACAAACGCTTCTTTCGTCTTCTTTTTATGTAGACATGACTCTGTTTTTCAATGGGTCTCCAATAAGTTTCATTGTTACATCGTTTTCTTGGTCTTTCTACTGATCGTCTTCCTATTGGGGAACCGTCTCTTGCCGTCTTTACTACTCTATTTGTTGTCATTCTGCTTATATGATCGTTCCATTCTATTCTTCTATTTCTTTCGCAATGCTTGATGTCCTCTACTTTGCATCTACGTCGTATATCTGTACTTCTAGCTCTGTCCCATAGATACCATCAATTTTTCTAAGCATTTTTATCTCTGCTGTTTCTAACATCCTTTTAGTCCTCTCTGTATCCGGTCGTGTTTCTACCGCGTATGTCATTATTGTTCTAATGACTGTTTTGTAAATTCTGACGTTCATTTCTTTACCAATATTTTTATTTCTCCATATTGATTCATTCAGGAAACCTGTCGCTCAATACAAACATTCATTTGCAAAGCAAGAGCAAATTACAATATAGTGCAGGTCGCTTTTTCTTTATATAGACTTTGCAGCAATAATCGGACCGATTATTGCTTCAAAAAGAGTGAGATCTTCAGTCTGGCACGGACATATGTCATGAATTAGTGATCAACAAATGAAACTTTTTCTTAAAAGGTGATACAAAAACATTACATATGTTTAATTCTTAATTGAATGTCTAGTTGAAGGTCAGATTTAAGTATGTACTCCTGCGTTTTATTGTCATTAAAAATATCACAGATATTGAATCGTTTCTGTAGTTGCCTGGTATTAAACCTGTTTACTTGTACATCTATATAGAAGTAATATGCGTTATTAATTGCTGTGTTGAACACCATTTTTTAAGTCGTTTTCTCAACAAATATTTACATTAACATGTCAAACTAGATTGGCAACGTGCCATTGAAAGTGATAAGTGTTTGATTTTTCGCTAACGAAAATCCCTAAAATTTCGAGATTTGTTGCAAAAATTAAATACTAACTAATTAAATACCAGGTGAGTATAAAGTGAACAGCAATAAAACAAGTGAAAATCCACTGCGAAAAAGTAATATTCAGTGTAAAAAAAGCGACACTGATAATAAGAAAAAGAAGTATCAAGTAATGTTATATTGATAAGATAAAAAAAACGAATAGTTCTTGGAAAGAGTAGCTATAGTCCGACAATTTTCGATTAAAGGTGATTAATCTACAAACTGAACTAAGAGCTAACGGCAACCATACGAAATCTCAGAAGTAAATTCTTACCGGGGTCATTTTTATTGTTTATGATTCGCCTATGTAAATAAGTGAAAAAGTAAGTTAGTCCCATAAAATTTGCCCCCGTAACAATATAATTGGTGCGATTCATTAACCCATTAGGGCGATACAATAAACAAATAGAAATTTGACAATTAATTTATTAGATTGGATTAAAAACACATAAATTAAGACTAATTTACAACCAAAAAGAATTTTTTTCTCATTTTCAAGGAAAAACAGTACAATTTTTAATGAAGAAACATATTGTATCTTAAATGTTACTTAAATTTTAAGGTGAAAATTTTCAAAACGGTGTAGATGCACTCTACACCTTTTACATAAATAAATAGTATTACTTTTGCACATCCGACATTCTTGCACTATCGTCTCCTTTTGTAATGTGACCAATATTTCGAATCTGCTTTCATCTGGTAAAGTAAATTTAGATTGATGTCCATGTACTAAGTTTGACACTAATGTAGCGGTTTCTTCACTATTATAAATTATAATATAAATCTATGTCGGCTCATGCTTTCTCTTATAATGTGCACTTCTTTATCCTCATCCTTCGACCAATATATATCAACTTGAAGCAGAGTGTAAACCAGATAATATACATATGCCAATAAATTTTTTAAATCTATGTCATTCATTTCAAAATCGTGACGGTTATTCTGCGATGCATAAATATTTGTAAAATATAGAATGCTCTCAATTACTTGTTTATCAAAAAAGAATGACAAAACTTGAATATATGACTTGCTTCCATGGTTGCCTTTTATATTGTCTAAATATCAATCAGACTGATGTTGAATTACTACTGAGTACGAAGGAGTATCTGTTGTTGATAATATCTTGAGACAAATTTGGATTTACTATTTTTGCCTGGTTTTTTCTTTGCACGTTTTATCTGAGGTTCGGAGGAATATCATAATCAGAATCGTCAATCACTTGTATTTCATATGTACCTTGGCAATATCCGATTTTATTGATTATTCACAAATAATATTATCATCAATGTCTTCTACATCGGAAACTTCATCTAATTCCAGCGGGAAATAACCCACATTAAGTGAGTCAGCATTTTCACAATCTGAGTCTTCTTCTAACAAGCTATTAACTCTTTAGTAGTTAGTGCCATCTTCATTTCATATTTCAAAAATTTACTCAAATAAACAAATGCACTACTATATACACGCATTCACATGATAATAGTTTAGCTTACTTCATTTAAATTTATAGGGAATATAAAACAAATAAACACAAGGAAAGTTTCAAATCAAGTTAAAAAAAAACAAATATAACGTTTACAGCACACAGCAATTCTATAAATAGAGAATGAAGTGTAATGACGAGATCGTATGTTAAAATTTCAGATTGTATAGTCTAATGAAAAAATAAGTATTTTCCAAAGTTTTCTGTTTTTGAAGTTCTGTATTACGGACTCTCTAATAAGAATAAAATTTTACTTTAATTTGTTAGACAACTATAACATACCTGTCACAAGGCACATGATAATCTAATAATTATATCGGTCTTAGATTTAATTTTTACGTGATTACTTATGTGTTTAAATAAATAATTAAATCCGTTCAAATCAAATTAAAAAAAAAACAAATATAACGTTTAAAGTAGACAGCAATTCTGTAAATAGAGAATGAAGTGTAACGACAAGATCATATGTTAAAATTTCAGATTTAGTTTAATGAAAAACTAAGTATTTTGCAAAGGTTTCAGTTTTTTGAAGTACTGTATTAGGTACTCTATAATAACAATAAAATTTTACTTTATTTTGTTAGACAACTATAAGAAAGCTGTCAAAGTACACATGATAATTTAATAATTATATCGGTCTTAGATTTATTTTCTACGTAATTACTTATGTGTTTAAATAAAATTGATATGTGGAATATGATTTCGTTGCTAAGTTATCGTTAACTACTTCGTTAAGTGCGATGTTGCCAATTAATCGCCTTCAATTAAAAATTGTTTTAGTATAGCTAAACGAAGTCTAGCCAGAAACTAGTTGCACAGAGAGGAGTGCACCTTGGTATCGACTTCTACCGTGGCACAAGTACCTAATATTCACGCAAAACAATATAAATTCTAAGAAAGCGAAAGATTTAAGAACTTAGGAACTGTCTTCACAAGAGAAACTAACTGTAAACAAGAAATACAGAGAAACATTATGTCGGACAACTATGTTATAGATACTCCCAAGAAGTTATTAAGTTAAGAAGCAAAAATATATTTTGAAGAGAAAACCTAGGACTTATAAGATCGTAATAAGGTGGATCGTGATGTATGCTTCTGAACCATGGGTCACAACAAAAAACCACCAAGAGCGTTTATTGCTTTGAGAGTGATATTGCGCAAAATCTTTGATGGGAAAAACTTAAATGGACAATGGTTCAGAAGAACAAATAACTTTTTCCAAATTACATTTTTTAATGGTTCTATATAATAGTGATATAAGATATAAATCCAAAAGGCTATGTTCAAATTCCTATGACATAAATTATTGATAAAAATAGATTATTTTTAAGAACTCTGATATCAGTATATACCATCAATCAAATAAACCACTTGAACTTTAATCAAAAAAGCATTTTTGAAAGGTTTCATTTTAAAAAAATTAGTTATGATTGCAATAATAAATAACAATATAAAAGAGATATGAGAACATATTTCACCCATTTTTTTTTTTTTTTAAATAAAATGTTTAGCTTATCTTTGCATAACTAATTCACTAAGAACACAATTTTTCACAAGAAATGGAATATTTATCAAGTTAGTGAGATGATTTAATCATCAGCAGCAATACATTCTTCTTATTGACTTCATGTAATAGCCACTGTTGTCTTTATGATACCCATTGTGTTCTTGGGTATCTTTCTCAATTAAAAAAAATTGGACGCTCCTCTTCCTGAACATCTATAAAGGCTTTTAGCAAAACTATTTTTTTTACACTTTGAATCTTTTCATCCTAACTATTTCTCTGATCGCTTATTCTCGCATTTCCTCCTCTGTTCTTTGTCCTTCATAAGGATTGACAGATATATTCCATATAACCATCACAACAGATATCTTTCTTTAGATCTATTGCCAGCTACATTTCTTCAAACTCATATTACTTATACCAAATTAACAAAGGATCCAACAAAGACTGTGGAAAACAGGATATATAGAATTTTATTCAAGTTTAAAAATTCTTTAACAGATTATCTAATAAAATTAACATATACCAGGTGACAATTTTGCCCACAGGTCACCTGGTATATGTCATACATGAAAATCGTAAAACAGGGATTTAGTCATTGGCATATCTAGCATGCCGTAAATATAAAGTTTTATAACTCGCTAATCGTTCAATAGTTAAAAATTTCAAAGAGATATTTGAATTGTTCAATAGAGTTTGGTTGAGAATCACCCATATTGGATTTTTTAGCAAATTCTATTACCTAATTGTTTTGAATGCGTTATGTTTGACCTTGAGCGTGCTATACATGCTTCCATTTCAATTTAAGAGAAGTGTTTATTTGGAGTTCTTTTGATGTTATAAAGATTGTGTTAGTATTTTTAACATATGGAAAAGAAAATATTTAACTCAGGCAGAGTTAGAGTCCCTAGTATCTGACTAAGGTGATGACTCAGATACTGATACTAATATTATAGAAAATGAAGTAGAGTCAGACTTGTCTGAAGATGACATGCTTCTTGAGGAAATTTTAGAATCGGATAGTTCAGCCAAAACTATAATTGTTACAGAAGATGTTGATTTTTGGGAACCATTGGGAAATTTTAAAGTTTTTCGTCTATCTACTTCTGTAAGATGTGCCCAGGAGGTCCTATTTTACACCCCGGAATTTTTTTAAAAAAATACCATACATTGCAAGACTATAACTGAAAAATAGATTGTTACTTTTTATAAAGAATATATACACTAGTCTGCAATAAAGTTCAATTTCAATTTAAGTTATGTTTGCATTTAAAATATGCTAATCAAATTTAACAATAAATTGTAATATAAAAACATGAATTTTGTTTAAACCAAAAGAGAGTTTAATTAACACATCATTCAATTTTAGCATGTAATATATGCCAAAGGCTTGTATGTCACTTTCCTTGTCATTGCTTTTGACCACAAAGAATTAAAATGCAGACTCTATGGCAGAGAATCTGAAAAAGTCAACCATATTGGAAAAAATATTAATAAATATTGTGCATGACGGAAAGGTATTAGATCACAGGTGGCAAACACTTTTTGGAGACAACCAAGTAAATCCAAAAATATATGGTACCTCTCTACACTAGACCTGTATAAGCTGGTATAAGGTTCCAGAAATCTGGAGTAGGTATCATGAAGGAATAGAGGATGTACAATAAGCCAATTTGCTGCAGTATAACCAGTTTATAACAGATGGCTTCTATGAAAAAAAGTCATTCTCATATATAAGTAGGTCATCTGAGCCTGAATGGTACAAATCTAAATCAGGTGAGTGAAGTAAATGATGTTAGGGTAATATTAGACTTGAGGGGTAAAATCAACAATAATGGTATGGTGGCCATAGGTGCAGCAAAAGAGTACTATCTTCAAATTAAAAAAAGTGAAAATAATTGCTTGTCTTGGAATTGCAGAGGCTCTGAAGGACACACCAATGGCATTTCTTATTGAGGCCCCACTGGACTTCTCACCTCTGCACATCATTATTGTATATGCAGCCATTAGTATCTTGTTGACAGCTGCATAAAGTTGATGTGAGAAATGATTTTTGATCTCTCATCAAACATTATTATTCAAGAAATAAAATGCTGAAAAAAAAAGGAAAGCTTGATACATATTATGGGACTAATACTCTTTCAGGCTAGTCTATAGAGTCCTCACTACTTAAGCTTGCTTTTAAAATTTTTCAACTACTAAGAAAAATAATGGCATTGTGATATTTGTTTATTTATGTTAACATAATTTTGGTTTATTAGAAAGTAATGTTAAACTATTTATTTATAAGCAAATATTTTTATAAAACAATGTTTTATTTAGTAATTTAGTTAAATAATTGCAAAAACATGTCACTGGCTCATCTATATTTTAAAATATCTCCAATTAAGAACTTAAATATAGTTAATAGTTTTATAAACACTTACATGATCTACATGATTAACTTCAGCCCCCTGTCCAATCAAAAATCTCACAACATCAAGGTGACCCTCACTAGCAGCCAAAAGCAAAGGAGTTTCTTCTTCAGATCCCATTTCATTTACCCTAGCCCCATTTTCAATCAGTAGTTGTACTGAATGAATTTGTCCATAAAAAGATGCCCAATGAAGAGCTGTTAAATTATCACAATCTTTAACATTTACATCACTTTCTTTAAAAATGTCTTGTAGTGTTAGTTCACCTTGTCCAGCTTTCATATGAAAGCTCACTGTAGTCGCTGGAAAATGATTTTCCGTGATAGTATTTCCACGTTGTAAATTAGTTAACATTGAGTTACAGGTATAAACTTTATAAGGTAAAAATGCACTTTTACGGCTATCATCCTCTAAACTTGGTGACCATTTTTGCTTACTACTTTCCAAATTTGATAAACCGAGAGACACTGTTGGTGATGATTGAAAAATAGGTTTGATATCGTCTTCGTTGTTTAATTTTTCGAGATATTGATCCATCTTATTCCATTTATACTACATTTATTTATATTTTACCCTGTTCTCAAATTAAAAATTTGAAGTTTAATTATCACAGATTATTGTACTTTATTGGTGAATGGTGACAGTTAGATGACACCTGCGACAAATGACAAAAGAAACAACTGTCAAAACTGGACTGAAAACATAAAGTGGCCACACACGTCAAACTAACTAGATCTTGAGATCTCGAAGTCTCGATTGTTCCCGCTTTCGTCGCTTTCTGAAGCAACAATGTATGTAAAATTAACATCAACCATAAATAAAACGTGTTATTTACGATTATGAGAAAAAAATGTTATTATTTTAATTATATAATATATAATTATTTAACATAACATAAACGGAGAAAAATACAGGCTCAAAATAGAAACAATCTTGTGATCTTGAAGACTGGATAGTTTGCGCTTTCACATCAACTAAAAATGAAAAATGATACGTGTTGGTCTTTATCCCGTTTAAAGGTCAATATCACAGAGTTTGTAATGATTCTCTACTGAATCACCCAGATAAAACCATATCATCTACTGCCAAGGTAATCTTGTGGGACAAGCTTACCCTTGGCTGTAACTTAGAAGAACATTATTTCTGGTTTTCGAAAGAATGGTGCAACTGCCCTTTTAACAGTAAGCCATTCACCGAAGCAGAATTCTTAATGTCTGCAGCACCGAACAATCTGCAGTAACTGACCGGTCTCTTCCGTCTGCATAAGTTACTGATTCTTCTTCCTCAGCAGAACAAGAATATCCTGCAATTGAGCATACAGCCATTTCACAAAATTCCTCAACAGTTCCTTCTACATCTTTTGAAAAACTATCAACTACTGAAAAATCTAACGTCACTCAAGAACCTACAATGCCAATGAACATTGCAGAGAGGTAGAAGTCGTATTTTAACTAGTACACCAAAGAAAGCACAAGCAGAAAGATTAGCTCTCTCTCTCGAGAGAAGGCAGGGTGTCTGGTAAATCAACTACAGCCATCCGTAATTTATCTAATAAAAGAAAGCTTGTGAAGATTCTGAGTCCTCGTTCAAGGAAATACAAATTCCATATCAAGATACAAATGATGACCTAGAAATATCTCGTAGTTCTTAGGAGGATGAAATGGAAGAAATGTATTTGAATAATAGTTCTGTAAATCTTAATTAATAAAGTTGAAGTTTAATTGATGCGTAAAAAAGAGGTAATTTGGAAATTTTATTTTTCGAATGTGAGGGGCAATAGCATTATTGAGAACAACGATATATTGCTTAAATTGCCTGCAACAATATCTTTTGGAGGTACAGAAAGTTAAATCGTTGTTTGTAATCCGGTTAATTTATCAAAATACTATGTAAAATAAAGAAAAGTTTCTATTATGTTAAAAATTACATTTATTAGATCCTGTTTCTGGCCTCCATAGTATGTAGTGTCCCATTCCCCCCACTATTCGCAGCTACTTATACTCCCATTGTACGTTATTTTAAAGAATACTTACATCAGTAATTTTTTTAATTTACGAGCAGAAATTAAAAAATATTATTTAAAAATGCTCCCACACCTTCTGTCTCCCCCACTTGAGATATTTCTATTATAAATGTCGTTGTTTTATATTATATATAATAAAAGAGCTAAAGTGAAACATTTACGATATTCCTGCTTGAGAACTAAAAGGAGTAAAGATGGTGTCGTGTACTTTAACTCTTACAGTTCTGACACAGAGTTAAAAGATATAGACCAACCAATTTACAATTTTTGTGAATTCCAAAGGAGGCCCGACGTTATTTAGCTTTTTTATCAGTCCCTTGTGTTAAACTTAATCAAATGTCTTTTGTACATCCAAGAAAGTGGCTGAGGTGATGTTATTATCGTTTATAGATTGTCACTTGTGTGGTTATTTTAAACAAAAATAATAAGTAGTTGATTTACCAGGCTGGAATTTCTCCATAAAATTGATGTAGGTAATGGATAATTGGAGATGATATTACGTGAGTCGAGAAAATCTGTGAATCTCTGCGTCAGTATACTCTCAAAAATATTTTCCTAATGTGCTATTTGGAGAAATTGATCTAATTGTCATATTGATAAAGGAGTTTACCTAGTTTAGGTAACATGATTGCGTTAATTATTTTGCAGAGTGTAAATTTTACGTCTGAATTCATATTATCTTATAAAAATAAAAAATGATACTCTGGAATTTCTGAATTCAGTCTGAGTCTGGAATATTCTTTATATACAGTTTACCTCTCTTATGAAAAGCTACCATTACTTCTCTAATGAATTGGATTTGCCTTCGTTTATGTCGTGATGAAATAGATACTTTATATAAAATTTATAACATTATTAAAAAGTATTGAAAGATCTTTACTCCCTAATTACAGTTATTACATACACAATTATTATTTTGCTTAGCGTTTTCTTTAGGTATAACCAAAGCACAGAAAAACGTATATATCACAAAATTCACAAATCACAACGTGTATGGTTAGCTTTAGTTTATTTTGATGTTCATTACATGGAAAATTTAAGGTCAATTATAATTATAAATTTACATGAATGACAAAATATACAATATACTGTTAAATAAACATTGGTTTTTTTCTTATTTTCTCTATATTAAGTCTAACTGTCTAAGTCTTCCCTACGAATTATTTCAACAACATCTCAAGAGTGTATTGTTTACCATTTTTATCTTAAAATTTTTATGTTTGGAGTACCCTGTACCATCGACCGTGAGGTCACATAGATATTAAAAATAAATTAATCATCATTGATGGTTTATAATTTTAGTAGTATTACTTTAGAATTTAATAATGGATCAACTTATAAAACTAAACAACCAAACTGCAGGCAGGGACAAAATTGCTAGGTAAATAATTTTTAATATATTTTATTTGATAATGATTCAAATGTTCACATTTCTAGGTTGCTACAGTACTTGAGTAGATTTGTATGGCACAATTTACAGAAAACTCAAAAAAATGGTGTAGTAAGTCTGAAAAATTTGGAATTTCAGTTAAGTACTTTCAGGAAATGTAAGTTAAAATTTTTCTACTTTTTCTAAAATTATTAATAAGTTATAAAACAACCTGCTATGTTAACCTGCTTTTAACCTGATGATGGAATTATTATTCCGAAAACGTTTGTTATTTTGATGTAGCCCTTCTAAGGGTTTTTTTTTTAAATATACCTATTTACAAAGAATTAAACCTCTTTTGATAAAACATAAGTATGGATGAGTAAATTAAGTTGCCATAGTAGCCAATTATCTTGACAAATTGTGTGGACACAACCTGGCTTGGTTAAACCAATTTTCATAAAATAAACTAAACTATTTCCATATATTTATTTTAACAAATGTCTCTATATTCTTTGTAAATACCATAGACAGTTAACACTAACTTTAAGTTAGTTATGTTAAAATTGATTTTATTTAGATAATGCAAGATTTGAGCTGCTCTCATTTGTAAGGCAGCACAGAGATATTTAATTAAATCTAAATTATTTATAAATCAAGAATTATATTCTAAAAAATAGAAATGGCAAATTGTAATATGATTTCCTTTTACTTATGATTTATAATGACATTACCAACCTGAGATTTTAATTCTGGTGATTTGGTGTTATTATTATTGGCTTTGTGAAAATTCTTAGGTTTTAGTTGATTTGATGTAACCAAAAGTACTATCAAATGTGTCTATATTCTTTGGTACTATTATTACATAAAATAGACCCAGTAATGCACTTTATATATACTGAAACCGTTTTGATGTCTCATAATTATGTAGTAAAAATGCATCTGATCAGCATATTCAATAAAAGTTAGTTTAACACTTTCAGTCATGCTACCAGAAATGAAATGCAAACAAAAATTGGAAACCTTTCAGTTTTTTTATTATTATCAAGATTTAAGCCATATGGCTCTCACTCTCACTAAGGGGAAAGATTTTACGCTCTGTCTAGGTGATCCAGTCCTATGTGATATGGTATGCTAAAGGATCTCCCAAAAATAAGCATATACATCTGGATGTCGAGAGTAGTACAGCTTTCTTTTCTCCCAGACGCAGCTGTCTGGACCCTTCTCTGTTTCCTTATTTATTTTCTTAATATCGCCTTATTTTATTTCCAGATCTCTGTACTTAATGTTCTTTATGTTATATTTAACAAGCAGATTATTGTTGTTAGGTATCACCACATCAATTAGTGTTGTTTGTCTATATTTTAATATATCTATAAGCCAATCATGAGGCACTGAATTAAAGGCATGCTTTTGTAGTCAATAAATGCAGTAAAGAGGTTCATTTTTAAATTTATTATGCCTTGTTAGAAATGAGTTGATTGTAAGTAGTTCTTTGCAGCCCATGGATTCTTAGTTTTGATTTTGTAATTACACAATTTATACAAAATTAGAAGACAAGTAGTTGGACTTGGTACTTAGCTGGATCTTGGGTGTTATTGTGATCCTTCAGTATTAAGTTTTTCCCTGAGTTAATAATGATCGTTAATTCTGCAGAATAGAAATAACCTAATTAATTAATGGAGATTATCAGTTATGAAGCACTTTGATGATGTCGAGATTTTTTCAGATGTAAAGGGTTCTTAGAGAGTTTTATTGTGTTGTTAACAGTTGTGGATCATATCTTCGATCCATCCAGTGTTGGTATTAAGATTACCTGGTGTCGAATGTTGATTTTTTCAAACCTCATATTTCTTCATGGCTTGATTATGATTTGGTGGCACTTTGTACTGATGAATTGAGTTTCATATAAAACACCTGTTCTGCATACTCAAAAAGTATACATTTCTGATAGTTACCAACTTTATATCTCCTTAGGTGGCCTGAATAAACACAGAGTTTTTATTTTAATGTATCCAGGCACTGTAGGGTCACTTTGTTTTCTGGATCATATTGTTAAGTGTCTTTCAGTGCTCAGTATCATTTCTTCAGCTCTTCTGATTGCTTTCCCACATCTGTATTCTGTAATTTGACCAACATTTAGACACAATTATTATTATTATTGAGATTTATGTCATACAGCTCTTACTCCTTTGTGAGAGCTGTATGGAAAATTGCTGCTAAGTGAAAAATTCACTCATCCCAGATACTTTATTAAAAGAATTGAACTCTGGTGGTGCTTTGTAGATGTTATCAAACCCTAAGTGACCTCCAAAAATTTTCTTACTCATCTGGATATTGAGAGTAGTATCAGTTTCTGCATGGTCTTATAGAGATGTTCACTAAAAGCCAGCTTTTTTATGTTCTCTAGGGGTTCTTCGGAATGACTTCAAGAGAGAAGAAATAATAGGTATCATCTAGATACTTTTCGAACAAACTTAGAAGTTTTTTGGAATATTGTTCGAACAATTTTCTACAGTTTTAAAAAACGTATTGTAGCATTTCTGGTTGTTACTCATTTTGCATATCCTTAGAACGCCTGAATAAATGGAAAGTTTGTTTTGATGTCACTGTGGAGCCGTATTGTTACTTTGATCGTGTGAATATTTTTTCAGATCGTTTTTCTCACGATGACGTTCTGATGACGTCGTGTTCTGATCTTAATGCTTGTGTACTTAGCTATTGCCGTTGCCACACAGTAGAACAGCTTGTATAAATACTCCAATGTATGAGTTGCTATCACGTACGTGGATAGTACCTCATTCTTCATAATTCCTAATAGGACACCTAGCTTCTTTCAACTTTTATTCTTGGTAATGGTGTCGGCTAAATAGGTGCACACCATTAAACTCTTGTACAAATCGCTTACAGGATTATACCTAGACACTAATATACCCCAATAACTAATAGAAAATAGCTTAAGCACTAATGAAGCTTTACGAAAATCAATAAATATTAATACAAGAGGCCTGTTGTAGTCCACTGTTTTCTCTAATAGGATTTTGAGGCTTTGCAGATGGTCATTTTTCCAGGCTGACAGCTCTCCAGTTTTTTGTCCATTCTTGTTACTATTTTCCTATCCTATCATATTAAACAACTTAAAGAGGTGGTTTAAAAAAAGACTAATCTACCGATCATTTTCTAAATGGGTCTCGTTTCAATTTTTATGAAGTAAATCATTATAGCGTTATTCCATTGGATTGTGAAAGCAGGAGTTGAAAAGTAGTTTAGTTTTTTCAATTCATTTTTTTCCTCGATGCTTTATTATTTCTGCTACTATTTTATCTGCACCTTGAGTTCTATTATTTTTTATTTCATTTTTCCTTTCATCTTAGAATTTGCAGAAGCCATTGCCAAACTCCAAAAGAAGAAGAAGGCATCTGTGATTTCTGAATTTTTTAAATAGGGCATCAAATCTGATGTTTGGATTAATATTCCTGTTTTTGCAGTGACTTTAGCTTGTGTGCTTTTGTCTGTGTTTCCGGATCAATAGATGTTTATATATAATTATACAACTATCGTTATCTAGTACTAGTAGATCTACTTTGTTCGCATAAAACTTTCTTCTTTGTTGTTCCTTGTGTCTCTTCTTATTGCCTTAGTAACAATATTTCGTTTGAATCTATTGAACCCATCGGTATTGTTCATCTATTTGGGTATTTCTTTTTTATCATTTGGAGCCTTTCTTTGTCTACTGATATTGTCAGTTTAGCCCTTAGCTACTACTGGTACTGAATTGATTTAATACATTATCTTTTGCCAAAAAATCTATTTTATTCTAAAAAGAAGACAAGCAGGTGTCTGTCTATATCGTTTTTCCTTTACTTTCAAAGTTTTCTAGTGTTTTTTCTGATGGATCTTTGGCGTTGAAATCTCTACTCTCCACATATTAAGAAATGACCACGTCTTTGGTTGCTGATATTATTTCTTCGTAAAATGTTTCTATTTCCTCGTCATTGTAAATCTAATGCTTAATTTTATAATTAAGTAGTCTTCTCTGGTTGAGATTTGATTTATCGATAAGATGTTAGCCATTTTTTTGTGTAGGTAAGAAACTTACACCTCCGATAGATGATTTTTCTTCTCCTTTATAACGCAAGTGGTCTGAGTGGAGTGTGGTTAGATTTTTTACCCATTTCCTTAATTCACTGATACCTACAATATCTCATTTTATCTTTGATATGGATCGTGTATTAAATTTAGTAATCCCAAGTTGACGACTTTAACGCGTTTTGATTGAGGTTTGTTTGAGGTTGAGTTTTTGCTACATAAACACCGCTTTTGCATTGCATAGCGGTGAGTATTCATAGTTGTTCCTAGGAGTAGCTTGGTCAATTCCTGTTAGCCCTGTTGCGTACCAGGAACAGGGCTGATCGTCAATGGGATTTTGCCGGGTGTCCCAAGATCATCGTTCGTGGCCATGTGCCGTGTGACCATTCAGTTTTTGGCACGATTGCTCGGTAACTCCGGTTTTATTATGGCTGGTTTTCTCCATATCGTGAGAAGAAAATAATATATATGTAATGGGAGGAAAATAGTAACCCTTCTGCTCTCTGGAACCTAATTGTCATTTGGGGTCGGACAAACAAGTATTGACCAAAGGAGTTCGATAGGAAAGATAAAAGTAAATTTACCTAAGACAAGTTAAAGGAGAATAAATTGTGAAGGCCAACACGACCCACCAAATGCGAGTCATAAGGATATTTATATACCTCGTTCATGCATCGAGTGTTGACTAGAAGCTCTATGGCTCTATCCTATTTTTTCTCTAAAAACATCCTATTTTTGTTATTTTTGTCTAAGAAGTATTTCTCTGTATTTATTTAGTCATGAAGCAAAAGTCATGACAAAAATTTAGTTATGTTTGTCCAAATTTTGGAAAAATGTCTTTCTTTGGTTGGTATAATCCTATAGAGTAAGAAATGAACAAAATCTTTTATGGGATGTACCAGTGGTACCGATTCTTTTGTAAATAATTCGTAATATACAATTTATTTTGTTTTACTGTCAGTCGAACCAAAAAGCTCCTTGTATACATGTTTGCCAAATTTGCAAAAATCCAATACAAGATTTTATAAAGACAGTTTTTTTTTTCGTCTTTTATGAGGGGTGGTGACCAAAATATTCGAAACATACTTCGGTCCTCGAAAGTGAGCAGAACCGCCTTCCAGCCTCGGTTGTGCATGATTTCCTCAGCGTGGCCACGATGATATCTCAAATCGACGCAGAGGTTGCTCGAACACCATCGTCGTCAATGCCAGAGACATACCTGCTAAAATAACAGCCTCCTCAACCATGAATTACAGGCCGGACTGCCCTGATTGGGACGCAAATTTTGCACTTTCTCACTACAACTGAATCCTTCTGTCCCTCTGTTCCTTCCCGTTCATGTTCAATTTCGCCCCTTCTGATTCTGCTTTATCTTCTTGCTCTTAGGCACCCTGCCTCCCTTCGGGTCATATTTATTCTTAATCCTTTCAGTGAAACAGTGTCTGATATTTCACAGGTCAAGCATTGGTATGCTCTGAAACAACCATGTCCTATGAGCATCTACGCCAGGAAGTAATCCAAACGCCGATGCTCGCAATCCATCCATCTTCTCAGATTAGGAGTCAGCGACTTCGTCAACTGCGCCACCCTTCTCATCTCGTCCCATTCCTATTGCTACACCATAATGGACTCCTCTATTTCTTCTTTTTTTAAACGTTCTGTTGCTGTCTTCATTTCTTCTCTCGTATACTCTTACTCTTTTGTTCACTAGCACGTGCATCGGAATACACCCGGTGATAACTCCCAGCGCCCCAGCAGAGACTTTTCTGTGTGCACATGCTACCCTCAACAGGCTCTTCCTATCCGCTCAGGCGAGCTGCCTTCTGTATAGAAGACGATTGATTGCACAACAGAATGAAGGACCTTCGTCCTCTCCTTTTTGTTTTGGGCCCTCCTATTTGGGCATGATCCACCCAACACGGCGGGTCCCACCTCAGCTCTTTGAGTAACCGTCTTTACGTGATACCCCCACTTACCGTTTTGACTCCGAAACACCGAAATATCTCACGCATTTCTTTGGAACCACTCTCTTTCCTGCACATTCGAATGTTATCCCGTCACTTTTCGTTGGTCCCTTGAGAACTATAGCTTCGTTCTTACCCGCAGCCAGTTCTAGGCCATGCATTTTCATCCATTCCTCGACTTGGTCGCATGTATGCTGTGTACCGAAGATAAGGTCCTCCCTGTCCTGCGTCACTACCAGTATAGCGAGGTCCTCCGCAAATGCGAAATGGGTTACACCCTCTCCGTATTATTGGCTCACAACCCCATCATATGTTCGTAGGTTCCCTAGCATGGGTCCTAGGACCGACCCTGCGGCAGTCCAGCCATCTCGTCAACCACCACTGCTTTTTGTACCACAATTTTCCTATCTGACATATAATTCGAGACTAAATTCATTAAGTACCTCGGATACCTTCTCTCTCGTATAGCCCTAATTACCTCTTTCTATTTTATTGTGTTGACAGCATTCCGGATGTCAAACAACAGTAGGATCGCCAACCTTTTGTTAACCCCCATCCCGCACAACTCCCGGAAGATTTACATCACTGCATCCGCCTTGGTCCTGTTCTTTCTGAAACCGTGCTGCCTGGGTGACAGCCCGCCTGACGCAACAATGACTGTGTCGATTCGCTCTCTTATAAGCCTCTCGTATAATTTACCTATGCACGACAGAAGGCAAACAGGTCGATTCTGGTCTTCCCTCTTTGGGAGTAGGGAGTTGCGATTAGTTTCAAGCAGTGCATTCATTTGTTTCAAAAGCCACGTCCACGTGATATTCCATCGAATCCAGTAGCCTTTCGTGTCTTTAGGGCACTCAATTCTTCATTGAGTGTCACTTTTCACTCAAATTGTCACACAGTACTCTCCAGTGCCTTTTCTTCTCGGCTCGGATCTTCCTGTTCAGTTCCTTCTTTCGCGCGTTGTATACTATATTCGATTACTTATCCTCTATGTCTTGCTCTCGTAACCTGTCTTCTGATGTCAATTAAGTTCTTCCTCTTATTGGCGATCTCTTCGCACCAATAATAAGGCAGTTTTCTTTTTTCATCTACCCTGTTCATGCAATTCCTCATAGTTTCTCTTATCATTGATTCGAGTCCTTCTGCCGATAGCAGTTGGCATCTTCTCCTCCCTATCATCCATCTAGAGTACTCATCAAAAACTAGTCAGTCCGTTCTATCTCCACCTCTTCTTATTGTTTGGTTTGAGGATGACTTCTCGTTGGTAGTCCCTACTCCGACCATCGAAAAGCCAATGGAGGCAATTTTACAAGTTGGCAAAAGCTAATAGCCGTCAGTAAGGAAAACTAATCCAATAAAAATGATACAAAGGTTTTTTGGCTAATTTCAAACTTATAATTGCTGCCTTGAAAACATATAATTGATGGGCATAACATGTTTTGCAATACTGTTGTACATTTAATGTATTGTTCTTATCTCTAATTTGTAAATAAACTTATCAAATAATTTTGTTTTTTAGTACTCAGATTTGGAAGATTTGCCGAAAGTATATACACAACGTTACCATTCTTCGAGCAGGATGAAGCCACTATACGCTATACTGTGATTTTAAGCAAAATTGCCAATTCGTTGTTTCTTTTGGCTGATCATATATTATGGTTAGGACGTGCAGATGTGTGTACTGTGGACACGGAGAGATGGTCACGTTTATCCAACAAATATTGGTTATATTCCATAACTATGAATTTAGTTAGGGACTTCTATGAAATTTCCAATATTTTAAAAAATAATAAGGACTCAATTTTACAAAATAAATTCAGTTCCAAGGAAATGTTACATATTTTGTTACGAAGCTTTTATATTCTTAGCAATCATCAAGATGTTATGATAGATACTATCAAAAATGGCTGTGACTTTTTTATTCCTTTTACATCATTAGGTCACATAAAATTATCACCAGGGATTATTGGTTTACTAGGGGCTGTTTCTTCTATTGCTGGAATGATAGTATTACTACAACCTTCTAAAAAACTAATTCCTTCTTAATATGGTTAAGGTAAATAGGTGACAGTCCATTTTTATGTTGTATTAAATAAATGTACAATAAACTTCAAGGTTTGGGTCAGAATTATTAAAAACTTCGTTTTTACAACTATAAAACGAAATATTTTGGTACAAACGGGTATGAAATATTTACAAAAGCAGACGTATAATTTATTTATTGAAAACCCAAAAAGATGCATTTTTTAAAGAATTACCTCTAGTGACAAAAACAATAGTGATTTACTTGCATGACAATTGATTTATTTGGAGGGAAGTTACATTATTTGCTGACTTGACTATAATAATTTTAAAACAATGACAATCAATTAAGAGGTTTGTTCCAAAAATGTCGGACATTATTCTTTCATAATTTATAGCAATGCTTTACTTTTCGTCATTCACCTCGTGGGACATCCTTCGAGGTAATCCCCATTAGACTTAGTAACATGCTTCCGTCAGCGCTTTAACTCATTTACGGCAAAGTAAAGAAAAAAAAACTTAAATATGAAAAACAATACATTTTTCTTATAAAAAAAACTAAAGTAACATATATCTATGGTCGAAAAAATTAAAATTAGCCATTTCTTAAAATAAATGGTGTTGCGTATACGCATCGATGGCTCACAGCGTTAAGGGATATTTCCGAAAATTTCCGTATGTAAATAAATTGTGCAATGTTCACAAATACAAATTGTTCAACTTTTACACACACGACATCTTTTAGTGATGACATGCTCATTTTGATCAATCCTTACTTCAATGGATGTTTTTGAAGGAAGTACCCTTGGGACAAAGTTCAGTATTTTCAGAAGTCGGACAGCAATAAATGATTTGAAATTTAGTTTTGACATTTTACTATCATGCACAGTATTGTACATTTTTCAGGCATTTCCAAGAGTACTGTCGATTGCATTTATAAATAGTGGCCACCACCATTTCTTACCCAACACACGCGATCTAGATTTGGTTACACCAATATCATGAAAATCTACCCTTTCCATGGATTTGTTATATGCAGAAATTATGGCTAGTTGTGGGACTAACGTCTCCTCGCACACTATTGGAAAGTTTTGGCGCGAAATTTGTATTATACAGGGTGTTTCAAAAAAAGGTAACACCGTCTCTAGGGTAGGTAAAAAACTGAAAAATAATTGGGGTTTGCTTAGTAAAAAATTTTTGTAACGCCATCCGTTTTCAAGATACAGGGCGTTGAAGAAAAAAAAATTTACTCCATTTTTACGATTTTGCCGAAACTACTGGCAACATTGTAATGAAATTTTATACGAATATGTTTTGGAAGCTGATATATCCCATGAATTTGTTTTTATAGCTGATTCGCATAGAGGGCCCTTGTTACACGGAGCGTACTAAGTATTTGTCAATATAACTTTTTTAAGAGTATAATTATTAATCAAAGTTTCAAGTAAACTTAAACATCATTCAATTTTACACGAAAAAGGTACTCTTGGTAAAACTCGATACTGTGTTCCGTTTTCGGAACATTTTGATTTGAAAATTATGAAGTAATAACTGATGCTGGTATAAAATAAATAGTAATTAAACAAAACTAAACGGTAGGGGATCAGCTATGATGTCATTAAATTGACGTTGAATTTTTTCTTTCAATTCTTGGCGTGAATTTACCTCTATAGCATAGACTTTTTCCTTAATATACGACCAAACTGCGTAGTCCAAAGGGTTAAAATCGCATGACCAAGGAGGCCAATGAGTCGGAGCTTCTGCACCTCTACCAATCCATCGATTCGGAAAATGATTACTCAACCAATTATAACACCTTCTATCAAAGTGTGGAGCTCCATCGTGCATAAAAAATAAAGATCTTCGCTCGTTTAGCCTTAAATCTTCTAATATCTCGAATAAGGAATTGTTTAAAAAATTGTGTCACAGCTGCACTAGAACATCCTAAATATTCGCCTAAGGTTAATAACATGTCAGTGTATTCAACATTTGAGTACATTTTGATTTGATTTTACAAATAACAAGGTTTCAAAACTCTAATTATTGTTGATTTATCGTCATAACAATCAATAAATGTCAGATTTCCATGGCACACTTGGAGAAAATAGAGGTATACCTATTAGAACTTTATCATTACTACCAGCATCAATTATTACTTCATAATTTTCAAATCAAAATGTTCCGAAAACGGAACACAGTATCGAGTTTTACCAAGAGTACCTTTTCGTGTAAAATTGAATGATGTTTAAGTTTACTTGAAATTTTGATTAATAATTTTATTATACTCTTAAAAAAGTTATATTGACTAATACTTAGTACGATCGGTGTAAATATCGCCCTCTACGAGAATCAGATATAAAAACAAATTCATGGGATGTATCAGCTTCCAAAACATATTAGTATAAAATTTCATTACAATGTTTCCAGTAGTTTCGGCAAAATCGTAAAAAATGCGTAAAATTTTTTTTTCTTCAACGCCCTGTATCTTGAAAACAGATGGCGTTACAAAATTTTTTTACTAAGCAAACCCCAATTATTTTTCAGCGTTAATTTTATTTTTTTAGCAAAAAACTTAAATTTTTATATTACTTTATGTTAGTGTATATGGATTGGAAAGCTTGCATGATTAACTACATGTATAAATTAGCATAGCACAACAGCGTTTCTCAACCAGTGGGGCGCGCCTCCCTAGGGAGTGCAATAACTCTACGTGGGGCTCACCAGCACGCCCAAATAAAAAAAAAACGATAATTACTACTAAAAAAGTAGGTAAATTAAAAGCAATTAAACTACTCATAATACATTAGTAACCTTTTTAGTTGCTAAATAAAGAAAAAGAACTTTCTGTAAGAGGCTCCTACACTCTATGTAAACAAACAAATTACTTATTATTATTTATTTGTGTATAGATTGTAATTTTCATTGTAGTTAATAAAAAAAATGAATTCACGGAAGAAAAACAAAATTATATTTATTCTGATATTTAAAGAAATTAAGTAAGTACAGTGCACGGTTAACCTAATATACTCTAGTATACTCCCTCTATAACGAACACGGGTATTACGAGTTTTCGCTTATAACGAGGTACATTAGATGTAATGTGAAATTTCTATTAAACTATAACCCTCTATAGCGAGGTAAGTTTGTTTATAACGAGAGAAAATAAGATTGAAAAACGTGTTTTTTTACGTTTTGGCCCGACCGTAGCTATAAATAAATACCCTTTTTAAGTGCCGTCCGCAATAAACGTCTTACAATTTATGATTCTTAGTCCGAAATATACAATTTATGATTCACAAGTGTCATTGTAGGGGGTTGACCATTCACACCTAATAATATAGGTCCTAATAGACAAGATGTGGAAAGTGTTTTAAAGGTTGTCAGAAACTTTATCAAAAGAAAAAACGCAAATGAAGAAGCATAAAACTGTTTCACATCTTTAGAAAATATGATAGATAGAATAGTGGACAATTTGAGGCAGTTAAAAATGACAGACTTCTTCCAATTGCAGACGCAGTAGTTTATGTTATTCTTGAAAATACGCTTTATACAGATTTACAGAATACAGATTTTTTGTTTTAACGTATATCATTGACAATAAAAGTAAACAACTCTTTTATGTTTTAATATATTTCATTGACAATAAAAGTAAACAACTTTTTTTCAAAAACGCCATTCAAACAATATTTATTAGCATCTTATATTGCTCCGAATGGCTTCACTATAGAAAGTTAATGTTTTAGAAAACTACATATTCATATGTATGCAGAGTATTATTGTTATTGGATATAACGAGATCCGCTTATAACGAGGTAATTAGTCTGCCATTTCAGTTCTCGTTATAGAGGGAGTCTACTGTATTAGATTATTATAAATATGATTTGATTAGTAAGTACTGTCAAATTCCAAATGAAACTAATAGTAAATTCATCAGTACTAAATTAAAAGTAGCTTTTAAAGAAGGACTTAAATTACATATAGTCACTCTCAGTTCTTTGTCTATTTTCAGTTCGAGACCTATATTTTGCCTTTAAAGCAGGTACTGAAATAAAAATGCCAATAATATACGAACTATTCTTGTTTTCAGTGGAGAAAAGGCATCATACACTCTCGTCCAAAATTCAACGAGATATTTATTTCTACATTCTCTCTTGATTTCGCCGCTGCATTTGAGCGACTTTCGGGAGTAGTTCGAAATTGATTCCTAATCTAACCCATCCGTCACTTGCTCCCAATTTGTCGTTAGCAAGAAATTAATGTTTTAAAATTCTGTGCCGATATGGCTAAATGACTTCCTATTGTCACAAAATAACTTTCACATATTGTTGTTCTTCCATGTATGTTTTGACCCTCTTTCAGATTTGCAAAGATTTCTCGTTTTTTTTTTAGTCCAGTTCTGGTGCTCAGCTGCAACTTTCTATACAAAGTACTAACTTTATCACTGGTATACATTATCCAACATATCTGTATTAGCTCCTTGGCCTTGTAGATTCAAAGTATTTAACTTCTCGAATATGTCGATCAAGTAACTTAAGTAATTTCATCACAAATAAAGCATCTCGAAACTTTTCGGCTTTCGGCGGATTTCCTCTTCTAGAAGTGTCAATTTCCCACGCTATAGCCATCTGGTCTCGCAATAAAATAACAACATCCAATGTTATGCACCCATATCTTTGCAAAGTGCATTAAAGATTCTTGATTTTAGCGGTCTCATTTTTATATAATTTATTACAGTTACAACTGTCGTTGGCAAAATGTTGAGACAGGACTCATTTCTTTGGAGAAACTTCCAGACACTGTACGAGCACCATCGGTGCATATTCCATTTCTTCTTCATCTATTGTAGTAGTGGTAAATCGAAAATTTAGGTATTCTTCCAGTTAAAAATCCATCCATAGTTCTGCATGAATTTACTGCCGTAAAATTTACTTAAAGTAACAATTTACTTAAAAATATCTTATTATATGGAAATGCGGCACAGTTTCACAAACGTTACAAAATTTGGCACCGCGACTCACTTGCTCTGCTATCGGGCAGATTTTCCACAATCGTAACCACGGTCGAAACTTCTCTTGGGCACTATAAGCCGCGGGGTTGTCCGATATCCGTCGTAAATGACAGATAGCAGATGAGAAACATTTGTAGCATTGTACGTGGCCGGGAGAAATTAATTTACGTATATGGGATGTAGAGGAGTGGCATTACAGTAGTTTCAATATATTTACCATTTTTTTTGTTTGGTAATTTTGAAGGCCTGTAATTAAGTTGTATATTACGGCTCTAGAGAACACTAACAACGCGCTGCATTAAGGGGATTAGTAGGGTCAAAATTTTCAATAATGCGACCACATGCAACGTATAATATGGCCTTGAATACTGATATTTTGAGAAATGCTGTAGTAGACGTCAAAGATATAGTGTTTTATGGCTTTGATTTCTAAATAATTTTACAACTATATTACACTTATAAACCTATAATGCAAATCGCCAAGGGCCTCAACACGTACAAAGTAATACCGCTAGATGTATATAGATTGCAAGAGGGATTATTACAGTGAAAAAAATTTAAAGTCAAAGCCATGAATTAATACTATATCTTGTATTGTTATATTTTATTTATTTAAAAATTGTTAAAGTTATTTATTTATGGTGAATTATGTTGTTCGTATCTCAAACGGAATTTTCACAAATGTATTTTTTACTATTTGTTACCAATAAATGACTATTATATTGTGTTCTAATTCTCTTTTTTTGTGGTGTCTAGTTTTTATCAAAATACATTGTAAATTGTTAAATTAATTAATTGTTAATTGTCAAAAATATATTGTTATATGTTAATAAATTTTTTTAAATATATTTGGTAAACCGTTATGATTCTTCTTTGTCGTTTATGAATAAGGAACTTAACAAAATACAGAAAATGGTGCTATACAAATAGGGAGGGCAACGATTTATCGATACAAAAAAATTTTTTATTAAAATCCGTTGTAAAAGGTATATATTTTTAAAAACCCAAACGGGCTGTGTTAGACAAAACGTTTTCGGAATCCATTATTCCATCATCGGTGTCTAGGAGTACATGAATGTAGCCACTAAATACATGGGTAAAAACCCTTTAACAAATAATTAGTTACATTTGTTTTACTTTATATTTTATAAATTATTAGGATGTTAAAGTTACCGTTGGATTAGGTAACATGGCGACATATGACTCCACGTTGAAGTTGCAAGTCCTGAGACGGTGTGTCTACGAGGACTTTATGGAAGCAACTGAATAGGGATGGCAACGATATATCGATACATTAAATATGTCGATATGTTTTAAAATTTTATCGATATCTTTTCATCGATAAAAAACTTTCGATAATCGGCACATATATCGATATTTCAGATTCAATGTATCGCCCACACAGCGTTAATATAACATTTTGACACGTATGTAATATAATCCAGAACATAATGATATTACATTCTATAAAAACAAACTATTTAAAAAAAGGAAATAATCTTGATTTCTCAGCAGCAGTTGTCGAGGTTAATCTCCAATTCAAATTATGTCGTATCTTCTTCTGTATTCGTGACTCTATCTACCCATGGAATCCTTAACAATCTTCTAAATATCCACATTTCAAACGCGTTAAGTCGATTTATTGTATTCCGGTTTAATGTCCATGATTCAGCTCCATAGTAGAGTATAGTGGGTACATAGCATTTAATTATCCTTATTCTGAGAGCCAATGTCAGATCTTTGCTGCATAAAATCTTTTTCCTTTTCACGAAGTTGGCACGTGCTTTTTCAATTCTGTCTCTTATTTCTGCAGTAAGATCGTTATTTTCTGTGATTATCGTTCCCAAGTAAGTATATCTTTTTACTCTCTCAATCTGCTGACCGCCTACCGTTAATATTTCGTTTGTATTGTTGTTCTTGCTAATTTTTATGAATTTGGTTTTTTAGATGTTAAGAGAGAGTCCGTATTCTCCACTATATCTTAATGTTTTGTTTATTATTCTTTATAAGTCTTCCAAGTTCTCGGCTATTATGACTGTATCGTCGGCATACCTAATGTTGTTAATTAAACTTCCGTTCAGTTTTATGCCGACTGTCTCATTTACCAAAGCTTCTTGTATGATTTCTTCAGAATAAGCATTAAACAATAACGGCGACAGTATGCAACCTTTCCTGACCCCTCTCGTTATTTCCACTTCTTCTGACACCTCTCTTCCAATTTTCACATTTGATCGTTGGCTGTAGTATAAATTTGATATCAATGTTACATCCCTCACATCCAGATTCTTGTTTTTGAGTACTTCTACAAGTCGGTCATGTTTTACCTTATCGAATGCCTTGTTGTAGTCTATAAAGCATACATAAAGATCTCGATTAACATCCAAACATCTTTGGGTCAGCACGTTAAAAGAAAATAGTGCCTCTCTTGTGCCCACTCCATTCCGAAATCCAAACTGGGAATCACTAATATCCATTTCCAGCTTAGAGTGTATTCTATTATGGATGATTTTTAGCAGGGTTTTTAAGATATGTGACAGACTGATCGTTCGATAATCACTATATTTTTTGGCATTTACTTTCTTAGGGAGACAAATAAATCTTGATGTCAGCATTTCACGTGGAATAATTCCTGTGGACTAGATTGTGTTCAGTAGTTGGACTAAAAGATCTATGTTTTTTTCATTGACCAGTTTTAGCAATTCACTTGGTATTCCATCTGGACCAGCAGCTTTATTATTTTTCATGGACTTTACTGCATGCATAACTTCTGACTTTGTTATTTCGGGTCCCTCGTCTTTACTCTAATTATCTTCATAATGTATTTTCCTGTCTCTGGTCATGGAATAATTCCCCTATATATTATTTCTATCTTCTTAATTTTTGTTCAGTCCCCACAAAAATGTTTCCTTTTTTGTCCATTAGTATGCTTGAGGTTTTTTGTTTTGTTACCCCAGCTAATTCTTTAACTTTCTTATGGAGATTGAAGTTATCATATTTGTTTTGTCTTTTTGTCTTCTATTTCTTGGCATTTCCAGCGAAATAAGTCTCTTTAGCTTCTCTTATTTTCCTTCTTATTTGATTATGCAGCTGTTGATACTGAGTTATGTTGATATTCTTTTGCCTTCTTTTGTCCTCCATCATTTCCAAGATTTCTTCTGTCATCCAATCTCCTTTCTTGCATCTGATTGTTGTGAGTTCTCTGGCGACTTGGTTCGATAATTGCATTTTTAAAGAATTGCCACTGTTGTTCTACATCACCATCAATTGATTCCGGTGTGGATCCTAGGATTGCATTAATTTCTTGTTTCAGTTTTTCTTGACGTCTTCTGATTCTAATTTTTGTATGTTTAGTTGATCACTTTTGTATCTTTTTTAAGTGAAGTTCTAATTTTGCTACAAGAGGATTGTGGTCCGATGCCACGTCTGCCCCTGGGTACGCTTTCACCGATTGTATTTCGTTTCGGTATCTGTGGTTTATTAAAATATAGTCAATTTGGTTTCTAACGATTTTATCGACCTTGTCAGCTGGCGATTTCCAAATGTAAAGGCGTCGTTTAGACAGTTTGAAGAAAGTATTCATTACCGCAAGATTATGTTCTAGACAGAATTCTATAAGGCGTTCTCCTCTCTCATTTCGAACACCGAGTCCATATGGTCCTACAATAGACTCACATCTTCCTTCTTCAACTTTGGCGTTAAAATAACCCATGACTACTGTTATATCTCTAGATGTCGTATGCTGCGTGTTTAAGCTGGATTTATAGTTTGACGGACTGTAGACGTAGACGCACTGGAGACGTAACAAACGGACTGAATATTATTTCAGTTTATAAATCGAGGGAGTGGAATTTTTGCGCATGAGTAGAAACAGTGGCTAGAATTGGTGACCATGATACTATAATATCCTTTTATTATTGATTACTATTATTATATAAATTGTTAACGGCCATTGTAACAAATAATCAACAAAATAAAAATTCGAATATTTTGATAAACAACTTTACAAAATGGTAGGCGGACCAGACAGTTCACTTTGGTTGACAGCACAAAATTCTTCCTTTTGATTGGCCAGACCTGGGCCAGACGCAAGTAACGCACTGTAAAAGATGACAGTTGGTCAACTCCTCCGTTCCAGTCCATTTCACTTACGTCCTGTCATGCGTTTACGTTCATTTATAAATAAGAGTACACAAAATTCTATGTTAATCTTTTTCCAGTGCGTCTACTTGTACAGTCCGTCAAACTATCAATCCAAATTAAGAGTACACAAAATTCTATGTTGATCTTTCTCCAGTCTGTCTACGTTGTTTACAGTCCGTCAAACTATAAATCCAGCTTTATAATAAGTATTAACTTTCCTTTCCTGTCTTTATTCGTTTTATTTCTGCAGAGTGTGAATATTGTTTTGTATTTAATGAAACTATAAAGGCAAATGGCACCACCCAAAAGCAATGTTTGATTGCATTTTAATAAACTTAGTAAAGAACAATCTAGCTGTAATTTTTCCTCCAAAAGTTTTGAAAACATCAGGAAATACCTCCAATATTAAAGGGATTTTATATGTAAGTGCATTTTTACTTTTAAATTTTGAAGATAACCTTTTATTTATTATTTTTTATGGTATTTAATTATACAAGAATATATCGATATATTGCATATTATCGATATACTTTTTCCGATATATATCGATATCTTGATACTCTCATACTATAAAGAAAAAAAAAACAAATTAAACCGTCGCTCGACACACTAAAGGAGAAAAAATTGGTTTGGTTCGGTCATATAACACGGATGGTCCGTAATAAGCAAGAGTGTGGGAAAATAAACTAATAGGGAAAAACAGAAGAGACAGACCTATAAAAGAGTGGAACAGTGACATTACAGAGATATTACAAAGAAAGGATGAATCTTGGCCAGAAGCAACACAAATGGCGCAGAACAGGAAAGAATGGAGACAATTCATCAAAAGCTAGAAGCACCTCCCCCGACACCCAAATGTAGAAGAGGAACGATTATGTATATATTTTCTTAAATATTTAACTTCTTTTTAAGCAATAATATGTTTTACTGCTTTATCTACTTTTGTAAAAATATATTTTGATATTTCTCTCGGTTTAATCCGACTGGCAACCGAAAAAAATAATATTTTGGTTATTGTAACTGATCTGGATGACATTTTGAATAAAGTAAAGTAGATGCAGGTAGTAACACCAGCTTGGTAATATCGCCAACTCATGATTTCTCAGAAATTACGTTTGCTAAATAATAAATGGCAACATGAATATGTTCCTCATAGTATTATAAATCACGTGATCATGTTTGCGATGACCTTAGATTCGCCAGCGGTGTTTAGCATAGATGACAGTTGACAGTTGAGTATCATTGTTTGGCCACAGTTTAACCACACTTTTTAACGAGAAGATAATTAACCCAAGCGATGCCGACGTTGCCAGATTTTCTTTACCTAGATTTTAGCGCGATTTTTAAATAATGGAGGCGTATTACGCGTATATCCTCTTTCGGGAAACACATCTTTACTATCAAAATGAAAAATTTTTATGAAGACTTTATTCAAAATATTGATTTGTTTTGAATAAAGTCTTCATTGTTTTGAATAAAGTCTTCCCTGTTAATAAAAGAATGAAATATTTTGGTAGTTATTTTTTAAAAGAAATAAATACTTTGAGTATTTGATTCGTTAATAGCAAGGAATACATACTTTATTTAAAACAAAACTTCACTTGTAAAATTTTTATATTGATGGTTACGATGTTATTATTTGTTATTATAAGGAAAAGGTCGATATTTTCCTAACGTTTCTGTTTGACTCTAGAATTAATTGTACATTTTTTTATTATTTTAAAGCAACTGTTGCAAAATATAATTAGTATATTAAATTACAACATTCGTACATAAAAACCACACAACAATTCTATTTAAGAAATTTTAATTTGCAAGTTGCAACACAATAAAAATTCCACATTTTAGAAAATGTATATATATTTAATATTGATATAGTCATGTCGTGATGGCTATATAGATTTAAATATAAAAAATGATTCTTCATTGGAATGTTATAAATTTTCATTAATATCGCTGAGTTCTTGTTTAGTAGATCTCATAAGACTGGAGTTTACTTGCACTCTCTTCTTTTTTATGGAAAAAATCTGATTTGTGAATCTTATGTCTTTTTAGTTTCTAGAATTCTAAAACGACCAGAAATAAATGTTTAATACACTCGGAGAGAATTTTGTAAGTCAGAAAAAAAAAAGAAAGACGATTTGTTTACCTTCGCTGTGGGACTCCGATTATTAGCTTTGAACCTATTATGTTCTTATCTTTCTTTTCTAAATTGATATGTTGTGAATCAAAAGTATGACTAAAGAAATTCTCTGGTATGACCATAATGATGTTTTTGCCATTCTACAAGAATTGTGTTGTTTCCTATAATTACTTTAATTGTATTTGTACATGAATTGCTATCTTACGTGATCTTTGACCCATTTGTTATCTAGATCTTTGTTGTATTTTTTGGGGCATAACCTATAAAGAATAAATCTATGAATATTTAATTATTCAGTTAAATATTTTAACATATTTGATTTACTTCTATTACAATTAAAATAAAGTATTTCTACAGTGGTACTGTTACATTTACTTTTTAAAATGTCAGAGCAATTGTTTGCAAGTTCGATTTCTCATTTCCAGTTTTCAAAGTCTGTTTTTTTTTTCAAATTAAATCACATACCTTCACATTTCACATTGTCTTGTGGTTGTGACTGACAGAAGACCAATGACGTATAATATATAGACTCGGTGAACGCTTTAAAAAGTGTCCGCAACATGAAATACCTTTGTTATTGTTATTGTTATTGTTTATTGTTTTGATACGAAGTTGCACGAAGTTCATGATTTCTTACGAAGCATTACGAAGTTGATCTTGTTGTGTTTGAAAATATTTTCATTTTCGCCATTTTGTGTGTTTAGATAATATTTTATGTGACAAGCAAATTTTATTTTAAATTTTTAAGAGTCATTTACCTACTATTTTAGTAAAATGCCATTTAAGTGTCTTGTCTGTGGTCGCGGAAGTTCGAAGAGCGAAACGTTATCACTTTTCAAGTAAGTTATTTTTTATATGTATGTTTTATAAATATTAGGTTATGTGGTGATAGCCAGTGGAGGCGTTATAGTTGTTATTTATTTAATAAATAAATAAATTATTATGCATTATACTGAATACTAACAATTTCCATTAAATTTTTTGTTTTTTTTTATTAAAATCGTTGCATAGAATTTTTCTTACTAATTTTTTTTTCATAGATTTCCTTTTGGGGAAGAAAAAAAAGAAATTTGGATAAACATATTACAATTAAATAAAAACAAGCTTTCCAGATGGTCACGTATTTGTTGTGATCATTTTGATCCAAATGATCTTATCACGAAATCTGGCTTTGTTCGTCTAAAAGAAAATGCAAAACCATTAGCTATACCAAGGTGGGTAATACTTTTATTAAATTTTTACATTGGTATTTAATATTTATATAAATTTTCTGTTTATTGTTTCTTCTATATTGTTTTCTCTTTGCATACAGGTCTTCTAAAGATGTTAAAGAGGTGGTAGGAACTAAAGCTTGTCCTAGTCCATCAGACAGCCACAATTTAAATTTCAAAACTAGAGAATTTCTTACTGGAAGGTATGTAATAATTCTAAACCAACTGTATACAGGTTAATCATATTTTAAGCTTATTCAAATTCAAATTTATATTTGCAATGTGTTACATTCAAAGTGTATTGAATATTTTTTCAGACAAATATCCAGCAGCTCAACAACACAAACTGCTAGCAGTGAACGAACTTTGTCTGCCTCAGAAACTGATGAATTCTTGGGCAAGGAAAATATCGAAGGGCATGCTGCAGATAGAGAATTAGTAGCTAAAAAAATTAACAAGAGGTAAAATTCATTTAATTTTTCGTTTGCATTATTATAAACTTGAATAAGCAATTTTTCTTTCATTAATCATTTTATTTTTAGGAAGCATTATGTGGGGGATTTTTCCATGTCGGACTTGGACTGCTCAAGAAAAAGAAAAAGGTACATGGAATCAGTAGACATGTATATAACAAAAAAAAATACACAAATTGACACCCTAAGAAAATCTACCAAAAGATGGAAACAACGAGCAACAACATTAAACGCATTGGTGAAATCATTAAAAGAAAAACTGTATGTTACAGAAAATGCTGAATCTGTGTTGTTGGTAAGTTTTCTTTCACATATTCCATAAAGAACAAAATTAAATTAAAAAATTAATGGGAAACTCCCAGTAGTTGGCTGTATACCATTGTTTAAAAAACTTATACAGAAGCAAAACACTTCACATTTGTATGTAGGTATAAAACATTTAATTTAAAACATTTTTAAAAAGTGTCATCAAAATTTACACAGGTGCATAATGTGATGTTTTCAATCTCGTTCAGATCATCCTCAGTGCCTTCTTTTGTAATTGAAGCTAACACTGTGAAGATATAATTCTTCTTGAATTATATTTCCTGTCACCTCAGCCAGTTGGTATTTGTCGTTTTAACTGACAAGAATCACATGTTTAAGTCGAGCAAAGAAACATGTTGCTCTTTAAGTATTAAATCTTTATCCAATGTCATCGACATATGGTCACATTAGAATTTAAATTTTGAAACATGTAAAACCATATATTGATGTCACAGCTATTTTTTTAGTGTTTTCAATTACAAAAGCAGGCACTGAGGATTATCTGAATGAGATCGAAAACGTCATGTAATGCACCTGTGTCAATTTTGATACAACACTTTTTAAAAAAGTTTTAAATTAAATGTTTTATACCTACATACAAATGTTAAGTGTTTTACTTCTGTATAAAATTAAATTATTATTATATTTTATTTTTATAATTATTTTTTTATTTTTTATTGTTTTAGGCCTCTTTACCAGAATCAGCCAAAGCATTGTTTCAACGATTTTTAAAGGGTTCCAAATGTGCCAAATATTCTCCAGAATTAAGGTCATTTGCACTGACTTTAAATTTTTATTCAACAAAAGCCTATGATTTTGTAAGAAGAGCTTTTAATAATTCATTACCACACCCATCAACCATAACAAAATGGTACCAAACTGTTGATGGTGCACCTGGATTTTCCAAAGAAGCTTTAAATGCTTTGAAAAACAAAGTTGAAGAAGCAGGGAAGCAAAATAAAACACTTGTGTGTAATTTAGTGCTGGATGAAATGTCTATTCGTAAGCAAGTGGAATGGGATGGAAAAAAATTTACTGGCTATGTAGATTTTGGTACAGATATAGAATCTGATAATGTACCAGAAGCAAAAGAGGCACTGGTGTTTATGTTAGTAGCCTTAAATGACAATTTTAAAGTGCCAGTTGCATATTTTTTAATTGACAGTTTTTGTGGATCAGAAAAAGCATCCTTAGTAAATCTTTGTTTAAATTTTATTTATGATTCAGGCATAAAAGTCTATTCATTAACTTTTGATGGTGCTGCCAACAATTTATCAATGGCCAATGCTTTAGGTGCTAAAATATCTGCAACAAATATTGAGCCTTTTTTTCTACATCCAATAACTAAGGAGAAAGTTTTTATATTTTTAGATGCGTGCCACATGATTAAGTTGGTTCGTAATTGTATGGGTACATTTGTTTTGAGTAACGTAAAAAATGAAAAAATTGAATGGCAGTATTTAAAAAATCTTGTTGACTTGCAATATGATGAAAAATTACATTCTGCCAATAAATTGAGGTATCGCCATTTGAGATGGGGACAGGAAAAGATGAGGGTAAACTTAGCTGTTCAAACCCTAAGTAAAAGTGTGGCAGACGCTTTGACATATTGTAACAAAGAAAAAAACTTTAGTCAATTTAAAAATTCAGAAGCTACTTCGGAATTTATCATGATTTTTAATAATTTATTTGATATATTTAATAGTATGACATATTATTCTAAATACTCGTTTAAAAATTCTTTAAATATTAATAATGAGAAGGAAACTTTTGAATATTTAAAAATGGCTGAGAGGTATATATGTGATTTAAAATTAAATGATATAAGTATCATATCTTCACAAAGAAAAGTGGGTTTTTTGGGTTTCATTTCAAATATCGCAAGTTTGAAAGGATTATTTAATCTTTTGGTTAAAGAAAAAAAATATTTAAAATATTTACTTTCTCACAAGCTGTCGCAAGACCATTTAGAATTATTTTTTGGGGCTGTAAGGGGTAAAGGGGGTTATAACAATAATCCAACTGCTCGACAATTTGAGGCAGCTTTTAAAAGATTGCTTATTCACACAGAAATATCAGGACCTAATACAGGGAATGTTAAAAATATAAATAATGTTGGCATTTTAACCGCAACATCTGCACGACCTATTACTAGTTTAGTAAACATAGAAGAAAATTTAGAAGATTTTACACAAAAGACAACAATTTTTTATGAGCATGACTATTTTCAAAAAGATGTTTTAAATTTAAGTGTTTATGTAGAAGATGTAATTGGATATATTTCTGGCTTTATAGTTAGAAATTTAAAAAAAATCATTAAATGTACAAAATGCATAATAATATTAGAAAGTGAAGAAACATTTTCAAAATTACAGTTAGTAAAACAATATAAAAATTTAACTAATGCTTCGAATTTAGTTATAAAAATATGCAAGGAGGCAGAGAAAAATTTTAGAATGTATATAAACAAAATTGAAAGTAGTTCAAAAAATTTATTAAATAAATTAATAAACGCCACAATGAATAATTTGCCTCGTGACATCATGGATAGTTTTGGTGATCACATTTATGACAGTGAACTACTCAACAATCATTGCATTCAATTATTAAATTTAATTTTAAAAAAGTATTTCACGCTAAGACTTCATCATGAAGCCAAAAAAAAATTAGATGTAGATAGGCAGAATCGTATGAGAAGTTTGTTGACTAAAAGGATACTGTTTAGACATGAATAGAAAAGATCATTCCACACAAGGTAAAATCACTATTGATTTTACCTTGTTTATTTTTATGCCCACCTTATTTAAAGCTCTATTCCGTATCGTTACACTTCTTTGTTGTATCTGTTTTTTTAGGTTTCAGTAACCTATATGTAGTTGATGTATGTAGTTGTAGTTTCTTTTATAACTATTTTTTTACTTTTTACCTTTAATTTATTACTTGCGGAATCTCAAGTTAGTAGGCAAAATCCCGTACGAAATTTCGGATTTAGAAATATTTTACTTCGGGTAGGGACTTATTGTTAAAAACAGTTTTATTTGTATTTAAAGACAGACGTGGCAACCGCCCATGCGAAGTTTGTACGTCCGCCTAATTCATAACAGTCGTTGAAACATGGTATTGTAAATCCGAAAGTCAAACAAAAAACACATGTTATATCCTAGTTGTCAATTCAATTCTACGAAAGTCGATAGTAAAATCCCATAGCGGGAAGTTAATCAACACTGATGATTCCCAGTTAGTAATTCAATTGCGTCGGCATTTTGCCGTATAATTTTAATACTTTTAAGTATGTTTTCTTCAATGTAAACCCATCTACTGTTTTTGTTTTGCGTTTAGTTACGCAAGTACTCCACAAGTAAGTAATCTAAACCACATTTTTGCATTTGACAGATATAATTTTACCTTAACGTTTTTCTTAACTGAGTGGAATTACTTGCTTTTTAGCTTCACTGAAGATGGACTGATTAGTCCGAAAACGTTCTGAACTTTATTATAATTCATTTGGATTTTTAATTTAATTTTTTAATTAAATATACCACTTACAACAGAAGTTTTTTACTTCGATGTTCGAGTTTTTAAATTTATTTATTGAATATATGTTTTATTAATTATTTATTTTTAACCACATATAAATACAAACATGTACAACTATAGCTTGTACCATCCCTAATGAACGGGACAAGCGGAATAGTACATTATAAAATGTTAAAAGCGCATTTATAAAATGGCAAGAATTTTAAAATTTCGCTTATAATTAAAGCCTGGACAAAAATTTTCAAACTTGCGATATATATTTTAAAATCTAAAAATCCTTTTTATCTCTCAGAATTTAAAATTGAATTACCAGTTATATGTAGTTTTAAATTACTTATAGTGATTGGCTGTTTTTAAAAGTCTTTATTTCTAAAATTATTTAAACCCAATGGTTTTTTGTTTCCTAGTTGCAATAGGTTTTATAGGATTTTTTTTTTATTTCGAAATATGTGTCTCGACTGCTATGTGTCTCAATTGTACATTGACACATGTACTGTCAAATGCAGTTGAAACATTTTTACTAAATAATTGAGAAGCAAAGTTTAATTTCATTTTTTGTTTATGAAAATGAATATGTTGGCTTCGCAATTTATTAGCTAAATGAAAACGTTCATTCTCTTGCAAGTTGTTTAATTCTTTAAAATATATCCATGCTAAAATGTCATTATTACTATCCACATGATCATACTTCTCACCTATAGTATTCCCAAACAATTTAATCAAATGGATATCAGAATTATTACGATGCTGGACAATGTTGGTATTTGTACAAGGGTGTTTAAATGTAGTTTTTAAGGTATTATGGTTCAAATTACAACCTAACCGTTAGTTAACCCATTTTCAAATTCACTGGAGCACCATCAAAAGTTAAACTTACAACCTTAATAACATTAACAAAATTTAGCAAAAAAGTATGTATGAATGTATCCGTAACATTTGTTTCTTTCGGGAACCCACTCTTGTTGATGGATGTGCATTTCATTCATAATTCTACTACATACAAATGGTGCTTCAAAGTTCATAGATTTTAAACGAAGAACATCAAATTCTTTATTGAATCCAGGTTCACCATCAACACTCTGAAACCACCTACTGAGTGTTCTAGTATGAGGAAAGCATTTATTAAAATGTCCTTCTAACATAATTATATGCAGAAGGCGAATAAAAATGGAGTGTAAGAGCAAATGCCTTGAATTCTACAAAATATTTTATTGTTAAGCCTTCTTTTTGTTCTTATAATACCGCCTTATAAAAAGTTCAGTTGGTCCACCCATTTTTTCAAGGATGTCTAATGTTTCTTCATGAACAAGATTTAGTAATATAGTTAGTTAGTATAGATAGTTAATAAGTATATCAAAACAACCAATACACTGAAATCTATCCTGTCAAAACCAAACCTAACAAGGTACAAGGGAGATCAAAGAACTGCATTTATAAAATACCCTGTGAATGCAACAATTTCTATGTGGGAGAAATCGCAAGACCACTGTCAGGATAAAGCCGTCTGTATACCAGCATTGATCTGCCATTATGAGATTTGTTTTATTTAAATCCCTTTTGTACCTCCCTATAAAGAGGATGGTAAACGACTTTTAGAAATTATATTTAGGTTGCATTGTATCTGGTACTATTTCCAAATCTAGGTAATTTTTAATTATCTCTCCAGATTTGATCCAGGTATCCTTTTGCCCTGCTTCCTGACATCTTATCCACCTTATCTTCGCATCCTTCTCCATCCATATACCTATGTAATGAAGAGAGATCAAGCATGACCTCCATGAGGCAGTTGGGGTAGTCAACATGGCTCGTGTTATGATTAAGCATGCTTGTCGTTGAAGCTTATTCAGCTTCTATTTGGTGGTCTTTTATTTTTATTTAAACTACCATATAAGTGCGTCATACGTAATCATAAGTCTGGCTGTAGTCATATATAGCCAGTACATCGGTTTGGGTTTCAAACCCCATGTTTTCCCACATATTCTTTGACATGTGGAAAGTGAAACCTTTGCCTTGTTGGTTATTCTTTCCAACTGGGCGTTACATGTAAGCTGCACATCTAATATTACTCCTAGATGTTTTACTAAGATTGATAGAGAATTTTTCCATGTCGTGCTACCTACTAAGGATATGTAATGTTCTTTGGAGTGTGCTGGATAGAAAATTACCATATTTTCCTCTTACCATAATTACTAGATCATCCCTCTAGGCATGTACTTCTTCCTCCGTGTGCGTCAAGAAGCGACATCAAGTGATCCACCAGGAGTGACCAGAAGAGGGGAGAAAACACTCCCCCTGTGGGCACCCCTTAGCTGTTTTGAACAAAATCTCTCCTTGCACCTCTGTGAGAATCTTCTATTCAACAATATATTTTCCAGCATTGCTTTGATCCAGTTACACACAGTGATAGTGGATCTATTTGACAGGGCATTATTAAATGTGCCTTCTGTATCTTCTCTCCATTATTAATTGAGTGACCGATTTTCTGAACTACTTCGTCGACTGATGTTTCTGTTGATTTCCTTCTATATATGCATGCTGGTTGCCATTGAGAAAATGATTCCCCAAGTGTCTTTCCTTAATATGCCTATCAAGAATTTTTTCTATTGCCTTCAACAAAAATGATGTAAGACTGATCGGCCTGTGCGATTTAGGCAGGACATTATCTTGTCCTATTTTGTATATGCACTCCACCATTACAGTTATCCATGCCTTTGGTATACAACTTATTTATAACATATTGTATCTTAGAAAATAAATGAAACAGTATTTATTAAGTTATGCATTAATGCCTTAATTAAACTTCTAATTATTTTGCAAAATGTTTTATGATTATTTCTTTTGTATGGTTTTTGTTAAAAATTTATAATCGATTTGATGTTTTTTTGTTTGTATTTAATTCATTACAACAAAATACAAAATTAGAATTCAAAAGTTTGTTGTTTGTTTGCACTCAAGTAACCTATTAATTTCCTTCCTAATTCCCTAATATAAACTTCAAAATTTGCTACATACAAAGAAATTATTGCAACAGTGAAAAACACCAGGAACGGATGAAACATGAATTAAATGAGATATGAATTAATAAAAAATGGAGGAGACGAACTGATGCACCGGATTCTTAAACTAGTAAGAATATAGGGAACTCAAAAAATATACCGATGGAGTGGAGAAAGGGTCATCTAATAAGGATATTAAAAACAGGAGACAGAAAGATATAAGTAACTACAGAGGAATCATGTTACTGAACACCACATAGACCATATACAATATGTTGTCAAGCATATTGGGAAATAGATAAATTACCGAAAATACATTAGAGCAATATCAACCCGGCTTTAGAAAAAGAAAATCACCCATAGATGCCATTCACTTCCTAATACAGCTGATTTAAAAGTGATATAATTTTTCCTTACTATTTATAGATTTCCAGCCATCTTTCGACTCTCTAAATAGACTCCAACTCTTAATGGAAATGCAAAACTGATTAGATTTATATATCAAAATTTCCTTCACACTAAATAATAATTAATAGTCCTTAATACAATTTAAAAAATTAGAATTTTTAATCTTTACGCAAAACTTCAATATTTCCTATTGGTAAAATGATTAAAATTCAGGTAATGTACTTTACAAACATTATAAAAATAATTTTTTCTCTTATAGACGAGAACAAAAAAAAATTATAAATATTTAATTTTAATTAAAAAAATAATTATTGTCATTAAAATATAAATGAGCACGCCGCTGTTCTGGTAAACATACCTTCAACCTTGAGCGGAGATCTTTCGGACACCCGATTATATAGCGAGAATACGGGACCGCTTAGTCTATATATTATACGTCATTGCAGAAGACCAACACATCACCATTTGGCAACGTCGGCATCACTTGGGCGAATTAGCCTCTCGTCACTTTTTATACTATGGTTTGGCGTAGAAGGAATACTGTTTATGATTTTACATCTCGGGTGTTTATTAGATTGGAGCGGCGTAGATTGGTGAGTAATATTATTTGATTTGTGATTTGTACTTTGTTTACTAAGGAATAAAATGATGCATTCAGATTTTTAAGATAGTTTTGCTTATTTTTGAAAATCAAATTAGTCCAATGGATGGTAATAACGCCTTAATAACGACGTTATTAACCGAACATAGTAGTATGTATATTAGGGTCATAATCATATTCCGTGTTCAAGTAACAAATTAATTAATTATTTTATGTTTTACATATACTTAATAAGACTTTTATTTCAGTAGTTTGAATACGCCTAAATTTCAAAATCAAGGAATAAGTGAAAAATTGAATTAAGAAGATATGCGAAATGCCATCACAGCCGTGTAAGATGGCTGGTCTCTTAACTCTATAACAAATTTTCCATAGTAATAATAAAGTTATTAGACCAGAGATTCTAATAACTTTATTATTATTATGGCAAATATGTTTCTCAAAATTAAGGTTTACATTAGGCTGCCGGGTCTATTATTATTTTCTGTAAAGCAGTTGGTATTTATATTTGACTGAATTTTATTTTAAAAATATAATTAGGTACATAAGATCATTATTCCAATATCAGTACGTTTAAAGAAGTCTAATGTAAAAGGTTCCTTTCGAATTAGTCCCCACAATCATTTTCCTTATTTTAAAAATGTACACGCCATCATTGAACTACACTCGTCTGTCGTTTCTTGCCCTTAAAGAGACTTTTATTTTAAAGCTATACCCACAATCCTATTGCATTTGGACTATAGTCCGTGGCAGTGCTTAAATAGTAAGACTATAAGGGAGATCGCCTACCAACCTGGCATGACAAGTGGCAAGTAGCGCGCGTCCTAGCATCTTACAAATGTAAACAATGCAAACGAATTATTCAGCGCACACCAAAATGACAGTGACATGAAACTTGCTACGCCATGTCGTTAAAAATAGAGCTTTTTCTACTTTTTGCCACGTACTACTTGCATTTTGTATATGTGTTTGTTGAAAAATTTAAATATGGAAGACAGTCCAGAATTTAATATTCGTTTTGTCTCAATAATTGAGGAATTTCCAGGTATTTATGACAACGCAACTCCGGAATTTTTAAATACATTAAATCCACTATGCCCTTACATCTCTTTCCAATAAGGGTGTACCCAAAACAGACGAGTTTTGTTCATATTGTTGACGTTTAAAAGCGTTAGCATAACTTCATCCTCAGAGGACGACATTTTGAATTTAACTAGCCTTTTTAATGCCATGCTACTTTAGTGTGCACTAGGGGAAGTGTGCCTATGTTGGACCCCTGCCTATGATGGACCTCCTGCTGTAATTTCAAATATGGCGCGGTTACATGCACATCGCCGGTTGCCACTTGCGCACGAAGTTTGTAGTTTAGTATTTGCAAAGTTTCAGACCCGTGGCGGTTATAACAGTAAATTTGTGAAATAAAATTAAAATTTGGCATTGCTGATCTAATAAAATTTATTGGTAAGTAATATTTTACTGGTAACATACGTTAAGCTAAGTGTTTCTTTTGTTTTGTATAAAATGACTACACTTTCTTTGTCAAATACTATACTTTGTTTTAGGTTAGAATGGTCAAAACAAAAGTAACAGAATTAAATTTACTGTCTTGTCTATTTGCCTATGATGGACCCCTTTGTCGTTACCTATGACGGACTAGGGGTCCATCATAGGAAAAAGGAATAAGTTGCTACTTAACGATTAACATAATACATTTTACAGGGATGGATCCTCACAAAAGGCAACAGTGGAATGAGAGTAATATGCAGCAAGCTTTAAAAAGCATACAAGAAAGAACTATGGGGTTTAAGCTGGCAGCAAAAACATTTAACATTCCAAAAACAACTTTGAAAAGGCGCTTTAATAAGCAGCAAGGAAGTACCAAAGGTGATTTGGGAGGACGAAGACCAATATTTTCCACTGCTATTGAAAAGGAAATTGCTGACCATATTATCACCATGGAAGCTCGTTTTTTTGGCCTGACCAGTAAAGATTTACGAAAACTTGTATACGAAGTAGCTGAAATAAACAATATTAGCCACAGTTTTAATAAGGAAACCAAGATGGCAGGCTGGAAATGGGTCAGAGGCTTTTTAAAGCGAAATCCTCGATTATCATTACGAACTCCAGAAAATACTTCGTTGGCAAGGGCTCAAGCTTTTAATATACCAAATATATGTGCCTATTTTACAGCATTAGCACATATATTAGACGAGTTTCAATTTTCACCGGAAAACATTTATAACATGGACGAGTCCGGTTTGACAACTGTGCAAAAGAGATCGCAGAAGATTTATGCTAGTAAAGGTCGCAAACAAGTTGGTGCTTTAAGTAGTGCAGAACGCGGTCTACATATTACGGTCGTATGTGCAATGAATGCAATTGGAACATTTGTTCCTCCTGCTTTGATTTTTCCTCGACAGAGGAAGAAAGACGAACTTATGATCGATGCACCTACTGGAAGTGTAGCCTTCGCTCAAGAAAAAGGATGGATGACTTCCGACATTTTCTGTCTTTGGCTGCAACATTTTTTAAGGTATTCAAAGGCTTCTAAAACCAACCAAGTTTTGTTGTTACTCGATGGTCATGGTAGTCATAAAAGTTTTGAAGCTCTCCAGTTTGCAAAAGAAAACGGTATTATTATGTTTTGTTTTCCTGCTCACTGCTCTCATCAATAAACGGCCAAGAAATTCAATTACGGCTGCGACAGAATCCAGGTAAAACAGTTACCCAATTTAAAGTAGCCAGTATCTTTAATAAAGCATATTTAAAAAGTGCTCTTCCATCAAATGCAATAAATGCATTTAAAAAGACAGGAATAGAACCGTTCAATCCAGATGTCTTCGAGGATTGGCAATTTTTGCCGTCTATAACAACAGAATGAGAAAATTATGAACAAAACCCACTACCAGGATGTTCTGACGAGAACTCACGATTGAAGTTTTCTTCTCTTCTTCTTCTTCTCATGTTTCTTCGATTGAAGGTTTATCAAAAATCACTGATCAGAAATCAACATCATCGTCAGTCCTAAACATCTCGGTCGAAGATATTTGTCCTCCTCCTTTAGCTGGAGTATCTGAAGTAACTCAGAAAAGGGGTAGAAAACGGGGTAAAACAGGATATTTAAATTCAACGCCAGAAATTGATGATATAAAACAAAAAATTGCAGAAAAAGAAGCAGAAAAAAAGACGCAAGAAAAGTAAAAAGGCAAGTTCGTGTTTCAACTACAAACAGTTCTGAAGACGATTTTGAATCTTCTTTTGAAGAAGACGACTCGGAAGATGCAGCTTGCATTTACTGTAACGAACTATTTTCGCATTCACGATCCAAAGAAAAATGGATTCATTGTCAAGTGTGTAAGAATTAGTGTCACAATAAATGTGCAGATCTTACGGTCGATTTATACATATCCATTCGGTGTCTGTTCCGTGTTATGACAGTTCCCTGCAAAACAAAACATCAATGAACTAGTACTCTTATGAGTATATTTATACATTGGCGTTTTCCTGACGTTGCCCGTCCTGAAATTAATCCCAAACGATATTTTTGTTTTCGGCACTGGCGATGCACGGAAATGACACGCACTTGTATAAATACGATTTTATTGTTTTGTGAACATAAGCGCTGGTAAACAGAAAAGCAGGAGATGTTGTGCAGTTAATATGTTATGGTTTTTTATATGTATTCAAGAAAAAAGAGTACTGAGACATTCTACAATATTCGTGAAATTTTGTTTCATCGTCCAATAATTCTCTGCATATTTTAAATTCTTCTTTGGTTAGTCTTTTTTTCCACATAGGATGCACACTCCATCTTCTTTGTTTGCGCCTTTTCTGTTCTTGCTCTTCCTCTTCATCAAGTAATAATGCCAACACGGTGCGATCTATACAAGCCGCGATACTTTCACTCTCTTTGACACAGAAATATGTAATAACGTTTCCTCTCTATTCGGGCCGGTACGTACACTGCTACAACGCGGTTGTATGAATACCCGGACTCAACACTGAAACGGAACGGACAGGGCACGGATATGTATAAATTCACCTTAAACCGAATAAAAATTTTTTGACCAATCAAATCTTTCGTAATTTTAGTGAGATTTATAAGAAAATTAAAAAAATTGTGTTGACATATTTATACAAAAATTAAGTTCATCAATATAACAGTAATATAAAATAAAGGAAATCCGAGTCTCATTAGTAGAAATTTCCATTTAGTATTTAAATCACTTTCTAATTTTAAACTTGCACTAAAAACATTGTTTCTTTTGGTATTTCGTAACTCCATAGACATGATAGAACTAATAAATAAAATTAGTGAAAATCCGCTTGAGAGCCCCACTAAAATATCTAAGCGCTTTAAATAGGGAACAGGATATATTGCAGAGGTTGAATAATAGTAAAAATATATATGAACAATAAAAGATATTAAATTTAGTTGTGTTCTGTTTGATCCTGTTGTCCACATGGATAAATAACTGAGAATTGTCAATGTGCTGCAAATAGCACCAATACTTATAAGGTAATGGTTAGGATCTCGCTTAATTGTGAACCAGACGGTAGCTGCGCTGAAGTTACCTAGAAAAAATTTAATCTTTTTGCAACCATAATAAAAAAAATTTACTTATTTACCTGTAGGTCTTATTTCTGTAATTATTTCAGTTGAAACATTTTGTAGGTAAAATTCTGTAGATTTTAATTTGTTTTGCATTATTATTGGAATTTGATTGTCCCATTTTAGTGAAACTTCTTCCTTGGGAAATCTATCTAAAAGTGAATAGCAAAAACTTGTATCCAATAACAAAAACTACAATAATAATAAAAAATATAGAGATAAAAGAGATAGATAAGCTGTTTTATTATATTAAACAAAGTTATTCACTGACATTACCACTAAACAAGTTAATTGTAGCGTTATAACTGCTATATTGCCTGCTTTCTTTCTTATGTTAATATATTTCGTTAATTCTATTCTCCAATTTCCCTATCTTCTGTCATAATTCATATTCTTCTATATCCTCCATTGTATCTCATATTTTTCTATATATTTTCTCAGATATAGATTGTATCAGAATTATGTCGTTACTTAATTGATTCATTATTCTCTTTTCATTTTTCCTGTTATTTGGTATAAAAACCAGTTGGCGTCCAAATCTATCTTCTTTATATATATATATATATATATATATATATATATATATATATATATTATTGTGATATTTAAAGTCTTGGTGCGCCAAGCAATAATTAGCTAATTAATTTTTTGATTAATTAATTAAAATTATTTAAATGATATGATTATGACTCTATCACAATTTTTAATTCTTTTATCTCAGGGTTAAATTCGTGCTTCAATATCTATGCTATTACATGTGAAAGGTAAGGTCCAAAGAATGCCGGAATAATAAAAAACACATATGATCTAACACTATATATTGAAATAAAAATAATGAAATAATTCATACTCAAAAGTTTTCAATAAACAAATCTCATATAATGATTCTCAAAATTTTGTTCTACGTACGTGAACAATCAAAATTAATGGTACAAACAATATTAATTGAAATCTCAAAATCCCAAACTATTTTAACTCGCCTAATCAAAATATCTATATCCTTTCTAAATTAAGTGTAAAAATTGTGTTATCAATAAAAGAAAAAACTGCAGAAAACAAAAATATCTCTCTCTGATGATGAGTGGTCCAAATCCTTGTTCCTTGTAGACTATATTATCTCCTCTCAACCGCTCCCTATGTAATCAGCAATCTGACAACAGATTGTTGCAAGTATATCGTCCTTAATGATCTCCTTCAAAAGCACAAATCATTCAAATTATGATAGCCTTTCTCCTCTCGATAAACTGAATCTCTCGTTGGCCCGAGTGAAAAATGACTCTTGGAATATCTTCTCTTTACGATAAACTGAATCTCTCGTTGGCCTGAACAGTGACTCTTGGAATATAAGTAGAGAAATATGACTTACAATATTTTGCTGCTTCAGCTTCTGTCAGATACACTAACTCCACAAAAACTCACTAACATTCAACACTACTGCTTGCTACATTTCGGGAACCGCCAGAGAACAATCACTGTTCGTCTTACAGACTTGGAAAACCAACTGATTATCTTTTCTCTCTCCTAAATCTAGCTAAACTTTCATTTTTACATACCTATCCCACCTTTTTCAATCTCCGCCAATCAAAACTCGTCACAATTCCCCATTTTTTCATTTCGATAACAAACAAATTTTTACCTATAATTATAAACTTTCCTAAAACTTATTTACAAATATTATTTTTCTATAATTCTTAAAAACTAACAAAAACCTCTTTCTAAAATCTCTTCTATTGTCTTTAATCACTGCATTAATGTATTTTGAAAAACCCGGTTCAATTGTCTTTGGATTTCACTTAAACTTATGCGGGTCACTCAAGTATAACAAAGAAATAATTTATGTATAGCTTACATTTTGTTTAGTACAGGTAATCCAAGAATTTAATAACTTTCCTTCTTCGAAATGTTTGTTGTTTATTATCCTACTTATCTGAATTATTTTAATGTTTTTGAACTTTGAAATATTTTAATCAACCCAATATTTTCTTGATTTTACATATCATAACAATATATATATATATATATATATATATATATATATATATATATATATATATATATATATTTCAGTATCTACCTTTCCTATTTTCTTAATAATCATCATTTTTATCTTTTACTCAAGTTTCTAAAGAATGAATTTTATTTTCATCTCTATTTCTGTTACTTTGGAACGAGAGGTGCCATCTTTATTCTCTGTTTAGTTTAATGCTAGTGACAAAGACTCCTTTTTGTTGACATTTCCCCCTTCCCGTTCGATACAAAAGTCGATATAATGGCTTTTATTTCTAAAAATGTCGATTTTCTTCATGACTTCTGTAAAAGTATAATAACCAATTGTTGTGTCGTCTCCTGAATTAGGAGTCAACCTCCGAGATACATTTCTCAGGTGCGGGTCAAATTATATTAACATCCAGAAGACCAACCGGCCTGAGAATGGCACTATCATTCCGATAGGAGAGTTGACTCCAGGGCAAGAAAATCCACAACTAACAACATGGCTTGCTAACAACCATAGCAGAAAAGACCAGGATAAAACCTAGGATTTGGTGACAAGCATTTTTCCTTACTATAATGTAACACTGTAGCAAGAAGTCGAATAATTTTTATTTAAATTCAATATAATATTTAAACATGTATTTTTCTGCCTTTTTTGTTTAATATTTTAATAAACATGTGTTAATTTAACTGTGTATTGTTTCTTCTTTTTACTTGTTTGCGTGTGTTGCTCCAGAGTAGGCCATATTCACGTCCTGAGTGAGCTAGCCAGGGAGTGTTTCGTATAACGTCTAATGTAGCAATTTTGCAATTGATACATTAGGGGTTATGACGTTAAAAATTGGTCCCAACGGGAAACGATTTGTCGCTCCAACGTTGTTAGTGATGTTAGTCAGGTTGTAGCAGCAAACTAAGGTTGGCGGTTACAAGTTGACAACAGCAGCTCAACCTTGGGATGTTACAAATTGAGCCTCGAAGGGTTACAAATTGGCACCCAATGAATGTTCGTTGGAACGTCACAAATTGGTGCGCAACGTTACAAATTGGCGCCCAACGTGGGGTTGGGCGACCACTAAACTGTAGTATCACAGATTAACAAAACACATTTTCGAATGTACATACTAGCTACTAACTATCAAATAGTATAAGTATGGCATTTAAAGAAGAAGAGGAACGAATATTGTTCAAATAAAAAATTAATAAAAAAATTTTAAATTTAGTTTAAACATACGTACATGATCCAAATTTAATTTCACAAAATTGTACATCAAAAGGAAATTTCTGAAGATATCTAGTGCATTTAAGTCTTAGCTTCATTTTTCTATTAAAAATTACAGACCCTTCTTCATATCCTCGCCAAAATAACGTATCTTTAAAATCATCTCTAAATGCATTTCCATTACAATTTGTAATTTTTGGATCCCATATTTTACCAGCTACTGCCATGTTTCTGGTTTGAATATTTGCACCAAGTCGTGGGTCTTGCCATTTTTGGTTCAAAAGAAATATTACTTGCATATCCTAAAACATTGGATATTCTAATGAATGTGATGTAGCCCGAAAGGGTCTTTTTAATTATATACCTTTTAAAAAAGATTTTTAAATAACACTATTAGAATGTTGGCAACAACTAAGTAATGTTTGGAAGTAAATGAAACACAAAATAATATTTCAGTACCTTCACAAGTCGGGGTTTTCCGAGGTTACCCGAAAATGTACGTCAGTGACTGAAACTAGGTCTTAAATTTTTACATGAGGCAATAAAATTTAAAAGAAAATATTTAGGAAATACCAAAACTCCGGTTTTGGTCGTTGGAGGGTTCAAAATAATGATTAGGTATTATATTGAGATGTATAGAACATGTAGCTGGAGCTTGAGAAATAGAGAACCCGAAATTTTGGGTACTATTACGATAAATATTATGGCGCATAAAACTGTAAATATATTATTACTAATTCTTTTCTATTCTAGTAATCTCGGCGCTCAGTTGAAAGACCTGTTTGCCAACCTGAATTCTGATGAGTCACCCACGATTCAAAATTCCCAGAAGAAGGCCGAATAAAACCAGAATGAGTGACTTTCTCGGCTCTTCGATGGGGTATCGCCGCAATTCTCGAATAACGGCATTTTATATTTAAAGAGGAATTTTGTTGTAAACAGTTAGTTACTTTTTGAATATCGAGTTAGTTTGAGTCCGAAAATATAATTGTACGCGGAAATAAATATAAATATTGTGAAATAAATTAGTAATAAAGACTTTAATAAATTTGTAAGTGTTATAAATAGAACCTTTGATAATAAATAAAGACAATAAATTAGATTAATAATAAAAACATAACAGTACACATAAACTTATCACCACTTAGCAAAATGGCACTCATAAATATTACAAACTCATCACTACCATAAAACCAGGGATTTCAAATTAGACCAGGAAAGATTTTCAAACTGATTACTGGCCTACCTACACCCCGTGGCAGGTAAAGACCATAAAATGCTTGCAAACATCTAAGGTTTGATAATTTGAAAGAATAATCCAAGTGCGAATGCAAATAAAATAATGAAGTTGCGGAGTATTTTCGATATAACCGGAAATAATATATGCTCAAAAATATTTTCATTAAAAAGTTTATTAACCAAAACCTTTGTAGTTGAATTTTCAGATCTCAAATCCGATTAAATTGGCAGATATGTCTAGAAGACACCTGGCATACATATATCAGTTGAATTTTAAAGTACCTAGTTTGCTTAAAATAATTTCTGAATTTAATAGATTACCACGTAAACAGGTAACAGGCAACCTTCCTCATTAGAAAACAGCGCTTGTAGCAAAAATGCTGGTGATGAGTTTACCTATCTACGGTGACAAGTTTACTGATCTCCAAAGGATGCCGGTGATCAGTTTACTATATTTCGAAGGGTCTTATAATTTTATGGGGGACTATAAAGTGATGAGTTCGTACACGTCCAAAATTTTACGTAAATAGATGGCCTTAAGATATAAACTTACCAAATTTTTATCATCTATAGAAATATCTTCGACAGTAACAGAAAGAGTTACTGTAGTTGTATAAACATCTTCAATAATTAAACTGTTCATATCAGGTAAATCTAAAGACATAGTGGCTCCTAATAACATTAAGCAATCCAAATAAGTTCTGTTTCCCATTATTTCGTGTCCTTTGTAAATAAATGCTGAAAAAAAAATAACAACATGAAAGGACTCCTTTTGAAAGGTACTTTTTTAATGTAAAAGTGGTTTTAGTTAAATTGGCTGAAATTTTAAAGAGACTTAGGGTCAGCTGATTTTAAAAGTTCTCATTACCCCAAGTCACAGAAATCAATTTTTTCTGAGTTATCAAGCTTCAGTGTCGGTTTTTATTCCATTTTTCAATATGATGAATTTGGAAACGTACCGTCCCTCACATTCAATATACTCCATCTAAATCTCAATATACACGTATATGATATCAAAATGCCATTTCTTTACGTTTACTTGAAAAAAAAAAGTCCTTGGTAGGATTAAGATATCGCAAATTCATGATTTTGAAAAATGAATTTTCCAGAGTTGCAAATTTAAAAAATTTTAACTCGACAAATATTGAATAAAATACGTCCAATTTTGCTACTCGGTATTTTGGGGTCGCTGAACACGAATATGTCGGCGAAGATTTCCGATGTACCTGGTGTCCAAATTGGACAGTACATACCTCGTCTCCCGAAGTTTTATGCAGATTCCATACAAAATCATTCGAAACTCGTTACTCGGGGATTTTCGAGGTTCCTAAACACGAATATCATTTCAGCGAAGGTGAGTAATGCAAGATAAATTTGACAGTGTTCGTCTGTTCTCTGGTTCGTAGACTTACTACGGTTGCCTCTTCCGACTGGGGTGGGGATGCTTGAGTTACGCCACCAGAGTAGGTACACAAGAATACAAAACCCATTTATTATCACAGTTTGTTCGTGGTAATTATCTTTCAGTTTATTATTTGCTTTATTCTTTATCGTTTCTTAAATATCTCAGTTTACTTTATATTTTTGTATTTGAAATTTTGGTGTTGTTTTCTATAAAAGCTTATTTTGAATTATCGAAGAAACGTTATTTTATAAGGTAGGTTAAAACTTTAAAATTTCATTGTGTATTAACGTAATAATAATGTTGATGAAATTTTAGAATACCAGGCACAGGTTGCAGTGTTTAGGAAAGATATTAAAAAAAAAATGAAAAAAATAGTTCATTCCGTAATTCATTCAATAGTTAATCCAGTATTGATGGAAATTCAGTATACGCGACAAAATATCGTTGGAATTTGTAACATGGCAACTTAAACATCCTAATTTATAATAATATATAATGTTACATATCTATAAATTAATAACATTTAAAGGGTTTTCACCCATATATTTTAGTGGCTCATAGCATGTACACTTTGTTACACTGATGATGGAATTTACATTCCGAAAACGTTCTGTATTTGTGATATAGCCCGTTTGGGTATTTTATTTATACCTTTTACTAAAAGTTAAAAAAAAAATTTTTTTGAGATGTAAAGACTCGTCTGCTGTCCAGATGTACTTACGAATACACTCTTTAATGGAAGTAGGTAGGTATTATACATCTGGTATATAATAAAATTTTAAAAGCATCCTAAAGAATGATAATACTTAAAATAAAAATGTTTTGAATTTAAATACCTACATAGTTTGCAAACAGAAATAGTTATTTTAAAATTATTTTCTTCTAAGAAATATAATAATTAGGCGAAATGTATAAAATTAAATATATTCTGCAGAAATAACAGTGTTGTGTTTTACATTTTATGTTATATTATCTTAAAATCAAAGAAGAAATAATTAAATTTTATAATGTCTAAATCTGCAGAAATTTTTGAAATATTTAAAGATATAATCAATAAAATTCATCATCATCATTCTGGCTTTACAACCCTGCGTGGATCCTAGCCTTCTCAAGAACTTCTTTCCAGTCGTTCCTATCCACAGCTTTTAAGCATTATAAATGGCTTTTCATAAATAAAAGCACTATTGGCAACATTGCGCGGCCTGCTGATTGCTGACAGATGTTTACCTTTTTCAGATTAATTAACTTTTGTTCTTTTGCGTTATAATCAACTGTTAAATAATAATAAAATAAAATAATGTTTTTTAGTTTTATTAAAGTGATTCAACTTTGAAATAATGTCAGGGAGTGAAAGTGTCGTTGAAATAGATGCAGATAGCAAGATGTGAAAGTTACCCTAAAGAATAAAAGGTTAATCGGATTAAGAAAGCTAGATGTCGTGGTGAAGAATATATAAATTACAGAGGAAATGTTATCATTATTTGAAATTGATTACCATGCTCATAAGTTACGTTTTAACGTACAATGTACTATTTCAGACACGAAATAAGATGATAAATAAGAAGTCAATTGTAAAACATAGCTTAGTTCCACAATATTAACCTATTTCGAATGTTACAGGTGCAGATTGAGATGTTTCGAGAAGAATTTTTTGCAGAGAGGAAAACTTTTCAAACAAAAATGAGCAAGACTTTTACCAGTACTTAATAGAAGCAGAACCCGTACAGAAGAAGAGGCCAAGATTAAAACAAAACACTTCCGAAGATGAAGATGGAGCTGTTTGTTTTAAGCCCAAACATTCTGTTAAGAATAAAAATTCTGTTAAATTCTATACCTTGCTTCGTGAGAAAAGTATCAACGTCCGCAAAAAGGCTTTTTTGAGTCTGCACGGTATTGGTGAAAAAAGAGTACGAAGACTGCAAGATATTGTGAAAGGTAAGTCTCCTAGAGATTTAAGAGGCCAACAGATGAATCGGAAGACCCTGTAAAAGAACACATTCAGTCATTCCCACTGAAAACAAGTCACTGTTCGTCTAAGGAAATAAAATACTTAGATGCTAAGCTGGACATAAAAAAATGTTCAATTTGTTCCAAGAGAAATATAACGAGTTGAACGTGAAGTATAGTTTTTACTATAAACTTTTCAAAGAACATTTCAATTATAGATTTGGAAGGCCCCAAATTGACACTTGTTGTGAATGTGCACTGTTCGATACAAGAATAAAAAAATCCTCAGTTGAATGAAACTGCCAAATGAGTTGCAGTTGCGCAGCTACTTGTGCATAAAAGGCGTAGCAAAAAGTTTTATTCATCCCTTCGACAGATGAAAGAATACTGTGCCGAACATGAAAATGCGATGCTTTTATGTTTTGATAATATGGCAAACATATCGCTTCCTACGATTCCAGTACAGGAAATATATTACCTTAGACAACTGTCCATCTATCCGTTTGGCTTCCAAAATAGTAATGTGACACTGCAACATTTTATTTATACCACCAGAGAATTGCTGGAAAGGAAAATAATGAAGTTTGCTCTTTCTGAAAGAAGTATATTGACGAGATTGTTCCAGCTAATGTAGATGAACTTTGATCAAATAAAAAGCAGATATCGAGCACCGTTTCAGAATGAATCATTTTTTCTCCTGATGCCAACCATAATGTAGCTTCGCCTATTTTAAAATTTTTTAAACTGTTTGTCCTTGTATAGTGTAGTGTAATGTTCAATTTTATGTTTATAACATTGCATGTTTGTTGGATAGGCCAAAATTGACGAAACGCCTCTGAAGATGCTCTAGGAAGCAAAAGTACTTGGGCAAGATTTAATTAATAAACTGTGCTGGATATCTGCCCTTCATTTGATCAAAGTTCATTTATTCGGGCATTCAACCTTATATCTAATATAGATGAGTTGTTCTTGTTCTTAAACAGTGACAACTGTACAGGACAAAATAAAAATCACACGATGATTAGTTTTTTAATGCAACTTGCAGATAGTGAAAGATTCAAAAATATAGACTTCCAATAAAGGGTCACTCCTATTTGACATGTGACAGGGCTTTCGGGCTTATAAAACGAAACCTAAGGAAACATGATAGATTCTACACTATGAAAGATGTATCAGAAATAATACTTTCATCTACAAATCAGGGGAAGTTTACTGCGGATTTAATGAAAAAAGCAGATGTTTTGGACTTTCATAGTTGGTCGAATAAATTTTACAAGATAAATATTGTTTCATAAGAAAGTAAAATTGAGAAAATCAAAAAGAAAATGTTTACTATTTCTTCCTACCATGAATTTCAACTGACTTGGTGATCAGTTGCTATCATCAAGTCCTCTTAGACACTTTGTCTCAGGACCAGCAACTCCATGTGGAGTCGTACGTTGCCATGTTATCAAATCCACTGGTAACTTTAACATCCTAATATATAAGACTAAATAATGTAAACCACATTGTAACCAATAACTTTTAACGGGTTTTTACCCATAAATTTAGTGGCTCAAAACATGTACACCTAGACACTGATGATGGAATATGGATTCCGAAAACGTTTTGTCTTCATGACATAGCCCGATTGGGTTTTTAATTTATATACCTTTTATAAAGCATTTTAACAATTTTTTTATTTTAAAGTAGTATTAATTATAAATAAACACCATTTGGTGTAAATACATCCATCAATCAAAACTGTTCCCGTAAAACAAGACTTTTGTTTATGAAAGGCATTTTGTCAACTATTTTCAATAATAAAAAAATACAATAATAATATTAAAAGGTGTAACCAACATAATTTATTTTCAGTTTTAAGGTTCTTAATATGTTTCTAAAAGTCAGAAAAATATAAAATGGTTTTTCATAAAACTAAACAGTTTTTTGTTGTCTTCCAAAATTTATATTTTGTCACATTTACATTTTGTGAGGCTTTTTATAAATAAGCGATTCAATAATGATCTTTCAAAGATATATTTGTGTGGATGAATTTGTGTAATGAATTAAAAACTTACCAGGTTTTCAATTATCGATAATTTTATTATAAATGCATAAGTTTAGGAAATGTACACTAGGACATTACTCTCCCATTCACGAACATAAACTATATATACACAACTATTAGACATAATATACTTTTTACCAACATATGGTAAAGTAGTTATCAAAATATACATAGGAAGTCGTCATTGTTAAGGCATCTATGCTCTCATTCAAATGAAAAATATACTTTCGGGAATAATTTAAACGTTAATAATGAATTATCTTTAAACAGCTTTAAATATTTAAATTAATATTTATCGACTATATAAATTTATAGTTTGGCATAAACTACAATTGCAAGGCAGTATTTTTATTTGACATTTTTATTTTTAATAAAAATGTAACTTAAAAATTACATTCTAAAAACAGCTTTTGATCTGAACGTCGAAATTTCCCGCAAATAATCTGTTTTAAAGTTGGGGTTTATTCAAAGCATACAGGGTGTCACAAAAAGATTGGTCATAAATTATAGGTACCACTATTTTTAGAGATGAAAATAAGTCGATTTGAATTTTGGATAGTGAAATGATTATTAAAATTAATAGTCTTAAGTAGGGACGTACCTAAGATCAGTATTTCAGAGTTATCAGGAAATATATGCAGATAGAGGAAAGTCTGACCATCATACAAGAAACAGTGAGAGAAATTAAAGAACAACACCTGAAGAAAGATACAGAGAAACGGAAATCGTGGATGACCGATGAAATACTTGAACTTATGGATCAGAGAAAAAAAAACAAAAAAAATCTCCAAGAATATAAGAGAATACATACCATAGTCAGAAGAAAAATAAGAGAAGCACAAGAGAAAAAAAAAAACAGAACAATGCCAAGAAATAGAGGAGTATCAGAGTCGATATGATAACTTCAATGTTCATCGAAAGGTGAAGAAAATAGCTGGAAAGTTCCGAAAACGCAACAGCGGAAAAATAACAGATGATGAAGGCAATCTTGCCATAACTAAAGAAGATTATTAGAAGATTAGAAGATTAGAAAGTATGGGAAGAATACTTGGAGCAGCTTTTTCATGACCTTAGAACAACACAAGAGCCCACCATTAAAGAAAATTCAGGTCCCGAAATCCTACCAGAAGAAGTAACGGCAGCCGTCAGACAAATGAAAGATGGAAAGGCACCGGGACTTGATGAAATTCCTGCAGAACAGTTGAAGCTATTAGATTCAGAACAAATAAAAATAATAACTGAAATATTTAATGAAATATACAAGGCAGGAAAAATACCAGTTAAGTGGCTCAAATCGGAGTTCGTATTATTGCCTAAAAAACCAGGAGCAAAAGTTTGTGAAGATTATGGGACCATAAGCCTAGTGAGCCATCTGCTGAAGCTGTTTTTAAAAGTCATCCACAAAAGAGTTTCCGGAAATGCGAGGAACAAATTGCGCCCAATCAGTTTGGATTTGTGAACGCCGTTAGTGCGAAAGAAGCTTTATTTAGCGTGCAGGTATTGTTTCAGAAATGTCAGCTGTAATGTTTTTGCATGTCTGATTGACTACAAGAAGGCTTTCGATAGAGTCAGGCATGAACAAATGATAGAATTGCTGAAGAGGACAGGGATTGACGGAAAAGACTTAAAAATAATAGCTAACCTGTATTGGAATCAATCAGCGGTACTCCGAATAGGTGGAGAATATACAGATCAGGTCAAAATCTTAAGAGGAGTGAGACAGGGATGCATAATTTCACCACTGATATTCAATCTGTACTCGGAGTATATTTTTGAAGAGGCTCTAAAAGATATTGATGAAGACATCTCAATAAATGGAGTCAAGCTCAATAACCTGCGGTATGCAGATGATACAATAGTGTTTTCCAGTACCATAGAAGGACTGCAAAACTTAATGAATAAAATAACGGAAACAAGTAGAAAATATGGACTGGATATAAACACCAGCAAAACCAAGCTAATGATCATCAGCCAGGAAAACATAACTAGAGCAAATCTGTATGTGGACCAAATGAGAATTGAACGTGTCTCATAATACAACTACTTGGGAACTATAATTAATTAGTCGTGGGACAATACCCAAGAGATTAGATGTCGCATCGAAAAGGCAAAAAGGGCATTCTTGACTATGAGTTCTGTGTTTAAGAGCCATGACCTCACCCTAAAAACAAAAATAATTCTCCTTAAATGTTATGTGTACTCAGTGCTTCTGTACGGAGTAGAAACGTGGATATTGAAGGCGGAAACTCTATCAAAACTTCAGGCTTTTGATCTATGGTCATACAGAAGGATCCTGAAGATATCATGGACAGACAAAGTTACCAATGAAGAGGTACTGCGGAGGATGAACACAACTGCGGATTTGGTCAACATCGTGAAGAGCCGTAAGTTGCAGTACTTTGGACATATAATGAGAAATCAAGGCAGATACGAGCTACTTCAATGCATTTTGCAAGGTAAAATTAAAGGAAAAAGGGCCCCAGGACGAAGAAGAATATTCTGGCTTGCTAACCTGAGAGCATGGTATAGAAAGACCTCAACACAGCTCTTTCGTATAGCAACCAACAAAGTCATCATAGCCAGAATGATCGCCAACGTTCGGAACGGACCCTAAAAAGAATATATGGAGATACATTCAGTAGAGTTAAAGTGAGATAGATGAAGTGGACAGAAGTGAGAGGTATGTTATGTGACAGAAAGATTCCAATAAAACTAAAAGGAAAATTCTATAAACAGTCCATTAAAGTAGCTATGATGATTCGGATAAGTGCGCATCCTTTAGATTTAAATATAATTCAGATCTATACTCGCACAGCTGAGAGTACTGATGAAGAAGTTAAAGAGTTTTACCAACAATTAGACGATATTAAAAAAATACGAAGAAATAAGATATATTCATCGTAATGGAAGATTTTAACTCTAAAATAGGAAAACGCAATGTCAGTGACGTAGTTGATATGTATGGGTTGGGAACAGGAAATGAACAGAGTTTTCGACTAATGCAGTTTTACCAAGTGAACAACTTAATTATCACTAATACTTGATTTAAATAACCATTAAAAAGTTTGTATACTTGGAAGTCACCATAGGTCAAATCGGGGCACAAAACATATCCTTGAGCTGACATAACTACTGATCATACTCCACTAATAGCAAAATTATTAGGAATCCGATTAAAAACCCTAATCCAGAAACAGACGAACAAAAAAATTAGATACGGATCAACTTAGAAATCTCAAGATAAAAGTAAAGCTAACAAAAAGAATTATTAATATTATTTCCCTAACAGCCACTACCATTGTTATCGAAAGAGACTGGATCAACCAAAGGGACGCTAAACGCAACGGTGCGAAATAAGTGACTGGTTACTCCGAACGGAAGAAAAACTAGTGGATTACAGACGAAATACTACATATTATGGACAAAAGGAGGGAAAATAGGAATTATTATAAAGAAATAGATAGAACGAAGATAAGACAACTTGCATAAAAAATCAAAGACTTCACTTATACGTGCAAGAAACGACAATTTGGAAGGTTAGTAGATCAGATCAACAAACTTATTGTAGACAAAGAAGAACAGTTACAGACATGGGAAATCTATATAAAAAATTTCTGTAGCCTGGTTTTAAAGATGGCCATTTTTTTGGCCATCAAACTCCATTTTTTTGAAAATTCAGATATTGACGGATTCTTGTGTAAAATAACATGGGGAATCCAAATCTAAATAGTTTTGGTGTCAAAAATGGCCAGAACAATGTTAAAACTGCATTGGAATAGTACCCTTGGTTACAAAATCGGCCAACTTTCAAATATGTTGATGCCAAAAACAGCCATCTCCACAAAGCACCAATCAGATGGCTTCATTCTGTCACGTGACCTCACCGCCTTAGGTGAAACAGAAGGCAGCAGTGAACTGAGAAATTCTAGTGTGTTGTGACTGGCGTTGTTTTATTGTTTAGTATTTTAAAGTTTTACTAATATACTAAAAAGATATTACTGTAATAAACCTGCAGAAATAACATGGAAGGAACTAATGTTCAAGAATCTCCTTTGTTGAAAGGAAGAAAGAAACTACCAAATCCTTCAATTTGTAAAAGAGCCAAACAGAAGATTTTGAAGTTAGTATTAAACCGTAACCTAACATTAAATAAACTAATAGACAAACTTAAATTAGATTCATTCAAAGTTACTATTACTTAGGCCTAGGCCTAGTTATTAGAGTGAAAATGGACAAATTTCTAGTAGGCCTAACCTATTCACACTTCACATTATTTTTATTTTTCTTTAACTTACGTTAGAATAAAATAAGTTCCCCTGCCATAAAACAGTTTGAATTTTGGTTTTGAATCCAATGTTTGTTTTAGATACAGTTCAAAGGGATTACCTGATGCTCCTTCATGTGGCCACAGAGGGAAGAAAAATTGCAGTTTATTGAAGATGCAAGATATAAATAGGTTTCATAGTGCATTTTATTCTGAAAAGACAAAAGCCAGCCAAGGTGCTTTCATTCTTAAGTATTACACAGCAGAACAACCAAAAAGAACCAGACCAGGAGACCGATCAAGACATATTAAAGGCGTAACCTACCAATATTGTATTGAAAAAACAGCAGGAAATAGATTCGAGATATGTAGGAACACGTTTATTAATATATTGGGAATCACAAAACACAGAGTTAAAGGTGTTTTCACAAGATTTAAAAAAGACGGAGGTCTCATCCCCGTTGAAACTCGAGGTGGTTATAGGAAGGCTAACACATATCAGAATTGATTCTGTAATACATTTTGTAAAGCAGTTTAAAGGCACATAATCACATTACAGTAGAGCGAGTAGTACTCGTATTTATCTTGATTCCTCCCTGTCTGTTTCTAAAATGTGGAAGATGTACGAAGAATCAGTTGTTGATGAATTTAAAGTTGAAGAGTCGTTTTTTCGACACATATTCGTAACTGGGTTCAACATTAGCTTTAAAAGGCCTTCGACAGATGTGTGTTCAACCTGTCGTCAGTACAAAGAAAAGTTGAAAAAACTGAGGCAATATTGCAAACGCTTAAAGCAGAGTACACTGTTCACACTACTCGTGTTAAAAGGTTTTTTGACCTCTTGAAAAAAGATGAACCTAATGTTGCTATAATGTCGTACGACATGCAAAAAATATGTCTCTGCCAAAGCTCCCAGATCAGAGTATATACTATTTAAGACAGTTAAGTATAACCTGACGATAGTTTCTGGATATTTTACTGGAACCGAAGCTTTACGCAAAGAAAATGTACGAGGCATGTTTTTTAAGTAAGTACCGTTTTGCGATTCCGCCGCCGCAGCGCTACGGTCGGCGTTCCGCGCATGAGCGCTGGTTACCTACATCTCTTGTCTACGCACTGACGCCATTACAGTCTGATTCTTCATTGTATACTTGTTTAATCCAGTGTTCAAGATGCCTCCAACAATCGTGAGTCACGCTGATTGTGAAGTACGGGCTGTTATACGATTTCTTAGTGCTAAAGGCGTAAAACCGATCGATATTCATCGTGAGATCGTTGAAGTTTACGGACAAAACATTATGAGTGATGGAATGGTAAGGGAATGGGTGAGAGCATTTAAAGATGGCAGCGCAAATGTGCATGATGAAGAACGGAGTGGGCGTCCTTCGGTCGTTAATGAAAATTTGGTGCAGAAAGTGGACGAAAAGATGAGAGAAAACAGACGCTTTACAATTTCATCATTGTCCGACTGCTTTCCTCAGTATTCTCGTAGTGTTTTGTATCGCATTGTTACCGAGAACTTGAATTACCGGAAATTGTGTTCACGTTGGGTTCCAAAAATGTTGACGGATTTGCACAAAACCCAACGTTTAGGCAGTACATTGACTTTCCTTGAGCGGTACCACAGTGAAGGTGAAGATTTTTTAGACCAAATTGTTACTGGTGACGAAACGTGGGTGGCCTACGTCACACCAGAATCGAAACAACAATCCATGGAATGGCGACATTCATCATCACCCAAAAGTGTGAAGTTTAAGCAAACAATTTCTGCCCGAAAAATCATGTGCACAAATTTTTGGGACAGAAAAGGGGTATTGCTAGTGGAGTTTCTGCCTCGTAATGAGACAATCAATGCAGGGTCTTATTGTGAGACATTGAAAAATCTGCGTCGTGCAATCCAGAACAAAAGACGTGGCAAGTTGAGTAAGGGTATCGTTTTGCTGCCTTACAATGCCCGTCCACATGTGGCTAATCAGACCAAAGATCTCATCAAATCATTTAAATGGGAAACTCTAGATCATCCTCCATACAGCCCTGATCTGGTGCCCAGCGACTACCATTTGTTCCAGCACTTGAAGAAACACCTGGGCGGTCAGCGTCTTCAAGACGATAACGAAGTCAAAACATTTGTGATGCAGTGGTTAACAAGTCAGGCGGCAGAATTTTATCAGGAGGGTTCCTGATAAAATTCAAAAACTGGTGCCACGTTATGACAAGTGCCCCAATATTCACAGAAATTATGTAGAAAAGTAGGTTAAGGTACAGGCTTTCATGTAAAAATAAAATTATTGCCATATCTTTGCACGTCTTTTTTTAATTCCAAAACGGTACTTACTTAAAAAAACACGCCTAGTATCAATTTACTCTTGGACCGAACACGAAATAAAAAAGTCTTGGAATGAAATAGCCTCTGCAGTATTTAAAGAATTTGAGTGCAGATCTAAATCTGGTTACTTTAAAGGAAAAGACACCTAAGGCTGGTAGCTGATGGGTGTCCAGGCCAAAACAAGAATTGTATTGTATTATCGATGTGCATTGCTTGGCTGCACAGGACTAAAACTTTAATCACAACAATGGAGCTTGTGTTTCCTGTTACTAGTCACTCATATATGCCTAGTGACAGAATTTTTGGTGGCATAGAACGAAGTGTAAAAAAAATACAATTGTGCAGCTTGAACAGTATCATTCAGAGTTTAGTAAGCATGTGACAGTCAAACTTTGGGGAAAAGACTGGGCCAACCAAGATTGGAAGTCAGAAGCTAAAAACTGTGTTAAAGACCCAACAAATCTTCATTTCAAAATTTCACAAGTCAAAAAATTAATTCTAACTAAGAAACAAAAGTCAGTAACTGTCAGTGGCGAACAAAACTACAGTTTCCCTATTAATTCAAGTTTGAGTGTCATGAGATCAGGGAAAAAGTGTGGAATATAAACTCAATTGAACTTGTTTGAAGTCAAAGTGAATGAGTTAAAAATTAAAGACGTGTGCGTTTTATTACAAAAACATTATGGTGAAAAATGGAGTGAAATGGTAAATGTGAAATGGTATCACGAAGTAATAAACAATAATGAAATGATGCCTGAAAATTCACTTCCTGAATGTTAGTGTATAAATAATGCAGACTGTGATGAAGTCATGGAAGTCAACCAAGTTGTAGTGAACTTTTGATTCAGAATTATTGTAAGATTCAGATATTTTCTACTGATCAAGCAGGTATCTAAAGAACTTTTGTTGTTAGTGTATTGATCGGGTTTTTAAATTTTATTGACAAATATTGTATTAGCCCAATAAATTATTAATATTTTAAACACATATTTCATATATATTCAGGGATTCTACAGTATTCACTGCCTTCCCTCGCTCAACCGTTTCCATCCCTCTCTTTTGTCCCATTCTCCATCGTTTAGGCCTCTCTTACTCATGGCGCCGTCTACTTCGTTCCTCCAGGATTTTTGGGGTCGTCCTCTTTTCCTCCTTCCTATGGGGCTCCATTCGGTTATTCTCTTTATCCATCTGCTGTCGCTAGTTCTTCTTACATGTCCATACCACTTTAGTCTTTTTTGTTCTGTATATGTTAGTATGTCTGTTTCTATTGATGTTCTTTGCTTTATTTCGTCATTACTTCTCCTATCCAATTTTGTTACTCTGCAGCATCTTAGCAGACATTCCATCTCTGTTGCTACTATCTTACTGCTGTTTTTTTTGTTTATGATCCAATTTTCAGCCCCATATGTCATAATACGTCGCACTAATGTTTTATAAATATGTGTTTTTGTCTTTATATTTAGGTGTCTATCCCACCATACTTAGTTAAGTTGTCGGATTGCTGTTCTTGTTTGTTTTAATCTTTGTGTAATTTTTACCTCTGTTGTTGCCTTTTTCGTGATTATAAACCCCAAGTATTTGGATTTATCCTTTCCTTTGATTGTTACATTGTCATCAATCTGTAGATCTTCTATGTCTTCTTCACTTGTCGATAGGTACTCTGTTTTCGCGAGGTTAATATCTAGGCCAGTCTTAATATATTCTTTTTGTAGTTTCTTTATCATATAGCTGAGGTCGTCTTGGTCTTATGCAATCACTACTTGATCGTCTGCAAAGCTTAACGTATATAGGTATTCGTTCCGTACCGGTACTCCCATGCCTTCGCATTTTCTTTTCCATGTAGTCAAGGCTTTCTCTAAGTATTTTTTTAATAGGATTGGAGATGTGAAATAACCCCGCAGGAGCCGTTTTGTTGTGGTGAAGTCTCCAATGATTCTTGTTCCCATTTTAATGGACACTTTATTTTCTTTATACAGAGCTTTTGTAGCTTCTATGAGTTCCGTCTGTATTTCTAATTTGTACATTGCCTCCCATAGTTTTGACCTTGGCACAGAGTCATACGCCTTTCTCAGGTCCACAAATGCCAAATGTATATCTCTATTTTTTGCTTTTTTCTTTTCCAACAGTTGTTCTAGTGTGTATATGTGGTCTATGCACGATCTTCGTGCCGTGAAGCCTGCCTGATCCTCCCCGATTTTGCCTTTTATCGCTTGCTCTATCTTTTTTCGCAGTATTTTCCCATATAATCTTCCTATTGATGATATTACGCTTATTCCTCTGTAGTTTTCGCATCGTTTTCTATCTCCTTTTTTAAATATAGATGTCATATATGCCTCCGTCCATTCCTTTGGAAGCTGTTCTCCATTTATGGCTTTCTGAAATATCCATTGTATCATCCGGTGTAATTTTTTTGATTCGTATTCCCTATCTGTTATTTCTATTTCTTGTTGTGGGGATCTGCTTCGTCTTCGCCTGTTTTCTTTTCCAATGAATTGTGGTCTTTGTTATGTTAACAGTTCCTTGTAATAGTCCTTGTATTCTTTGTCCTGTATATTTCCCAATTTAATTTTTTCTTTTGAGTTTTGTTTCAATCCTCTCAGTACTTACCATGACTCCGAAGTTCTGGTACATCCTATGTATGTTTCAATATTTAAGCAGGTTCTTTCCCATTCTTCATTCTTTTGTTGTATTATTTGTTTTTTCACTTATTTATCTTTTTCTTTATATTCTTTATAAACTTCATCGTTGTTTGTAGTCAGCCATTTTCTGTATAGTTGCTTTTTCTCTTCAATTATTCTTTTTGTTGGTTCATTTATTCTTTTTCTCCAAGGGCTTCGAATGCTGCTTGCTTTATACTCTCCTTTATATGCTCGTATATTTCTTCGATGTTGCCGTATCTAAATTCTATTAATTTTTGGTCTAGACGTTGTTGGTATAGTTCTCTTATTGATTGTTCTTGGAGTAGTTCTATATTGTATTGTTTTTCTCTTATAGTGTTCAACGATTCTTCTGTAGAGGGGGTCTTGTTATGATTCCAATTAATGCCCATTTTTGCTGTCGGTAGTCTATGGTCCGTTCCACATTCTGCTGCTCTTCTGGCTCGCACATTTTTGATCTTTATTGTGGTATCTTGTTTGATTATTATGTATGTTCTATTATCGATTTCAGCTTTCGTGTTTCTTGCGCCAATGTATATTTATGAATATTTTTATGTCTTAAGAATCCGTTGGTGATTTTTAGGTTGTTTAGTTCGCATAATTCAATCAGATGTTCTCCGTTATCGTTTGGTTCATCCTCTGCAAATCTCCCCCCTACTTTATCGTTACACACATATTTAAACTTTTCTTATTTTTACCAAAAAAATCTTCAGTAGAGGGCAAGCCCTGATCCATTGCTACTGATATTTTACTGCTGACTTAAGATATCAGCGACACCGTCAGTAATATTTTTACTAATAAAAACGACTATCTCCACATGTTGGTTACAAACACTGCCAACTCCATATTTCAACGTTCAATATTCCTTTAACTACAGTAAAAAGCATAAATATTATTCCAAGATGCTCTGGAAATAATTATTAATCAACCAAAAAAATTCAACAGTACCAATTGTGTGGAAGTAGTTTAAACAGTTTTTTACCTATACTGAAAATTTTGCTAAATGGAGTTGTCCATCTTTGAAACCTACAGATTTGTTTACAGATTATCTATCGTCATTTAAAGAACACTCTTGACCCGAATGGACCGAAGATATTAAAAAGGGAGTTGATAAAAGTTATAGATCAAACGAACGATGGGAAAGTAAGAGGAGACAATGAAATACCTCTTGAATTTTTAAAAGTTTGCGAAGAGAACAACCTGAATGTAATGTTAGAACTAGGTATTTAATAAGATATATGATACCGGTCAAATTCCATCGAACTGGTAGAAGTCTACATTTGTGACACTTCTCAAGAAATCCAATTCTAAGACGTGCAGTTAATATATTCGTACCTATAAGTTCAATGATTAGTTCATTTTCGTTCATTGCAGAATAGGAAAAAATTAGAAACAAAGTATAGATAAAACAAAGTTCGGCTTCAGATACGGTTTTGGAACGGGATAGCCCCTCTTTGGGGGTCAAAAATGGCATGGATCAAGAATGTTTCTACTTGCTTTATCGACTAAAAAAGCGTTCGACACTATCAAACATGACAAACTTATAAAACTATTACATCTTTCAGGATTTGACGCCAAGGACATCCAGACAAAGTGATCAATACATAGATATTGAAACGATTGGGTAAAGGAAAAAAGATTAAAGGTAAAAGAAGTGTGAGTAGAAAGAAAAAGTCCTGGCTAAGAAACTCCAAATGTCAGAAGCTGCAAACATAATCACAGACCACTAATAAGATACAAGCGATACAAAACAGAGAAGAATGGCTGATGGCAAAGGAAATCATAATGACATTTGTTAAACTACTATATCCTGTAATCCTGTCATTTTCCTTGCCTTTTATCTCGTTTGATAATTAATTTAATACCTTAAGTTTGGCCTTTAATTTAATTAAATATTAAGAGCTCTATAGCTGCTTATCTGCACATAGCACAATTTATTTGAATTAATATTATATAAATTACAGTGGCATAGGCAAATTTCTGTGGTGTTTGGGGTGCCTACCATCTGGGGCATATTTGCTAGAGAAAATAAAACTATTTTTATTTTAAAATGTATTTTAATATCATACTTTTAAAAGGTATATAAAAATTGTAGAAAAAAAATAAATATTACAATCTTTAGTTGCTGTTATTTTTATATTTGTTACCTTGGTTGGTAAATTATTATTATTCCTCAACTAAGTGTCAAAGTCAAACAGCACACCAACTGTCAAAGTTCATAATTTGTTTTTGACTTTAGAAACTATTGTATTGGTTCAAAAACTGCTCTTGAAGAAATAATAATTTTAAACTTAAATATCATTATAGTTTATGAGAATGGTAAAAAACCATATTCAAATTTCTCACTATTCTATATAAATTTAATAAAAAGGTATGTCTTTCTATTTCATGGATTATTAAACTTATAAATATGGTAAAAATCATCTTTGTAATTTAGATTAACTTTTATGTCAGTTTAACTGAATAATTATAATGGGTTAAAGTAAACCTTCTCCCCTCCTTTATGAAAGTGAAATTAAAAATCCGTTCTAAAAATTACATTCATTTTAAAATGGAATTTAGTTGTAAAACTTGAAATAACCTACTTTTCTTTTAGGATGGTAATAGTCTTTAATTTAGTCAATGAACCCTAGAAACTACAGTCAATAATGTCAGGAAATGCCCCTCCTGTAGCACAAGCAAACCCAGAAAATCATGTTGGAGCTTTAATTAATACCAATAGAATAAGAAATAACAACAATCAAAATCCTTTATTTAATGTAAGAGATAGACTATTTCATACCCTCTTTTATAGAGCTGCTCTAGCCTATGCAAGGAGCATTCCTAGACCCTTACGACGGTTTTTAGAATTTCTTACATTAGTGAAGGCAATAGCGGCATTCTTTGTGTTAGTGTATATACACATTACATTTTCTAGAACACCTTCAACATGTTTAATGCACGTTAAAGACAACTGGCCGCGTGATGGAATTCTTAGGGTAGAAATAGTAAGAAATGTAGGCAAAGATTACAATATTGAACAGAGCTATGCAAAAGAAGAAAAGCTTAAACAACAGGGTAAAGTTGAAGATTTGGGAAATGTGATAGGTCTTTTGGCGAGAGATGGTTTTATTAATATTGAACCAACAGCTGTTGAGGATAATCACAAGGAAACGGAACCATTGGAAAGCAGTGTAGAAGGTAATGTAAAACAAATCTTATTAAATGTAGGAAACATTTGCAATATTAGTATCTTTTCACTTTGCCTTAAACTGTGCATTTTCGACAAAATCACTGTTACACTATAAATACAAACGTTATTTCTTTAAATCACATTCGAAAGTATCTGCTGATTTTGAAAGTCTCTTCATAATCCCAGAGTGCTCATAAGTTACCATGAAACATCTAGTCAAGAAGGAACCAAATGCCTTACATAAACTAATGAATGGAGTTGAGAATAAGTTAGTGTTAATTGATTCAGTGCCACTGCAATTAAAATTTAGTTGCACATTAAACAGAATAAAATTATACACTACTGTTTGTCTAGTTTGTGTCTATTGACTAGGTCAAAGGCCTTGTCAAAATCTATAAATGCAATATGTGTTACTAGGTTTAAATCTTTTTTATTTTTTGATAATTTGTTTTCTAATGAAAACATTGTTGTTAACAGACTTGCCATTTCAAGAAAGTGGTGTTCCTAGTTATCCTAAAAGTTTATCTTCCATAATTATGATTATAATGATAATGATAATTATGATGTTTATCTTAAATCATTTCTAATTTGACTAAAAAACTTTTCCCATGGTTGCTGATGTATTTGCTTGAAATCCATTTTGCTTTGTTCAATCTATTTAAAATTATGGAAAAATGAAGATGTCCAATATAGACAGTGACCACCATTTATGACAAAGTCAGTAAACTATATCTGTTATTAAGTACCTATAAGAGATAAAAAAAAGTTATTTACAAAAATAGGAGATAGCTGTAAGCTTCACACTTTAAAATTAGTTACAAATATACAGGGTCTTCCATAAGATTGGTTCACATCAGATATGTTTTTTAATGAATCACCCTGTATTTTATTTTAAATTTAACACTCCTTTGTTACACGAATACAAAGTTATTTTGTGTTATATGGGATATTTAAAAAGTTATAATCAAATTTCAATGAAAATGTTAAAAAGTTCAACACCCTGTATAAGGTCCATTCGCTCAACTCAGGCATATTTTGACAGATTCATAGTTAGAAACCTACAACACAAAAGTTACTAGCTCACAGTATTAGCAGCTTAAATAATCTTTTATTAGACTTCTTTCATTGAAAAAAGAAGAATGATTATAAATAGTGGAAGTGTATACGAAACCCATAAAATTTTGGGTAGTATATATTTAAAAGGTATATTTTAGTTGTTATAATTTAACATAACTATCGTGCAAATAAATAAATATTGATTGTTGGTAATTCGTACAGTCCTATTTTATTTAATATTTAGATTGTTTACTATTAATATTGGCTATGAGTACGTGTGCTTGGTTTTATAGTAATTTCCAGCCACTTCTAGTCTGTCAAATATTAACTAACTTCGCAAAAAAATAATTACGAAATTCACTAGACAGTTCAGACTGGGAATAGAGAACCGACTATAAGTGAAAAGAGGTACAAAAGCAATGTCCTGTTGTAGCCATAGTTTTTAAATGATTGTCAAAATTCATAAAAATTATTGATTTTCCTAATACTCTTTAAATCTAATACAGGGTAATTCAAAACACAAATTCATTATTTGCTCAGTATTTTTATATGTATCACCCTGTATTTTATATCACCATTATAAATTTCAGTTAATGTAGTTTTATTTGTCCCAAGTATTTTCTATGCATATACTTAAAAGTTATGCAGATATTTTAAATTGCAGTGAAAAAGGGGTATTTCCTGAAAAAAAGTTATTATTTTTATTTACTAAGTATTTTCAAATATCTTAAAGCAATACACAAAAAAAAATAAATAAAGAAATTGTAATTTTCATTGTAAAAGATGTTTGAAATGAGTGTATAATAACATAACCTCAACGCTGTACATCAGACACTAGATCTTTAATATAGACTTAATTCTGGTGATCTAGCTGGCCAATGAATTAGTCCTACTCTTTTTATACATCTGTTAGGAAATTGCTCATTCAATTCACCTTCGATAGGTGTGTTATGATAAAAAACAGTTTCATGATGTAAATATCATAGTTGTCAATGGATGTTGAGCTGCAAATTTTTAATAAAATAAGTAAATTATTTACTAAAAAGAATAAATCTCTCCATTAAGCGCCTATTACATAAATAAATAATATACCACAACAAAAGTTTAAAGACCACCTAGTTTGATTCTTCGTAATTATGTGGTACTGATTTCTTGTGGAGTAACAGTGGAAGTTATGTGATTGACACACGTTTTTGTAAAACATGACTTGATCTCCGAATACAACAGAGTCAAAAAAATTTCTTTGTACAATTATTTTTTGTTTTGCCCATTCACATTAATCTACCCATCTTTTGAAATCATTCGCAGTCAATTCTTGACTAAATTTGGTATGGGTGTATGTGGAATCCCGAGAGAATTTTCTGAATAGATCCATAACTAATCTCTTGAAATATTTTGGACATGAGGATGATCAATAACAGACAATAAAATATTTAATTCGATTTCTTCTGTTGTAACTGTTTTTGCTTTTCCTTTAGTTTCATGTAACAATGAACCATAGTGATTGAATCTATCCATTGAATTTTAAAATGCTCTCTAATTCAGTTGCCGATGATCTGGACATCTCTCATTATAGATTCTTTCTACAAGTAGATAGTTTTCTTACACTCACTTTATATCCATACCTTGTCTACCAGTTCTTCCCTTTCAACATTCACTGTCGAATATTGTAAAATAATTAAAATTCAAGATAATGCCAAAAAAATTTGTTTTAAAATTAAATTGTCAATTTGTAAAACATACCTTTATGGCAACTTTAATTTTAATGATATAGGAACTCTGTATCTATATCTCTAGAGTAGAAATTAGGGAGTAGAGTAGTCAAGTTCCACAGAACTTAGGCCACAATTGACCCATTGTGCACCCTCCCAGGGAACTGTCCTCCTTAGCTCATTGTGTATCCTGCCCTTTTCAGGAAGGTGGACAAGTCACCAGGGTATAGTATAATATATTCAAATACTAAAATCCGATAAATTAAGAATTCTCGACCTTGATAGCTTGCATAAATGTTGTGAAGTAGTAACCTTGTAATATCATGATTCGTCATTGAATGGGTTTATTAAAAGTTGGACAGACAAGACACATTTAATCCGATTATCAAATAAGTATGTCATCGCCTGGGAAATGTGATTATCGTGGTGAATTGTAGAGATATAAATGATGTAAATCAGTTTATTACATATTTCCGAACCTCCGTCCAACACACATAAGAGCAGCAGAGATGTAACTACCTGCCTATAATACAAAAACATTTTGTACTTTATTATAAGGGGACATCGTGTATTTTCGTATTCACGATAACTCTGGAGATTCACATATGCCATGCTCTACAGTTTTTTTCTTATCGTTCACACTTCGTGCACAGAGGTGTCTCTACTAGTTCCAGTGTGTGGAGGTGTTTGCTTAGTTGACAATGACCAATTAAAAAACCGTGTTACTTTGGCAAGTCTACAACCTCGGCCTTCTTCCCCCCTTTCTTCCCCTTCTTAGCTAGTTGGTCGATATAGGAACTCATTTCGAACATTTTCTATAATGAAAGACACAATTTCTTGATGTAATTTTTTTATTTTTTTTGTGGGTTGATTTAAGATACTTGTAAATAGTAAAGTAAATCAAAATAAATAAAAGCTTTGGTTACCACAGGTGCCTTTGCACCCTTTTCAATTACACAGAGTGTTACTTGTTATGATTTTCATTGAAATTTAATTATAATCTTTTAAATACCATGTATAACACAACATAACTTTGTATTCTTGTAACGAAGCCAAGCATTAAATTTAAAATAAAATACAGGGTATTTCATTAAAAAACATTTATCTTTGATGTGGTACAGCTTTATGAAACACTCTGCATATTTATAACTAATTTTCAAATGTGAAGCTACCTCTTATTTTTGTAAATATCTTTTTTTTTGTATATCCTATAATTACAGATTTAACATACTTTGTCACAAAAGTTGATCACCCAAAGTTGAATGGGATAAAACAATATGGACATATATACAAATTAACCCATATATATGAATAATCACAATACTTTGTGCTGAGGATTATCTGCTAATCCCCAATTATGAAAGCTACCTACAAAGTGCATCTACAATCCACGAAAATAGTAACTGACACTCGTCCACAAGAAAAAATGACTCATTTACCTAGGCTACATCTCAAGTTAGAAAAAGTCTGCAACTTAAAAAAAATGGCAACTATTATTCCTGCGAAATTGTAATGCTTATATGACTAATATTCTTTGAATCATTAGTTTTCTAGATAAAATTTGGCTACAAATTATATAATCTGTACATATACAAGCTCGTCAAGTTGCCTTTGGTATATGCTGCTGAAAAATCTGTGGAAAAATGTTTGAACTGGAACATGCAGCTTTATGGTCTTACGATATGTGGATTATTGGTAAAACTTTTACAACAATCAATTCTTCATCTTTTTGTATTATAATAGTTATAACATATTTTTATTTGTGTTAAAATCTTTTTGGAAAGATCTACAAATGATCTTTTCATTTTGTGACTACAATTGTGTTATACAGTGGACCCCCGGTACCCGGCGCCCTCTGTAATCCGACATTTTTATCACTGTTGATCGTACATCTTTTATCGTACATCGAAATCTCGGCAAATCTTCACTAATATAATGAATGGACAGGTTGTAACTTGTCTGCGCCGGCACTATTGTGCTTGACGTGCATTGTCCCGTTTTAAATTTGACTATGTATATACATGTAATACCGGCCTAGCGAGCGTTCATTGTTGTTTACTGTTTATTCATTGTATGCCACATGTATATAGTGCTAGTAAGCCCAAAAGCGAAAGCACAAAGAAAAAATGATCAAAAGTGATATTTTGGACATCTTAAATAGTAATGAATCCTTTAGCAGTTTAATAAGTGAATAGGGCGTAGGTCAATCTACAATTTATGGCATTAAAAAGAACTACGATAAGAGGATTCTAGTGGTACTTTCAGAGGCGGACCTTTTGAAAAACTGGTTTGATAAATGCTTATTGCCAGAAGTTGAAACATGCATTGCAAGATCATAATTTTTCCCAAAGGCGTTATTACTTCTTGGTAAGGTTCCCGGTCATCCATCTGAAGAACAACAAACAATAGGATAAATTCATTATTGCGATTTTCTTCAACCAAAATGCACTGCACTGATTCAATTAATGGGCCAGCATATTTAGTTTATCAAGCAATATTAAAGAAAAACCGACTTCTGACAACCATATCAAAGGAACAACATCTAGAAAAAACTTGTGTGTGGTTGTTTGAGCATTATTGGCTTCAGAGTCAATGTCCATTGACTATCTTACTTTTATGGAATTATTTTTTATTTTTTATGTGGAAGCTTTAAAGGAGTGCTACTTGCTTTCTTCTCGTAGAAGAGCTAATATGACGATTAATTCTGTAGTATATATTGTAAGTTTTTCATTTAACTTAAAAGATCTTTTAAGGTTATTATGTGAATCAAATATAACGCAACCTACTATTTTGTTGCTCTTTGATGCATCCGTGAATATATATCGACATCTGGGAAGATACTTTTCTAAATCTTCCTTAAATATGTCTTGTCTAATCTTTGGGTCAAATTTTGAGTAGTCTTGGAGAAAAATACAGTTAATTGGATGGATGTTGTAAATATTTATGTTATATAATGGTAATGGATCTATATCTGAAGAGTATATTTCTTCTATTACTTTATGGATTAGATAGTATGACTCAGTAATAGTTAAACTTGTTTTCGATTTCCAATAAATATGGTTTAGATCAGATGTAAACAGTATATTGATCTTTGGACTAAGTCGCTTTTTTGGAACTTAGTTTAGCTATAAAATTGGAAGCTAAAATCTTTCGGCAATATTTTTAGAAAAAAAATTAAAAAAAACTCAACATGAAAGATTTGGTAACATACTCATAACAAAATAGTGTTACTTTCATATAAATCAGTGTTACTTTGGAAATAAAAGAGCAAGTTTCTGCTGAAATACACATAACTTCGAGAGATTTTGAAATCTGGTGTCATAGAATGGATAAAGAGATAAATATTTCTTATGAAATATCTAACGAAGAGATTATAAACAACGTTTCTAGTTGTACCACGATATATCAAGAAGATGATGACGACGTAATTGCAGCTACTCCGCAAGTGACATACACACACGATGCAATCAACGCACTTGAGCTGGGTTTAAAAGGGGCTGAGGAGAATGGTGTATCCTACAACGAACTTTTGCTTTTGAGAAGACTAAGATATTAAGCATTCTAGTCGTAAAAATAGACAAAATGCATGCTGCGGCTCAGATCACCAATTAGTTCAGGTACACTTTAGATGTAGGATTAGCGGACAGGGGCAGAATCTGGGAAAACTGAAAAGACCCGAATCTCAAAAGAAATTTGAAGAAGATATAATGAAGAAGCTGACTGAATATAAAGAGATCATTAGAAGACCAGTGGAACCTACTAAGTAGAACCACATTAACTGCTGCAGAATCGACTAGGGACTAAAGAAAGGAAACATGACCTATGGTTTGATGATGTGTGTAAGGTGGCAACTGAAGAACGAAATGACGCACATAGAATATATTTGACCAGACGAACTATAAACAAACAATTAGTAGACATGGGAATAAACTTTTGAGATAATAAAACACGAAATGCATATAATTTTATCAAACAAATAAAACAAGCGTATAAACTAAAAACTACTCTGTACAGGAATAGAAACAGCGAAACAACCAGCAACATTAAAGAAATTAAAGAAACTTGGAAAAGATATTTTGAAAAACTTGACCGAAAACTCTCACAATGATGATGTAGAGCATACAGAACGTAAGCTATTGGAAGAGGCAGAAAATGAAGAGAATAAGAAAACAAAACGGCCAATGATAGAAGAGGTTGAAAGGGCAATCAAACTGTAGAAAAATAACAAGGTCCGTGGATGTGATGGAATACCCGCAGATTTGTTTAAGTTGGGAGGAAGGGAAATAACGAAAAGGATATATGGGGTTATACACAGGATATGGAAGCAAGAGAAAATGTCAAAAGAGTGGAATACGAGTATCATCTGCTTAACCATAACAAGGTCAATAAACTCCTGTCAAAACTGTAGGGGAATCTCCTTGCTGTGTTATGGATATAAAATATTTACCAGTATACTTAACCATAGACTACAACCTCTTGCAGAGAAGATCATCGGAGAATATCAGAAAGGATTTAGACAAGGAATATCAACGTTCGGCCAACTATTTACGATTAAGCAAATCTTAAGCAAAAGCCTGGGAACATGATATAGATGTCTATAATATTTTCTTCGACTTCAAACACTTATATGACTCAATAAACAGTGTACACTTATACAAAATTTTAAGTGGATAGGAAGTGAATACTTTCCAAACTAGTTAGGCTCATCCGAATGACTATGACGGACACATTGGCGTAGATACAGATACAACATGAGATGACAGACCCATTTCAAATAACACAAGGATTAAAACAGGGTGATAGGCTAGCACCAGCATTGCTTAATTTAGCATTGAACTACGTAGTTAGAAAATCATTAGAAGGTAGAAATAACACACCTATCAATAAATCAGTCCAACTGGCAGCATAAGCAGATGACATAAATATCATGAGCAAAACCACAGCAACAAATGAGAATCCATATACGGAACTTAAATAACATGCTAAACAAATAGGTCTGTTAATAAACACACAAAAAACTACAATCCTAGTACCAAGTCGATCGAAGAAAACAACACGACCCTATCTGACAGTTGACAACTTAGAAAAAGTAGGTAGCTTTATGTATTTAGGAGTCAAGATCACAAGGGACAACATCGATGATGCAGGGCTTAGCAGGAGAATCATCCTAGCCAATACGGCATACTTTGCTATGAACCAGATATTTAAATCACGAGACGTACATTAAGAAAACCGATAGTAAGCTATGGATGTGAAACTTGGGTATTGACTCAAAAAGCTGTAAACCGTATAGACATCTTTGAAAGAATGGTAGTGAGACGAATACTAGGCTTATCTCAGTATGACAGTTTAGAGCGTGTTCAATGGGCAGGCCATGAATTTAGGATGGAAAAAAACAGACTTCCAAAGAAAACTGTTGAATTGAAGAATGTAGGGGAAGAGATATATTGGAAGACCGGCGGAGAGATCGGCCGGATGGAGGAGAGTGGTTGTAGGCCATCCATCCATAGGATGGATGGAAGGGATCAAGCTTGCTAACATCTATGAAAATATGAGAAATATGAGAATACGTGCTTGGCGGAGGAAGGAAATGAATAGGAACGACTGGACAGAAATTGTTGAGGATATGACACATACAGGGATGTAAATCCTTTGTAAAGGGACAAAGTTTTGCTCTCGCGCTTTAATAATTTTAAACAAAAACAATTAATGAATATTTTAATACTGTATGAATGGATTAGTTAAATTATTTTTTGTATCTATAGTTTGTGTTTATTCATAGTATCCTGTGAAATACTTACATTTTTAGTACACATAACATTGATGATAATATTTTTATAATAAAATGAAAGCTTCTGCCATGTTTAATTTACTAAATTCAACATACATAAGTATTATGTAGTATGATTAGTAGTTCAAATAGATTCTTTAAAAAACATTTGTCTCATTATCGATATACAATTTATATATATATATATATATATATATATATATATATATATATATATATATATATATATATATATATATATATATATATATATACACTGCGCTCCAAAATTAACGCATAATTTTAAAATTCTTATTTTGAGTTGTAATGAAAGAATTTTTGTTTGTTCTTTTCTGCTTTATGGTTGTTTTAGATCTTAAATAAAAAACTTCTTTTTTTTACAAAAAATGTATTGAAATTAACAATATAACATCATAAATCTAAACATTTAAACAAACAACTGATCTAAACAAACTAACATTATAAATTAATGACGAAATTGAAATTTTTAAAGTTGACGAAAATACTAGTACCGTGTACTAATATCGAGTATTGCCTCCTCTGGCATTTATGACTTGCTTCACAACGATTTCTCATACTGAGAATAATCGTTCTGATTTCTTCTTGATCAATTTAATCCCAAATTTCAACCAACCGCAAAAACAGTTCATCTAATGTGTTTCGTGCATTAGGTAGTTGTCGTAGTCGTGTGCCTATGATGTCCCAATCATGTTCTATTAGGTTGAGGCCAGGACTTCTCGCAGGCCAATCCATGGCAGGAATTCCAACCTCCTGACCATACTGCTGCACAATTCTTGCCGTGTGTGGTCTGGCGTTATCTTGCATAGGCATGAAATTATCCGAAATAAATGGTGCAAATGGCACGATATGCTCTTCTAAAATGTCTGTTATTTACCTCTGCGATGTAAGCCGACCGCGATCTTTTCTAACTAATTCCGTACGAGCCTCTAAATTAATCCCACCCCACACCATTACCGAGCAGCCGCCATACTGTGCAGTCCCTACGGTGTTACACTGTGCGTAGCGTTCCCCAGGCCTTCCATACACTCTGTTTCTCCTGTCATTAGAAAAAAGACAGTACCTAGATTCATCGGTGAACAATATTCTTCCCCAATCGTCATTATTCCAATCAACATGTTCACGAGCAAAATGCAATCTTTGCCTTCTATGGTCTCTGGTCAATAATGGACCAATTGGTGCCCTTCCAGGGTGTAGGTCGTTTTCGGCAAGTCTTCTTCTAATCGTATTTTGGCTGATTCTAAAGTTATTACGATCCAAAAATTCATTTTGTAGAGAAGTATTGGTAACAAACCTTTATCTCAGTGTACGAAGTGTCAAAAACCGGTCTTGATTAGGAGTTGTAACCCTTAACACTATTGAAATGGTTGACTGGGTGACGATAAAACGTTCAGCGAGTTCTACTTGAGTGTATCCTTCTTCGCGAAGAATAACGATTCTAAAACAGTCACTTTCTGACAAATTTCGATTTTCTTGCTGCTGGTGATTCATTTCAAAGAAAAAACACTTAATAAACTTGAAAAACCCCTTTAAACGTTCAGCACAACGTAATCCAATCCAATCCAATTAAATAAAATGAAGCACAATTAGCATGTTTTTAATTTTTTTGCAAAAAAATGGTAAAAACGGCAGCGCTTTTTACCGTTCTTTCGATAAATTTTACAATATACCGGGAGTAACAATAATATATTAGCACAAAAATCGAAACATTAAAATTATTTGATTTACCAGGGTTTTTAAAATTATGCGTTAATTTTGGAGCGCAGTATATATATATATATATATATATATATATATATATATATATATATATATATATATATATATATATATATATATATATGTGTATACAATTTTATATAGAAATATTTTTATTTTAATTCTCCACATAGATTCCTAAAACATAACTTAAAGGTAAATATGTATTTTTTATCAATATTAGATTAGTCATGTGCACCCGTTTACCCGTTTACCCGTTTACCTTAGTATAAATATACTAATTTGATAACAGTAGCAGAACAATAATTACATCAAATATTATAATGTTCTTAATGATCTTCTTATTTTGTAGAGTCTGTCACAGAGTGACCTGCATCATTCATAATATGATACATCTCATACCTTTTCTATCTAAATTTGTCAATTTTTATTATACTATATAAGTCTGCCTCTCTCATTTCTTCTGAAAAGCGAATGTTCCGCTGTTTTAACCATTTCTTCATTTTGTCTTTTCTACACCTCATAGTGAACATTTTTGAACTTGAGTATTGTGACATGGTGCATTGTCTATAACTTACGGCTGGTATGGTAGGAATTAGTGTTTTATTGATCAATTTTTTATAATTGATACAGTTCATTTCGACGTGATAATCTACCGACTTAGTACTAGATTTAAATTTTAAAGATGCATTTTTTATGAAACCCAGTTCGCCGCCTGCGTGAATAATCATCCTTTGCCCTTTGGACATTGGCTTGTGCAAACTTTCGGTGGTATTGTCTTCCTAGTTTTTGTCATTGGTATGAGATTTTGTCATTCGTCAATGGATATAAGTCTCATCCATGTAAATTATAGGCTGATTTTATAGGCGTATTTTATAGGCAAATTATTTTCGACCGTACTGTGTTAAATATTGATTTATAGTACATATCAGCAATCGGTATGTAGGAAATAAAACTATTTGTTCTGTCTCTCAATTTTTCGTCACGATTTTGTGACTTCTTTAGGAGAAAACTGTAAATTTATTAGAATAATTATTATTATATCTAAACAAAGTGAATATTTTAATACTTACAACTAGAAGAGTAAAAATTTAAATTTTGTTAACATATCTAAATGACGTTTTTGTTTGATTTGACTTGAAGACAGGACATAACTTTGACTTTAATAATGTAAAAATCTTGGAACAAGTTGATAATTATAAAAATCGACCTTTCCTTGAAATGGTACACATTAATAAAACTCCTGAATCTGTCCATTATAAAACAGACACCAACCCTTTAAGTAATATCTACTGCAACATACTAAACAATATATAATATGATAGATCTTAACCTTTAAAAACAAACTCACTTAATAATCTTCTAGTAACTGTACCTGCAATTTTATTCCATTTCTAAATAAATCAGTATTACAATAACTGACTACGTACCACCAATTACATTTTATAGATTAATTTAACATGTTCTTGATTCTTTCTCATTCCTTTACTATTAATTCCATCTTTCCACCTTATAATATGGATAATACTGCCATAATAATTGTTTATTTTAACATATTTACTAAAAATTGTCCAATATAGGAATTTACGCTATAAAATATAATGTATTGGGTTCCCTTAATTCCTAAATAAATTAAAATCAAACAAAAATGACGAATGAAGAAGACACAAATGAAGAAGACACAAAATCGTGACCAAATATTGAGACAGAACAAATAGAGTTTTATTTCGTACAGACTTATAAATGAATCAATACAGGGATGAGTGCCTTAAGAACCGGCAAAATAACGTAAAAGATAGAAAACATAATACGTTGTGAAATAAAAAGAGATGAAAGTAGTAGAGGTGAGAAATTATCGATATTAACCTATAATTTACTTTACATTACATTAGAATTATCGAAAATTTCCCACCTTTAGACGTTAGCTTATGAGCTGGTTGACTTTAGTCATAGTAATACGTATCACGTAATGTAAGTAAAAACAGTTCAAGTAGGAGTATTTTTTTATCCAAAATTAAAGTATTGATCAATAATAAACTATGATTTGAGACGTCGCATACACTCTTCTCAATACAGAATAATCATAGCTTGTTATTCTTTATTCGTCAACACAGAATTAATTATCAAATTACTACTAATTAAACTGTTTACTTACATTTGCTTTATTGCCTTTAATCAGTTTTTACTTTATGCGAAATTTAAAAAATGTAAATGTTCGACGTCATACTTGTAATATTATGACTGAAGTCAACTAGCCCATAAGCTAACGTCTAAAGGTGGGAAACTATCGATAGTCCTAATGTAATTTAATGTAAATTAGAGGTTTCTATCGATAATTTCCCACCTCTACTACTTTCATCTCTTTTTATTTCACAACGTATTATGTTTTCTATCTTTTGCGTTATTTTGCCGGTTCTTAAGGCACTCATCACTGTATACGTGTATATATATATATATATATATATATATATATATATATATATATATATACATATATATATATACATATATATACATATATATATATATATATATATATATATATATATATATTTTATATATATATATATATATATATGTATTTTATATATATATATGTATATATATATATATATATATATATATATATATATATATATATATATATATATATATATATATATATATATATATATATATAATCCTGTCTGTATCTGATTCTTTTTATGAATTTCGGTAATTCCGAACATTCTCTTTCACGGTGGTGCCTATTATTTGAAGTGCCTCTTTGAATTACTAATAGTTTCTTAGAATTCTTTTTATTTCTAAGCATCGGTCTCTGTCATCTTGTGTTACTATGAATCCATTTTAGTTAGTTTTTACTTCTGAGTAATCAGCTGTTCTGTATTTTTGTTTCACTAGATTTTATTTCTAAAAGCTCTAGACCTCCTGTACAGGTTTTTGGTCTGGCTGTAAGGAGATGCATAAAATTCATCTAGTCTCTTGCTGGTGTAGTAAACAAATATGTAATGCAATTCCAGTGCAAAAAAAACTTTGAAGTAAATTAACCATTTCATTACTTTGGGGACATATATGTCCCAGCGGATTTCAAAAAATCTACTGGCATCTGTTTGTCTCCAAAGCCCATGTTATTTGAACGCATCCGTATTTTTAGACATTCCTTACTTATTACATAGTCGGATGCAACCTATATATCACGTTTATAATCTAAAAATTGATGTTAACTAAACACAATTCAGTTGCCGATTAACACAGGTTAGTGATATATATTGTTTATTTTTGATATTGTTTTCATTGATTTTACCATAATTTCTAAACGGGACTCTAGTGTCCCAGTAGTAGTTTATACCGGGTCGTATTTATCCCATTCGTATTGTTTGGTTACAGACTTACTATGGCACGTAGACGTTTTCTAACACAAAAAGAGCTTCAAGAAGAAATTGACAAACTCACAAATATTTCTGAAAATGAATCTGAGGAAGAACCTTATGCTGCCTCAGTGTCTGATTATGTGCCTGATGACGATTCTGCCTCAGATTCTGATGAAATACCTGAGAACACTACTGATCGTGTGGATGTAAACACTAATGCTTCCGAGGAAGAAAGTTCTGATGACGCGGAAATATCTGAAGATGAGTCTGAAAGAAATGAATTGACTGCACAATGGAATATACTAAATACAAACTTTTGTCCTAAAAAAGAAATTCCTACGCAGAGAAATGGGATAACAACACTAAATATTGATAAAAGTTCTCGCCCTGTTGATATTTTTCTAAAATTATTTCCGCGTAGTTTATTTATGCATATTGCTTCCTGTACAAATCAAAGAATAGCAGCAGTCGCAAAAAACATTTAAAATTAAATACGAAAGAAACGGATATGTACGAAATGATGACACTGATTGGTTGTACTATGGTTATGTGTTAAAAGAAAGTACCATTTATCCCATACTACTGGTCACAAAACGAATCACTTTCGAATTCCCTCATAAAAAAAGCTATTTCAAGAGATCGCTGTTTATTCCTGCTATCCAAGTCCTACTATAATAATCCTGAAAGAAATCGTAATACATCAAAAACATACTATATCGATGAAGTGGTTTCTTGTTTGAAACAAAAGTTTGTAAAAGCGAGGACTGAGAATTCCCAGTCAGTCCATCGACGAATCAATGACTAAGTTCAAAGGAAGATCTGCCTTGAAGCAGTATCTTCCTATGAAGCCAGTAATAAGAGGTATAAAAATGTGGCAACGAAGTGATTCTTTCACGAAGTCATATATATATACTCGGGAAAAGAATCCACACCAACTACTGGAACTCTAGGAGAACGAGTTGTTAAAACTCTAGCCAACACTATACGGTCACCAGATGTGTGTCTATGCTTTGATAGATTTTTCACTTCGTTCAACCTGCTAAACACCCTAAATTTTCCATGCCTTTAGGAACCTATATGACCAATCGGGTAAATGTAGCTAAATTTGATAATAACAAAATGTTAAGAGGTGACATGGAATTTTTAGTTTCATCCGAAGGAATTTTAGCAACTAAATGGAAAGACACGAAGGAAGTTATGCTGATGTCCAATTGTCACAGTAAAACTGTTGGAATTATCAACAGAAAGCTCAAAACTGGAGAAAAAGCTGAGTTCACTTGTCCGGAAGCAATTATTTTTTACAATAATTTTATGGGAGGAGTAGATCTCGCCGATTAAAACGTTAGCACATATGATATGGACCGAAAATCTGCGAAATGGTGGAGAAAAATTTTTCACACAAACAAACAAACAAAAAGATAATACGAAATTTTCACTTTTGAATTTTCTGGTGCCCCTAGCAGAACAGCTAACTGAATTAGGAAGATCGAAATCAAATGTAAAAAGACGAATACGTGGCCGTTCTGGAAGAATATCTAACCGACAGAAACATATGATCAATGTTGGAGACCATTTGCCACAACAAATACCTACTAGGAGAAGGTGCTTTAGATGTTCAAAAAATAAATCAGAAACTCGAACTACGACCATTTGTACAGGGTGCAATGTGCCTCTATGCAAAAGTTGTTTTTTACCACATCATTCATAAGAAGTAATGTTTTTTGTGTAATGTACCTTTTTTCATTTTGAATATAAGTTTGTTTCTTTACTGATGGGATTTATTTATCCCACCATTCAACACTTGTAACGAAATATTTTGCCTACCACATGGGGTATTATTATAAGGGGTGGAAAATTGGGGACAGAAACTACTGGGGGTGAAGATAGGGCAAGCAAAATAAATCGAAACTTATGCGAACGGCACTCAGGGTTTGTTAGGAGAGCTGGGGTCGTGGATAAGTAAATGACAAGGGGTTTGGATTGGGGCAACTATAAAAAAATGAAACAAAACTTCATGAATCTCTTGGGACAAACAAAACAAAAAGAAACAGGAAACACCTTTAGTAATTTCGAAAGGGCGCCACTTCGAGGTGCCTAATTATAACCATTACAACAGCTAGTTGTAACTATCGAAATAATTATTAAAAATGCAAAACATATCTTTTTCAAATGAAACTCAAAAAAGGTTAGTTTAAAAAAATAAACAAATGTTAAGAAACAAAATTTAAAATTTATTTTTGTGTCACCACAAACAGTTACAAAATAGACAGTGCAAAAATGTTACAACAATAGTCGCCAAATACAAAAATACAAAAAAAACTTACATGTGTTATCTGTTTACAAATTCCAGGAGTTGGAGATACTACAAAAACTTACAAATGTTACCGCACAGATATTAACCTTTTTTTAAAACAAACAAAACAAATAAATATCGAAAATAATAAAGCTAGCTGTCATAATATGTTAACATTAAATAATAAAAACTGAAAAAATAAATTGACAGCTAAAGTCAAACCCTAAAATTTTACAATTTATTAATTATTACAAATCCTTTTAAATTTTAATGAAAGCAATTATTACTTTTTTTTTTAAATGTCTGTCTTTTCTTTAAAATTTAAACAAAAGTTACCTGGATTTCACAAAAAACACAAGTTCCTGGAAACTGGAGTTGAATTCTCTGGACACGAACACAAGAACAAAAGGACTGCATCTCCACTGCGAATTGGATCGACCATTTGAGGCCGAAGCCGGCACTGGACACAAAACTTATGACTCTGCCTCTTACAAAACAGGAACAGGTAGAATTAGACTGCATTAATTAATTAACTGCTACTAAAATTGTTTTCCATTACGTAAGACGAAGATTTCCCTGAAAAGGGAAAAAAAAAAAACAGAAAACAACAAATTCGACGTGAATTTGGACATAACGCTGAAGACCACCGCTCTTCGCGGCTCCAGCCTCCAACGAGAGTGACGAAATTATCTTTAAAAATTGATCGCATAAGTGGGAATAAACAAAGCACTTTGGGTATAAACAAAACACAACGGAAATTAAAACTTAAATTATTAATTTGAAAACGCAATATCGGGCGGTTTGAACAAAGAAATATAGAAGAATTTGAGCCTGTGCTAAATACATAAACAAACAATAAAATGGTTTATTATCGACTTGGCGACGTGAAAAGAACGAAATATTATTTGGGTCTTATTTATCGAAATATTATTCTTCGTTATTATAATGCATATATAAGGGGATTTCAATTTAATACATATACGAGGGGATTTCAATATATTTCAAATGCTACACACTTCTTTTTCTTAAGGTGCCTTCTCCATTACTGAAGGTTGGCTATAACTACAGCAAATTGCTCTCTATCTTGAGCTGTTCTTAGTATCGAATGTGTGTCCATGCCTGTCCAGTCTCTTACATTCTTCAACCAGGAGCATTTTCCTCTTCCTGGACCTCTTTTTCATTCCACTTTCCCTTCCATTATAAGTCGTTCAACATTAATGGGACATATATGTCCGATGTCCTTTATAAGGATACAAGGACACGCAACAATGTAAAAAAAATTCAATCGCTTTGTTAGGTCTCCAGGTGTCAACGAATATCATTACCAAGTCATTTTAAACTGTTTTATTTCGCTACAATGAAATTCGTAATGAAAGGGTTAAGTACCTTGGTAATGCGAGGGTTAAGAAACAATATTTTGGCTAAGTTACTTGGATTAAATCACATTGAAGTAGAGGAATTAAAATATTTACACATATTAATAAAGCACCGTGTATACATACGTTCTAAGTCTTTATAACTTTAGTATTTATTTCTTATACCTTTTTGTATGAAATTCGAATGTCGCATATTATATATCTTGGATATATTATAGTTATAGTTGTATTATTATTTATCAACTACTTACAGTTGTTTATATCATTTTATAAATAATTATAAACAACTACTACTAAATTTATATCTTCAGCAAAAAACTATTAATTAGATATGCTGATAATGTCTTGTATCCAAATATACAAATAAATCAGACATTATGCACTCTCACTATGATTCATCAATAAAGAAAAAGGGAAAAAATAACATACACAATAGGTCTAATTAATTTTATAAGGACCTCACAAACTATATGGAAGACAAAATATAAAATAAGGCAGAAAACCTCAGATTTAATGCTTAGTCATTGTTGGTCTGTTAGTTTTTACATGAAATGATTTATTATTTTTATAGTATAGCCTGGCGAAATGATTCAATTAAAATGATTTTTACATTTAATTTGTTGCAACGTAATTTTAAGCGAACTTGCAATTGATTGCAATAAACTAAAATCTTGTATCTTTTCAGTTGCCGGATTTCTGTTATATTATACTCTAGTTATATTATTTTTTCATTCAACCAATTTCTTCCATTCTTTCTTATCTTCTGCCATTACTTTTATTCGCTTTACTGGTGTTTTTAGTTTAATTTTCTCGTTTTATCAATTTGCTTTATCTATTTCGTTTTGGTCTGCTTTTTTCCTTTTTGTAATAGTTCCTGTTTCGTGTATTTTTCGTATTATTCTACGGCGTTACATTTTTATCAGATATTCATACGCATATATGCTTTTGAAATGTGCATATATGGACGACTGCTTCGAATTCCATGGACGGCTCGTCGCACGAATGTCTTAGTTCCAGATAAAATTAACGCAATAAGTGTCTCCCTAATCTGTTTACTCTAGAATTTTTCTCTTTTACGGTTTTTGGAAATTTTTTAGTTCTTTGTTCCTTGTACCCTTTGTTTGTACGTATCTTCTCCATGCTTCTTTTTTATCAGTGATAGTCGCTCTTGCTCGGTTTGTACACCATCTGGGTCGCTTTTGGTTTTTCATTATTTGGATTCTTTTGCTGATTCGTGTATTACTTCCTTCAATTTTTTCCATTTTTCATTTAGTTCATCATCATCAGTGGCATTACAGCTCGTTATGAGCCAAAGCCTTCTTCAGAACAATCTTCCATTCGCCCCTATCTCTGGCAACTCTTCTCCATGCTTTAACTCCCATGGATTTTAGATCATCCTCTATGTTATCTTGATACCTAAGTTTTGGTCTTCCTCTGGCTCGTCTTCCCACTGGTATGTGGGTAAATCAGACCCGTATGTTAACACTGGTCTTATTAGTGTTTTATATATGGTAACTTTAATTTTTCTGGGTAGTTTTGGGGCCATATGTTTCCTCAAGCCATAATAGCACTTATTGGGAAGCACTATTCTTCTTTTAATTTCTTCGCTGACATTGTTGTCTTTGGTCAGCAGCGAGCCCAGGTAGACGAAGGTTTCCACACCTTCCAGTTCTAGATCATCAATTAATAGTCTAGGTATCTAGTTGCCTGATCTAGTACAATACATATATTTGGTTTTCTGTGCGTTTATTTTCATTTAGTTAGCCCCTCTTTTTTCAGCTTTTCCTATTTTTATATCGTCTTCATATTTTATTTTGGTAGACGTCTCTTATTTTGTTTATGTCTAGTTTAACTGGAGCTCACAACGTAAGATGTAAGAATTATATGCCCTCACAATTTGACGACATAAACGTAAAACTTAACGAAGACACGTGACGGCTGTATTATTAGAGCGTTTGTTTAATTCTAGAAAATATAAACGTAAATTTCTACGTTCGCATTTTTTATCATACAATAATATTTTATATATTTAGTAGGTAATATCAACTACAAAAAAGTAGACGAAGACGCGAGTGAGAAGATAGTAGATAATTCTCTTTTGAACGTGTCAAAAATATCGCCAACTCGATGGGATAATTACCAGCTTTTAACAGACAGGCCTCGTGTGACTACTGAAAAATACGAATTTGGAGATATCTTACCGGAAGATGAAAACATAACGTCAAAAGTAGATATCAGTAGCAACGTCGTCGAGGATGACAAATCAGGAGGTAAAATACTTTTCTTATTTATTGGCTCAACAAGTTTGGTTATTAATATTATTAGTTAAGAATAACAAATTAAATACAATTTTTCGCCCGGTCAGTATAATTGTTTTAAAAATGTTACTCTCTATATATGTACCTTCACAATTAGTAATTATGTTGTTAATAAAACATAGTTTGATAGCTTTGTACCTATGTGAATCGAAGAGTTACACGCTCGTTCATGACAAGTGTCGTCACCGGAGCAGTCGTTCTAATACGCCACATTAGTATCAAAATGCAATTTTTTACGACCGGTTGTCGCTGTTGTCGTCTTACATTTACTACTTAATCAAACATTTCCTTACTTAATCAAACATTTCCTTCCTTGGCCTATCGTTTTATCTTGTGGTTTGTTTTTCTGTTTTATTATGTGTTTTAATACTGTGTGTTTTCGTATTCTCGCCAGATGCTCTCTATATCTTATTCTTACAGTTTAAACTACCTGACCAATCCTGCTGTTCCATCGTGTATTCATAATCAGGTAATACTGTCAGGTTAACATTTTCTGCAGCTTTCACGTGTCCAAATTCCACCGAGTGACCTCCAAGATCGCCAGGGTCTCAGAGATAAGATGAAATCTACTAAGCATTTTATCCCTCTCACTAGTCAAGCTCCTCGAAAGAGGAACATTCGATTAAAATGAAAACCTACTGGCAGAGGAAAACTCAGTCATGAGAAAGACGAAAAAATATTCGTGGTTCTTAGTAGGCCGACACAGCAGCAAAAAACCACTCGAATAGTTGACTTATTAAATTAATCTTACGTTCTCTATTATTTATTCGTAGCAAAAACTCTTCCTTCCGCTTCGCTGCATATATTTCCTTCAGATTTTTTATATAACAGACTTCATAGGCTTCCTAACAAATATTGGGAGTCCTCAGCGCTCTTTGTATAGACCTCTTTTCTAATAATAGCCCAGGCTGTGGGGGAAGAGTACTCTGGAATCCAGGAATTTATGTAATGTGGCCTACAGTAAGTGTTGTAATGGGTAATTTTTGTATAGATTATGAAAGTACTCTAAAAGACCTTCAAAAATAATGAAAAATTTTTTTAACCCGTTAAAAACAATGTAAAATTGCAGTTATAAACATTTAGAGCTGCAGCGCCCCCTATGTAGCCTACAAATTTCTAATTTGCTGATTATTGTAGCTGGCTTCGAGAGGAAGATTAAAAAAAAGAGTTTTTTACTACCAAGAGGAGCCGAGTTAACCTAATTTTTTTTAAAAATCACAGAGGCTTTATTAATAACAATTAAGAAACGAATCTGGCGTCATTTACCACTTAAAAAACCTGTATTTTCAAGTATTTGTATTCTCCTTAAATTAAAATCATTATTTATGGTTAAAAATGACGAATAAAGTTTACCTTTTTTTAATGTAGCACCGAAACCCCATGTGGCAAACATTGCGGATGCCGTAAGCACGGCCTAAAATGTACGGGAATGTGCGAAAATTGTAATGGATAGAGTTGCGAAAATTGTCATACTGCTGAATATGAACTAGATGACGCAGAAAAAGAATGTGACAGTGAGATGTTTTGGATGAATTGTTATATGATTCTGAGGAAATTGTACAACCTACTAAAAAAAGAAAAATAAATAAAAACTAAGCATATTTCTGATTTTATAAATATTGAATCTCATTTTAAAACCATATAAATAAATTACAATTATTTTACTGTTTATATCTTTGTTTTACTAATTTATTCCTTCTATCAAAGTAATTTGTAGTTTAAGATATGATGTTTATTTTAATTTATTAAACCAGTTATTTAATTTCTCATGAAATTGTACTAAAAATCTAGTTTGACCAAAAGTTTTTAAAATCAATTTTTTTGAGTTTTTTTTTGGAAAATAGATTGTTTTTAAATAGAAATTTTAATCATTTGAACTTTACTTTAACATAATTTTTTACTGATAAAAGATTACACAGCGAGGCAGAGTAAGTATTTAAAAAAAAAGATAAATACTGAAATAATAGTAGTCTATATTTTAGAATATTAATTTTTTTTAGAAATGGGGATGTTTCAAGGGGATTTTCCAATAATAATTTGGTAGTAGATTACGTTTAATAGTATTGTAAAAGTAAAAGAATTGAATCTTAAAAAAAAAATTTTTAGGGGGTTGGGGGTGGTTTTTTAAGGGTGAAAGTATTCCAGATGTTATTATTTCGACGAGCTACCCCAGATTAAAAAAAAGTCATCGAAATCAGTACATTTTTCACCGAGATATTGCAAATTTTTCCGAGCGTCGCCAGATTCGTTTCTTAATTGTTATTAATAAAGCCTCTGTGATTTTTTAAAAAAATTATACTAACTCGGCTCCTATTGGTCGTAGAAAACTCTTTTTTAAATCTTCGTCTCGAAGCAAGCTACAATAATCTGCAAAATAGAAATTTGTGGGGTACATAAGGGGCGCTGCAGCTCTAAATGTTTATGACTGCCATTTTACAACTTCATAAATTTTTTTAACGGGTTAAAAATTTTTTTTTCATTATTTTCTAGTTTAATATGAAAATTTGCGGCTTTAGAAAGAGAATGAAACAACAATTAGCCCTCTACCATTTTTTTTGGCAATCCTATGAACATTCAAAGTTGAAGGTCGTGGGATAAACTAATTAACGTATCTCAGCAACAAATTAAGCGATCTAGCCCTACTACGGCTCATTCGATTCGTAACCAATTGAGACAATCATCTGTCAAACTGAAGAGCCATCTCCAGTTTACCTTCCGAAGATGCTGAAATAACTAGACAAGACATCGCTAGAGTTCTTAGAAACTGAAAACCTTCTACTCCAAACATTAACCAATCCGAGAAAAAGCCTTGAAGAACTTTAGTCAAATCGAAATCTAGTCATTCTTCTCGCCGATATAGGAAATGCCACCGTCATCCTAAACACTTATTCTGACATTAATAAACTCCCAAGTATCATTAATACTCCAGACTACAGACCAATTCCTAGTAATCCAGCAACCTATCTGGAGAAAACAACAAAAGCTATTATCAATAAAACCTCTCTTCCTGTTGACATAAAACAATCTCTAATTCCCCGTGAAAAGTCTTCCAGAACACCTCGAATATACTACAAAAAATTCACAAACCCGATATTCCTCTACGTTCCATTTTCAGTGCATACAACTGCCCTACATAACCATTGGTCAAGTACTTGGCCAAAACTCTACCACTTCTCGCCGAAAATGCTTCATCCTTCGTCAAAAATTCTTTTCATTTTATCGAACTTCTTAAAAAATACCCTATCTCACCGTCAGACATTCTAGTAAATTTCGATATCGTTTCACTCTTTACAAACATTCTTATAGACGAAACTCTATACATTCTGAAAACTAAATACAGTATCCAGAAAGACCACTTATCTCTCATTAAACATTGTATGTCCAACACTTATTTCATTTTCCAAAATCAATTCTACAGACAAATAAATGGTGCCAAAATGGGACTTCGAGACCCGAGCACTATCAACATCAATGCTCAAACTCACATGTTGTCTACGATATGTTGACGATACATTCGTCATTTGGCCCCATGGCAGGGATGCTTTGGTGTCTTTAGTTCATACACTCTGAAATAATACCCGTTGCTTATTATCTGTGTTTGTTTAAAGCGAAAACTTGATCTGTTGTAGATCTTCTTTGTCGGTATTTAACCACAATACTTTTTGCACGAGTTAATTTAAGTACAGTTAATTAAAGGTACTAATTTCGGCAGTATCCTCCAGTAAGATATTGGTACTCTCAAATCCGTTATCAATCCTATTGGCATCTCTTCTCTCGCCATCTAAAAAGGTTCCGAGGAGAAGCCACAAGAAAGACATATAGAGTAAGGTTAGGATTCTGAGATTTTTAAATTCATCTTTTATTTTTTGTTTGGTATCTCGTTGTGTGGATACAAAACGTAAAAAGCATGCGTGTGTAAATATATATTTTATTAATTTTCTTCAGTTATCTCGATAATATATTTTTGTAATTTTTCAATAAACCTCCTTCCTAAGTCTCGATTAGACACATACAGATATTTTTGTTAATTACACCTTCCTACAGCTTATTCGGGATCTGTTTTAATTTAATTTTTATTTGTCTGATAAATCTGAAAATTTGGTTCTGGTTATAGTAGAAACATAAAGTCCGTCCTTTTATTCTGATTTTACAATATCATACTTTTACGTTTCTCTGTACTGCAGCAATGATTTTTAATGTTTAAAAAGTCTACTCATACCTTAAATAGTAATGCTTATAAATCCCAAATCAATCAAACAGGAAGCAGAATAATAATAGTCGTACATATCTTATGCTAATAGATTGAAACTAGAATATTCATCATTCATGCAACCTCACTTTCAATTCAATATTTTGTTATTCCTTGTTTGATTCGCAGAGTTTTGTAGTTAAACATTGTAATGTTAATTTGGACAATTTGTTCCAGTTCTAGTTTTAAAAACTATTTTGGTAATACATTACTTTGTCAAATTTACTATAGAAACTGCTTATATAAACAACACAATAATATGTCATATATAATGACGGTATTAGATTTTTGTTTTGATACAGTGCAGCGACAGCCGCTTATACGTATTTCGACCTCTTTAGGTCTCCTCAGAGCGGTATAGCCACTACTCTGAACCAAAACAAAAATCTTTCCCGTCCTAGACAATAGTTATCAAAATAACTATATACGGACGTTACTACGCCATCTAAAAACAAAAAGAGAAATCAAACGATTTCTACCTGGCGAAACCGAATTCAAATTTTTCCCACTGTGCTTCCTAAAACTTGCGAAGCAAACAGCTTGGTGAATTACTCAGCAAGGGAATCTAAAATTGCATTCCACATGCCGTTCATCATGGTCAAAATTCGTAGTGAATTCAGTTTCTGGTACTCCAACCGAAGTAAAGTACTAAAGTTTTTTTTTTTATAGAGACAATAATATGTATTATAGAGTGTGCCCAGCACTTTTATTTTTTGTGATTATCTGGAATTTTATAAAGTTACAACGGTCGAATTGTAAAAAATATTCCAAAAATCGGAAGATCACTGCTATTTACCGAACACCTAATTTTATTGTTAAGGTTGTAAAACAGATAAATGTGAATTAACTACAATTTTAGTTTAATTTATTGTTTATTTTGATGTTTCAGTTTCGAAAATTATTCTCAAAATACAAACTATATTTTGTGTAATAATGTTATTTTTAGATATTATAAACCAAACAAACAGGTGGTGCTTTTATGGGACCACTAGGGAATGATAACAATATATTAAAGTTAAAAAAGAAGTAAAAAAGTCACTTTTCATGGAATTTAGAAAAACAAACTTTTCTGTTAAGCAAAGACCTACTTGACATGTCGAGCAACGACATCTAGTTCGATGAGGTTCTGCTCTCGTGCTGCAATTTATACATCGAACCTTTGTGCCATGGACTGGCATATGTGGAGTCTTATCAAACCGTTTTTCATACGGAACTACAGGTTGATATCTATTCGGATAGCTGTGGTAGTTCTGGATTAGCCCCAATTAATCCAGTAACTACAACAAATCAAAATTTTTTTAATGTCAATGTTTTACCGTTATTGAACCGGTTTTTTGAATAATATAAAAGCGTTGACAACAGCTAAATCTAAGAAATGCCAAAATAATCTGTGCCACAATTTTTTAGCTTTTCTGTCCGCTCTATAACTTGCGACATGTTGATCAGATTTATCGACAAAATTCATATTATGTCTGTTATAATCCTTGACTAAATGGGTGCATTTAATATCCACAGAAGTCTCGTCTTTTTTCTTTCTTTTCACTGTATATAAATCCTCAGGATTGTGAAAGTTGCTAATAAAACGAACAAGTTTTGTATCTTTCTATTGCAAATACAACAGCCCGGTTTCTTCCCCAGTTCTTTACTCATTCGCCTGGCGGTATCGCCTCTGTTCATGAATTTCTCGAGTTTTAAGTCCTTAGGCTCCATTTTTGTTCTCTTATTACAGTTCCACAAGCATAAACCATCATTTAGTAAATCTTGCTGTAGTTCTACGCCATTAAAAGAATTGTCAAAATATACTCTATGTTGCTTCCCTACAAGAGAACGGGTAAGATCTTTCACGGCACGGGATCCAAGATTATTTGCAGCTTTATCGTCAACCTTTCCGGTATAAATTTTAAACTGTGACACATATCCTGACTGGTTTGTTCGCATCCAAATTTTATATTTGCGTTTGATTTGGCTTTTGTGGCATGTATCAAAGAAATGCTATTCGTCCTTTGCATTTTACCGCCTTTGATTCGTCAAAGGCTTGATTTTGGGACGGCAAATAACACTTAAAAAATGTTTCAGACAAAATGTCTATAAACGGTCGTATTTTATACATTTTATCGAATCCTGTTTTACCTTTTTTAGGTTGAATTGAATTATCAGTAATGTGCAAATTTGCCAGTAACCAACTGAATTAATTGTTCACGAGAACTGGAAGACGAGATGAACGGATCTCTCATTTCAAATTTTGCCGACCACCTGTCTTTATAGCTACATTTACGTGTTAGTCCCATCATAAGATTAACCCCAAAGAAACATTTCAATTATTTATAAATATGTTGCTGTGTTGCGTAATGGTTGGATTCAAAAATATTTTCTCAAACAAATTCGTCGGGAACAAGCACAAGAACGTTTCTAGGGGTGTACCAACACCATCAGAAACATTTGGACCACTGTCTTTTGTAAAATTTTGAATTTTAGACGGATCATATAATGACGTTTTCATTATTAATATTATTAAAACTTGGGTCAATAATGTCTCTGATCATAAAACACTTCGGCTTAGGGTTGACAGATTAAGCGGCAAAAACACTTACAGAATATAATCGTGGCGTGTCCTCGCAGGTAAAAATGAAGGCAAGGGTTCTACATAGACGTCATGATTCGGATAGCCAACTATCGCAACCAAAGACAATACGTTGCACGTTAGAGTAACATAAACAATGCCAGGGAGTTGTGGTAACAGAAACAACAAGACGTCGTAGTAGCAGAAACACTAGTAAGGCGACGAGGCTATCAGAATTGACATTAAAGTCTATAATAATAATGGATAATTTAAGTGAGAGTGACATTTACAAGATAGAGATTATGAGTAAATAAACTTACCGTTCAAGTTGGACCTTCTTGTGCAAGAACTGAGACGAAAGTGCCCTAGCATCGAGTGAGTTAATTTCAAATTCCGTGAAGGGGAATTTTGATGTTCATGCAAGACTAGCTCTAATTATAGGTTACACACATGGAACCATTTCAAATCAACGAGACTTTCTCTTTTTAGAAACCCGATATTTGGCTAGAAAAAACAAAGCAGTATGTAACGTGAATGGGTTTAGGACGTGTGTGATTCCTAAATTTACAAAATGCAAATAATTCATTGCATAAGTTCTTGGAAGATAAGGACAAAATGAGATGTCACTTTTAGTAATTAAGAAATCGAGGAATGGCGCTTCTCGTGGATTTGTCAGCCATGGGCGTAGTAAAAAAAATCTGAAGGAAATAATTGGGAGATACTTTGAACATGCTTCAACTTGAGGAACAGTTAACGTGTTAAAGACGACATGAACGCTGAAAAGGATGTGTAATTGCCACATTTTTTTAGGTGTCCAACATATTTTCCGCAAGTTCGTGATTTTTCTTGTGCCATTCACACTCTTTTATTTTCTCTCATTCTACTGATATGTTCATTTCAAGATTTATTAAATGTTTTTTTTATAAAAATGTAATAATATATTATTAACGTACGTTGTTTTTAGGTTATCAAGAGCATGAATACATCGTAGAGTTTTCTTTAGAATATGGATTTTTGAGGCTTAGTCCAGCTACTCGAGCAAGGTTAAAAATACCCGTAGAAATTGTAACTTTGGACCCTGCCAAAGACCAATGTTTCGGAGACGCTTTTAGTAGACTTCTGTTGGACGAGTTCCTCGGATATGACGATTTATTGCTGGCTTCCATAAAAACTTTAGCGGAAAATGAGGACAACAAAGGTTATTTAAGGTATACTTATATTTGCCTAAAAAAATGGGCTTTAGTGTGAAGGGGTTTTTAATTTATCACAAATAGATTTATATCAAATAAAAGAAGTACGAGGGGATATTTGTGTTCAACAGTAATGCTAATTGGATATATATTCGCAATGTATAACGTTCATAACGTCTAACAATTCCGGAAGTAACTTGTAACTACCGGTTTATAGATATATTTCTTTTTTATGTATTTTTTTTAGTTAACAGAACATTTTAAAACTTGAAAAATAAATGTTTAATACATATTTTGATCTATCGTGGTTTACTACAACTCCACATCATCGCTTCTTCTTATTCTTCATGTGCCGTCTCTATCATTGGAGGTTAGCGGTTATGGTGGCAAACATTTCTTTCTATTTTACCCTTAATGATCAATTGAGGAATGTAGAATATAACTGGTTTTTCTTATTTTAATAGTTCTCGAGTTGTTTTTCTATGTTTAGTCTATGTAAAAGGTTTTCTTCATTGGTTTTTCGTGCAGTCCAAGAATTTTTTTAAATTATTCAGTACCCACACATTTCAAATGTCTCTAACTTATTCAGACTTTTTATCTTTAGAGTCCACGTTTCGATTCCTAGTAGACTCCTGTAGAGGACATCAGACCAAACAAAACTTTTTACAAGTTTCAATTTTAGTTTGCTATCGATATGTGTATCGCACAGTAGACCACGCATTTTGAAGAAACTATCTCTAAATTGAGCAATTCTCGCTTTAATTTCTTGTTCTGGGTCAAGTCTATTAATCCAGCAGCTAAAGTATTTGTAATGGTTAACCTGTTCTAATATTTTCCCGGGAATGAAACCTTAATTCTCACAAAAACATCAGCGGAAAAATTTAGAAGGACACAACGTAAAATGGACAGATCAATGCTTGGAGTTTATGTGCAACACTTAAAATTTTTAAGAATGATCTTTGATAAAAAACTATCTTGGAAATATAATATGCAAATTAAGAAATCTCGTCAATCTGGTATCAATTTAATGCAAACACTGTACAACCGTAATTGGGGCTTAGATTTTAAAAGTTTGATTCATATTTACAAATCACTAGTGCGATCAAAACTCGATTATGGATCAGTTGTATACTCATCTGCAAAGAAGACATTTCTTGATCAACTAGAGGTGATACAAAATACAGCATTAAGAATAGCTACAGGAGTATTATATACTAGCCCCATTAAAAGTCCACAATGTTTAACTGGGACCTACCTTTAAATTTCAGAAGAATGAATTTGTTATTAACATACACATAATCCATATTATGTGCGATAAAATCGAATCCTACTTTACATTACACTATCGCTGAACGTTTCAAAGAAACTTATATAAATAAAAAAATGACGAACCCTTCCTTTTACGAGAGAATCGGAAGATATCTGTCTCACCATAATATTTAATTCACAAAATTTTTTGATCAGACAAATAGTCAAACCTCCCCCTTTACCTTTCCTCCTGCCTAATGTGATCTAACTCTTTCTAAATACAAGACCAAGGGCTTGAGACCCCCATGCAATAATTATTCAATTCTTTTACAACATACTTGCTCCTTTTTTAGATCATTATCATATCTATACAGATTCACACAAAACTATTGATGGTGTGGGATCAGCAGTTATAGCTCCGAACATTCTATTACAGTTTAAATTATCTTCCACTTGGAGTATTTACTATGGAAAACTATACTCAATTCTGCAAGCCTTCATTCATATACGCACTCAAAAAATTCAGAAATCTGTCATAATTACCGCCTCTCTCAGTGTATTACATACGATAGAACATTTTTATATAAGTAACGAAACCTGTGTAGAAAAATAAGTATGCTTTTTGCCTAATTACTTTAGATTTTAACATCTGACGGCGTGGCCTGACCCATAACAAGAAATGCTGTTGCAGTGCGGAAGGCACGCACCCCCAATTAAATCATAGAAGGGTTGATACCTATCAATGCACAGTTTTCTTCTATTTTTTTTTTACTTTTTTTATACGTTACCAGATACTTTGCACATGCCGGCAACGTCGCAGAATATTTGACCGTACTCCTGTCTGCCAATTTGTCTATCGCTAAGGAATTAAACGGTGACTAAAGCTGAATTACTATTCAATATGTTTGCTGTATATCTTACGTACAATATTGTAATAATAATCTTGCAAATATCCTCTTTTACGATCATTAAATAAATAAAAAGTTCGCTTACAACTGCAATTTGTAACTTAATACATAATGAAAATTTCACCAAAAATCGATGTCTATTTTTCCTCACAAAAACAACTGTTTTACACCCGAGAGCAGAACAAATCGTGTTCACACTAACTTTAACTCTCGTAACCCGATGCTGTTATCAATAAAATAAAAAAATGCTTGGAGTTAGCTTGAAAAATAGATTAAGAAACGAGGAAGTTCGTAGATGAAGTAAAAAGAGTGGAGTAAGAATAAGAGATTATTGAACGTATTACAAAACAAAAATGGAGATGCGAGGGACATGTAAGAATGAGAGACCACGAGCGGACAAGTGAAGCCGGGTAATACCGCTAACACGATGGACCGATGAGCTCAAAAGAATTGCGACCAATTGGATTGCAGAGTCGCAGAACAGAAAGAGATGGAAATATCTAGAGGAGGTCTGTTTTCAACAATGGATAAATCAGGCCTGATTGATGATGTTGATCAATATTTCCCATTTATCCTTATAGGTAAAAGGAAATTCTGTCTTTTGTGGATTACCATTATCTTGATTTTTTCCTTGTTAATGTTCATTTCAAACTCTCGACAAGTATTATTAAGTTGTTCTAAGACTTGCCGTAATCGTGTCTGTATCAGATAGCAGGACAGTGTCATCTTTATGTCTTATGTTAGAAATTTGTTCTCCATTCAGTTTTATTTGTGTAGAAAGATTTTCCAAGGTTTTCTTGAATAGCAGTTCTGAGTAAGGGTTAAACAGAATAGGAAAAATACACGACCCTGCCTTACTCCTTTACTTATACTAATATTTCTGGATATTTGATCGTCGATCCTAATCTTGGCATATTTCATCCATTACAAGTTTCTTATTAATCTGAGGTCTTTATCATCTGTTTAAAGAGCTTAACATTTTATTATGATGGACGCGATCAAATGTCTTTATGGAATCGACAAATCATAGAAAATCATCCTTTTATTGGTCGTAACACGTCCGTACTTTTAGAGAAAACAATGTCTCCCTTGTCTGCATTCCAGCTCTGAATCTTCACATTTTTTTGTATAATCTATTTTTGGTAGAATTTTAAGTACTTGGGTCATAAGACTTACCAACCTGAAATCTGCACATCGTCTGGAGTTAGCTTGGGTTGGTAAGATTCTGAATATGTGATGGATTCGACCGTTACTTGATGGAAGTTTATTTTATCAAGCAATAAAACACTGAAAACATTTTTTTTCAACACTTCTACAAATTTTATTATAATTTACTATCATTACAGCTGTTTCGGCAGAGTGCCTTTCTCAAGTGAGTGCCTTTCTCACAAAGTGTTGAAAACAAAAGTTTTTATTGTTTTATTGCTTAAGATAGATTCTAATTATTCTTCTGGTACTTCCGCAGTATCGTAAATTGTGTAAACGAAATTTCTTACCAGATCAAGATTATCATTTGCTACCAATTTGAGTATTTCAGTGTAAACTTCTTCAGGTGCAGGGGTTTTGTTGGGTTTTAATTGTTTAATTGCATATTATACCTCAACTTTTAGAATTGGTGGGATTTCATTAGAATTATTTATCGTAATGTACACTCTTTTACCTGGGAACAGCTATTGTATAAATTTTTTCCATTCTTGTATTTTTCTTTGGCATTATAAATTAATCTTCTTCTTTAAGTTCCATCTTCTATCGAAGGTTGGAAATCATCATGGCTATGCGGACTCTGTTGACGCTCTAAAAAGTTCTGCACTACTGCATTCAAACCATTCCCTTAAGTTCTTAAGCCAGGATATTCTACGTCTTCCCACATTTCGCTTTCCTCGGATTTTGCCTTGCATAATAAGTTGTAATAATGCGTATTTTTGCCCTCTCATCACATGTCCTAAGTACTCAAGTTTTCGTCATTATAAATCATTATAAATTAATAGGCCGTTGTTATTTACGAGATGGCAATGTTGTTTTTTATTGATATATACAAATGCTTTCACTTTCTTGAACATATTACAAGAATCATGCCTCGTGTCTAATCCTTCTATTTCATTACATTTTTCTTTTAGCCATTTCTCTTTTGCTTCTTTTATTTTCCCTAGTATTTTCTCATTGAAACGTTTGTATTCGATTGTCTTTATTTCTCGGTGATGTCATCCAATCTTTTCTTCCCCTTGATGGTGTTTTAGACCCTCTTCCCTTGTAGTATTGACCAGAATGTATTTGATTTGTTTCCATGTTATATTAATATTTCAGAAAAAATCAGGGATTTAATCAAACAACTATAAGTGGATGTATACGGCAGTAGTTAAACCAACCTTCTCTTGTAGGACAATGATACGGGGAAGTAAAGTCGGTTTAAGTGACACAAGGAACTTAGCTTGAAAAAGTTGGGGATCTAACTGACAATTCATAATGTGGATGTAAGCGACAATAGTAAGCCATTCATCCCTTACTGAACAAACTGGGGATTAACAATACTAGGAAAAATCTCGCTAAGCTTGAAAGACCTTCTGTATGCATAACAGGTGCAATTAAAACATTACCAACAGCTGCTATGGAAGTAATACATTATTTTAAACCTCTTCATATTAAAGTGGAGACTGTGGAAACAAAGACCGTTTCTCAGATAACTAATAAAGGAATGACTAGACCAAATTCTCTATTCAACTTCGATGACAGTCAGTCGACATGCCAAATAAGTTCAGGCTGGGGGCCCGTGGCTTCTATTTTCTTCACTATTTTTTCACTCAACTCTGTTTTTCTACTTCTCCTCCCTGTTCGGTATTCTTAGTTTTCTTACATCGGTTTTAACCTCTTCTAACCACTTGTATTTTAATCTTTTTCTGCGCTTTCTACCCGCTTCTCTGTTAATACTTTTTTTGATGTCTGTTTGTGGACATCCTGTAAACATATCTCATCCATCGTGCTCTTTGTGCTTTTATTTTTTGTATGATGCCTGCTTGGTTGTAGAGCTCCACTGATTCCTTATTTGTTTTCTTCTCCATACGCCATCATTGTCCCTCCATATATCTTTTTGTAATATCTTTCTTTCCCATTGTTCCAATTTCTGTGTATTTTTCTGACTTAACATCCAAGTTTCGCTGCCATACATAACCGAAGGTTGCACAATCGTTTTGTATCTTTCATAATCTTCTTCGGCTCTATTTGTAATCTTCACACCAAGATATTCGAATTGATCCACTTTTCCAAAACACTATTCTCTTACTTCCGCTACTTATTTTTAGGTTATCTTTGGGCTTTATTTTCTTTGGTCTTATTTCAAAGTATTTTGTTTTATTTTCGTTTATACATAGTCCGGACATTTTCAATATTGTTTCCATTTTTTTTTAACATTCTTATGAGTTATGATTTTGATCTCGTAATCAAGGCAATATCGTCTGCAAAAGCGATAACTTGTTGTATCTTGAAGTATATTATACTGTCTCTACACCACCTTGTCGTAGGATAGCTTCTAGGATAAGGTTACATAAAGTTGTGGACAGTGGATCTCATTGTCTTAATCCCTTCCTTACCGTGAAAATCTCTGATAACCTTCCTTCCAGGATCACTTTATTTAATGTTTCGTTTAAGGCCATTTTCACTAACTTAATAAGTTTTGTAGGTATTTTTAACATATCCATCGCTTCGTATAGTTTTTCTTTATCGATTGAGTCGTTAATGCCTGCTTAAAGTCTATAAACAGAATGTACTAACATAGGTTTTGTACGTAGCTGTTGTGCAATATTTGTTTCATCGTAAAAATCTGATTAATTGTAGATCTGCCTCTTCTAAACCCTCCCTGATATTCACCTATTATTTCAGATCCATATTTTGTTATTCGGTTTCTTATTAATAAAGCCAATACCTTATATGCTACATCCAATAAAGCAATTCCTCTATAATTTTGGCATAGGCTTTTATCTTCCCTTTTGTGGACTGGACATATGGATGCATTTTTCCAGCCCTGTGGTAATTTCTCATTTTTTCAAATTCGTTTTATTCGTATTGGCTTATTCGTTTGAGCAGTAGCTGTCCACCTTCCTTGAATATTTATGCTGTTATACAGTTTTATCCCGGACTTTTGTTATTCTTCAGCTGCTTTGTTATTTCCTCTATCTGCTGATCTGATGGTTTGTTTATTTCGGCCTCATTATTGCTTTGCTCTGGTCCGGTTTGTAATTGTATTTCATTGGTATTTTCCTCTGGGTTTAGCAGTTCCTCAAAGTATTCTGCCCACATCTCTATTTTTCTCTAAGTCACCAATCAGCATGCTTTCTTTACTTCTGCAGCAGCATGCGATTCCGGTAAGTAGCTTAATTGACTTTCACTTCTTGGTAAAAATTCTTAATCTCTTTGTTTATCATATGATTTTCCATGTCTTGTAACTTCGTTTCCCAGTATTCTCGTTTCTTTTTTCTGCAGGTCAGTTTTGCTTTTTTTTCAAGTTTTTGCCAAATAAGTATAACTTATGTTACACATACGCCTCTAAAACTGCAGAATAAACTGGGGTATGATTGTACGGGTCTAGAAAACGCTCAGAAAGCCTGGGCAAAAGAAACTCTAGAAGGCTACGGGAATATGGAAACGAAAAAGATATAGACCAGAAAAGATCCAAACATTGAGCAGACTAACAAGAAAGAGAAGATAAAAAATACTATAGGAAATTGTATCCATAGAACATTTAAAGATTTTGTTAGTTTAAACAAAAAACGAACTAGGCATTTTAACAGCAATAATTACAGGCCATTGATGACTGAGAAAGCACCTGAAAGATTCTGTGAGTTCGAAAATGAAACCTCTATACATACACTCTTAAAATGCTGTGTTCTAAGAAACTCTAGCGCCTTGGAAGCACATGAGATAGACATAGAGGATTTATCTAACATAAAGGCCAGTAGTAAAGATCATCTACAGATATGCTTTTAACATACTGAGAATCAATATACATTTTCGACCATAAGCTCCAGTATAAATATACATTTGAAAACCCCAGTGTGCACGAATCTATGATTGATTTTATAGTCACTAATAGAAAAATCCACCGAAAGCAGATTCTAGATAGTCGAACTGTAAACTCAGCAGACGCAGGGAGTGAACACAAACTAATACTAGCAAAATAAGAATGAAAATAACACCAAAACATTTTCTACAGGAAATCGCCGAGGAAAAATTCAATGTAGAATCACTGTGGAACGACTCTACAAGAAAAATGTACCAAAGGAGGCTAGCACAGAAGATACAGTTGAAACAAATAGACGACATCGAAGATGAAACCCGAGCTGGGAGTAAATTAAAAACAACATTAAAGAAGCAGCAACAGAAGCTCTAGGAAAACGTAAAGTCATATTGAACAAAATAAATAACAACAATACACCATGGTTCAGAAAAGAAATAAAAGAGAAATGTAAAGAGAAACGAGAGGCCTACAGGAGGTACAAAACATCAAATACTCCAGAATCCCGAGACAACTATAGAAGAATACGAAATGAAACAAAGCAGTTGGTAAGAAGACCAAAAATGAACACTGGGAACAGTTTACAAAAAGGATGGAAAGCGACTTCTACGGTACACAAAAACAAATATGGAGATTCATAAGAAACCAACGTAAAGAAATGGCAGAGTTGAAGGAATACAATAACATACCAGCAAACGAATGGGAAAGATACTTGACGGAACTGTTTAAAGCAAAGGAAAATAATAATCAACACAATAACGTACCTGAATTAAGACACGAAACAGAAATCAGTTATCAGGAAGTAGAGATATCCATAAACTCACTCAAAAATAGAAAGTCACCAGGACCAGACGGAATAACCAACGAGCTTCTAAAACACGGAGGAGAAAGTATAACCCTGGAGGTGACAAAACTTATACAAAAACTAATATTGCACTGCAAGATACCAGACACATGGAGAAACAGCATAATGATACCAATGGTCAAGAAAGGAGATAAAGAAGACCCCAAAAATTATAGAGGTATAAATCTAATGAACACCGCACTTAAGCTTACTCCAAAAGTCCTAACCAACAAAATCAATAAACTAACAACTTTATCAGATGAACAACAAGGATTCAGATCCGGAAGATCCTGCGTAGACGCCATATTAGTACTAAGACAAATCACAGAAAAGACCATCGAGTACAATAAACCAGCATATCCATGTTTTATAGACCTGACAAAGGCTTTCGATCACATTCAAGTCGAAGACGTCTTACACCTACTGTATAAAAGAAATATACCAATCAATATTATACAAACCATCGGAAACATCTACTTCCATAATCGAATACAAACAAATATAAATAGAAAACTAACACAGTGTATACTAGTAGAAAACGGAGTCAGACAGGGTGACTCGTTAAGCCCACTTCTCTTTAATATAATAATGGACAAAGAAATCCAAATATTATGTTATGCAGACGACACCGCATTAATCGCCGAGACAGAAGACGAGCTCCAAAGATTAACACACATCTTCAATACAACAGCCAAGAAATACAATAATATGATAATATCAGCAGAAAAAATCAAATGTTTGACCTATATAAATACCCACTACGATGCAAAATTGATGGGAAAATAATAAAGCAGAAAGCACGTTATCTAGGAATAGATATAACTAGGTACGGAGGTGTTGAAGAAGAAGTACGACAACAAAGCTTAAAAGCAAGTAAAGCGGCGGGATCTCTTAATGATACAATCTGATAGAATAAACACCTAAGACAAGACACAAAAACAAGAATCTATAAAGCAGCAATTAGACCTATATTAACATACACGGCGGAGACAAGGCCTGAGACATCTAAAACGAGACGACTACTAGAAACAACAGAGATGAAAATACTTCGACGAATATCAGGGAAAAGTCTGATGGACAGGGGGAGAAGCGAAAACATAAGAAGGGCATGCAGTATAGAAGACATAAATGGATGGGTGACAAAACGGAAACAGTAGTGGAACGAACACATTAGTAGAATGGCAGAGGATGGGATAGTACGAACAGCACGAGATAAGTCACCAAATGGATGAAGAAGTATTGGCAGACCAAGAAAAAGATGGTGCGATAATTTAAACAATTTAGAAGGCCAACATTGAAGAAGAAACAGGCTTTAAAGCCTACATACAAGAAGGAAGAAGAAGAAGAGGAAGATCTACAGATGATACGATACACATTTAAAAACTCTAAGAATCTAATCTCTGAGAATCGCTCGCGGAAATGTCTTTTTGGCATAAAATCTTCGATTTTATTATGTTGTCATATTCTTTGTTCTCTTTGATTTTATACATTATATGCATTATTCTTAATAATTAATTTTGAGAAGAGTTTTAGCACCTTATTGGCAAAAGGCCATATTCTGTGTAGTTATCTTCTCCCCTTTTATTTGTCTGTTTTTTAACCTCCTATTTATTATAATCTGTAATTTAATTACAATAAGTAAATAGTTTGAATGATTTATAGACTAACATTTTGTTTTGAAGAGTCAGAAGAGTCAGATCTTTTACCTATTGACCAGTAAACCCTACTGAGCTTGAAACCCAATTATTTCCGTTGAGTCAATATGTGTTTCTTCCACCTTATGAAGTATTATGGAACATATATCTATTTTTTCGATTTTTTAATTCTGTGGTGACTTTCATTTGATATGTAATATGCCTTTCTCTGATTAATAATAGAGAAGAATCTCTCCAAATATTGTTTGGTATTAAATCATCTTTGTCTTTCTTAGGTCGTTATATTCACCGGCCTCACCTCTTTTATTTGGTATGTAATGCACCTCTCTGTGATCATTAATGCAGACGAACATCCCTCCCTCCCTTTCACAGGGCGTAATATTTGTTTTTTTTATGATTATTGAATTCTGTGGTGACTTTCATTTAATATGTAATATGCCTTTCTCTGATCACTAATAGAGAAAAATTTCTCAAAATATTATTTGGTATTAAATCATCTTTGTCTTTCTTAGGTCGTTATATTCACCGACCTCTCCTCTTTTATTTGGTATGTAATGCACCTCTCTCTGATCATTAATGCAGACGAACATCCCTCCCTCCCTTTCACAGGGTGTAATCTTTGATTTTTTTATGATAAAAAAAATGAAAATACTTAAATTTTTAAATTTACTTCTAGATTAACTCTTGGTTTTCACGTTAACAAAAATAAACAGAATAATTCAATTTTGATGTTCCGGATTATACCGTTATGAATAGTGGTAGTTATGAACTGTTTATGTTACGAATTGACGGCTTTACGATTTTTCAGTTACCATTTGGGGAGTTACCAATTGTCGCCTTACGAGATATCTTGTCACTGATTCACTTGTAGAAAAACAGTCAATTGAATGCATGAAAACCTTTGTGTAACTTTTTCCTCTTAACATGCTTTCATCCTTTATGAGGTTTCTGTGTAGGGGAGAGTAGTATACAATAAAACATTCTTTTTTTTTTTAATTTACCGCCAAGTTTCAATTCTGTAACCAAAATTATCTCAGAAATGTCATTATACAGCGCCAGTCAAAATACCACCATTTCATTCGTGATCTCGTAAAAGTTACAGTGATAAACTGTTTAATTAAGGTAAGAAGTTACTTTTTATATAGTTTTGTTGACTTAGTATTAGAACTATGTGTTGATTTGTGTCAATTTGCAAGTGTATGCTTGAAGTTTCACAGTTAAGTTAGTCTAACCTCAAATAGTCGTGTCTCAAAACTAAAAATTAAATATGATTATTTGCATTTGTTTACAACAATGCTACTTGGTACACAATGAGACACCGGGTGATAGTAGTAGTGAGACGGTCCCATTGTGTACTACTAAAATTTGTACCAAGTATTTATGCTATAATGATATGTTGTATAAGTAGAATGAAAGTTTATTATGTTTGTTACAGACATGGCGCGCAAAGAAAAACCAAGGAGTCGAGCGACATTCAGCTTCGATGATATGGCACGTGCCGTACAAGATGTTTTGGACGGAAAATCATTAAGAATTGCTGCCGTTGAACATGGAGTAAAATTTCAGACATTACAAAGATATATCGCAACAAAACGTATTAATCCAGATGATGCTCGAATGGAACCCAATTATGCTGTACGACGTGTGTTTTCAGAGGAACAGGAAATTTCTCTGTGTGACTATATCAAAACTTGTAGCAAAATGAGCTACGGATTAACAACCATTCAAGCAAGAAAGGTAGCATATGATACGACAATTAAAAACAATATTCCAGTTTCAGCGAATTGGATCAAAGATAAAATAGCTGAACTCCAATGGTTCCGTTCATTTTTAAATAGGCGTGGTAACCTCAGTATACGTCAACCAGAGGGTTGCAGTTTATCAAGATTAACATCATTTAATCCACACAATGTCAACAAGTTCTTCGACAATTTATATGCCGTTTATTCTAGATATCCATCAGCTGTGTCTAATATCAGGATATATAACCTTGATGAAACTAGTACAACAGTGCAGAAACCTAAGAAAGTCGTGGCGTAACCTAAGAAAGGTGTAAAACGGCTGAATAGTTGTACTAGCGGTGAAAGGGGTATTCTTATTACTACATGTGTAATTGTATGTGCAAATGGTACGTTTCTGCCTCCTGGTATAGTTTTTCCAAGGAAATATTATAAGGAGCATATGACACAAGGAGCTACACCTGGCACACTGGGTTTGGCAAATCCAAGTGGATGGATGAATAGCGAGCTGTTGGTCGACTTTATGAAACATTTCATCAAGTTTAGCAACAGTTCAATTGAAACCCTTCCATACTGATCTACGACAATCATGAGAGTCACGTAACATATCAAGCTGTTCAACTGGCAAAGGATAATGGTGTAATCATACTGACTCTGCCTCCACATTGTAGTAACAAACTGCAACCCCTTGATGTTTCAATTTTCTCTCCCTTTAAAGCGTATTATAATGCCGCTATAGACCCATGGTTGCTGAACCATCCTGGTAAAACTATTTCAATATACCAGATAGTACAATGTGTAGGAGAGGCACATATGAAAGCATTAATACCTACTAATATTCTGTCAGGTTTTAATAAAACGGGAATTTTTCCCCTTAACAGAGACATTTTTTTTTGAAGCTGACTTCATTGGCAGTTCTGTGACTGATAGACCAAATGAAACTGAACAGCTAAATCCACAACCAGAGTCGACAGAAATGTCCAGTGTGCTTTCCAATCAAGTAATATCATCCTCATCGAAGACACCTGAAAACCCGATAATGTCTCAAAACTCTAAGTCAATAGTATCATCTGCGAATTCAAGTTCTTTCATCTCCCCTCATGAGTTTTTAAAGGATTTCCAAAAGCAGAAAAGAGAAAAGGTGTGAAGGCAAGGAAAACTGAGTGCAATTTTAAGTAACACAATTGACTTGGATCAAGCAAGCAACAACCAAAAAAATGACACCTCATAATAATAAACGAATTAAGGTCAATTTAAATAAGGTAAGCGGCTCCGCACCATAGCAAAAAAAAATAAATGAAGTGATAGCACTTCATCCGAGGAGAGTGAAGAACTAATCAATTACGATGATTCTTCTGGCGATGAATGTGAAAATTTACAGTTGGAAGACGATTATGGCATTGATGCTAGTACAGAAATTTCCATTGATAGTTTTGTATTAGTGAAATTTGAAAACAATATATTTTATGTTGCTAAAGTTCTCAAGGCATTAGACGATAATGCATTTAAAGTGTCATTTTTAAGAAAAAGTGGTAAGCTTCAAGGCTGCTTTATTTGTTCTTTAGTTGAAGACATTGCTGCAGTAGCAAGGTCAGACGTTGTATCAATTCTACCAAAACCAAAAAATGTAGATCAAAAAAACAAGCGCCTTGCATCTTATTTTAAATTTGATATACAGTTTGACAGTATTAAGATCCGTTAAAATTTTCTTTCATTTCAGTTCTTCTATTGTACCTGTAAAATTGCTTTTTCAATAATAAAGACTACACTCTATGTATTTACTTTAACAAATTATTGAAATAATACCACTTGACTCATTGTGTACCACCAATGGTACACAATGAGACATATGTAGACGGTTAGAAAAATAATCATAGATTTTGTTTCTTCACTTATGAGGGAATATTTATTTCAGATTATATTGAGGAAATAATCATATTGATGCCTGGTTAACTCAGTTTGTAGACAAATTCAAAAATGTCAATGTGAGAAATAAAAATGTGTTTTTTGTCTCATTGTGTACTACCCTCCGCTATATACTAAAAAAAGTTTTATAGGATTTATTTTTATTATTTTTTTCATTTATCTGCATCTAATCTGCGTCTAATTGCCTTTATGCTTTTATTGTTGCAGAAATGTTGTCTCGGGAGAGCACTATCGATTTGTTAGTATGTGGATGGCTCGGACTTCGTATTTTGCTGCTTTCTTCATCATGATTGTATTCGTAAGTGTTTTTTAAATCACATTTAATTTAGTTTGACAAAAAAGTTGATTGTGTTCAATTTAGCTTAGTTTACATCAATTATGTAGGAAATTTGATCTTATTTTAAAATTTTTTGTCTTAATAGTTTCAGCTTTCCAATGGACTGCTTAGTCAATATTACTTTTTTTAGTCCTGACTTGTATTTATATTTTTTATAACTATCTGACCAGTGATGTTGATGTTGACATAGTCGGGGTTGATTAATGATACACAGCATAATGGCAACTGATAATACTTTTAATTGTAAATTGTTAGATAAGTGTCCAGACAATTAAAATGAATGCAAAAACTCCGTGGGATAGTTGAGTTGTACGTTGTGTTGTTTTTGTTGTTCACATAATTTTCTATCTATACCGCAATTCTGATATGCAAATAAATTATCATTTTCTTTGTCTCGTTGATCATCAATGCGGTTATCATGTGACGTAGCTCGTCGCACGCTTGACTTCTACGACCTAAGTTAGGTTACCTTCTCCTTGGCATTGTAAATTTAAAAAAATCTCGCGCACCAAGTACAAAACTATTTCACTAGACGTACTACAAAAAATGGTAAACTCAGAATTCTAAAGATATGTTCAGACATTTTCTTAGAAATATAAATTAGCTATCTAAAACAAGCATGTCTTGATAATAAACTATAATAGAAATAAAATATAAGGGTAAATGACAGACCAAAAAACATGTTTTACGCGTCTATATATATATATATATATATATATATATATATATATATATATATATATATATATATATATATATATATATATAAAATAAAGTTTTATTTTGAGGTTGCAGTCATTAATAGGGCAGGAAAGTAAAACTCTTTGTTCTTTAATCAAGCTTTCGCAAAATTTATTTGCTTCTTCAGGATATGCTAAAATATGGTAACAGTAAATACAACGAAATTAGAACTAAATAGCATTGTATAAAACTAGTAAAAAAAAAAAAAAACTTACAACATGAGGTTAATCCATTAAATTTTCAAATTTGCAAAACATTAAAACTTAACTTATTTTAAAAATTATACAGTTATGTAAGTACAATATTCCAATTTAATTTAATTTTGTAAAAATTCATTTTGACCTTGATTGTTTGATTTATGTCAGAAAGACACTCGTTTCTGTTTATTATATTTTTTGTTGTTGATAACTAGCTCTTGATTGTTATTATGGTTACGTATAAAGTGGCGCCAAATATGAATATTTAAATTTTCTGAAATTCTAATATTTATAGTCAGAAAATCTAATATTGGAAAATTATAGTATTAATTTTCGTAAGATAGAATGTAATTATAGATATTGCTTAGTTTATCAATATCAGTTTTTTTATTAACGCATTGATATTTATTTATGCATATCATTTATATTTATTTATATCATAAATATCAATGCGTTAATAAAAAAACTGATATTGATAAACTAAGCAATATCTATAATTACATTCTATCTTACGAAAATTAATACTATAATTTTCCAATATTAGATTTTCTGACTATAAATATTAGAATTTCAGAAAATTTAAATATTCATATTTGGCGCCACTTTATACGTAACCATAATAACAATCAAGAGCTAGTTATCAACAACAAAAAATATAATAAACAGAAACGAGTGTCTTTCTGACATAAATCAAACAATCAAGGTCAAAATGAATTTTTACAAAATTAAATTAAATTGGAATATTGTACTTACATAACTGTATAATTTTTAAAATAAGTTAAGTTTTAATGTTTTGCAAATTTGAAAATTTAATGGATTAACCTCATGTTGTAAGTTTTTTTTTTTTTACTAGTTTTATACAATGCTATTTAGTTCTAATTTCGTTGTATTTACTGTTACCATATTTTAGCATATCCTGAAGAAGCAAATAAATTTTGCGAAAGCTTGATTAAAGAACAAAGAGTTTTACTTTCCTGCCCTATTAATGACTGCAACCTCAAAATAAAACTTTATTTTACATAACGTGTCAGTCAATAATACCTAACTACTTATATATATATATATATATATATATATATATATATATATATATATATATATATATATATATATATATATATATATATATATATAGTGTGGAATCCACTTATGGAATAAAATTGTTTGTGTCCTTTTAGAATAGAAAATAATAAAAAACGTTGAGATACCGTAACTTTTAAATTTAAATGTGCGCTTTTTAAACATAAATTTGAATGTACAGGGTGATCCACGCAAGTCTGGCATAGTCCATAATCTGTACTTAATGACATTAGAAGGGTTACACCTAGAAGGAATAAATTCTTGAACATAATTTTTTGGCAACAGAATGACAACATTTAAAACATGCTATGATAACAATATCAATGTTTTATCTTTTCTACTTTTTGTAAAAATAAAGTTTTACCTTTAAATTTTTTGTGAAGATACCGATTTGTAAAAACCGGTTTGTATAGAAATTTTTAGTTATTATTCCTGAGTCTAATTGTATTCAGTGTAAGAAAATGCCTTGAGTTCGAAGACATCAAAATTACCACCATGTAAGCGATTTTGACAGAGGCAGAATTATTGCGTATAGAGATATGGGTTTGTCGTATCGCGAAATAGGCCGCCGCGTTAATTGTACGGCAATGACGGTTTTGCGTGTCTGTCGTGTGTGGACAAACGAAGGTAGAGGAACACGAAGAAGACCTACTGGTCAACCGAGGCGTACCACAGAGCGTCAAGATTACTTGCTCTGCGAGACCGGTTTGCTACTACGCGTCAAATTGCTGACCAATGGTTTGGAGTAGTAGGTAGACCTGTTAGTATGCGTACACTATATCGTCGCATTCGAGCCTTTGGACTGGTTTCATTCCGCCCACGACTAGTGCTTCCTTTAACTGCGGATCACTGTCATCAACGTTTGAATTGGTGCAGAGAACGGCAGCATTGGGTGGCAGAATGGCGTAATGTAGCATTCAGCTATGAATCAAGATTCTGTTTAGGAATGCATGATGGTCGTAGGATGGTAAGACGCCGCCGTGGAGAGCGACGAGATTTCGGGTTTGCTGTTGAGAGACATGTACACAGGACAGTTGGAGTAATGGTTTGGGGGGCTATTGCCTATGGTATCCGATCACCACTTGTGTTTATTCGAGGCAATATGACAGCTGCGCGTTATGTTGATGACATCTTACAAACCACTTTACTGCCTTATCTCGACGGCCGTCGAGACGTCCTTTTTCAGCAAGACAACGCGCGTCCCCATATTGCTCGTCAAACTATGGACTTTCTCCAAGAAGCTGGCATTAATGTTTTGCCGTGGCCACCCCGTGCTCCGGATTTAAATCCTATCGAACATGTATGGGATATGAGGGGAAGGAGACTGTCCACTTTGCACCATCCTCCACAGACTCTGGCACAGTTAATACATGAAGTTCAAGTTGCTTGGAACGAGGTGCCACAAGCAGACATCGATCATCTCATTTTGTCAATGCCTAGACGTATACAGGAGTGTATTCAGCTACGGGGTCGCCAAACACATTATTAATTTTTTTTTGATTACTTGTTAATAAAAATTCTTGACAACGTTATCGTTTCATTCTTGATGTAAATCTACCATGTTGCCAAAAAATTAAGTTCAAGAAATTATTCCTTCTGGGTGTAACACTTCTAATGTCACTGAGTAATACCTAAATCACTGCCTCTCTGCTCGTTCGTAGAATATTATGGGTTACTATGATACTTGTTTCATAAGATAAAGATACATTTCGTAAGTGATAATATTGTGAATGTTAAGTTTATCTAATTGTTCGTTAATTGTGTAGTAAATGTTCCCGATGAAGTTAAAAAAAAATTTTTTTCGTCAAACATAGGAAAGACCAATTTGGTCAGGCAAACGTCGAAACTTTCGACAAGTTTCATGGAATCGGGGTTTGACTAGTCAAACTCCGATCAGGTATTAAAAGGTCATAATTTGAATAAAACGTTTTTTTTATTAATTTTAATGTTTATTATTTTTATATTGTCGTAATAAAAAGAATAGTATTAATTTTTATATGGTGACGCATTATGATATTTAGAATTGCAGAATACGTTAGACCTTTTATATTTACATAATTTTGAAAAGCATTTTTTATTGCAGTAGCATCTTATAAAGCCTCGTCCCCCAAATTTGGAATCTTTTGCACTGATCTCTCTAAGAGACAGCTGAACGAGACGGGCACATCTTCGAAATTAAGAAAATTCTCTTTGCATTCCTTTATTTGATCCTTGAAAAAAGTGTGTTCATTGTTCCATGTTTCGTCCCTAGTCTTTATAAACTGTCAACTGTTTTATCTTGTATGATACCCAAAATATTTCGAGCATCTTCTTTGGCTCTATCAAAGCTGGGAATAGGTATGGTTACAGTTTTTCGTAATTGGTGAACATTTTTGTTCATTTAATTATTTTATAACATTAGCCTGAGCATGAAGACCTTCAATCGTCTTTTCTTTCGTTGTCTCTGTCTCAATACATTTATTTCTTCTTTATTCATTTTGTAGTTGTAGGTGGTGTTTTATACACCTTATATTTTATTTAATCCCAGAAAATAAAATCTAGGTTGTTTAACTTTGGAGATCGTGGAGGCCACATTCTCGCTCCTTTCCTTGTATATCCACATTATCTCACATATCGATGGTTAAAAATGCAGATGTAGTATGTCCAAATATCTGAATTGTTGAGAAAAACGGTTTGAAGTTTTCACGTTACCTTTTGTTTGATATAATACTGGTGATATATTGATATATTATAATGTTTGTGTAATAAGTTCGGTTATCAATATTAACTTATTATGTATGTGATAATTTTTAAAGTATTATGTGTTATTATTGTGGGTTAAAAAATGTATTTTTTGAAAATTTGTATGGACATACAACATAAGGGTTCTTACTGTAACATACCTACTGTACATTAAGGGACATACAACATGTGCAACCTACATAATTAAAATAATAAATTTGTTACAGTTCTCTTTATTTCATGCTTTATTTGTTAAAACAAAATAGTGCGCTTCATCTTTAGGTGTCCAACAGGGTACAAGATCTTTTGTTTTTTTTTTTATATAGGAAGACTTTCCAAATACGGTTCATAAACTGCTGGTATACACAATGCTGATATATACAGTAAGTCTTTCTTTTTTTTCTCAGATATGAAAAGTCTTTTTTGATATTTGGATTTTCGCTTGAGTCTGTCCAAGTAACTTGTGTAACTTGTTTAGTATGTCTTTTGTTATGTATGACATTAAACTCTAAAAAATGTTCATTAGTCAATGAATATTTATATTGGATAACAAATGGCTTTGTATTTTCGAATCGGAACCACTTAACCCGAAGACATTTTATTGGATCACCTAACGCATTAGTTTTCTTATTTTGCATTATAAGTGATACAAGATTCTGCAGGTCATAAAAATCTGAATAGTTCAGTTTATGTAGGTCTGTGTCTTGCCGTACTAATCAAAAGTGTCCATTCTTCGGTCGTGAATCAATCAATCAATATTCTTTATTTCATCTGACTTTTACAAGTATTGAAATGCGTCCATGATGATATGATCAGTAAAAACTATAAGTACATAAAAACAGTTAACATAAAAAAAAACATATAAAATATACACAAAAGCATACAAATTGTTAAAAATATGCCTGCAAGTATTCCTCTAACGAATAGAAAGTGTTTACCAGAAGTAAGTCCTTAACTGTTCTCTTAAATACATAAATATCTGACTCTTTAACATAATTAGGTAATTTATTATACAAACGAACGCTTGTTGGCTAAGAACCCTTGCCCACAACGGTCAAGTGACGAACAGGGGTCACCAAATCATTTCTGTAACGAAAATTGTAGCCACTCATTAAGGAAACATCATTTCTGCAAATAAAATTGCATCTATGTGACTTTACATAAACAACACAACTGAAAATATACAGCGAAATTACAGTTAAAATATTTAATTGTTTAAAAACTGGTTTACAGGAATTCAAGCGCCTTCTAAATGTCATGGTACGAATAATTTTTTTTTTTTGAAGAACAAGCACCTCATTAATGGAATCCAAGCGCTTTCTAAACGTCATGGTACGAATAATTTTTTTTTTGAAGAACAAGCACCTCATTAATTCGCGAGCAACTTCCCCAACAAACTAAGCAGTATTACAAAATATACTGTACATGAGCAAAATAGTAAAGTTTTGTCAAGCAAAGATCTTTTTGTGCTTACGAGCATGCTCAATTGTTGCATGAATTGAGTCACTTTCCAAATAAGAATGGCCAGATTCCATAAACTTTAGGTCGATCGTTTTAAGATTGTTAATTTTTGCAACAACGTATAGCATTGCAGCACAAACAGACTGGTTGCGGGTTTGCCCACCACATGTGTCTGAGAAAGTGGCTATATGTTCAACAGTTTCTGGAAAACTATACAGGACTATTAAAAGGCATGTGCCTATCTCTGAGGCAACTTTGGAACCCTGGGTTTCATCCCACATATCAGTGACCACTTTATTCAAATGAATCATAAATGGTAAAACTAAAAACTGAAAGTTTTCGTTTGTAATAAATCTGAGAATCTGCAGAAAATGGCACTGTCAAAATTGGTTCTAAGTCGACCATGATCGCTCTATAATTGATTCCTTTTTCTTCAGTAGCTTTCTTCTTGTCTGCTTTTTTCATTGTCATAGCTTCCTCTTCCCTTTGCTTATGGAGTTTCCAATTTTTCTCTAAGAAGCTTTGTCTGAGGCATTATAACAAATAGTGCCTTTTTGGGAATGTGTATTTGTACAATCTGTACATAATGGAAAAGTTTAAGTCAAAAGCCAAATAAAGCTTGTTTGTATCGTGACGACTATTATGCGATTCCATTTTAGGAAAACTGTCTATATGAATTGTCACGTGATTTTTAGCTGCGTCGGGTGTAATGTTACCTGAAACTTTCCCTTTTGGTCCATATCAACCTACGTAAGCCGCTCCTGGACCACGTTTTTTTAATGCCAAATCAACTACCTGAAAGCTAATAGTAAAAGTTGCACAAAAAAAATTGAGACACACTCTCTGTGTTATCCCGCTGGTGTCACATAACATGTGTAAATACGCGATGTTATTTTTGAAATTTTGCTTTCAGGGTTACGTTTTCTGTGTCTAGCTACATTTCTCTCTGTAACTAAAGAATACATGTGCCCCTTTTTTGTCGATCAGAATCAGCCAGTGCCCAATATTCTTAATGTAAAATACTCAGACGTTCAGGAGGAATTTGTGTTGAACATTTAAATCTACATCTTGAAAAGTCGATAATATGTTGAATTCGCTTTTCAGGAACAATTTCTTTTTTCTATTTGCATAACTTTTACCACACATTCTTTTTTGTTTACGTATATTCTTTTCCCATGTTTCAGGTTGTGCATGACGTCTGCGGCTTTTGTTTGTAATTGTCCTTATATCCATTAAAGTAGAATTGGTTTCTGAAGACTTCGGAGAAGCATTCGCTTGGTTATTGAAGTCCGTTTCACTGTCAGTTGAAACGTCTAAGTCTGCTGGAATAAAATCAAGGTCTGATAAATGGTCAGTGGCCTTCACTTCATTTTGACGATTACCACGGTTCTCATTGGTTTCTTGTAGAGCAGTATTTTTAATAACAGAAATATCTTCACTTGACTGAAGATATTGAACATGTTGAACTTGTTGCAAAACCAAGAAGTTTCCTGTACGGAAACAGCTATTGAGTTTTCAGGTAGACTAACTTTCCTAAAAAATAGTAGAAATCTGCTGATCTTGCTTGCCAATCCTAGAATGTATTTCTTCGTTACTTCCTGCTTTTGATGTTATTTGGACTCCTAAGAATTTGAAGGTTTCAGTTAGACCTAGCCTCCTTTAGTTTAAACAATTCTTTCTATCTCCTTTTTTGTGATGTTGTTAATATGTTAATTGTTAATATGTGTAAAGAAATAGAAATAACAGATAGGGGAATGAGAACGACCATAAAAGCAATCAAAAATAAGGAAGCACCGAGACCTGGAGGCATCTCACCTGAGCTTATAAAATACGGATCAAAAAAATTACACCGGATGATACAATGGATATTTCAGAAAGCCATAAATGGAGAAGAGCTCCCAAAGGAATGGACGGAGGCATATATGACATCTATATTTAAGAAAGGAGACAGAAAACGATGCGAAAACTACAGAGGAATAAGCGTAATATCATCAATAGGAAGATTATATGGGAAGATACTGCGAGAAAAGATAGAGCAAGCGATAAAAGGCAAAATCGGGGAGGATCAGACAGGCTTCACGGCAGGAAGATCGTGCATAGACCACATATACACACTGGAACAACTGTTGGAAAAGAAAAAAGCAAAAAATAGAGATATACATTTGACATTTGTGGACCTGAGAAAGGCGTATGACTCTGTACCAAAGGTCAAAACTATGGGAGACAATGTACAAATTAGAAATACAGACGGAACTCATAGAAGCTACAAAAGAAAATAAAGTGTCCATTAAAATGGGAACAAGAATCATACGAGACTTCACCACAACAAAAGGGCTCCTGCAGGGTTGTTCCACATCTTCAACCCAATTTAAAATATACTTTCCAGAGAAAGACATGGAAAAAAAAATGCGAAGGCATGGGAGTACCGGTACGGAACGAATACCTATATACGTTAAGCTTTGCAGACGATCAAGTAGTGATTGCACAAGACCAAGACGACCTCAGCTATATGATGAAGAAACTACAAGAAGAATATACCAAGGCTGGCCTAGATATTAACCTCGCGAAAATAGAGTACCTATCTACAAGTGAAGAAGACATGAAGATCTACAGATTGATGACAACGTATCAATCAAAGGAGGGGTTTATAATCACAAAAAAGGCAACAACAGAGGAAGAAATTACACAAAGATTAGGACAAACAAGAACAGCAATCCGACAACTTAACTCAGTATGGTGGTATAGACACCTAAATATGAAGACAAGAACACAGATTGATAAAACATTAGTGCGAAGTATTATGACATATGGGGCGGAAAATTGGATCATAAACAAGAAAAACAGCAGTAAGATAGTAGCAACAGAGATAGAATGCCTGCGAAGATGCTGCAGAGTAACAAAAATGGATAGGAGAAGTAATGAAATAAAACAAAGAACATCAATAGAAACAGACATACTAACATATACAGAACAAAAAAGACTAAAGTGGTATGAACATGTAAGAAGAACTAGCGACAGCACATGGATAATAACCGGATAGAGAATAACCGAATGGAGCCCCATAGGAAGGAGGAAAAGAGGACGACCCCGAAAATCCTGCAGGAACGAAGTAGACGACGCCATGAGTAAGAGAAGCCTAAACGATGGAGAATGGGACAACAGAGAGAGATGGAAATGGTTGAGCGAGGGAAGGCAGTGAATACTGTAGAATCCTTGAATATACATGTTAATATGTGCTTTTGTCCACTCCGGTGCTAAGTCATGTCCTTTATAGGTTTATAGAATAAGTGTGAAAACATTCGCTAGTAATTCCTGCAATACTTTTGGGCTATATTCTAGTAATTCGTTTGGTATACCTTGTGGTCCGCATGCTATTTGATTTTTTAGATTTCGTTTTGCATCTTCGACTTCCTGTACTGTTATTTCATCGTTTTCATCGTATTCCACTTCATATGTTATTGTAATGGTGTTCGTGAATTGCGGTTTTGTTTCAGTGAGAAGTTGTGAGTAATGTTCGATCCAAGATCTTTCTTCCATTAAATCTATTCGACTCACTTCTTTTCTGTTTGTTCTAAGGTTTTTACCGTTTTCCATGCTTCTCTCAATCTTGATGACCCTATATATTTGTTGAGCTCTTCGCATTTACTTTCCCAGGAAATATTTTTTGCTTAATTACTAGATTTTTTATTTCTGTGTTTGATCTTGGTTATGTTCGTCGATCATATATGGATCGATCGATTTCAGAGATCAGGACTATAACAAAAAGGAATGAAAACATGTTAGGATGTTTCGAAAGAAAAATACTAAGGCGAATCTATGGAGCGGTGAATGACAATGGAGTGTGGAGAAGACAATACAACTTTTTTGTTCCTGAAAAATGGCTTTGGCAGAGCCAATTAGCCAGACTTGTTTTTGTTTGTTTTTAAAGTCGACTGAATTTCAATTATTATCGATTGCAGATTCATAGTTAACATTTTCTTAGTTATCAGAATGTTAGTACCACATATACGTAATCATTTTGAGAACGATTTCCGAAGTGGAAATTGAAACATCAATAAACGTACTTTAACATGCCACAAGAAAACAGCTTCAGAACAATTCTAATATATGTGTTAGATTGCCTATTTTGCCACAAGTACAATTGGGAGTATTTGATAAGCCGATTCCATGCATGTAAGATGGCGTAAGAGCATGATTTGCTCTCAGCCGATTAATGGTCTTTATAAAATGTCGATTAGATTCTGTGTAAAACCATCTTCTTGAGGGTATCCTAGGGTTACAATTATAGAAGTTTAAGCCAGTCTTTTTAAGTTTTTGTCTACTAACAGGGTCAGTATCTGTCGCTGGAGTTTTTTAAAGTAAATTTAAAAGTAAATTTAATAAGTAAATTTTTGTTTACTTTCTCTCCCAGCATATAATTGTTACATTTAATTCTAATTGTATAGTTTCAAACCTAATTTTAATAATTTTTAGTTCAATGCGGTTTATGTGTTTGACTATTTGAATGTTATTAAATCTGTCGACTACGCTTTTGCTGTCAGTAAATATAACATAGTTGCTAGTCGAATTAAGTAGTACATATGAAGAGCAAATGTTACTGCCATCATTTCTGCTGTGTATATTGAGTATTCACTGAGTAAGCTATACTGGTGATGGTAATTTTTATTTTCGTGGAACACTGCACAGCCCGTTCCATTTGCATCTTTTGACCCATCAGTAAAGATTTTATATACAACTTCTAACTTTATAGAATATACTAGCAACCAGATATCCACTCGTTATAGAAAACGACGTCATCGAAGCAGTGAACGAATTTGTATACCTGGCAGCGCTCTTTAACACTAAAAATAATACTACCGCAGAGATAAACCGCAGAGTTTGCACGGTCAACAGATGCTATTTTGGGCTCAATCTCCTTTGTAAATCCACAACTATTTCGAGAAATACAAAAATAAATCTCTACAAAACAATAATACGCCCAGTCCTAACATATGGTTCAGAGACCTGGACTCTAACAAAAAATAATGAAAACATGTTAAAATGTTTCGAAAGAAACCACTACGACTAAGGCGAATTTATTAATCAGTGAATAACAATGGAGTGTGGAAAAGACGATACAGCTTCGAACTTTATAGAATATACCAGGAACCTGATATCGTAAAACATATTAAGATAGGACGTCTGAGGTGGATAGGACATGTAATGCGGATGGAACAAAATGACCCAACTGGAAAAACGCTCCTTGATAGACCCATTGGTCAGAGAAGAAGAGGGAGAAACAGAACAATGTTCCTTGATAACATCGATGAGAAGATAAAAAAATGGGAATACGCGCTTTGCGGAGGAAGACGATGGATAGGGATGGCTGGAAAGAAATGCTTAAGGAGGCTAGGACCCACGCAGGGTTGTAAAGCCATAATGATGATGATGATAATTATGATGATAATGAGAATCATCATCAGGGCTAAGAATCATCAAAGAATAGACTGGCTTGGACTTCCTGTCACTAATAATAAAGAAAAAAGGTATGCACGAGGTTGCAGAAGTCGTAGCCAACCTTCGTTAGAAGGCGTCATTTAAATGATCTTTTTATTTTTTTTTTCGTCGCCTATAACTATCCTATTTTTAAATAGGTAAAAGAAATAAAATTAAACTTACTCACAATCAATTTAATTTAACTACCAAAACGACCGGTTTTGCTTTCTACACTTTGCAAAGCATCTTCAGGTCAAATGGTACAGAGTAAATTAAATGCTGAAATTATAAAAAGCCCATATTAGGGTGCAGTCTTATAAAGATAAAGATCAAAAAAGTTATAGTAATTATGCCAATATTACATGTCTGTGTTTATTAATATGCATAAAATTGATTTAGCAGACAAAGTGAAAACCCACAAATTGGTAAGAGATAATCTATTGAATTGTAATAAATTAGAAACAAACAAAATACTATTTACTTGCCGGTACTAGAATTTTTAGATAATGGTTCTTGATACATAGTTCAAACTATCCTGTATTGCTGATAATGGGTGATCTTCGGTTAATGTTGTAACTGTCTCACAATTAACAAGGAAGTTTCTTGAGGGAGAGATGTTAACAAATGAAATAGGAGTAAGGTATATGTGTTTGTTTGTTAAATGAAAGTGATGTTTTATATTATTTAAATTATTAAATATGTTTATATTTATTCCAGAGATATATTTTAGAAATGTGTGTTAATTTATTTAAATTTTTTACAGTAAGAGGACAGTTATATGACAATGAATGAAATTAGTTGTATTATTTTGTTGGTGTGCAATTTCTTTGACTTGTAATTATGAAATTTTTGATAAAAAGCATTTGATTTCTGTTTTGGCAGAAAATTGTGATGTCAAATGTTAAAATTATAAATCTAAAAATAATTAAGGACAATTAGGGACAAACAGAGCACAATTAAAAGGACAAAAAAAAAAACAAAGGACATAAAACTTTACAAAAGGGGGACTTTAATATTTTATGTCTATTTTGTCCTTTTAATTGTGTTCTGTTTATTCCTAATTGTCCTTAATTACCTATTTGAAATGAACTCACACAAGCAACACATTCATGATATCCTATTTTTATTGTCTTTCAATAATAAAATGGAATCTCGCTTAATCCGTGTTGAAGTATGCATGAAGTATCAATTGAAATATCAGTCTAAATAAAATAAAATTTCAATTAAAAAAGTATGCTTGCATTTTTTATTTTAATTTTATAACTAGGCCTATAACTATAACTTACTATTAACTAATTAAAAAGATCATAGCATCGTGATGGATGCTACTCAGATTATTTATAATAAAAATATGAAACGTACTCTACCTTTGCAAAAATTATTTTCTAAATTAAAATACGTATTTGTTCGCCTGGAAGTAAAAACAAACACTATCATTTTCAAAAGCTTATTTTACGTCCACGTCTTTATTGGAGCAGTCAGAGGCAATTATAATTTTATTTTAAAAGAATAGTGAGCGCAGTTGTTCCGGGGGTTAGATAACTTTCATCGTAGCGAAAATTCTCTAGGTAACAGCCTCCCTTGTCCGAAGATAGTCCAGTCGACATAAAGTGTGTAGGTTTTAATTTTTGACACTCTATCATGATAATACTTTGTAAAAAGATTTGGCCGTTCTGTTAATTCTTGCTGCACTATGGATTTCATATATTTTCTAGGCCCTTCTTCTTCTTCTAGTGTCGTCTCCACTAATGAAGGTTGGCTATAACCATTGCAAATTCGTCTCTATCTTCTGTTTTTGTGTTTATAAATAATGTTTTTCGGCCAGGATATTTTTCGTCTACCATCGATTTTACCCTTCATAATCAACTGCAAGAACTCGTACTTATCATTTCTAAATATGTGCCCCAAATATGTTGTCTTTCGCCTTTTAATGGTGGTCAAAAGTTCTCTGTTTCTTCCCATTCTATGCAACACCATTTCATTCGTAATTTGATACTAATATAATTATAAATTTGATGGTTAGATAATAATATGACAGCACGTGGTTATTAATTGATTTAATTTAGTAGTTTTTTTGACACTAGGCGTTATAAGTATCGTTGATCGCAATATTAGACATTTAAATTATTTATAACGCTTAGGTGTTCCCTTTTACCCACACACAATTCTTCAATACATCAATTAAAAAAAATTCCTTAACTTAATCAATTAAGAATCATGAACTGTCATATCTAATCATCAAATTCATGATATTTCCTTAATCTTTTCCCTCCTCCTCTACTCAAATTGACGTCACGTGCTAAATTTAAAGGTTTTTTGATGCATTTATTAAAACGCTCTACTTGTTCGTCAAAACCTGTGGGAGTGGAAGTGGGAGCATAAACCTGTATTATATTGGTTGCTAGAGCCGCTGTATTATTGATCTGTAACAAGCAAACTATATCAGAAATGGTCCATAATTAATATTTTTTATTTCATCTCAAAATTTGTATTTCGAGTATTTTCATCTCTTTAATCGTATTATGTATTTTTCCACTTTCAAATAAGCTGCGAACGTTCCATATTTTTTTCTCATGACCGAACTGGGATTCTTAGCATCTTCTGCCCATTGAAAGGCTGCCAGGGACTGGATGGCGTGGTTTTATTGTTCTCGATCATGCTAAAGATTTTCGCAGAACTTGTACGCAGTTTCATCCGCCTTTAGGAAGTATTTCTTCTTCCAAGGACAATAAGGTGCCTTTAGTCTTGGCGTCTTGTAACTCTAAACTGTTGGGTAACAAGAGTGTGTCATTCATTGTCATTCTGACAGACATATTACTGCCTATATGATTTACTCTTTAATATAATAAAATATGTAGCCTGTTTTTTTAAAAGCCCTTAAAAGCCCAACTATTTTCGGTACAGTTCATATCATAAATTACACGGTCCCAGAATGTTTTCCCTCCCAATCGCCCTTCATGGCAAATAAAGAACCCTCAGTGCCTAACCCGCCTCTTTTCTTTCGACAAACATTCAACAAACCCACAATTAATCAAACCCGCCTTCAATGATATGCTTCACAACTACAAGGATTATATATATATATATATATATATATATATATATATATATATACACCGATGCATCTAAATCAAATGAAGGTACTGGTGCTGCAGTCATAACCCCAACATCGACAAATAAATACAAACTCCCTTCAGAGTACTCGATTTACTCTGCTGAACTATATGCTCTATACCAGGCCACCCTTACTGTCAATGCATCCAATAATACCAATTATATTATACTCATAGACTCTTTAAGTTCGGTATCTAAATAAACTACTACTACTACTATAAACTAATCCTTTGGTCATCAAGATAATAATATTCGTCTGGATACCATCCCATATTGGAATTCACGAAAGTGAAGAAGCAGACAACGCTGCAAAAGAAGCTGCACCTAGTGATAGTCAAAAATAAAATGTGATATATAATTGGGAAGAAAAGTGGAAAGTGTCATCGGCCAAGCTACGCGACAGTAAAAAAAATCGATAAAACCCTGGCCCACATTACCAACAAGTCGCAGAGACCAGGTAATATTAACGCGACTACGGCTGTGTCATACGCGATTAACTAATAGCCATGTGTTCTCCAACAAACAAGAACCAAGATGTGACAACTGTGAAGAAAACTACAAAGTTAAAACAATCAAACATATATTGGAGAAATGTCCAGCATTAACGCCAAACCGCATGTTCTCCAATATACCCAACAAACTAAGTGATATTTTAGGTCTACAGTACAATATGCCAAACCTAAAAAGTTTCTTAACTTCAATTAACATTCTAAACGCTATCTAAATATATAAATGTAATACAAATTATTGTTCGCTAATAGCCAATTTGGCTGATGCGATTTTGTTAATTAAAAAGTTCATATCTGGAGAATATGGGACCAATTCAATGATGCGACCCTAATCTCATACTAACGAAATAATATGATTTTAGTTCGTCCACATAACGCTCTCCTTTCATATTCTTTGCTGTTGACACTTTTAGCTAAGACCGTCAGATTTATCAAAATTTTTAAAATTAGCTTGTGCTTGTACCAACGTACAAAATGATACGTGGTGACACTAACTTATAGCATACTCATCATTAAGTATATCAGTTAGCCAATTATTACTTTTCCAATTGAAGTACCACCTAGTCAATCACGACGAGTCTTCTTTCATTCAGATATTGGCTATGGTGCTGGAGGTGCATAGTAAGCCACGAGACCGTTTTGATGTAGATTGTGGTTGGATAATGTGTAGACTAGTTTGAAGAACAGCGGGATTAACTTACTACTGCAATTTACGTGCACTCAATCCTGGATTAATAGACGATGTGAACACTGAAAATATTGAAACAATTTTGCCAAATGCCAGTCAAACCTGTAATCTGATGTCGACAAATGATTCTGCGTACTGTCCATCTTGTTAAATTCAGCAATTGAGCAATTTGTACTCGATTACTTGTGGATTATCAAATTGCGATAATTTTTTGAAATATTCTTCTTCTTCAAGTGCCATCTCCACGGCGGAGCAATCATAATAGCTATTCGGACTTTTGAGACGGCTGCTCTAAAAAGTTCATTTGATGTACATCCGTACCACTCTCTCAGGTTGCGCAGCCATGACATTCTACGCCTTCCTATGCTTCTCTTTCCTTGGATCTTTCGCTGCATAATCAGTTGGAGCAAGATGTATTTCTCTCCACATGTCATATGTCCGAGATATTCCAATTTTCTTGTTTTAATTGTATTTAGAAATTCTATTTATTTTTTCATCCCTCTCAGAACCTCTTTGTTTGTGACGCGTTCTGTCCACGATTCTTCAGAATTCTTCTATACTCGAATGCTCGAATGATTCCAGTTTTTTCATTGATGTCGCATTCAAGGTTCAAGATTCCATTCCATAAAATAAAGTCGAAAAAACATAGCACCTCGCCAACCTAACTCTTAGTTATAATTTTAAATCCCTTGTACATAGCTCTCTTCTCTTCTTTGTTGAAATTTGCTTTAGCCTTTTCTATTCTGATTTTGATCTCCTGAATGTAATCATTTGTGGAGTTAATCATTGTTCTCAGATATGCATATTTGTCCACTTGTTCGACATTGGTTCCGTTTATTAGAAGATTCTCGTTATTTGTTTGAGTTGACATGACACTGACATTCATTGTTAGACCATACTCTTTTCCATACTCCGCTATTCTGGTCACCAGTCTCTGAAGATCTTCAATATTTTCAGCTAAGATCACAGTGTCGTCCGCACATCTAATGTTGTTAATGGGAACATTATTTATCTTTATTCCAGCTGTTTAACCCTCAAGAACATTTTTCAGGATCTCTTCGGAGTAGGCATTAAAAAGAATTGGCGACAATACGCATCCCTGTCTCACTCCACGTCTAATTTCAATTTCTTCTGAAAGCTGTTCGTTAACACGAACTTTTGCTCGCTGTTTATAGTATAAATTTGATATGATCCTGAGGTCGTTGTAGACAATCTTCTTGGATTTCAGTTAATAATTGTTTATGTCGTACTTTATCGAATGCTTTATTATAGTCAATAAAACATGCGTATATATCTTGATTAATGTCCAGGCATCTTTGTATCAGTATATTAAGTGAAAAAAGATCTTCGCGCGTTCCTAGGCCTTTGCGAAAACCAAATTGTGTATCATTAATGTCTATGTCTAGTTTGTAATATTATTCGGTATATATTCGATATATATATTTGAAATATTACTGATGTTTAAATAAAAAATAAATACAATTGTACACTGTGTAAATGTCTTAACCGTTTTTAACAGATGAAAACAATGTCAGCAGGCGAATTCACGTGAATTCACAGGGTGAACAATTAATTTGGCAGCTAGTGTAGTTTGATTTTTACTCAAAAAACCTTTTACATAAATATCTGATATGCTTACTTTGTATATGAATTGGCCTAAAACTTATTATAAAATAAACATTTGTGTGCTGTTAACAGTAATTTTAGTAATTTGATATTTTCGCGAAAACAGTTGAGTTAGTTTAGTTAATTGAACCTGTTTTAATTAGTAGATACAATGGCAGGAACACGAAAACATGACAGAAGCGAGAAAAACGGTTAAATACTTATATTTTATTTTTGCTCATGTATATGTGATTCGTAGCAGTAGAAAGCAAAATAATGAAGTAGGGTTAGGTCGACTGAGCCTTAAGCTAATTCAAGCTTTTAACGCTAAAATGTATCCCAGGGTCTCGGGAGTCCAAACGAGTTGAAATATCAAGTTTTAAATATTAAAATATTAGTAAACGAAAGATATTGTTGATATATACACTGCGCATCAGAGAAAACATGCTACAAAATTTAATAAGGCATCAGTTTTTTCTTATAAATTGCTTTTTTAACTCTGTGAATTTATATCTTCTTCTTTTGCTGCCCATTCGTTTCGAATATTGGCGATCATTCTGGCTATAATTATTTTATTAACTGATGCTTTAAATAGATTAGTTGTTGTGGAGAACCATTTCCTCAGGTTTCTTAACCATGATATTCTTCTTCTCCCAATTCATCGCTTTCCGAATACTTTGCTTTGAAGGATTATTTTCAGTAATCTGTATTTAGTGCCGTTTCTCATTATATGTCCGAGATATTCTAACTTTCTCACTTTCTCATGAACTTATATAATGTACCAAAGAGTTTAAGTACTACAGATCAAGTCTATTCTTGGCTCACAGAGTAAAAGTGCAAGCATATGTACATGATCTAGTAATTACATATGGAACGCCCATCTGAAAAGAATAACCAACATAGGAAAGCTTTCCCTTTGGACATGTCGAAGGATGTGTGGAAAAACATGAGGTATGAAACCCAAACAGATGTACTGGCTTTATATGATTAGTCAAACCTATGATTACATTTGACGCACTCTCTCAGCTCTGACGCATAGGTTTCCCTCAGCTCTTTCGGTCTGTCTCTGTCTTGTGCAGCTTGCATTTAGTTACTGCTAACATGCTTCAGGTCAGCAGTCCGTCTAGTTGGTGAGCGTCTTCTGCTCCGTAGTGCTTCTTGTCATGGTCTCCACCGAACAATACGTTTTGTCCATCGGTTGGCGACTTGTCCTGCCTAATACCATTTTAGCGTCGCGATTTTTTCGATGACGCATGACGCCTGTTAATTTTGTTTTACGGCGTATTTCTTCGTTAGGGATTTAGTCTCTTAGAGAGAGAATCCAACATCTGGCGCTTCATAGCTTTCCGAGTCACCCGAATATTATGGTCAAAGATTTTTTTTGAGACATATGGGTAGGTCCGATTTAAATTTGTAGTTTAATCTACCAAACGCACTTTAAGACGCTTTCGTACGGTGGTCTAAATGCTAAAAAAAGATCAAGAGAGTGAAGCTGACAAGCTTTAATGACAAGCATGTTTAATCATAACAGGAGCGATGTCGACTACTCCAACCGCCTGCGTGGAGATCATACTTGACCTCCCTCCAATACATTTAGTTATCGAAAAGGAGGCGAACTTGTGAGCCTACAGAAGGCGGATAAAACGCCAGGAAGCAGGGCGAAAGGATTACTTTTAGCATTTTTTATTGCTAATTTACGCTAAAATCGTCAGGAACTTATTTTCCAAAACTAAGACACCTTTGTCCCCTCTCGAACAAATTAATGCTGTTTACCACATTCTCTGTGCTAAATGTAATTCGTGTTACATAGGGCGGAGTGGGCGTTCACTTAGTGGTAGATTTACCACTCATCGTAGTGATATTAATTTATCCAAACACACTTCTGCCTTAGCACAACATGGTATTCCTTCTACACATATGGTAAATTACGAAGAGGTTAAAATTCTTTGCAATAAAAGAAGTACTAAAACTAAAACTAAAAGACAGTTTTTTCAAATGTGTTACATACTTAAACATCCTAATGCGCTAAACAAGAGAACTTGCAGTAGTAACTTGAGTCAAATTTATCACCATTAATTTTGCAGAATTGAATTGTATTTTTGATTCACTTTACATACTTGATCAACTAACGTGTTAATATTTTTTTTAAGTACATACCTTATTGATTCTTAAAATAAATATTAAATACGTTAATCATAATGAATATAATAAATAATTAAATAATAAATACATTCATTTTGAATTTTACTTACATAAATCTTAATTTGATTGGTGTAGTGAACCACCGATTAACCACTATAATTTATTATCTTGAATCGTTAGTGTTCCATCGAAGCACTGATTGTGGCCTCATATATTACTGCAAAGTTAAGATCCACATTAATGATTGAAGTTTTATAAACCTTACTTACTTTATTGATGTCAAGTTACACTTTGGCAATACTCTGGTATGTTTTTTAAATTATGTTATTAAACTCTGGTATGTTATTCTTGATTCGGATGCACTCGTAAGTTTGCTAATGCACTTCCAAAAAATATACCTGTTGAAAATCCTCTTCTGAATTAACGTTTGAAGTGTTCGCATGGTGTCTCGTTGGTAATATTCAACAACAGTAGTAAATAACAAATCAAATGTGTCATTTACTACTTTGCAACAAATTTATTGAATAACGCTACCAAAAGTTAAATATAAAACCTAATTATGTGTATTTTGGAATAGTTTTTTGGTTTTTTAAATATATAAAATGTTGCACAGAACAGCATAGAAAAGAAAAATATAAAAAATATAGCGTAAGAAACAGAAAAACATTCAGACAAACACAATTTCATAATAGTGTGCAGGAGCACCATCTTGTTCAAATGTTATTTCCAAGTTGCCGAATTCATCTGGATTACAATTTTTAATTTGTATGGATGAAATTTGTTTTTAGCCGACACTCGGTGTACTGTGATTTAACTGATTCCACAGATAGACGCAATCACTATCTGTCACTATCATTTCTGCCATTATGTCAATTTTTTTGTCATCGCTAATTGTTGGTCGACCAGATCGTTTGACATCTTGAACACTATCTGTTATAAGACAGTTGTACTTTGTTGGCTACAGTACGTACCATTCTGCCTATAAACATCTCGTTGAACAATAATTAAATTAACTATTCAAGGTAGAAACATATTTGCAAAAACTTCAACGAATTTTTGAAGGCTGTAGCGAAATTTTCCCGACAGATTTGAACGAGTACTGCAATAATTTAGCAATAGGATGCATTAGTGTCAGGAAGTAGACAGGGCACATTTTGAACACTTAATATAAGAACTGGTTCCTTAATCTTCATTAATTAAATGCGAAACTACAATTTTAGTATTTATTTAGTTTCTTCATCAAGATCAGCTTTAGCAAACAAAATTAGTATGATTAAATAGGTGTGTTCAATACCTTTCAAACAAGATATCACTTGCCTTAATGTTTCCCATGCCCAATGAACATATATCCCTATTACGTCACCTATTATGAAAACGTTGAAAAGCCTACGTCTATTTATTTCCTCCCTCCAAATTTCGTTATTATAAATGTAACCGTTCAAAAGATACGACAGAGGAAGGGGACTTTTGGCTAGTACTATATAGCTTTCTTACAATTCTACTCTGATATTACTTTTAAGCGGAGCTTTTATACTGGCTTTGAGGACTTTTTCCCTATGGTAAAATGCTGAGGCGAGCATTACGGAATTAACGCCACGAAATAGTTAAAAGAGTCCATTTACGCGACGAGGGGAGTCCGTTATACAACGTGTAAACGTTTTTAATATTGTTCTGAAGCATTTTCTTGTGGCATTTTAAAGTAATTACTATTTTAATGGGAATAAGTCACAATTGAAGGTTAAAATAAGTTTATTGACGTTTCAATCTTCACTTCGGAAATTGTTCTCAAAATACAGACATTAATAAGTTAAACAAATTTGGTTTTTTGTTACTTGGTGAAAAATTCTTCTAATAATTTAATTTTATCTGACTCTTTTATATTGACAATTCAGACATACATTACACATTTTAAAGTAGACGACTTTACAATGATATTGCAAATATTGTTGAGTTGTGTTCCTGGGACGACTTTACTTGTAAGATAGTTCATTCGATTACATGAAATCAACTTTAACTTGAGAATATCCGACAGAAAAAAATCATAGCATGTAATTCGTCTTTAGAAAGACTACCAAATGCCATGATGACAGTAAAATTCTCCTGTTAGTGATTCCATAGTAAATCATGAGGAAAAAACCAGGAAAAAAACCTCATAATACTATCCCGACATGGTAAGTATTTGGTGTTACATTTAGTTTACTCACAATTAACACCAAATTCTGATTTTATATGTTTGTTATTTAAAAAACATAAACATGACTTACTAATAGTGGTATTTTCCTTTTATTAACTTCCTCTTTTAATATGGGTAACCAGATCCTACTGCATTCTGCCGAGGAATTTGCGACACAGTTGGTCTCATTTAGCATAATTAGAGCCGCTTCTTTGATTTCTCTCTTTTTACCTGTTTCTTTTAGGACTATACTGGAATCATTACATTGAACCCTATGTTGATTTTTCCATGCGTGTTTACATATTTGAATTCTATCAAATTCTCTATTTTTAATATAAGATTGATTTTCACTTATTCTAACATTTAATGGCCTTGATGTTTCACCCAAATAAAACTGGTCGCATTGTTCATTGTTAGGTGTAGTTTTAGATAAAATAGATCTCAATGTGTTTGTTGTTTTGAATGTTGCTGAAATGTTGAATTTATTTCCTATCTTTTTAAGTTTTTCTGATAATCCCTTTATGTATGGTATTGGTATTTTCCTCGGGTTATACCTTGTGTATGTTGTAGGATCTCGTTCTTAGTTGTTCTATTCTATTCGGTCGATTGTTGAAAATTTCCTATTTATAAACGATAAAGATTTTTTGATAAAACAGATGTTAACGAATGTTTTTCCTCTAAAGAATTTTCGTTAGAACAAACAATTTTGGCTCTATCTTATAAGTATTTATTGATCCCCTTTTTAATATTGATATTGTGATTTGATTTGCAATTTAAATATCTGCTGGTGTGTGTTGGTTTTCTATATACCTGAGTCTCATATCCAGTATCTTTCTTAGAGATTAAAACATCCAGGAAAGGTACTGTGTTATTATATTCCTTTTCCATGGTAAATGTTAGTATCTCACTTTATCGTTTATATCATTTAGAATGAACTATCTTACAATAAAGTCGTCGCAGGAACGCAACTCAGCAATATTGGCAATATTATTTTAAAGTCTCTACTTTAAAATGTATAATATATGTCTAAATTGTCAATATAAATGAGTCGGATAAAATTAAATTATTAGAAGAATTTTTCACCAAGTAACAAAAAACAAAATTTGTTTAATTTATTAATGTCTGTATTTTGAGAACGATTTCCGAAGTGAAGATTGAAACGTCAATAAACTTATTTTAACCGTCAAGTGTGGCTTATTCCCATTAAAATAGTAATTAGTATAAACTTTTTAAATTTCATTAAAAACTATAAGAAGTTTATTAACTTACAGCGGTTTTATTTACTTTGGAATATATAAAAAATTATTAAAATACTTAAATAAACTCTGTAAATCGATGATTGTAAAAAAAATCATAAAATGAAAAACAATAAATAAATAATAAAAAAAAATTCAGAAAACATAGTATGATGGTTCGTGCTACTCTACAGTACCGCCTACTGTACCACTTTTTTGGTATACGAATTATTTTGCGTGGATTTCGAAATTAAGTTTGTTTTGATTTTCATTTGTATTTTTGTATTGCCGGTTTATCCTCATTTGATGTAAGAGGAGACTGTAGTCTCTTCCTTCATCCGTTTACATTAATTATTCTTCTAGCGTAGTAGGGTAATCTATCATCGATTTTTGGCTAGGGATATTGTTGAGTGTATATGTGTATATTTTGGTATACCTGTATGACTGAAAGACTGTTTATTCTGAGTTTGTTTATTCTGAGTTCCGTAATAGTACTGTTCATCGACAATTCTCTGTTTCGATTTTAAAAATTTTCGGTATATATCTATTTGATTCCATATAGAACGTCAGCTATACGTGCGCAATAAAATCCCTTAGTATTATCATTATTTCTCTTATTTAGTCAATAGCTTGTAGATTTTCATAAAATTGTTCTCTTAAGGATTGTGATTTGCAGTTTTTGGGCTGTATACTTCGATAATGCTTAAATGCTCTTTACATTGTTATCTTTTTTGATATCGTTCTTTCTGTTATATATTGAGACTCTGTTATCTGTTACTTTGATGTATAGTATGGCAACTCCTTTTTTGGCTCCATCTTGATTTCTTCCCGTGTCATATCAGAATTATCCGACGTTGGCGATCACCATTGCGAAGGCTTCTCGATCTTCTGCAATATGGAATAATTGTCCCGCATTTGATATCTGAGTCCAGTCACGAATGTTTTTTAACCAAGAAACTTGTTTTCTTCCTACACCTCTACTGCCCTCTATTTTGCCTTTAAGGACCAGTTGTAATATTTTATATCGACTTCCCCTTTCTATATGTCCCAGATAAGATATTTTTCGATGTTTAACAGTCTTTAGCAGTTCTCTATCTTTGTTGACGCACCTTAGTACTTCTTCATTAGTTTTCCTTGCTGTCCAAGGTATCTTCAGCATTCATCTATGAACCCACATTTCCAATGCTTCAATTTTGTTCATGATCGATACTTTTAGCGTCCACACTTCTACACTATACAAAAGTACGGACCAAACATAGCACTTAACCATTCTTTGTCTTAGTTCTAAACTGAGATGATTATTGCAAAGAAATGACTTCATTTTCATAAAAGTTGTTTTAGTCATTGCTATTCTACGTTTTATTTCTATGTCTGGATCTAGTTGGTCCGTTATCACAGTTCCCAAATATGTCATTTTGTGAACTTTCTCAACTTGGAATCCGTTTGATTGAAGATTTACATCGGGATGTGGGTCACGACTAAACACTAAAAATTTGGTTTTGTTTGAGTTTATTTTAATGCCCATTTCCTCTCCTACCTCGTGAATACGATCAAGCAGAATTTGGAGACCTTCAATATTATCTGACAGAATTACTGTATCGTCTGTATATCTAATCACATTAAGTAGTTCCCCGTTGATTTTTATTCCATATGGTTGTCTCTCAAGTGCCTTTTTAAATAACTGTTCGAAGTCCACGAAACATGCAAATACATCTTTTCTTTAGTCACGGCATTTTTGTAATACGATGTTAAGCGCAAAAAGTGCCTCCCTTGTTCCCATAGAATTTCTAAAACCAAATTGGGTATCTTCGAGATCTTCTTAGCATTTGCGTCTAATTCTGTTGTAAAGTAATCTTAGGAAAATTTTAAGAGTGTGGCTCATTAGGCAAATTAATCGATATTCTGAGCATTTTCTCGCATTGTGTTTTGCAGGGATTGCGACAAAGATGGATTTGAGCCAATCTGTGGGAATCACTCCGGTGTTATATATTGAATTAAAAAGTCTTACTACTACTTTTATGTTATCATCCTCTATTAGTTTCAGCAACTCAGTTGGTGTATCATCTGGACCACAAGCTTTTCTAATTTTAGCATTATTTATAGCGTGTTCTACCTCGCATTTCATAATTTTTGGGCCGTCAGTACAGTTTTGGTAGAATTCGGCAATATTATTCCTGTCATCTTCAAACAACTCTGATATATACAGCTGTCATTATTTTCTTATTTCGTGCTCATTTACAATAATTTTGTTATTATTGCCAACGAGTACAGAGGGAACTCGTTTTTTAAATATGTTACTCATTTCTTTTAGTTTTTTTGTGCATATTAAATGAGTCGTGTTTAGATATTACATCCTCCATTTCGTCGCACCTTTCTCTCATCCATTTTTCTTTGGCTAATTTGATCTCGTTTTTTATTCTTCTCTGCAGGTGTTTATATTTTGTTTCATTAGATCTTATCAGTCGACGTTGTTCCATTAATTTCAAGATGTCGTCTGTCATCCATTTATTTTCCTTGATTAAGTTTTTTCTATAATCATTGTTTGTGGAAATTTCGTTAACTTGGTTTTTAAATTCACTCCATAGTTCTTCTATATCTTCTAGTTGTTCTCCGATGTTTTTTATTCTATTGTTAAAATCATTTTTAATGTGTTTTATGTTTATATCGTCAAAGTTAAGTACATTAGTTTTTGGTTTTTGTCGCTGAATTCGTTTTAACCTTAGTTTAATATCTGCTACAAGTGGATGATGATCAGATCCAATATCTGCCCCAGGAAATGTAGTGACTTTTTTGACGGCATTTCGGAAACGCTCATTTACAAGTATATAGTCTATTTGACTTCCTGAGGACTCAAGTGTATAGTCTTTGCTTGGGTAGTTTATACCAGGTGTTTGCAATGATCATATAGTTTTCTTTACAAAATTCCTACAATCTCTGTCCTCGATCGTTAGGTTGTCCTAGACCATAAGGACCTACAATCTGACCTCGTCGACCTTCCCCAATTTTTGCATTGAACTCGCCTGTAATATATCAAATTTCGTGTTTATTAAGTTTCTGTAAGATGTCTTGGATCTTATCATACAACTTCTCGATTTCATCGTCATATTTTCTATTTTCTATCTGCAATCGGGGCATAGATTTGTAGTATGTTAGTTTTAAATGGTTGAGTATTTATTTGGAGTAATATTCTAATACTATTCTAGAAACTCTAACCTCGTTAATTTTGAAATGTGGTGTTATCGAAGAATGTGGAAAATATCTTGGACACAACACATAACAAATGCGGAAACGCTACGAAGAATGAAAAAAGATAAAGAAATACTCAACACTATAAAGAAAAGAAAAATGAGCTACTGTGGTTACATACTTCTTCTTCTTCTTCTAATAGCGCTACAACCCTTTGTGAGTCTTGGCCTGCTTAACAATGTTCTTCCATTCTACCCTGTCGGATACGTTCCTTCGCCACTGCCTGATGTTCATGGTTTTAAGATCCCTCTCTACGTCGTCTATCCATCTTTTACGGGGCCTTCCTCTTGTTCTGTTTCCTTGGGGCTTCCATCTCTGGACTACTTTTACTGCTCGATTATCTAGCTCGATTATCTGGCATTCTTTCTAGGTGACCAAGCCAGTTTAGTCTTTGTGACTTTACAAATCTGACAATATCTTCGCTCTGCATTAATTCATCCAGCTCGTGGTTCATTTTAATTCTCCACGAACCATCGCTACATTGGGTTGGTCCAAATATCTTCCTTAGTATTTTGCGCTCAAATATTCTCAGTTGATTTTCATCAGTGGTTGAGAGGGTCCACGTTTCACATCCATATGTGACCACTGGTCTAATTACTGTTTTGTAGATTCTCAGCTTAGACTCACGATTCAGTAACTTTGGTTACATACTAAGAAACGAGAAATACGAATTGATGCGGCTGGTCATACAAGGGAAGGTGGAAGTCAAAAGAGGACCGGGGAGAAGACGCACGTCCTGGCTGAAGAATCTGAGACAATGGAGTGGGAAAACGTCAATAGAATTTTTCAGAACTGCTGCAGATAGAGTCAAATGGGCCATGATGATCGCCAATGTCCTTAGGGATGGGGCACGTTAAGAAGAAGAAGAATATTATTCTATCCGAGACTGGTACGAAATTGGTCACATATTTACTCAGTTCTGATGTTACTAATATACCTACACCATTTTTGTGATGCGGGTCTTCTGTGCTGTTACCGGAATAATATAATACACTTCCGTCTTTTTTACATGATCTTGACTCTAGCCATCTCATTTCGCTGATTCCCAGTAGGTCTATTTTCATTCTTTTCATTTCTTGAATTGCGTTGTCAAGTTTCCCAGTCGCAAATAGACTTCTAACATTTCATGTGCACATTCTAAAATTATATTTCTTTATTTTTAGGATTTCTTCACGAGGTTTTCGCATGTTTACGACCTGAGAGGCCTCGTGGTATAAATATGTTTCTCCTCTCCTGCCAAATCTTGGCCTCCGCTTTCCATGATTAGTAACGGTTTGCAAATGCAGTGTCAATTCTATGGTGATTTTCCTGGGGGTGCTCTATGAGCCGTTAATGCAAGTGGTTCCCCTTTGCCTTCTGCATGCTTATGCAGTTGACCATTATTTGTTGATTCATCCGCCTTCGGGGCCGATTTTTCAATCCCAGGACAAAAGAATGCCCCACCACTCACCAACTCATCCGCCCTGAGCCGTTTGGTCAGTAAGTGGGGGATTGCTTATACTGGCAATCACTCGGACGTCACAGCTTCATTTGTTATCTAGCAGGATGCACCGGATGACCATAATCAAGATCATCACGCGGGCAGGTGAGGTTGACATTTGGATAGGAGAGGCTATACGTTGCGCATCTCTAGCCCTTGCATCCCCTTGATTTCTTACTCCACTGGAAATTAAGACATGTTATCTTAGAATTAACTGGCCCATTTCCCTTTTCTTTGTTTGTTTTTAAACATTTTTCGTGAGGCTATTCTAATTTGATTTGATTTTTCGATCGTTTGTTTTACTTATTTCTCGTCGTGCTCGTTGTTTAGTCATCAATCCGGTTCGGAGGCTTTATATTGGTTCCATGAGCAATTATTATTTTTTACGGTGCTAAATTCGCCGATCAACATATTTTGACGTTGCAGTCTACTATATCCATCCAATAATCACTCATGAAGTGTTGCAAATTATACAAATCATTAAATCAGGAAAGCTGCAATACCTGGGAAGAGAAGTGTAAAATATCCAGGGCACGAGAAGAATATCGTGGCTGCCGAACTGAAGGGTATAGTAGGGAATAGTAGACCTCGTTTAAATATAGAGCAAATTAAAGGCTAAAACTGTTTTTCTGCTGCTAAAACCATCTTTTTGTAAAAACTTAATTTTTGCATCTTTAAAAAGTGATAAATTCTCAACATTTTTTAGTTTCAAACCAACGTACTCAAAGACTGGAAAGTCCGCTATAAGAGTTATTTATGCGCTTTCTACAAATTCCACCCAAATTTCCTTTTCGAATTCGAAACTTCCAGTAATGCATATTTTCCTTTGTAAAGCAACCGTATTATCTTACATAAAAGAATTTCCAAGTAACAACAGTGTAGAACAGATCGCGCCTTTTACATAAATCTGGAATTTCGTCGTGACCTTACGAATGATACAAACATTCTTAATATTAGACAGCGTTGACGTTTGATTATAAAAGAAACGGAATTTTCGTATAACCGTCTCAGTAAATACAGAGGTTTAAGAAATTTTTAATCCGTTTGGATAATTTCAATTTTATAAAAAAAATTAAATATATAGGTACCATTCTACATTAGAAGTTGTTTACTTCATTGTAAGTTTTTTAAACTATTCTTCTTCATGTACAATGTCCTTTCAGAACGTTGGTTACCATCATAGTTATCTTAATTTTATTTACTACTACCATAAATAGCATGCTTGTATCAACACCATCCAATCTCGCAAGTTCTTCAACCATGACGTTCTTCTTCGTCCTGGACTGCGTTTGCCTCCTATTTTTCCTTGCATGATATTTTGTAGCAACCTATATTTGGGACCTCTCATTACATGTCCGAAATAGTCCAGCTTTCCCTGCTTGATGCTTTTTATGATCTTAGTAATCTTGCTGAGACGTTCTAGTATTGTGGAGTTTCGAATCTTCTCCACCCAGGAAACTTTTAAAATTCTTATATAGCACCACATTTCGAAAGCCTCAAGGCGATTTAAATTGATTTTATTCACAGTCCAGGACTCGACACCATAAAGTAAGACCGAGAACACGTAGCAGCGGAGTAGGCGGATCCTCAATGCCAATTTTAGGTCTCTGTTACATAACACCTTGGACATCCTTCTAAAAGTCGTTCTAGCCTGCTCTATCCTAGATCTAATTTCGCCGTGACTTTCTGCGTTACAATTTAATTGCTGTTGTTAAAAAAAATTAATGGGAAAATCCCAGTAGTTGGCTGTATACCATCGTTTAAAAAAACATACAGAAGTTAAAACACTTCACCATTGTATTTAGGTATATAAAATAAACATGTAGTTAAAACTTTTTAAAACTTTTACAAGTGTCGTCAAAATTTATACAGTAGCAGCATAACGTTTTTGATCTAATCAGATCATCTTCAGTGCCTTATGTACTTGAAGCTAACAATGAAATTAGTGGCTATGACATCCATATATGGGTTACATCTTTCCAAACTTAAATTATGTGTTGACTCTAGGTCGATGACAATGGATAAATTTAATACTTGAGGAACTACATGTCTCTCTGCTCGGTTTTTAACACGTGGTTCTTGTCAGTTAAGACTACAGTTTGTCTATGTAAGACAAAAATATGGAAATGATAATAAGATGGAATTCAGAAATTTAGTATAATGTAAATGAAAAATATATTTACGATCGGATTAAATCTTCCCTGAAATTCTAAAAACCGCAAAACAAAAAACAGAAGAAAATTTGATATAGTTTATACAGGCCTACTTCCGAAAACTTCTCAGCTTGATACTCCTAAAGGTACTTCCCAAAGGTGCTTTACTTCCAGGCTTATATGGATATATTCAAGTTTTGTCTACTCTATACCATCTATTTGGAACAATTATTTCTCATACCTAAATGTTTGCCAAGAGGTGCCTCTTTCTGTCTGCAAAGCAAATGTCGTTCTTCTTGAATCATGTTTCCAGCATCGGTGTTTCTAGGAACGACAACCGATTTTGGGCGACCCTCACGATACTAATCACTGACAGAAGCACGATCACGACTAAACTCTACAAACCAATTGTTAACAGTTTTTTTGACCGTTCTTCATTTAGAAAAGTTGTACGAAACGGTTGTATGCATTGTCGTTCAGTTAGGACTTTTTTAAAATTATAAAAAATCATACAGTTGACCTAATCGGTTAATTTCTCAGACTCACGGATGGAGGTTTAATATTTTCTCTGCTTTGGGTATTATTAACTTACTGCGTCATAGAACCTCGATACATTTTTTTTAATATCCTCTTTCCCTTTCTATATTAACCTAATTCATTTATCCGAATTGATTAATTAGTGGCTTCTTTGAAAAAATCTTCCACAGACTGAATATCACCAATTGCATTGGTAAATTAAAAATCATTACATTATTCGATCGCTTTTGCTGTTGATTTAATTTACTAATTATTTCATCGATGTTCAGTGAGTACATATAAATTTCTTTCCTTTTATCTTTTGCTGGTCTGGTGCACTATGGAAATTTTTTAACCATCACGATACACTAACACACTTTATTCTGCTGATAATCATTGGTGAATGTAGCGATGAGGCATAATGACAGACCAACTTATGATCCCGATAAACACACTTTTGATCGTGAACTTCAATTCCTTTTTCTAGTGAATATATATATATATATATATATATATATATATATATATATATATATATATATATAATGTATATATATATATAATATACATATAATATAATATATGTATATATATATATATATAAATATACATATAATATAATATAATATATGTATATATATATATATATATATATATATATATATATATATATATATATATATATATATATATATATATATATATATATATGGGGTGTTTCAAAAAAAGGTAACCCCGTCTCTAGGGTAGGTAAAAAACTGAAAAATAATTGGGGTTTGCTTAGTAAAAAATTTTTGTAACGCCATCCGTTTTCAAGATACAGGGCGTTGAAGAAAAAAAAATTTACGCATTTTTTACGATTTTGCCGAAACTACTGGCAACATTGTAATGAAATTTTATACGAATATGTTTTGGAAGCTGGTACATCCCATGGATTTGTTTTTATATCTGATTCTCATAGAGGGCGCTAGTTACACGGATCGTACTAAGTATTCTGTCTTCCGGGTTGAATCGCGTCGATTATCATTGCGTCGAGCTTTCGACATCCTCTTCGATGTCTTCTTCAGGGATTCCGAGGACCTAGTCTCCCAAGCCCCCATACACTACTACACTGATCACTAACCATTGCAGTATTTGTACTAGGAACAGAGGACGGTTCATTTATACCGTCGATGGTAACGTGGTTTGGGTGGAGGTTGGCGTGGAGGTTAGCGTGGGCATTGGCGCGGGGATTGCCGCGGGAGTTGGCGCAAACATTTCTGACAGTAGGATTTTGATTGACAGGTGGAACGGACGATATTTTCTTTATGAGAGGTCTACAAATCGAAGGTAACCGTATGCCATCACCTCTTTTATTAAGACAATTTGGCCTTTTTTCAATTTCTAGAAATAGATGCCTTTGAGATGTATATTTACAGATGGATGCTGAGAATTTCATAGATACAAAAAGATTCCATCGATGTACTCATTTGATACATCGAGGTACTTGGGCGCATGACGAAATAAAAAGGATTACGTAGCATAATCAAAGAGAGGAAAATACAATGCTTGGGTAACGAGTTGAAGTAAAAAAATTATTCTGAATCTTAATAGAAGTTAAAGTACAGAGCAAAAGATCAGTAGGAAGACCCTAGAACTCATAGCTAAACGACCTATTTACGGCATCAATTTATTTTAGGCTAATAAAAGTAAAACTGTTTGAGCTTAGTCAATCTAAAAATGAATGTTCACATTTCTTAAAACTAATATATCTAAACAAAAAAAAACTACTGCTCGTGGTTGCTAACTAATACATTAACTTCGATAAACATGAAGAATTTAAATAACATAAATTTTTTTAAAAATATTACAATTTCAAATCACACTATTAATACACTCACCGGCAAAATTAACGGAACACCTTAACAATGGGTCATGTTAGATGTCTCGAATTTCCTAAACCTGTTGTCCGATTTGAGTGATTTTTTTAGTATGTTATAGTTATATTATTTAAGAATATTGATGTAATAATATTGTTGCTAGACAGGTCAGTGTCATGTTATACCGGGTGTAACAATCATACTGTGTTTTTTCCTTAAAGTTCGGAACACCCTGTGGAATATTCTAGCATATATAAAATATTGAAATTAAAACTCAATTATAGCCTCAGGCTTTCTTAACATTTTCTTTTTTGATTCATTTGCTTGTGTTGGATAATAAAAAAGTTAGGTACTTTAACAACTAGCAATGTTTTTCATCAATAAATGCTCATTTTCTGCTTAGTTTCACTGGCATATTTAAAGGAACAACCATAAAATCTGAGTATTTTCTCTCTAGTCTATATATTGTTAATATTGTTTAGATAATATCATAATACGAATGTTGGTGAAGTATTTTGAATTTATATTACAATGGTAGTACAATATGAAACCTGTTTAAGACGAAATAAAACACAAAGATGTCAGACTCAAACAAAATACGGATTTTAAACACATTAACTTGATTGTACAGTTTGAACTTAAATTGGTTTTTTTATGCATTTTTTTTTTGGTTTAATAGCGTTTCCCCGACGAGCCCTTACAACTGCAGTTATTTGTCTTCTCATACTTCTGATAACGCTATAGATCAGTTGTTGAGGCAGTCTCTCCCATTCCTCAATCAAAGCAATTCTGACTTCCTCTCTGTTTTGAATAGCAGGAACCCGTGCCCTAAGTTTTCTGCCTAGCATGTCCCACACATGCTGTATCGGGTTCAGGTCTGGGGAACAAGCTGGCCAATTCATCGTTGTTATACCCTCTTGTAATAAGAAATCTCTTACACAGCCTGCGACGCGTGGGCGCGCATTACTTGCATTAAAATAAAATTTTCGCCAATGTATGGTGCAAAAGGTACCACATGGTCTTGATCAGATCTTGATAGATATATCAGAGAATATCTCTGATATACCTATCTGCTGTTAATGCTCCATCATCAATCACCACTAACTCTGTTCTTGCTCCCAAACATATACCGCCCCACACCATAATTGAACCTCCACCAAAAGGTACGGTCGTAGTAAAATTGAAAGGGGCATTTCGTTCTCCTTGGCGTCGATACAATCTTTCTCTACCGTCGATGTAATTTACACAGAAACGGCTCTCGTCCGTAAAGAGAATTTGACTCCAGTGGTTATCATTCCAATTTTGATGTACTCGACCAAATTGTAGTCGTGCTAAACGATGGTGTCTCTAGAGTCTGGGAGCTTTTATTGGCACATATGACTTGAGACCGGCTTCTTTAAGTCTCCTTCTTACTGTGCGCTCACTTATGGTAGTTCCACGAACATTTTTCAACAGGTTTTTGGTTTGAACTGCCGTTTGACGTCTACTACGTAATGTTTGCAACGTTATAAATCGATCATCTACAACCGTGGTTAAACGTTTTCTACCTTGTCCCCTTCTTCTTACATACTCCCCGGTTTGTCTCCAACGACTTACACAACGATGGATGGTTGATGGTGATTTACCAAATATTCCAGCAACTTCCCTGTACGTTCGACCATTTTCGACCATTGTCGGCCCTAGCAATATCAGTCGGTATTAAATCACCCATTTTTACTTACTCTTTGCAATAAGAACACCACTGATTAGAACAAATCAAAAGAAAAATCACATCCAACAAATTCAAACAAATTAACTTATCAATTAAATACAAGTTTGTACTTGTTATCAACAGACAGAACGACTGTAAAATGTAAAACACAATACAAATAAACAAATTAATTTGACATTTTGACATTTAAGACTTTCTTGTGACAAGGAGCATTCAAAGCTATGTAGATATAGTCTATAAAATACAAATATAAAGAAATATTGCATTAACAACTTGTTCCTTTAAATTTGCCGGTGTGTGTATTAAATTAACTTCTCATAGCCTAATTTAGGCTTGTTTATTAAACTAAGCAGAAAATGAGGATTTATTGATGAAAAACATGGCTAGTTGTTAACGTCCCTAACTTTTTAATTATCAAACACAAGCAAATGAATCAAAAAAGAAAATGTTAAGAAAGCCTGAGGCTATAATTGAGTTTTAATTTCAATATTTTATATATGCTAGAATATTCCACACGGTGTTCCGAACTTTAGGGAAAAAACACAGTATGATTGTCACACCCGGTATAAAATGACATTGACCTGTCTAGCAACAATATTATTACATCGATATTCTTAAATAATATAACTATAACATACTAAAAAAATCACTAAAATCGAACAACAGGTTTAGGAAATTCAAGACATCTAACATGTCCCATTTTTAAGGTGTTCCGTTAATTTTGCCGGTGTGTGTATTTTGAAATTGTAATATTTGTAATTTGTTATATTACTTAAATTCTTCGTGTTTATGGAAGTTAATGTATTAATTTAATAATCACGAGCAGTACGTTTTTTTTTGTTTATATTAGTTTTAAACAATAATTTTTAGATTGTTTTAATAAAGGAAATAAAATTTTTGAAAGCTTGACTAAGCTCAGAGTTTTAGTTTCAGTAGCCTAAAATAAATTTACTGCATTATAATCAGGCCTTATTCGGAAATTTGCAAGATGTAAATTAATCTAAATTAATCTGGTATGATTTTCTTTCTACTTATCAAAAAAAGCAGCCATAAATAAAAAAGTAATTTAAGATCAAAATTTGTAAATATTTCAAAGCGACCATTTTTTATGTACCTGAGTATATAATGGTCATGAATGCGTATTTTTCATGTTCCTTTGAACATGAAAATTTTTGAAGTGGACAGTTTCCTTAAATTCGTTGTGTCCCGTGTCTACTCCCCTGCACAAGCGGAGAGTAGATAACGAGCGTCGCGCATATCCACATCCATCGAAACTAGATCCGCGTCGTTGTCATACGATATAGGTGACATAATTACATGATAGTAGGCTACTGGGAGCCTGTTAACCCTCGGCTCCGGTACCCGCTGATTTATGTACTTTGCCGTCGCCACCCACTACCTCGCGCGCCGGCCCCGCCTTCTCTCCTGAAATATGATCACGTTGATTAACACTCGAGACATCGTTTGGTTGGTTACTGGTTACTGCTTGGTTAACTCTGACTCTATGGCTGGCTGGCGACCCAGTTCGGTCGTGGCGCCTCATTCAAATTGCTCATCATCATCAATTCCACTAGCGACCCTTTTTAATTGGTTATTCTCAACCAGTTGCGGCTTTAATTTATTTAGAAACTCACAACTTTATTCAAACAAAATAAACATTATTTAGGAACTGACAATAAGGCCCTATATTATGCTTTCGCCTTACTAATATGATTAGTATACTGTATGTTAAGCCACTTTTTAAAAATACGTCAAAGTTTGCGCCCAAACCGTTGTGAATAATAAAATTAGGGACTTGAGTTTATTTACATTTACCGTAAAGCTTTATTTAAATTTTTATGCAGAGTATAGGGAAATTACACATAATGTTACTACTTCTACAGACATATAAAGACGGAATGTATAAATCTGAACACTCTAAAATTTACTTTCTTGCTAATTGAACATATTTTTTGAATTCCGTAATATCATTATTTGCGCAACGTGATAGAAATATTCAAAAATGGGGTATGAAACAATACATGGATGACTAGAGTTTGGACGTAAGAATTATGTTGGAGATACATGTTGCAACCAGCAGTTTGTAACGATAAGACTACCAAAGAGAATTGAAATACTATTATAAAAATAATACCTCAATCAACCATGTGAGCTTATCGTCTATGCTTCGCCTAGCTCAGTCTCTCAAGTGTGAATTCGTCTTGTCTTAAACTATGAATTAAACCATGAACACTTAGCTGATAGCAAATAAAACAATTTCTTAACTAATCATATTTATTAAAAATAAAAAAAGAATATTTAAGTAGGCAAAAACAACCCTGCCAATGCTTTACATTAAATAAATTCCAACGATACTTATGGCATCATGGCATCGATGGGCTGTTTGCTACCAAATATCTGTATGGCATCCCAATCAGGTGGTTAGGTCCTCCTGACAGCTGCAGTTATTCCATAAATTGTTTCATAAAATATTCAGAAAATCTTCTAGGAATATCCAGTTATTCCATATTCTCCAATAGTGTTTCAATACAGCCAATAAAATCTTCAATACAGCCAATAAAATCGTCAATAAACTAAAATATAAAGAAAATCTTGTATTAGACAAACATCAAAAGGGGTTTAACTTCCTTGCCATGTTACCAAATTACAATTAAACAAATAGCAGATGGCAAGGATAAAATGAAATACAGGGTTACGCAATTGAACTGTTACCAACTTCACATCGATATATCTGGCAAATCGATAATGACAGCTACGTCAAAGATGGCCTGATAACACTTCAGTATGTTTATAAGCCGTCAAAAGCATTTGCATTTAAGTTTTATACATACAACAAAACTTATTCGCAATGGAATTTAAACGTAATAGTCTGATTGCGTTATATTTGGCTGGAAAATCACAACCAGCTATTGTTCGTTAGCTCAAACACCTCAAAGTGAATAAAATGTTTGTGTATCGCACCATAATTCGTTATAATGATACTGGTAGCATTGCCAAACGCTATGGTGGGACGAAAAAAAAACAGCAACGTCACCTGAAATGGTTTGGAAAGTGAAGGCTCGACTTGAGCGAAATCCACGTCGGAGTGGTAATCAAATGGCCAAAGAACTGAAAATATCCCATCAAAGCATGCAACGAATATTGAAAAAGGAGCTTAAGGTCAAGCCTTACAAGTTCCAAAAAGCACACAATCTTACACCAAAGCAAAAAAAGTTCGGCTTGAAAGAGCAAAGGAGTTGTTACGCCTGCGCGAACGTGACGAATTTCCGAACATAGTGTTCTCTGATGAGAAAAATTTCCTTATTGAGCAGTTCATAAACTCTCAAAATGATCGTGTTTACTTGACCGAACGCACCTACGAAAGTTTGAGCTTACGAACGGCCACACGAAGTAATTTCCCATCTCAAGTAATGGTATGGGCAGCTGTAACCGCCGATGGATGCTCTCCAATCGTATTTATTGAATCTGGTGTCAAAGTCAATGCAACTTATTATCGGGAAAATGTTTTAGAAGCTGCTTTAGAGGTGTGGGCACGCAAGCATTTCGGTTGTAGTCCATGGACGTTCCAACAAGACTCGGCACCGTCTCATAAAGCTAGTGTGAACCAAGAATGGTTCAAAAACCATGTTCCATACTTCATTTCATCCACACAATGGCTTTCAAACTCGCCAGAAGCAAATCCGATGGACTACTCCATCTGGTCCATTTCGGAGAGCAAGGTGAGGACTAAAAAATATGCCAGTATGGATGCGCTGAAGAAAGCAATTATACGTGAATGGGCCAAAATACCGGAAGATCGACAATAGAGTAAGGATAGAAGGAAGCCTAACAAGAAAATTTGAAGTAAGAAAGGGACTAAAGCAGGGAGATACACTGTCCACAATACTCTTAAACTTCTTGCTGGAGGCAATAATGGGGGAAAGTGGAATGCGAACGAAAGGTACTAACTAATGGGGAACTATTGAGGATTTTAAAAATCTTTGAAGCGAGGTATGGACTGATTATTAATGACCAAAAAATAAAAACAAAGTATATGGAAATGGCAGACCACATATAAAGACACACAACTGAAAACTACCAAAAACAACGAGAGTAAAGAGTATTGCTTCAAACAGGTGACAGAGTTTGAAAATCGAGAGAAACGGAGACGGTCGGAGCTTTACATAAACTACTAAGCGCAAAAAACATCTACAGAGTGACAAAATTGAGACTATACCGAACAGTGATCCAACCCACAGTCCCGTACGGAAGAGAAACATGGGTTGTATACAAAAATCAAGAAAATATGCTGAACATCTGGTAACGGAGTGTTTTATGAAAGATATTCTGGGGAGTAACAGATTATGAAGACTTTTGTAGGAGACGAACAAATGCAGAGATCGGAGAGCTGTGGGGGAAACCAGCAATTAACCAGATCGTCAAGACAAAGAGACTTAGATGGTTAGGCTATCTTGCGAGAATGGCAGATGGAACGCGGGCAAAGGACTCGCTGCTGAGAGAGGAAAGAAAGAAGAGAATAGGACGACCACGAAAAAAGTGGCTAGAAGCGTGTAAGGAAGACCTACAAACAATTATGATAACAAATTGGAGAACTACGTCCATGGACATATATAATTTTGCACTTTTAACAAAGGAATTATCAAATCCCTATATCATATAGTCCGAAGCACCTGCTAGCAAAGGTTCTGACTAAAAATAACTACCCATTGTCACAAGCAATCCAGAAACACTTACAAGGTGTAATGTAAACAGCAAGGAAATAAAGAAGGAAAAATTAAGTGATAATTAGCCTAGTAAAGAGTAATAATTATTTAAGTAATTATTATATATTCCAAATTAATAAAGAATAAATTCGACACAGTTTAACGTATACATTTCAAATTAAAAACAAAACAATTGACCCAGTTTAACATAGGCCTGAATGTTTAAAAAATTACGACACTTAGACCTTGTTGGAAATTAATACAAGGTACGAATTGTTAAACAAGTGAGAAGAATTGAGCTGACTAAGTAGTTTTACATAGCGTGATCCAGTTTAACACATGGACGTGACAAAAAGAATCTAAGGAGGAGTTTGCAATACATAAAAAACAAGCAGAAGTTGGTCAGCGGTCAGTAAGAACTCGGCGCCTGAGGGTGGCCCACGCGAGAGGCGCCGAGTGAGCGCGCTATTTAACTCGACGGGATAGTGTGACGTATAAGTGTCGGCAACTGGAGATTCGAAGGTTCGCAATCTCAAATCCCGGTAGACTGGAGGCGTATTCCCTAGCTAGAGCCAAGATACGCGGAGGTAACTAAGATCTATATACTAACCCCAGGTATATCTAATGATACGGAATTGTCCGACCTTTAATTCCTTGCTTGTCTCTTCTCGTCTCCCTTCGCGCCAGATCGAACATTTTGGTCATAACTGATATTTTGTAGTGTACAGTCTAGTTACTACATTGTAAACTCGAAATTTGTTTTTGTTATTACTAGCCGTTACAGGTCGAGACTAGAAGAGATACACATTCCGCTTATGCAGTGCTCCGGCTTCTAACGTAAGCCCATAGCCTCTCACTCTTTGCAGGACCTGAGACTGAGAGGTCCTTATTCCCTTCCCTTCCTGAAAATTTTCCTACCCTCTTGTAAATCCGCGAGGGCGAAACCAGTCAGTCCAGACTAGTGGAACCAGTAAGCCTTGCCCCGCTCGCAGAGATAAGTATCTCCTAAAAAAATTGTAGAGGCATTGATAAGGACATTGAGACAGACGTCTTCTACAATGGTGACAGCCCTTATCAGAGTCGAGACAATTCATTAGAGGGGGTTAGTCGATTCATCTACAGCTTCAATCCTAAATTATCACGCTTAACCCCCCCAATCTATTAGAATGGTGTCTTCACCCCCAATATATTTATATTTATTATTACAAAGGGACTCAAAAATGACAGCAATACCATATGTAAAGAGCTTTTCAGAAAAACGGAAGAGGATAAGAAACAAGTACTACATTACAACAACTTTCGAAACAACCAACATACCGACGTCCATCCTGTCCAAAACCAAATCCAACGACACACAAGAAAGATAAAAAACTGCATCTTGCTATCTGTTATCTACTATATAACTGCATCTATAAAATACCCTGTGAATGCAATAATTTCTAGGTGGGAGAAACTACAAGACCACCAAGTGTCAGGATAAACGAGCATGAAACATACATCAAGAACAGAGACTGTGATAAATTCCAGATATGTAGATATGCCTGCGACAACGAGCACAGACCACAATAGAAAGATTATAAGAAACAGACATGAAAAAGAGAAAACTCAAAGAGGCAGCCCTCATCCTACGCAAAGAAGAAAAATGTGTAGCAAACCCATCAGCAGAATTCAGCAAACTTTGGTTGCCAATACTGAAAGTAGAAGTCAACAACAAGAATATACCACCAATGGATGAGTAATAAAACGTCTAAAAACATCGTCTACAATCTTACACACAACACACATGCAACACACAATTTACGCACTGAACCACAATTACGATACAGTTTTTTTACACAAACGTATAACACAAAATACACAAAACAGTCAGAATTCGATATTCCTAGGTTAAAAAGGCTAAATCAGAATAGAAGAGGCTAGAGCAAATTTCAACAAAATGAGAAGAGTGCTATGTACGAGGGATTTAAAATTGGAACTAAGAGTTAGGTTAGCGAGGTGCTATATTTTTTCGACTTTGTTTTATGGAATGGAATCTTGGACCTTGAATGCGACATCAATGAAAAAACTGGAATCATTCGAGGTGTGGGCGTATAGAAAAATTCTGAAAATATCGTGGACAGAACACGTCACAAACAAAGAGAAATACACCTTGCTACAACTGATTATGCAGGGATCCAAGGAATATGCAATATCCAAGGAAAGAGAAGCATAGGGAGGCGTAGAATGTCATGGCTGCGCAACCTGAGAGAGTGGTACGGATGTACATCTAATGAACTTTTTAGAGCAGCCGTCTCAAAAATCCGAATAGTTATGATGATTGCCGACCTCCGCCGCGGAGATGGCACTTCAAGAAGAAGAAGGTTAAAAACACCACCCTCAAATTTTGTACAGCTATTATATGCTGTTTGCCTACAAGATCGAGGTCTTTCCCTACGAGATCCAAAAACTTTGGTTATAGATTTTTTCAGAATTTGTATAATAATCTTTTTTGAAAACGATTTCCGGAGTGGAAATTGAAACGTTAAATATTTGTTAATTAAAAATGAGATTTGTGCATTACCATCAATAATTGTGGCTTAATTCCATACAAACATCTAACTGTTATTTTGTAAATATAAAATCTCTCAGTGATTTTAACTACTGTCTCGAGAATTTGATACACAGGGAATGCTCAATTTAATCAAAATAATTAGATTTAAAGTATTTAAAAGTACTCGAGAAATAAATTAATGAGTCCTCACAACTTAATGTTATATCATCCAATGAATCTAATTTTCTCTAATTACGCTTATTGAGCACAACGGAGCAATTCTAAGAATAGACTTATTTTAACAATATAGTTCGCATCGAAAGGCAAGTAATGACAAAAACAATTCATTATCTACGTCATAACAAGGGGTCTTATTGGTAGAACGGCGGAATAGTAAAAAACAAAACGACGGAACAAATCTTTAGTGCAGGCAAGCGAAACAACTCCTCACTTCCGGTTCATCATCGAATAGTAGAGTCTATAGAAACAAGTGAGCAACGAACCGGAAGTGACGTGTGTCATATCTTGCCGTGATACCGGCGACCCACGTGACCATTCTGATATCAAGTGGAGGAGAATCTGCGTTGGGCGAAAAGAAGGAGGAGGAATAGACGAAGTTAGTTACCAAATTGTATTTTATGAAGGTAACGCCGTTATCTAGTCATAAAAATATGAATATGGTAGTATGAAACAACTGACTTTTTTGTTTTACAAATAAAAAAAGTCAATAAAAAGGAGAAACGACATCTGATTCGTATTGGATATGGCTACTGTACAATTGCTAATACATACGCATATAAAGATTTCTTCACAAATATTCTCTGAAAATTTAAACTAATAATAAATTAATAACTTAATACTTTTTATGGTGTATTAGTGTTATTTTGGGGGTGCAGGGTTATATTATAGACATCGATCAAAAAGACAGAAGAGAGAATGTAGAGGTAGTGGGGGCAAAAATATTGTTAGATGGGAAGTGCTATTTTGAGAGGCAACATTAAACAAGGAAAGAGAGTCACTTTCCTTGTTTAAGAAATCAAATTTAGTTGGGTTATGTTATTGTTTGTCCCAAATGCCACATGAAAGCTTATTTATATTGAAGTTTTTTAACCATTGTGTCACATTTTATATTATTATCGTTATTATTTAATTAAAACTTTCTCGTCTAAGACTCATTTTGAAAAATATTTTATAGCTACTTTAAATTTGACGCCTTTGCATTACTGGATATGTCCTCCATATTAAGAGGCCACTTTTATGAATTTTGGTCTCCACTTTTCTTAACGATTAAATTCCCTATTTTGTCTTTTTGCTCGATGATTATAGAGGTAACATCTTTTATCGGAATGATCACATCTAGCATCATATACGGGAGATGGTTCTTGATAACTGGTCCTAATAAGACACCTAACTCTCACTTATTGCTCCACGTGCCATACCCGGCAAGTGCATTATGGTCTGCAGGCTTAGCTAAGTAAGTAGCTATGTTAAACATTTCACGAGTGATTGCCGGTATAAGCAATCACCTACTGACCAACGGCTTCGGGTGGACGAGTTGGTAGGCTGACAGGGCATTCTTTTGTCCTGGAGTAGAGAAATGGGCTCCGAAGGAGGATGGATCAAAAACTTGGTCAAAGCTTGATATATGCGATGGATCAAAAGAAAAAACTTACTGATCACGGACATCAAATAGCAATGTCCGACAGGAGAGAAAATTCGCAGTAAGACGTAACACCACAGTACGTCTCACGTCGTTAACAAGAGAAATGTCTATGATAAAAATAAAAATAAAAGCGTGTTTACAATCGGCACATATAATGTCAGGAGTATGTACGAACCTGGGAAACTACAGAATCTAATACAAGAGATGCAACGATTAAATATCAGCGTGTATCAGTAACATACAAAAAATTTACAACCGTTAAATAATGGCAATAAGACATAATAATTTTCCTCACTTTGGCCGAGATAAGCTATGAAAATTACTTAAAGAATTCGGTTTTTTTATGAAAATCAAAGAAAAACCTTATAATGAACGATACAGAAGAGATTATTTGTTGGCGACGGCAATATTTAAGAACGATAAAAATATTTAGATTAGAAGGGAGAGGCATTTTCTATTTAAACTTTAATCAAATGAAAGGCAGATCTCGAGCACAGTTTATTTATTAAATCTTGCCCAAGCATTTTCGCTCCTAGGGCATCTTCAGGTGCATTTCTTCAAATTTGGCCTATCCAACAATCTATTGAGAATGTTATAAACATTAACAATTATACATTAACACAACACGACACAAGGACAAATAGTTTAAAGTTTTTAAAACATGACGAAGGTACATATTGGTTGGCATCAGGAGAGATAATGCTCATTCATATTATGTTTATGTATGTTAAAAGTGTTTATTACTATCGTACTTGTGTTAATTTTTGTCAATTTTAAGATGTCTTGTAGTGCAGAAATTGTTGCTTTTATTCAGAACGGAAGAAGTCACTTTCTAACAGATATGGAGTTTCAGGCAGTACAGTGCAACGTGTCTTTTCCACTTTTATCACTTTCATAGAGACAGGAGCGCTTACACTCGACATCCTGAAGCAGGTCCTCAGAAAAGAAATAGTGTCCTCAAGACTAGGAAATGGTCATTAAACTGGTATAGAGGTTAGAAACAGTCAACATGTCAGAAAAGAAAATCTTTTGAACGAGTTAGAAGACGAGTAAATGAGGCCAATCTGATTGCTCGAAGACCCGCTACAGGACGCAAACTTTCCAGAGAACGTCGTGTAGGCAGATTACATTTCGCAAGCGACCATCGCGATTGAAATGCAGAGGACTGAAGAAATGTGATTTTCACCGATGAGTGCAGATTTTGTCTACGTTTCCCGGATAGTCTCGAAAGAGTCTGGAGAAGAGATGGTGAACGAAATGCTGAGTGCATTTTTAGTCCTAGAGAAAGTTTTCAAGGAGGTTCAGTTATAGTGTGGGCTGATATATCTTATATTGAGGCAAAATTATATTGTCCCATATGCACTATTTATTGGAGAAAACTTTACACTGATGCATGACAATACACGTCCTCATACGACCCGCATAGTCAGAGAGTACCTAAATGATGTTGATATTACCCATATGGCATGGCCAGTGCACAGGCCTGATTTAAATCCCATCGAGCATGTGAGAGAGGCTTGGTAGACGTATTCGAAGCCGGTTACCTGGTTCTCTTACCTTAGGTCAGCTTAAAGTGGTTCTTTCAGAAAAATGGGAAGTAATACCCCAGAATAAAGTTTTGTTTTAAACTTAATTAACAGTATGCCCAGAAGAATGAATGCTGTTCTACAGTCTATTAGTTACTAAAGACTCTTAAGTTGTGAAACACCGCAAAATGTCTTATATGGGACATATTTATAGTGAGGAGAAATCGATATAGAATACTACAACTGATCCTTAAAGGCAAAATAGAAGGCCGTAGATGTGTAGGAAGAAAACAGGTTTCTTGCTTAAAAAAGATTCATGAATGGACATGTGGCAGAAGATCGACAAACATTCACAATGGTGATCGCCTTCTTCTTTACGTGACATCTCCGCGACGAAGGTTGGCAATCATCACTGCTATTCTAACTTTTAACACTACAGCTCGAAAGAGTTCAGTTGAGCTTTATCCAAACCATCCTCTGAGGTTTCTCAGCCAGGACATTCTTCCTCTATCTATGCTGCGCTTTCCTTGAATCTTTCCCTGCAGTATTAGTTTTAGGAATTCATATCTGTCACCACATGTTATATGACCCAGATAGTGTAGTTTTCTTATTTTGATGGAATAGTACTAAGAAGAATAGAGAACATCTCCCTGATGTTCTCTATTCTTCTTAGTACTTCTTCATTGGTTATTTTGTCTGTCCAGTAGATTCTCAGCATTCTTTTATTTTATATGTCCACATTTCAAATGCTTCAAATTTATTGAGCATTGTTTATTTAAAGTCCATGTCTCCACACCATATAAAAAAACAGAAAATACATAACACTTTAGTACTCGTTTTCAAAGATTTAGGCTGAGGTCTCTACAACATAATATTTGTTTCATATTATTGAATGCACTTCTAGCCTTTTCTATTCTAACTCTAATTTATTTGGTATAATCGTTTGTTTCATTAATGTTTGCCCCTAAATAGTTACAATTCTGAACTCGTTCTATCGTCTTATTATTTACGTTTAGATTGATGTATCTAATATTTTTCTTTGATATAACCATGAATTTTGTTTTCATTATGTTTAGTGACAGGCCAAATTCTTCACTCGTTGCAACAACCTTATCTAAAATTCTTTGCAGATTTTTTATATATAGATTTTATTATTTCACGTATGGGTAGGCCATTTATTTTTATGCCTGCTACTTCATCTTCTAATGCTTTTTTGAATATTTCCTCTGAGTATGCATTAAACAGTGATGGCGACAAGACACAGCCCTGTCTAACACCTCTTTTGATTTTTTTTATTAGTTTTTAAATTATTTATTCTTATGACAGCTTCTTGTTCATAATACAGATTATTTATTATTCTTATATTCCGTGTGTCGATGTTCTTTGTTCTCAGTAGTTTTATTAACGGATTATGTTTCACTGTATCGAATGCCTTGTTATAATCTAGGAAGCAGACGTAGATGTCCTGGTTTACATCTAAATATCTCTGTTTTAGCACATTTACTGCATATAGTGCTTCTCTGGTTCCTTAAGCATTTCTAAATCCGAACTGAGTTTGTACAATGTCTTGTTCTAACTTTTTATATATTCTACGATGAATAATCTTTAGGAATACTTTTAGTATGTGGCACATTAGACTGATGGTACGGTGACCGCAACATTGTCTGGCATTTTTCTTTTTAGGTATAGTCACGAATGTTGATAGAAGCCATTTTTTAGGTAATATACCTGTTGTGTATATGATATTAAATAATTCGACAATAACATGTATATTGCAGTCGGCGATAAGTTGCAATATTTCTGTCGGTATTTCGTCTGGTGCTACTGCTTTCCCATTTTTTTTTCTTTAATTGCGTGTTTTACTTCACTTTCTGTTATTTCTGGTCCAGTCTCTTCAAAGGAAATATTCGTTATCTATTTTGTCTCGTTTGTCGTTAAACAGCTGTTCTATATAGTTTTGCCCATACCATCAATTTGTTTTCTGTATCCATCACTGTGTCTTCCTTTTCATCAACTAGTTTTGTTTGTATTCTGGTCTTCTAGTTAATTCTTTTATTTTCCTGTGTAAACTAAAGCTGCCATGTTTATTTTGTAGCATTTCTATTCCATCACATTTTTCTTTTAACCAATTTTTTTTTCAAATTCTTTCGAATTTGTCGCCGTATTTTGTTTTGTGTTTACTGGTAAAATGATTTATTTTTGTCCTTATATACTCTTCTTTTGTTCATCAAGTTTAGTATTTCGTCAGTCATTCAATCTTTTTTCTTTTCTTTGATTTTGCGTAGATACTTTTCTTCTAAGGTTCTATTAAGTCATCCTTTATTTTTTCCCAGTTTTTGTTAGATGCTATATCTGCTCCAGGTTGTGTTTTGACTGCAGTAATACTATTCCGATATCTTTCTTTGATCATTATGTAATCTACTTGATTTCTCATTATCTGATGTTCATTATCTCTTGGCGATTTTCACGTGTACAAACGTCTATTAGGTAATTTAAAGAACGTGTTTGTAATAATCGTATTATTATCTTGGCAGAATTGTATCAATCTATCTCCTCTTTGATTTCTATTACCTAATCCAAAATTTCCCACGTTGCTTGTGCCACCCTTTTCAATTTTGGAGTTCAGGTCATCCATTATGATTGTGACGTCACGTGCTTTGGTAGTTCTCAATGATTCTTGAATCTGTTCATAGAACGATTCCACGGTGATCGCCAATGTCGGATAATTATTCCGATATGGTACATTAAATAGAAGATACAGGCTCGTGCAGGTTATATGAGGTATTAACTAAATTGAGAAGTAGTTTGGATATGTTTCCTTGTTATTTTTTTATTTAATTTTGTTGTATTTATTTGTAAGTTTGTATAGTTCTTTTTAAATAAAAGTTTTTGCTGTTTTAAATAAAAGCTGGCAGTCACAGTATGCCAACATTTAATAAAAGTTACCATAAAAAATAAAGTCCGTTTCCCAATTTTATCAAAAATTCAAGTGGTCCCTGTTTTTCATGCCGGTGAGTGTATAAGCGTTTTCATTAGTTTCCAAACATATTTGAATAAGTACATTGATCGCAAATAATCTTAGATAGTACTGGCACCATCTAGTACAGGAACATCACATATTTGTTAAGTGAATATTGTATTTACTTGAATGTGAAATTAAGTATCTTTACCGACTAAAAGATGATCGTTTCTACACTATATACTATTATTTCTGTTAATATACCAGCTTTAAACTTTCCTAATAGTTTAACAATATCTTGCGTTACCTTTCTATTCGCATTTGCGACCTCCAACGCAATTTGAGTCGGGTTCAAAGGATGTTACGGGTTTGCCGACCCCGAGGAAACTTCTACGGAAATGTTCCATATTGAAAATGACAACCGCTTATGTATTTCCTAGATCACTTTTAGTTGGTTAGGTACGAAATATATCTAATTGAGTCACTGTAACACAGTTCACTCACAGCCATTTACAATTGTCTTGGTATATATGAGTATCGGTAAGATCTATTCGTATACAACGCTTTGATTAAATTACAACAGAGATAATTAAATAAAGAATAAGTATTTGTAAACGATAAATAATATTCAATAAAATAGTTAAAAATTTCAATAACTCTTTAGTCTTAGTAAATAAAAAATAACTAGTTGCTATGGGTACAAGAAATCTACTCCGAAGTCAAATTTATGTATTTTCTATCTCATACCGGAATAAAAAAAAATGAAGAAGGTGATCTCAACGCACAAAGCGACTAATTCTGGTATCTAATGATCTAAGACAGTCTGTCAAAGGAAAAGTGGTTAGTGCGTGGCAAAATAAATGAAAAATATCAAAATCTAAACTATCATCATCATTAAGTGCTCGACAGCCCTTTTTGTGCCTTGGCATGTCCAGGATTCCTCTCCATTTTTGTGTCATGCTTTTTTTCTCAAATTTTTTATTTTTAAGGTTGTTTTATTATTTTCTATTTGCTCAATGTAACTTAATTTCGGTCTTCCTCTAGTTCTTTTCCTACTGGTACTTGTTTGCTTATTTTGTTTGATATTTCGCCTTCTACTATTCCTTCCACATGTACCATCCAACGCAGCCGTCATATTTTAATGAATGTTATGATATCCGTATATTTTGTATAGTTTTGTATAGTAATCTTTCCTCACTTTTAGAGAGTGTCCAGGTTTCTGAACCATATGTATGTGTGTAAAGGTCTTATATATTTGGTATTTACTTTTTCTTGCGATGTTATCTGACGTTGCAGTTCATTCATAATACATATTCCCAACTGGAAACAATTGCACGTGAAAGTCAAACAGGGTCGTAATGAGGTGTATCATGATTTTTTTAAATATTTACTTCTTGAACGCTTAATACGCTTCTAAATGCCGGGTATAAAATATTTTCCATAGTACTATGTCACCGTATGGCACCATGCAGAACGGATAGTAGGAAAATACCAGGCTGGTTTCAGAAGTGGTAAATCGAAGGTTCATCAGATTGCAATACTGAAACAAATTTTAAATATATTGTATATGAAAATAAGCACGCAACTTAAAATATATGGCCTCTATTGGTATGAATAATTATATCATTCTGACTGATTGTAGAAGCATTATGGACAAACTCACTTCTATCAAAACCACAAAAAACCTAAACCATATTGAGATAGAAATAAAGGAGTTACATTATGATATTATTTCCGCAGGTAGCTCGATTATTATTTGTTGGGTAAAAGGACACTCTGGAATATTAGGAAATGAAGAAGTCGACAAATTAGCTAAATTTGCAGCTTTAACCAAACATAATAAAACAACATACTTCTTCCAGTAGCAGACATAGATAATATCAGTAGAAACAACTGCAAACAAAGATGGCAACGTTTATACAACCAAAGTACAACTGGAATAAACTTTAGAGCTTGCCAACCACTAATACGCAATGAGAGATGGTTCAAATATGAGACAAATAGGTTATTTATAAAAACAATAAACAGAATAAGATCAAACCACGCACTCACTCCTGCATACAAACACAGCATAGGTATTACTGATAACCCATATTGCTCCTGTGGTAAAGTGGGAGATGTGCAGCACTTTATATTGGAGTGTGGACAGTACAAAGTATCAAAATGATGTATGAAAAACTAGTTGAGCTAAATTGTTCATTGCCTGTCAATTTAAATACAATTATTTTTTCAAATAATAAGCAGATATTAAAATGTATCTACGAATACATAACATCCTGTAAATTTAAATTATTAGTAGTTTTAGATATTCATATCAAAAATTGTAAATATGTCAAAAATTGAATGTGTATACGAACATATTACTTGCTGTAAATTTATATTATAAATAGGCTTAGGTAATAAAATCAAAATTGTAACTACCACAAATAGTCTGGCTAATTGGCTATGCCAAAGCCATTATACAATAAAAAAAAGCACGCAACCACAAATACTACGACCACTTGTTGTAGAAAACGACGTCATCGAAGCAGTGAATGAATTTGTATACCTGGGAGCGCTCCTTAACACTGAAAATAATACTAGCCCAGAGATAAACCGCAGAATTTGCACGGCCAACAGATGCTATTTTGGGCTCAATTTCCTCCTTAAATCCACAATTATATCGAGAAATAAAAAATAAAACTCTACAAAACAATAATACGCCCAGTCCTAACATATTGTTCAGAGACCTGGACTCTAACAAAAAATAATGAAAACATGTTCGGATGTTTCGAGAGAAAAGTACTAAGGCGAATTTATGGAGCGGTGAATGACAATGGAGTTTGGAGAAGACGATACAAGTTCGAACTTAATAGAATATACCAGGAACCTGACATCGTAAAACATATTAAGATAGAACGTCTGAGGTGGATAGGACATGTAATGCGGATGGAACAAAATGTCCCTTATCCTTCGGCCCGGATTCCTTCATTCCCTAATCTTTCCCTGTATTATATTTTGTAGGAAGGTGTATTTTTAAATATGTTTCTAAGGCTAACAATTAGCCTTCTTTGTTCTGGCCAGTGGGTAGGTACTTTGCAATATAAAATGTCTTCAACGTTAGGATGCAACGGTGCTATTAAATGAAATGTATGCGAAGGTGTATTTTTGTCCCCGCAGCAGATTTCCAAAATATTTTTATTTTCTCTTTTTTATGGTATTACTTCGGGCGATCTCGAAACTCAATGCTTCTTATATTATTCTATTTTAGAGTCCATGCTTCTCCGCCGTACAACAAGGTACTAAACTGATCTTTTACCCCAGGGAATTTCAACAGCATTTAAACTCTCTCTACAAAAAATTAATCGAATTTAATATGTATGCACCATTCAATATCCATTCGCTACTGGCTCACAACAAATATATAATAATTGATGGATTCGACCGTTACTTGATGGAAATTCATTTTATGTAACAATAAAACACTGAAAACTCCAAAACTTCCACAAAATTTATTTTAAATTCTTATTACTACAGCTGTTTCGGCTGATTGCCTTTCTCAAGTGATCTGTTTTTGGCATGGGTTTACACTTTATAGTCTCTAATGAAATATGTTGAGGAGGGGTGAACTGTTTATCTCAAGCTGGTCATTCAGAATTATATCTGTGGTTTTTAATTTATTGATTTCCATAGATTCTAACAAAGATAGCTTAAGGCCTTTATTTTGAATGTGGAGAATTTTAAATTCGTCATTAAAAGAATGATTATGATCTAGAAGGTGAAGTGCGTATGTAGAATCTGTTTTTATATTATTGATAGGCCTTTTATGTTCTGCTATTCGTTTATTAAAATTTCTACCTGTTTGACCAATGTAAGTTTTTGGGCAGTCGCCACATTTAAGTTTGTACACACCACTGTTTAAGTGTTTTTTATGTTGGCTCTTGTTGTTTTTAATATATTTGCCTAGGTTGTTATTTGTTTTGAAAGCTGGTGTTATTCCTTTCTTTTTTATGTGTTTGGCTATTTTTGTTGATATTTTGCCTGTATATGTAATCGAGCAGAAGGTACTGGTTTTTTTCTCTGGTGGTGGAAATACTAAGTTTAGGGCTAAATATATAATATCATAATAGATTTCTTGTCAGACACATGCACGGTTCTATAGAATTTGTAAGCGAGTTTGGAATTTTTCATGATCGTGTGGAAGTTTAGATTTCTATCCTTTGTTTACCCTAAATGTTATAACACCTTTTCCGTGGTCCAGTTTTGTTTGTCTACTAAGAATGTCTTGATGGGCCCCTAGACGAGAAGCAAGTGACCCTGTAAGTTTCCTTGTCGTATATTAGTACCTGTAAGAGAAAACTAAAAAAAAAGTCACATTTTTCTCACTAAATTGTTAATAATTAAAAAACTCCGCCGAAATTTCTGCTAAAAACATATAAGTTTGCTTACCATAGATTTGTGGTTGTTGTGTTGAACCATATATGCAGATTTTTTAGCCAGGAAATCCTTCGCCTTCTTGGTCCTCGTTTTCCTTTTACTTTTCCTTGTAGAATTAATTGCAGCAACCCATATCTTTCGCTGTTCCTCATGATGTGACCGAGGTATTAGATTTTGGCTGTTTTATTGTGGTTAACAACTTTTTTCCTTTTTGGATTCTTAATAAAACGTCCTGGTTACTAACGTGGTCGGTATAGGATATCTTCTGTTTATCGTCGTTTATATCGTTTATCATAGCTCCCAGGTATTTGTAATTATTCACTGTTTGAATTGGGATGTTATTTATAGTAATGTTTACACGATGAATTGGATTTTTACTAAAGATTTTACTTGGTTTTCTTCGTATTAATCTGTATACCGTATTTATTGCATAATCTATTTACATTATCTAGTAAAATCCACAAGGAATCTACGTTCCTGTATTTGGCTGTATACCATATATTAAAAAATTTATTAAAATCCTTTGTAAAAGGTATATATTTAAGATTAAATATATACCTTTTACAAAGGATTTTAATAAATTTTTTATCTAGTAAAAGTTAAAGGTCTCCCGATGTTGTTCTCAACATAACAGTATCGTCTGCATATCTTATATTATTTATCACTTTCGCATTGATGATTATTCTTTCATTTGCTCTTGATAAATCTTTCTGGCAAATATGTTCAAAATAGACGTTAAACAATAGTGGCGACCATGTATAATATACTATATATTATACATATTCTCTTAAGAATATCGTTGAGGAGTACTTTCGTATACGCTTCGTATTTGTTATGGCGTACTCTGTCAAAAGCCTTTTCGAAATCTATGAAACAAGCATGTTTTTCTGGATTGACGTCCAAGCATTGCTGTGTGAGAATTATGGTATGTTATGTATGTTTTAAGTTTTCATTAGTTCGATCATTTTGATATTTTTAAATTTGTCAAAGTCTTCGTAAAATCATGTATTTTAAAATGCACGCACAAACACAACCAGTAAAATAAAGGATTTAATTGTATTTCTTAATCAAGGCACTCCAGTTTATTCTTTTTTTTAATTTGTCGTAAATTTAGAATATAATTAAATGGACGATGCATTCTTATTATACTTAATATTCTCCATCTACATTATTTTTCTCTGTTAAAAGGGATATTTTTGGGGTGCACACTCTATATGAGACAAAATCGAGGTCTGAACAAATTAATTTATCTGTCGAAGGCTTTGTGTCCGCTTTGTCGGTTTTTCTCCTGTCTTTTTTATTTTTCCTAGCGATGCGATTTGACGACAAACAATTCTTTATGAGAGTTGAAAGTTCATGAAACGCCGAGAAAAATCCCGCCGGAGCTGGATTATACCGACCCTTATTTGTTTTTTTAATTCTTACCTCGGTAACATGATCCTCCACTCAAATTAGAAATGACTGCGAAGATTGGTAATTTGGGAAAAAGCGAATACATATAATTTAACTGACGGAAAAATAAATATGACTAACTATTTTGAAATAAAAGATTTTGTTTTACCTTTAACGAACTGTTTGTTATTGTTCAATACAATATTGTATGTTATAGGGTTGGCCAATTTAATCGGACTCAAGATCTACTCTCTGTCTTTCTAATTCTTTACGATCTACCAACTAGGAATTTTTTGACTATACTGGCCAGCAATAAAACTTTTATTCCAGAATTTTAAGGTATATTAAAATTAATTTAAATTAATTAAATTAATTTTGTAAATTAATTTAAAGTATCCGTTCATAATTTTTGATTGAATTTAGTTATGTATCATTATAAATAGTGAACGAGAGATATACACTAAGACCTTAATATATATTTTTCTGAAGCTATTTTCTTGTGGCATCTTAATGCAATTTACTATTTTATTGGGAATAAAATCATTTTATAAAAAATGTAAATAAATCTCACCATTCAAAGGTAATTCGAATAAATGTCCATAAAAAATAATTACAAATGGTACCAAATCATACGATATGCATTTTAAACATGAATTTCAAATAAACGTATGGTTTGGAACAATTGGTAATTATTTTTTACGTACATGCGAATAACCTTGTTATTTGAATGGTGAGATTTATTTACATTTTTTATAAAATGATTTTATTTGATTTATTGGAAGAATTGTCATCAAACATAAGGCGATATATGTGGTTTATGCAAGATGGTACACCGCCACATTATAGAGAGAGAGCAGTGAGAACATATTGACAAATGAATTAAAGAAAATGGTGGACATATCGAACACTTACTTTGACAAAAAGTTTAATGTTATTTAGTAACTATTTCTTAATTTGGTTTATAAATAAAATATTTTGATTATGACTTTAATTTAATACAAAACTGATTCTATCTATCCTATCCTGGTAATATATTTATTTTATTTCATATTTCATTAACTATTAACTTTATTAAAGGCATTTTATACCAAAGTTCAGAAGTATTAATGTTTTTGTCTAATTTTCTTTCGTTGTCTGGAGTAATTGCGTTAAATCTGAATTATGTAGTTGATTTGTAAAATGCGATTATCTCGAAAACAAGTAGTATTGAAATTATTAACAAGTATACATTTTTTTGGCAAAATAATGTATCTTTAATATTTTATATCACAAACACCGATAACTTAACGAGCAAAAAAGTTAAGTGCAAATGTATGCCACATATATGGCATATGTGGCGCCCTCTATCAGCTACATTAAAGCATGCATCAAATTATAATTTATGATGTTCAATAGTACCCAGTTATAAATTTTGATGTATAAATGTTCACAAACATAAAAGTTATAGCGAAAATTAAAATTTTAAATTTCCACTTTAACACCCTGTATCTTTCTTGACATCAACATTTTATTAAAGCAATTTGGCTTAAATCGTAATATTTTAAAGTGTAGAATCTATGGTTTCTTTTTATACAATTACTTAAGAACCACCCTATATATATATATATATATATATATATATATATATATATATATATATATATATAAATATATATATATATATATATATATATATATAAATATATATATATATATATATAAATATATATATATATATATATATATATATATATATATAAATATATATATATATATATATATATATATATATATATATATATATATATATATATATATATATATATATATATATATACAACGCAAAAGTCTAAGGATATTTTAATAATTTGACAATACCAATGACAGAAATTTCATGACCATATAAATTTGCTTGTATTATAATTTTTGATACAGACACTCACTTCTTATAAAAAAAAAAATGTAAAACTGATAGCAATACGTATTTTAGAATGTTTTTTATGAGGGAAAAAAATCGACATTTTTATGTTTTGTTTATTTTTAATTTTAGTCACTTTATACCATTCTTGCTTAATTGGTAAGTTAAAGATATTGTCTTTTTACCATGCAACGACAACGTTTAACGTTGGACGAGATGAGTAGAGCCGTGGGCCTCCTTCAAGCTGGTACGTGACAAACTCAAGTTGCTGACCAGCTGGGTGTTTTCCAAAGCGTCGTAAGTCGTTTGTGGCGTCAGTTTAGAGACACTGGGAGTCCAGCCAAGCAACATCCACGACGTGGTCGCTCAACAACCGTCGCTCAAGACCGATATTTAATTTTAAATGCCAGAAGGCAGCCAACGATCACAGCCCCCGTGCTGGTTAATGAATTACAGCTTGCACATAATGTATCATTTAGTAGCACTACTGTGAGGAATCCTCTCCATGAAGCCAATCTACAAGATTAACCTGGTGTCAAGAGTTTCAGAATTGGACTAACAATGACTGGACCACAGTTTTGTTTAGTGACGAGTCTAGATATGGATTTCATCCAGATTATCGACGGACAAGAATTTGGAGACGACCCGGAAATGGAGAACGATTACGACATCTTGAAGAAGTGTATGAATACAGAGGGGGTACATTAATGGTATGGGGCGGATTCATGATTGACGGAAGAACTGACCTCATTTTTCCACGTGGCTTTCTCACAAGTCAGCAATATTTGGACACTATTCTTGAACCTGTTTGCTGGTACTGTTGAAGAAAATTTTTACTTTATGCATGATAACGCTCGACCACATGTTGCGCATATTGTAACAAACTGGTTGGGTAACGAGGGTATTGATGTATTGACGTGGCGAGCACAATCACCGGACTTGAATCCCATTGAACATGTATGGGACATGCTCTAACGAAGAACTACTCCACATATGAGCAATATCTACAATGAGTTTCAATTAAAAGAGCTTCTGAGAGAACAATGGACACAACTACCTCAAGCAGACATTAACAATGTGATTCGGAGTATGAACAGTAGATGTAGAGCTGTGATAAACCAACGTGGCGGCCATACATTATTTCGTATATAAACATAAGTTTATATTTCGTATTTTTGACATTTTATGGTGGTATGTGAAACATGGGTGATTTTCAATATATTTTTTCTTGCTCCAATTTTCTATTTTTTTTTGCAATTTATGGTTTTTGACATATTAAACAACAATTTAAACTGCAAATTTTGTATTACTTTTTTTAAGTTGATTACAGATATGGCAAAAATGTTGTTCTGTTTCTTTCGTTTGATTTCGTATTTCAAATTTTTAATTGTTTATTGCAATGAGTGAGTAAAACCTTTTCAATAAATGTTTACCTACGCACAACTGTACAATTTGAATATTATTCAGTCCTGAAACATCAATTGTGAGAAATGAAACGAGTATGCATGAAACGCAATATATTAATTTACCAATATTATGATAAATTGACCATCGTAGTTGGGGAATTCACGAGCAATGTATGGAATGGCACGTGTCACGATTGGTTTATTGACAAGTAAATTATTTGACTAACAAAAATATGCGTAATATAATACTCGATTTAACAAATATTGGGTCTACCACTAACTAACCTTTATTTATCCTGATTAATTATGCTATCCATTCAGTATCATGATGACTGAAAAAAGAGATGAACTATAATGCACACGGTGGTTATTTTGAATTGAAAACTTCCTGTTCTAGCAAGTAATTAAGATAATGGTACGAGGGATGTTTTTTTATTTTTGCATACAGCCATAAAGACAAACAATATATAGACTTTATTGTTTTTCAAAATATGTCCCACCAAGATCGATACATTTTTTCCATACGTTCAAACCAATTGGTAAAACAGTTTTTTCAGTCTTCAGTTGACACCTGCAAAATCGCAGTTTTAAATGCATGGATGGATTTCTTGATATTTGGGAACAGAAAGTGGTTGAAACTTACGTAGAGCCTATACGGTGGATGGTGTAACAATTCAATGTTTTGAATCTCCAAAAACTCTATTGTCTTTTGAGCCATGTGAAGATGTTGAAGATTCGTCGTTGTGTGTTGAATTGCCGGAGTTTCGAGATAACTTTTGGTAAACAAACGGTTACATACCAATCAGGAATAACCATTCTTCGATCTTCTAAAGCAATTGTTGCCACATGACCAGATTTTGACACAAAAGTTGCGACCATTTTCTTTGACAAACTTCGATAACGGATACTTTTGTTGGTTTTTCCTCATCGTGAAACACCCACATAGCGGATTGGTGTTTATTTTCCGGTTCGTAGGAGTAAATCCAAAATTCATCACCACTAACAATACTATTGTAGTATTTCTAATAATTCTATTTTATTTATTAAAAGGTTCTATTTATAACACTTTATCTTTATCTAACACAGTCTTTATTAAATAATTTATCTTACTTATACAATTTATTATAATTCGGCGCGAATCTTCAGAATTAACTGTTCTTCCATATAAAATGTTTCATTTATATACATAAACTGCCGTTATCTCGAAACGTCGACAACCCTCTCGACCAGACTGAGCGGCGAAATGATAACGGCAAACTGGTATTTTCACATCGGCTGGTCTACAGAAGTTTCGAACTGTTGTTTTTATAACAAAGGGTGTTGTCAGGTAGGCATTACCTAGAAAATACTCGAATGAATAAGCATATTAGTGATAAACATGTTTACCGTTCTGAGTCATACGACACGTCACCATCTATCGTAACACTATACACGTTTTTTGAACTTTCTTTGTTGAACAGTTCCAATGTTTTTCGACACCAATTGACGAACTGCTCTTCTGTGAGCAAATAAAGGATCCTACGGTAAACCAACTTCGTAACACATAGTTCTTCATGTAGGATCTTTTGGATCGAGGTCTTTGAAATGCCCAAAGAACTTCCTTAATTAGCTGACGAACTGCATCAATACTTTGATGTGTGACTGCTGCTTTGGGTGGACCTGGCCTGGATTTGTCGCTGAGACTGGAGTGACCACGATGAATTTTGCAATACCTTTCGGAATACCTATTCGCTGTGTGTAAGTACTTGGAGGGGATACGAGAAACGATCGTGCGCGTGCAGCGGTGAAATCTGCAATTTTGTTAGCATATTTCATAAGTAGTTAGTAAAGAAAATGCCCGATACAACGCCCGATTTCGTAATAAGTTTGACGTGAAAATTAAATTAAAGTGAAAGTGTAAATTTCAATAATATAAACTTTACTTAAAGTGTAAATTTCAATAATAATCATATTGGTCCAAGTTTGTTTACAATTTTATTATTTTTTTAAAGTTATGCAATTTAGTCTAAAATGAACATTAGTTAAAGTGTACTTTAGGTTGTCATTATGAAACCGGGCGTATGGTGGTGACACCCTTTTTAAACACATGCATAAATTATGCATGTGTTTTATGCGGTGTCCATAACCAAAATCTGGCAATGGAAGGAAACGCCCGCGGACTGGAAATTAGATGTACTGGACCCTTTTTACAAAAAGGGAGATGTGATGGTGTGTGATAATTATAGGGGCACCACCCTACTTAACTTGGCATATAAAGTATTGACCAACGTATTGTACAGAAGATTGACCCCCTATGCTGAACAAATAGTTGGGAACTACCAGTGCGGTTTTCGACCCAATAAATCAACAACGGATCAAATCTTCACAGTCAGGCAGATTCTTGAGAAAACGCTTGAGTTCGGAGTCGACCCCTACCACATATTCGTGGATTTCAAAGCCGCATACGACTCAGTCAACAGACAAAAATTTCTACAGTCTATGATGGAATTTCAAATGCCGCTTTATGTTGTTCAACTAACGGAACTTACACTCACAGGCGTAGAGAGTGTAGTCAGAATCCAAAACGACTTTTCAAGACCCTTCCATTGTAAAAATGGACTGAGACAGGAAGATGGACTGTCGTGTCTCTTATTTAACCTTGCACTAGAAAAAGTAATTCGAGAGTGCCATATTAATACGAATGGCACCATCTTTAATAAATCTGTACAAGTGGCGGATATGCAGATAACATATACATTATTGCTAAGTCCACAGAATCTCTAATCGAAGCATTTCGATCACTAAGAGCGTCTGCACTGAGAATGGGATTAAAAATAAACGCACAGAAAACCAGTATATGTATTGTACTAGATCAGGCAACCAGATACCTAGACTATTAATTGATGATCTGAAACTGGGAGGTGTGGACACCTTCATCTACCTGGGCTCGCTGCTGACCAAAGACAACAATGTCAGCGAAGAAAGTAAAAGAAGAATAGTGCTTTCCAATAAGTGCTATTATGGCTTGAGGAAACAGATGGCCCCAAAACTACCCAGAAAAATTAAAGTTACCATAGATAAAACACTAATAAGGTCAGTGTTAACATACGGGTCAGAAACGTGGTCACTTACACAGAACGACCAAGAATTGCTTAAACGTTGCGAGAGAAAAATTCTAAGGAAAATATATGGAGGAATCCAAGAACAGGGTTTGTGGCGTAGGTGCTACAACTTTGAGTTATATAGAAGTTTTGGGGAACCTGACGTTGTAAAATGTATTAAATTAGCACGCCTTCGATGGATAGGACATGTAATTAGGCGAGATGAAGATGCAACGATCAGAAAAATTTTCGACCGAAGAGAACCAGTGGGAAGACGAGCCAGAGGAAGACCAAAACTTAGGTATCAAGATAACATAGAGGATGATCTAAAATCCATCGGAATTAAAGCATGGAGAAGAGTTGCCAGAGACAGGAGCGAATGGAAGATTTTTCTGAAGAAGGCTTTGGCTCATAACGAGCTGTAATGCCACTGATGATGACGACTGCAATTTAATCATTAATTTTATTTACTACATACAATGTTTAACTTTTAATAACCTCATAACCTCAATCTTAAATGTCAAATAATGAAATCTAATCGTAAAAAATGTACTTACGAATAATTTGTACAATTAAAAATCAATTCAAATTTTTTCCAAGTTAATTATATATTACAATAATTGTATTAAATAACAAGTTTAAGTCACTTTATTTGCAGCTAATATAAGACTAAAATATTAATAGTGTACCATAGTGTAAACATGTACCATATATGACACAGTAGTCCCCTATACTACTAAAGTAAACAAATATTTGAAAAGATATATTTTTATTGTTAATTTTACAAAAATTATGAAAGTATGAAAATTGCTTACAAAGCTTAAATTTTGTTTGTGAAAGTCACTAAAGCACTGAATACACAACCCTACCTTGCATTTGCCACATTGTATTCTCACAGCGCTCCATTGTGCGTAACTGCCAGCACAGCGTCTTCTTTTATTATTCGGAACATATTCAACATATTGATCACTGTGATCGTACCTAATATCGACAGCAGGCCTGCTTTTAGGTGAATATGTGGATGGTCGTTTAGCAGTTTTAGGTAGGTTTTGAAACCTTTTTAAATACACTTGTGCTGTAAAATGCATGTCTCTTCGAAAGTTAGTCTATTTTCTCTAACTGTCCCTGTTGCTTCATAACCATTCTCTTTTAAATAATAAAGAATATCGATGGAAGTGAACAGGTTATCAAAATAAAAATGATATGGCAAAGATCTAGTTTCGTCGGGTATCTCTTCAATAAGCTGCAATAACGAAGTTGTTGCTTCACCAATTTTTTCTGGATACTGTCGATTAGAATTTGGCATATTTCCCTGATAAACCTCAAAATTGATAAGGTAACCATTTTTGGAATTGAGACACCAGACTTTAGAAACAAACCTGATGGGTTTACCTGAATATACTGCTTACATCCGTGTTTTCCAAAGTATTTTATCATGCTTTCATCATAGGCGATTTCTTGATCCGCAATGGCTTAGAAAGTTAGTTTTTATCTTATTTATAAGTGGTCTGAGTTTAATCAGTTTATCGTCGGGTTCAAGAAGAGTGTTATTGGCACAATGTACGAATCTCATGATCTGAATAAATCTGTCACTGCGCATGGGATTATAAACGGCTGTGTTTCGCATATTATCTTAAGAATCCCAGCAACTTTTTTTTGATGGTTTTTTATCATAACCAAAAACTACAAGAATTGCTAAAAAGCATTTCATTTCTTGAGTTGTAATTTTTGGTTCTAAACAATTTTTAATTTGAGAGTTTCGAGTAGCTTCAACACTAAGTAACTGTAATGAAAAGCTCGAACAGGTCCACTGGTGACATATTTGCATACTTTGAAATTGGAAATATGTTTTGTTTTGTAATCTCGGGTAAGTCACGATTTTTTAACCAGTTTACTTGTTTTTTATTTTTTTTTATTTTTACCAGATTTAGTACGGAGTATGGTATTACCTTCATTAGAGTCTTTATGTGCAATATCTTCAATATTTTCATAATCGCCAGTACCAATTCGTTCTCCACTGTTGAATACTATTTCTGCAGAAGCTTGCAGTTGCTTGCTTAATAAATTGTCAAGTCCACCACCAGATTTATCTCCGGAATCTTCGTCCGATTCTTCTCGGTTTTCCGGGGGCTCTATATAAACCCGATCAACTGTTTCATTGTTAAAATCCCCCTAAAATTGTTCTGACTCAATGAGATCCGCAATCTCTTGGAATGTCAATCTGTAACAAAAAAAAAACGGGTGTGAGAGTCCAGTGGGACTGCCGGTAGAAGTTATACTTCTATACACGCGTTCGCCGTTACAAATTTTTATGGGAGTCAATCTGCACAATCATTACATATATAATGCTATAGGTAAGAGAGAGCAGAAAGAGAAACAGAATTAGGTATATAGGTATATGGTGCATCGTTTGCTGTATATAAACAACATTTGACTTGTAATAGGAGGATTTCATCAAAATATAATAATATTTTGATGAAAATGTATATTTTTATTTTCATATATGTATGAAAGGAGTTGAATGCAAAAAAAATTTTTTACACATACTCTCCAGTAAAATTTATTGTTTATTTTGTTATTAATATAAAAATACAATACAATACACTTCAACATAATTCAATATAATAATACAATAGAAATTAAAATGCAATAGTCATAAGTATATAAAAATGACAATAGACATAAATTACTTACGCATATGTTTAATATACGCATATAACTTTAAAAACTGAGCAATGAATCGCTATTATAATTACTATTTAAATGGGAATAAGCCACAATTAAAGGTTAAAATACGTTTATTGACGTTTCAATTTCCACTTCGGAAATCGTTCTCAAAATACAAACATTAGTAAATAATTTACTAATGATATTTTACGTATTTTTAAAAATAATACTTCCTAACATTCTAAATATTTATTCTTTTTCATTATCATATTTTGATAAAAATTTCCGAAGTGGAAATTGAGACGTCAATAAACTTATTTTAAACTTCAATTGTGGCTTACTCCCAGTAGAATATGAATTAAGGTAAACCAGGGGAAGTGTGATTGTGGGGCAAGTGTGACTATACTATATAAAATTTTCTACAATTTAGGGATGCCAGCGGCATCTTGTGAGTAGAAACTTAAGTACTTGAAACAGCGATCTATGCAAATACGCAGTTTGTTGAAAACAAGTAATTTGATATTTGACCGTTGGCTTATAACTACGAATTAACTTGTTGATGTTAGTGTGCAGACTTTGTTTACAAATTTTGTGAGAAGCGAGTGGTTAGTAAATAGTTTATGGTATTCAGGATTGTTTAACAACCATATTACGTTGTATGTATTAAACAAATTGTCAATTTTAATTTTTTACTGAGTTTTAAATTATTTACACTTGCCCCAAAAATAACACACGCTGTTGTAAGCTAAAGTCCATTGTCACACTTACCCCAAATTGACGGGAAAGTGTGAACCATGGATACTTAAAAAAAATTTAACATAATTTCCACATCTGATGTTACGAACGTGCCCAAATTTAACTATATCTAGTAAAGTCCATAAGCATTCTAGGAAAAAAAATATCATGAATTAAAACATCTCCTAAATCATGCAAAATATGTCATAAAAATCATCTAACTGAAAACTAGTTCACACTTCGACGGGTTCACCTTACTTAGAAGGAATCATATTGTGGATTCTATAAATATAGCATTGTTTTAATAAATTACAAAAGTGTGACAAATTTGTATGAAGGTAACTAACGGATTTTAGGATTTTAATTTTATTGTTTTTATTTTTCAGACCGTCTCCGTATCCATGTTGCTGCGATATTCACATCACCAGATATTCGTGTTTATTGGTAAGTGAATGAGCTTTAAATTCTATAAGAGAAACACTCACTCATAATTGTTTATTTAGGTGCTGGTATAATTTTAATATGAAAATAAGTTATATGTAAATGTATCAATTAATATAAATACTGTGTGTATGCAATCAAATTACGGTACCTGTGATGTTGATGTAACAATTCTTCTTCCGCAGTGGACTGGAGTTGACTCGGGAACAGAATCTTCTCAAAAGGTCGCGTGGTCACAAAATACTGAAGTGTTTATCGCGCTGATTTATACAAGACTGTAACTAAGATTGAAGTGCGTAGCGTGTCGTCTTGTAGCGTTGTAGTTTGCTCCCTTCACACTGTTAGGGGGCGGACTGTACAGGTCCGTATTAATTCATGATTATAAGACAGACACACACGTTAATTAAAGAATTAAATATAAAGATAAAATAATAAAAATTATTAATAAAAACTAAGAATATGTGTGGAGGGACGTAACAGTAAGTTTTTAACTAAAAATTGGAAATACGGTCGACACTCTATATTGTAAAAGGTCGTTGTGTGAATTCATTACTTTATACTGATAATTAATGACTATGGTTTTATTTTATTTATATGGTAATATAAATAATAAAATATAAAACTCAATAATCAGAAGAATTTTTATTAGTTAAATACATATTCTAATATTATGTATAAATAGTTCATATTTAAATTGCTTGAGTACAAAATATTCGGTATAAAATATTCGGTAACCTTTTTTTGAATATCAGTTTTAAAAAATAATTTTTGTTTAACAAAATTTTCACATTCATTGTTTAATTTTTACCGGATTTGAACTTGTCTGAACCATCGTCTATTCATCAGAATATTTCTGGCGCGACATAACATTCTTAAATCCTGAATACATCGAATGATCACCATTCACCATTCCTTAACGTTCCTGGGTAACAATAAGAGGTGCATTATCATCATCCTCATTGAAATATGGACCTAGCACACAGATTTCTGACACTTCACATTAAATCGTCAAACGTCAGCGGTTCTGGACGATAACGCCTTGCTTCTCAAAACCAAGAAAGCGAGTTGTTTAGCGATTGATAAAATCGTCCAAGCGAATATGACTTTCGTTAAAGAACCACACATTGAGCAAGAAATCGGGATCCTTGTACACCACGATCAAATATAATATATTCTTAAAAGTATTAAACATAAATAAAGGTATACTATGTACCGGGTGGTCCAATAAGCCGATCTCTCGGCTATATATCAGAAACTATTCATGTTATAACTTTAGGAGAAAAAATTCCTTAGTAAAAGTGGCCAAGAGAAATCGCTGGAAATAACTTTCAAGTTTCTGGGTTAACCGCTAGGGGCCGTAACCTGTGAAGAAAAATTTAAAAACCAGTTTTTTGTGAAATATGCCCAATTATACTAAGTGTTAAATAAGTAAACTAGAAAGAGGCCTAAATTCCGCACAAAGTTGTTTAAGTACTTTTTTTAAATTTTTTCAAATAAAGGGTGGGGGAGAGTGGAAAAGTATTTGTGGATAAATACCTATTACTTTGGTTTGGATCAACCGATTTTAACGAAATTAGTGTCATTAGAAAGAGTGTGGATGATTTAGTTTACATCTACTTTAAAATAATTGCATTTATTTTTAATTGCCATGGGTAAAGGGTACTTTCGAATAGAAATAATTAAAATTTTTATTCAACACGTTTAATGGAAACACCCATTTATTGTAAATTATAATGGAACTGAATTAAATTCGTAACAAAATAGCGCAAACCGCATGTTGATGGCTTTTGTCGAACTCGAGATATGATTAAAAACGCATAAACATAAGTAAGTATAGTATTGACTCATCCTTTATTATAACTTAAAATTAAATATGTGAAAGATCATACAAATATTTCGACCATTAAAACTTAATATCCAATTAAATGTTCAAATTGTTTTCCATCGTTGCCCACACAAAGATCTAATTTTTCGCGCGTAGACATAACAGTTGCTTCAATCTCAGCTGTTGATATATTATTTATTGCGTTTATAATGCGCTGTTTCATGTCGTCTCGCGTGGTTGGTCGAGTTTGGTACACCAAGTCCTTCAATCTTCCACACAGATAAAAGTTCAGACATGTTAAGTCTGGAAATCTACCTGGCCATGAAAATATACTTCCCCTTCCAATCCATTTATTTGGAAAATTTGCATACAAATAATCTCGAACTCATCTGGAAAAGTGCGCAGGATACCCGTCATGTTGTAATATCATATCTCTTCTTGTTTGTAAGGACATATCTTCCAATAAAACAGGCAACTGATTTTCTAGAAAATTCAAATACGTTTCGCCATTTAAAGTTCTATCAAAGAAATATGGACCTACGATCTTTCCATCAAGTATACCACACCAAACATTAAAACTCCATCTACCTTGAACCTGCACCCCATGTATCCAGTGCGGATTTTATTTAGCCCAATAAGGCATATTATGCAGATTAACACCACCCGCAGTATTAAACGTAGCCTCGTATGTTCACAAAATTTTTGACATGATATGCGGTTGTTCTTCTAGCGGACCTAACATCCAATTGCAGTAATCCAGCCTTGTATCAAAATCTTTCTCATGTAAAGCTTGGTGGGGAACTACATGATAAAGATGCAGTCTAAAAAAGAGAACAACAAAGATTGGTGAAAAAGAAACCACTATATTAACTAAAACTCAAAAAATCTTGAAAAATCCACAATTGTTTCACAAGATAAATCGTGCATAAGTATTTTTAAGAAACGGATAAAAGGATAAAAGCGCCGTGTTGCCGTTTATATTGGAATATTGAAATAACAGTTGAATCAAAAGTTACAGGGAATTCCAAGTTTCTGACCTAAACGTTCACTTTATAATATGAAAAACCAACCTGTGATGTTTTAAAATCCTTAGGATAGTAGTTTTGGGTATGTTTAATTCTATAGAGATTTGCCGACTATTTATATGTGGATTCTGTTGAATTAAAGCAAGAACATTGATTGAATTATTTTCGGTGATACCTCTACTACGTCGTTTAAAACAAGGACGATGAAAACTACCAGTTTCTCTTAATTTTCTTGCCTTTCTTTCAAATGCTTCTTTAATGTTTCCTGTCAGAATATCTTACAGAATATATACGTGAGGCAATAGCGGCATTTTGGTGACATTGGAAATAAACTCCAATCATATACAATTCTGCATTTGATATACTCATCACAAATTATTAATACTGATAATTAATTACTAGTATTACCAATATTAATATCTATTGAAAAAAGTGATCTTCAATTCGAATTATATATGATAATATTTTGACTGCTGTCAATAAATAAACAATATGAACTCCCCGTCAAATTCATTGTCGTAGCCTACTTAGTTTCAAAAAAACTATTTTTAATCATATGAAACGGTCAAATATGAAATGGTCAAACTAGGTATCAACATTAAGATTCTTCTGCTATAAAAAAATTTGAAAGTACCTACTGATTTATTTTTTAATTTAATTTATAATACAGGGTGAGTCAATACTATACTTACTTACGTTTATGCCGTGCGAACCACATGCCGATGCACAGGCAACCGCATGCGAGCTGCCCAAAAACCAGTACTGTATATTTTTGCGCTTATTATACTTTACTTTTTGAACCAAAAGTATCTCAGAAGTAAATAAATTTCCTTATGACCACTGTTAACTAAATATTTTTCATCGAAAACTTGTCATTAAAAAACATAGGATACAGTAAACTACACAAGAATTCTAGTTATTTATAAGATAAAGTAAGAATTTTGATAACGTCCTACGTCAATATCATCCCAGACTTAGTCCTAATTTAAGAAAAAGTTTTTTCAAGGCCTGTGCTAAATGACCACGTACAAATGGTTAGATTTATGTTATATAGATTAAGCTAGATTTAATTATTTTTTTTTTTTTTTTTTTTTTTTTTTTTTTTTTGGGAGGTGGAATCTTCTAAAGACCGTCTGGGATCGGGTGTTAGCCCTTTACCCAGGTGTGTCGGATTCAATCTCTTACGCTTCACCGCGTGACGAGACCGCCTACCGACTAAACCACCCCCTCTTTCTCCGACCGACGGGCCTGGAACCGCTCTTAGCGAGCATATCTGGCCCATCAGCCTTACTCTTAACTTCCCTCTGGCACTTTTCGCGTGCATTACATGGATTTGACGGCCTCCCGGCCTCCCTCACCAGCACAAGGCTCGGGCGAGACTGGTCGGTGAAGCTACCGTCTTGCTCAATCCTCATTCTGGCGAGACAGCCTGGTTGCCACCCCTTCCACATTGAAACTAACGAGTAGAACCAGTTGGCAATTAACAGTAACACCATTCATTCGTACTTTCATCAATTCAGTTCCGCATTCATACCCTCATTCACTAATTTTCGGGGTATCGGGACATCCGACGGGATTGGATGTAAAAAGTCTTTTCCCGTCCCATGTCCCGCGGCCCCGACAATGAAATAAAATAAATTAATAAATAAAAATAGATAAAAAATAAGTTAAAAGTAATGTAGATAAAATAAAAATAAAAACAACAGCTAAAATTGGTATAGATAAGATATAGTAAAAACGAAAGTAACTTGAATAAATAAAATGCAATAAAATAAGTAAATAAATAACACATTTTTTAAAACAGTAAATAAATATAGCGGTCAATCCATCTGCAGCCGCCTCTCTTTCTCTTCCTTGTGCTTTATGGTTTTTGTAACAAAGGCAATGATCAGTTCGAAATCGTGCTTACTGTCGATGGCTTTATCGATCAGCTCGTGAGGCTCGCCTAGTGGAGATCCCAGGCTCAGCTGCAGTTCGTTTCGCCCCGTGTGGTATGCAGGGCAGTCGAAAACAACATGCTGCGCATCGTCCACCACTCCACACTCAGGACATAGATCGTCTCCGGACCTACCGATTCTGTGGGTGTATTTCCGAAACGATCCGTGCCCCGTCAGAAACTGCGTGAAGTAGTAGTTGACGCGCCGATGCCGACACCCGTACCATCTCACTACATTCGGGACCAGGGACCTCGTCCAGGCCGCCTTTTCGACTTCGGCTGCCCATTCCCTCTGCCACATCTCCAAGCTTCTGGCTCTTTCTTGTGGCCCTGAACCAACCGCCCCGTTGCCCCTCTGATACATTCGAGCTCTTTCCCTGGCCAGGATGTGCACGGGTACAGAACCAGCCACTACCTGTAAGGCAATGGTAGATACAGTTCTGTACGCGCTGCACACCCTGATCAGAGGTTTCCTTTGAGCCCTAAGGAGCATGTCCTTATATTTCTTCATCTGGAGGACCTCGTGCCACACGGGGGCCCCGTATAAGATGATCGATAATATTGATTGTAACATAACTGATCTCTTCTGAGATCCGGGCCCCCCTATGTTTGGCAATAATTTGTTCAATGCTGAGGTCCTCCCTTCCGCCTTTCGACATGCTTCTTGTATGTGCTGCCCAAAGGTAAGTCGGTCGTCAAAAGTAATACCGAGATACTTGACTGTTCTTTGTGGTCTTATTTCGGAGCCTTGATATTTGAAAACCAAGTCATCCCTTTTCCTTGGTCCTCTCAGAATTATTATCTCTGTTTTGTCTACTGCTAATTTTAAGTCGTTCTTCTCGATCCACGCCGCGGTCGTGTTTATTGCTTTATTTACCTTTTCTGTTATGCCCCAATTCTTATCATCCTCAACCAATAAGGCTAGATCGTCTGCGTATGCTATCGCTTTGACTCCTTGTCTCTGCTTGTGAATTTCTAGTACCCCATTGTATAACATGTTCCAGAGTAAGGGTCCCAGAACTGACCCCTGGGGTACTCCCGCGGTCATTTGTTTCTTTTTCTTCTTGGGTATGCATACGGATCGTTCCGAAAGGTAGTCCTTTATTATATTGGACATATATTCCGGAGCCCCGCTTTCGACTATTCGGTCTACTATGAGGCCCCAGTTTGCTGAATTAAAAGCATTTTTTATGTCCAACAGAACAAGAACCACCCATCTTTTCTTGCTTGATTTGGCCGCGTTCCTTATCCAGGTCGCGGCGTCGATTGTCGATCTGCCTTTGCTAAATCCGTACTGTTGGTTGGATAAGACTCTCTCATCTTCCAACATGCCTTCCAGCCTCTTCTTGATAAGTCTTTCGTAAAACTTACCAAGGCAGTCCAGAAGGCATATTGGACGATAAGAGGTCGGTGAATCAGGGGGTTTCCCGGGCTTTAGGAGTAGAACCAAGTTTGCCTCCTTCAAGTACTTGGGAAACTCTTGTTTCTGCAGTAGATCATTAAATATTCTTCTGATCAAACCTGGTTTCTCAGTTGCTATTATCTTTATTGCCTCTGGTGGCAGCCCGTCAGGGCCGGGAGCTTTCCCTGTCTTCGTATCCTGACCAGCGGTTTTCACCTCTTCTTCTGTGAACTCCTCTATCATGGTTGGGAAAACCTTGGTGAAATCTGGCATGTCCTTGGTGGGAAAGAGGAGTTCAGCTGATCTCATCCGCTGGTCTTCGTCGAGTCTATATGGGGCCATTATCTTTAGGGTCTTCATTGTGATTTTGTATGCATCACCCCATATATCCTCGTCGAGTGCTTTTATCAGGGTCTGCCACTTTTCTTTTTTCTCTTTTTTTATTGTATTATTTAATCTTTTCTTCAAATCCTTGTATGTATCTTTAAGCTCGAGGTTGCCCTGGCTTCTCGTATAATTCCTTCGAGCTCTGAGGCATCTCTCCCGTAGATCTTCTATCTCATCTGTCCACCAATAGGGGGATTTTTTTCCATGTTTCTTCTTCTCGGTAGCCAATTTTGCCGCATTTTGTAGAGCTGTTCGAAGTTGGCCGAGGTCAGAAATCTCATCTTCATTTATTTTTCTGACCTCCGATAGGTACTTGTTTTTGTTGAAATATGATTTTGCTGTACCTATCGACCGCTTTATCCCCCCTTTAACCTTTACCTCAAATTGTATATATCGGTGGTAGGTGAAGAGCTGATCGTCGAGTACATCCCACCCGTACACATTCCTGGATAGCCCTTCGCTCGCGAATGTGATGTCAATGTGTGATTGGCTGGCCCCCCGTACGAAGGTTGGCTTATTGTTGTTCAGCACTTGGAGGCCAGCCTGGGCTATCCATTCATTCCAGAGTTCCCCCTTTTTGTCGTTTATGGGGGAACCCCATTGTCTGGACTTCGCATTTATGTCCCCGGCGATCAGTATTTTTTTTTCGTTTATAGCGGCACCCATTATTTCATTAACGATTGTTTCGTATCTCATCATAGGGATGTTTGGAGATACATAGCATGCCAGGAGGCTGAAATCACTCAACCTAATGAGTAAATGATTTCCTCCCCTGACAATGCTCTGCACTCCGACATCCCTATTTTTAATGAGCACCGCTACATTTTTCCCCTCGTCTTGTATCCACCCACCGCCTGTCGTTATCTTTTTGTTAGGTTCGGGTACGATGAGCAGATCTATATTTAGCTTGCAGGCTTTTGCGTAGATGAGGTCGTGCGCTCGGTGCGCCCTGCCTACGTTCACCTGCAAAATCCTTATACCAGGTTGATCTTTGGGGTTCATTATGGTTCAGTTCCTTGAGGTCGCTTCCGCAGTGGATTCGCGTCTTATATTAAAATTAAAATTCTTATAGACTAGGATAAAAAAATAAATAAGTATAGATAAAATTAGTGTACTTATAAATAAAAAGTTTATAAATATAATATGTATAAATAAAATAAGATAGATAAAATATATAAATAAAATAAGAAATGTGTGTATATATAAAATTTTTAAATAAATAAAGTATATAACTATGTAAATATAATAGATGGCATTTAGTAAATAACGTGGATATAATGTTGTAGTACTTGGATGCCTTTACCCATGAAAATCTGAGAGAGATGGCTTCCTGTCCCGCCGGTGGGCTGTATAGGGGCCCACTCGCGTTCTCCAGGGAGCCATCTCTCGCTTTTTCGTTTTCCTTGTTACATTTACCCACCCTTTGGGGGTTCCCTGTCTCCTCCCCTGCCATACACCCACCTTCTATAGGCTGGGCACTGCATCCTATCCATTCTATGGCCTTCCTCGTTACAGGTGAGGCAGTATGAAGTGCTGTCGCACTGCACTGCTGTGTGCCCTGATTTTAAGCAGTTGTAGCAGCACGCTGCCCTGCTCTCACCTTTGCACTCATATGTGCTGTGGCCATAGTGAAGGCACTTGTAGCACCTTGTTGGGGTATATCTTTCAATGATAGGACATGATACCCAGCCTATAATTATGGAGCTGTATCTTCTCAATTCTTCAGCTGTTGAGGGGCGTACGGCTACGGTCGCCACCTGCTCCCCATGTTTATTTGTTCGTAGCGTCTTTATGTCAATTTCTTTTTTCGGTATTCCTGTGTACATTTTTATGGCACTTTGGAGTCGTTCCTCCGTCACCCCTGGGTCCAAACCTGTTATGTTAAAAAAACATTCTTTGCGTCGGATTGCCATATTTAACCCTGTCATCCTTGTATCCATTTCTTTTCGTAATTTCTCTGCGGCCCCTTTGCCCTTTAGTTTTACTAGGATATCCCCCCTTCTGTTTTTTTGAGTCTATCTACTTTAACCCCTATCTTTCCGATGTTAATTTTTTGGTTCATTTCCTTCAGTACTTCCGTGTACGATTTGCCCCCTGTTTTGATTAGGAGGGCTTCCTCTTGCTCGTTCTTTACTCCTTTATCCATTTCTTTACCTCTTACTTGGATTTCCCATACGATGTTTTCTGCCCGGCCTACAAACTCCAGGGCTTTCCGTACCTCATCTTTATTTATCTCATTATTGATAACCACCCTTATTGTTTCAGGTGGCTCTTTCCTTTCCCTTATCCGTTTGATGGCCTTCTCGGCCATTTCGTACATACCTTGTTTTTTTGGTTTTGCCACATATGTGTACCATTCCCTTCTCTGGCTGGCTATGGAACTTTCGTTCCCGTTTTTTATATATTCTACATTTCCTTCTTCGCAGACCTCTATTAGTTCATGAACTTCCTCCCTGAGAGTACGTATCACGTCTTCTACCCCCCCGTCTTTTATATCCTTTTTAGTTATTATAAGGCATTCTTTTTTAGTTATCGTCTCCTGTAAGCTCACCTGTTCCCATTTTGTCTTTTCACTCGACCTAAGATGTCTATTGCTGCTTATCCCTAGGTTAAAGTTCTCTTCAGCCCATCCTTTTTAACAAAGTCTACGAAATCTTAGGGCTCGAATCGATAATGAAGTTCTAGAAAATCGAGTTTCTTGAACATTAAGTTTATATTTTTTGAGAAAACTTTCTTGGGAATAGGTTCGATTAAAATTAAATATTATTATAGGCTTTTTACTTTAGTTGACGTTTCGACAGGTAATCATTTCGACAGGATTTGAAATATGCATACAAAACGCTAAAAAACTTTCACGTGAAAAATTATCTAAAACTTTTAAAACTGCTTTTTTAATTGCATAAATATGTTTTTCGAAACTACACAGCTTCAGCTACAAATTCCACTCAATACCGTTTTCGAAGGTATTTCTTTTGGCGTGCGATTGTTTGTACTATAAAAGTTTAAATTCTGCATTTTTAGGCATATTTCAAATGCATCATATTTGTTGCCAAAACTCAAAATCGAAATATCATGTTATAGGTTTTAAATATTAGGCTCTAACAATGGAAATTCCACTACGACTGGTCAATAAAAGCGGTAAATTTTATTGATCTCATGAAAATCGTAAAAAATGGCGAAAGTCGCGCAATTTTTATTTATTTAATACTTTTATAAAAACTGACTCTAGTTGCGACAAAATACAAAAATTGCGTAGAATAGCTGCACTCTTTACCTTTAAAACCAATTTTGATTTTTGTCGATAGGACAATCTGATCAAAAGATATCGAATTTTTACCTTCGAGTTGATACAAATTTTATTAAAAATTATGGGTGCTTCAAGCGTTTTTCCGAGAGAACGGTTTAAACATTGAACATTTTTAAAACATTTTTTTCTGCGGCATACAGATTTTTGGTACATCGAATTTTTTCGTTTTTCGCTCTCTACGAGGTGGTGTTTTAGGGGGAAACCGGGGAGTAAAAGCGGTTAAATTTTTTGTGGTGCCAAATTGATGTTCTTAGTAACTTTTAGCCTGTTTGTTTAATTTTTAAGAGGTCACATCTCTGACAACTAGATTACTTTTCAAATAACCATAATATAACTCTTACCATATACAGCATCTGTCGATCTCTGAAATAATACTTGTAGTTTCTTAGCAACTTGAGTTAAATGCATCTCCAAATCTCTCAAATGATGTCTATCAGTGTCATGTTGTAAACTTGCCGATTCTTTGCAACTTGTTTGATCATCACCTATTATTATAAAAAAAACAAGTATGATAAAAAATGTGTAAAACTTTTGTGATCTTATAAGTGAATCTAGAGGACTAGAACCTTTGGTGTAGACTTCACCATAACGCTTTATTTTTTAGTTATAATCTTCTGAAAATGCTAATTTTTTTAGCGAAGTATCCAAAAAAATCTTGATTAACTTTAAGCTAACTAAACTAATTGATTTGATTGCTCAAATCTCAAAATACAACAAATCCCCAAAACTTGATTTTAAATTTTTTGCAGATACCGCGTGTTAATTGAGGACGGCAGAATATACAAGTGTTACATTAAAAAAGAATAAGAACAGTTTTTATTTGAAAATAGTATTCACACTGTATGGTTACATGTCAAAGATATTAGATTATTTAAAAATGACATACTAGTAAAACTTTGACATGCCTTTTACATTTTTATTATTTCCGAAAACTAATCCGAAGCGCTTTTAATCTTACTTACTAATATTAGACGGGAATTTTATAATCGATTGGGATACTGCTTAGTGAAAAATTGAGGATTTGAACATTTGATATAGTTTTATGTTTAGCAATTACAGATTTATTTTTTATTCGTTCTTTAAATGATAAAAATGTACAGTTATAATTAGGAATCACGGTCCCAGTATTTTCAAACTCTTTTAATGTCCTTTGAATTGTTGTATAACCTGGAATTGGTCTATTGGAATATCTTACGCTAAATAAAGATCTGGCAGTGCCCGCACTATTGCCTGAATAAAACATTGCTGAGTTTTCCTCAACTGAATACATTTCATCAACCTTATTGCTTTTTAAATAATACATCATAAATAAAAATATTGACAATTAATATAGATATTCAGGGATTCTACAGTATTCACTGCCTTCTCTCGCTCAACCGTTTCCATCTCTCTCTGTTGTCCCATTCTCCATCGTTTAGGCCTCTCTTACTCACGGCGTCGTTTACTTCGTTCCTCCAGGATCTTCGTGGTCGTCCTCTTTTCCTCCTTCCTATGGGGCTCCATTCGGTTATTTATTCATCTGCTGTCGCTAGTTCTTCTTACATGTCTATACCACTTTAGTCTTTTTTGTTCTGTATATGTTAGCATGTCTGTTTCTATTGATGCTCTTTTCTTTATTTAGTCATTACTACTCCTATCCATTCTTGTTATTCTGCAGCATATTCGTAGGCATTCCATATCTGTTGCTACTATCTTACTGCTATTTTTCTTGTTTATAATCCAATTTTCAGCCTGATATGTCATAATACTTCGCACTAATATATTATAAATCTGTGTTTTCGCCTTCATATTTAGGTGTCTATCCCACCATACTAAGTTAAGTTGTCGGATTGCTGTTCTTGTTTGTCCTAATATTTGCTTAATTTCTTCCTCTGTTGTTGCCTTTTTCGTGATTATAAACCCCAAGTATTTGAATTTATCCTTTTCTTTGATTGTTACGTTGTCGTCAATTTGTAGATCTTCTATGTCTTCTTCACTTGTAGATAGGTACTCTGTTTTCGCGAGGTTAATATCTAGGCCAGCCTTGGTGTATTCTTCTTGTAGTTTCTTCATCATGTAACTGAGGTCTTCTTGGTCTTGTACAATCACTACTCGATCCTCAGCAAACTTAACGTATATAGGTATTCGTTTCGTACCGGTACTCCCATGCCTTCGCATTTTCTTTTCCATGTGGTCAAGGCTTTCTATAAGTATATTTTGAATAGGGTTGGAGATGTGGAACAACCCTATTGTGCAGGACCCCTTTGGTTGTGGTGAAGTCTCCTATGATTCGTGTTCCCATTTTAATGAATACTTTATTTTCTTTATACAGAGCTTTTGTAGCTTCTCTGAGTTCCGTCTGTATTTCTAATTTGTACATTTTCTTCCATAGTTTTGACCTTGGTACAGAGTCATACGCCTTTCTCAGGTCCACAAATGCCAAATGTATATCTCTATTTTTTGCTTTTTTCCCAACAGTTGTTCCAGTATGTATATGTGGTCTGTGCATGATCTTCCTGCCGTGAAGCCTCCTGATCTTCCCCGATTTTGCCTTTTATCGCTTGCTTGCCATCTTTTCTCGCAGTATCTTCCCATATAATCTTCTAATTGATGATATTACGTTTATTCCTCTGTAGTTTTCGCATCTTTTCTATCTCATTTCTTAAATATATATGTCATATATGCCTCCGTCCATTTCTTTGGGAGCTGTTCTCCATTTATGGCTTTCTGAAATATCCATTTTATTATCCGGTGTAATTTTTTTGAGCCGTACTTTATAAGCTCAGGTGAGATGTCTCCAGGTCCCGGTGCTTTCTTATTTTTGATTGCTTTTATGGCGTTTCTCATTTCCCTATTTGTTATTTCTATTTCTTGTTGTGTGGATCTGCTTCGTCTTTGTCTGTTTTCTTTTCCAATGAATTGTGGTCTTTGTTCTATTAACAGTTCCTTGTGATAGTCCTTTCATTCTTTGTCTCGTATATTTCCCAAATAATTTTTTTGTTTTGAGTTTTGTTTCAATCCTCTCAATACTTTCCATGACTCCGAAGTTTTTGTACCTCCTATATATGTTTCAATATTTAAGCAGGTTTTTTCCCATTCGTCATTCTTTTGCTGTGTTTTGTTTTTTCACTTCTCTATCTTTTGCTCTATATTCTTTATAAACTTCATCGTTGTTTGTAGTCAGCCATTTTCTGTATAGTTGCTTGTTTTCTTCAATTATTCTTTTTCTTGGTTCATTTATTTCATAATAGTGCTGTTTATTTGTTATATGTTATATGTGTTATATGTTATGCATCTTCTATTGTTCCGTTCCATTTCCTTTCTTTTTGGTTTCGGTTGTTACTAGTATGTCGATGTTGCTTTCTCTAAATTCCTTGATCACTTCCGTCGCCTTTTTTTCCATCCTTGTATATTCCACGTTGCACATATAAATATTCTATCTTTTCTTCGTTTTGATTTTTGGTTCAGCTTTGATAAGACTGGGTCTTCCGAGCTATCAAATCTATCAAGCTCTATCAGCGGTGTGGATTTCCATCCAGGGATGTGTTTTTTCCGTATTTGGCTTTTTGATCTTGCGATTTTCGTTCTTCTTACCCTTACGTTTTTCTGTGTGTTAGGCTGCTAATTCCTAATGCCACAACCCCCGTTTGGGGGACCTTTTCTTCAGCCGCCCATTCTGGATCAGACGCTGTTGGTTCTTCCGCGCTCTCTACCATTGCTACTTTTCCAGTCATCCTCTGCTCTTGAAACCATTGCCCGGTTTTCACCTGTAACCCAGGCAGGGACCCTCACAGGGTGCTATCAGCCGGGTCAGCTGAACCCTTTTTTTTAGAGACGTTACTCCTGTCTCTCCTCTTTTATTCGGACTTGGGACCAGCTGCATCAGTTATAGAGCTATTTAATTCACCCCACACCAATACGGGCAGAGTTTTCACAATTAAAATATGTTAATATCTAATTTCAATGTGACTGAACGCAACTTGTTATACACATCACTACGTGTGGCTTAAATTTTACTATACTTTGTCAAATTTTGGAATGTGATTAATTCGTAGGACATTTTTAACATTTGTTTTCAATATGCATTTCAGTCATATACAAATAGTATCTCATGACTTTTGATGTAAAGTAATTATGGAAGCAAGAATTCAATAGTTTAGATACAGAAAGAAAACTTTAAGGTAGTAAGTTGTTGACAAAGATGTAAAAATACTGTCAAAAACTGATAATGCGTCCAATCCGACCAATCACCGTTCTTCGTCATACTGTTCTATTTATTTGATGTATTCTCAATCAGTAAATCGTGAATAATGGCACATTATATGCAAAGAATGCCGGGCCAACTTTATATGCTACTTTGAATAAATTTCATTTGACATTTCCGCCTTAATATGAAAAACCGTTTTATGAATCGTCTGATAGTTTCCGTTCCATTTACAAGTTGTACTGTACTTCGGTATTTATTTATTAAAATCGTCACAATAGACTTTTCGAATCAGTTATTTCCGATTGTCTATTGTGCCCATTTTTCATTTTTCCAATTTTTAACCATCTCGCAAATATATAGGTAGTCGAAAATCGTGATTAACCTGAATTTTGCTCGTTTTTAAACACCTCTTTCATGGGTTTAAAGTACGGAAGAGCAAAATAAAATGCCGATACTGGATGAAATGAATTATGTTTCAAATTCTATAGGAGATACAACCACTCAAAATCGAATAATTACTTTTGAAAAACTGAGTTTTTGCTTTCTACAGGGTGTATTGTCAAGCACTAGATATAGTGTTTAAAATAAATTTTAAATTATAAATGAGTGGAACAACAGATTCATACAAAGTATAATTGAGGCCCAAATATAACTGGTACGTAGCAATACATAGCGTACAGTGTACACAGTAAAAAATGATTATTTTGGTAAATGTGCCATTATTTGCTACAGCTTTCAATGCGTATTATAATAGCTTAACTGATAATACACCATCATGGCTAATTTTTTTTTTGGACTGCAACTAACAATGGTAGAGGGCGCTGCTGAATCTTGTCGACTTTCTTCAGCTATAATAGATGCAATTTTTACCCGAATTGAGTGAGTGAAAGCTCGTTAGAATTGGTATTTATGGAGATTTGCAGGAAGTGAATAGAGCAGAGCCATCGAAATCATCGTTATTTAAGAAAGCCATGAGATTAATTAGCAGGCATACCTAAATTCCATCTGTGCTTGACTGCACCTTGAACACGACGGTTAGATACCCTAAAAGCTCAATACCAGAAATGTCAAAATAATCCACCACGGCCAATAAATACCGACATTGATCAGCTAAACCAGGGCCAATTACGGCTGAGATCTCGAAACATGTCAACAAGAACAGCTAATAATATCCCAAACAATTTTACAATCGATGAGCATTGGGGAGGCGAATGGAACAAAGAAGTTAACAACGCACACCTAATAGAAAATCTCACAGTAAAATCTAACGGTTTCTCTCTTTCGCGCCGCGAATGGTGTAATCTGAACCAAGGTCATGGAGTATGCAATAAATCACTTAACCAATAGGGCATTGCACACAGCCCACTATGTGACAAATGCAATGCTGCTCAACAAACAGTCCAATACACCATCCAAGAATGTTGATTCGAAGGTAGTTTAAAGGAAATCGACGAACTAACTCCCTAGGCAATGAAATGGCTCCACGGTAGCAATATACGCTTTTAATTTTCTCACCTATATAATGTATTTTAATTTGTTTGTGTAATGTTAAGCAATGTGTAAAGTTCATACGAATATATATATATATATATATATATATATATATATATATATATTTATATACATACATATATACTTATAGATAAATAAATAAGAAACATCGTTGGACCAAGTATCGACCCTTGAGGAACTCCACACTTAATATTGGAAAATTGACTATTCAACCTGTTAACAAAAGTAAGTTGTGTTCTTCCTGATAGGTAATAATTAAACCACTTCAACACTATGCCTCTTATGCCTGAAGTTTTCAATACAGACAATAACATCATGTGATCAACTGTAGCAAAGGCTTTCTTTAAGTCAAATGATACAAATATACAAGATTGGCCTTTATCAAATTTATCAATAATGTTATAAGATGAGGTGTTGTTATTGCTGTGCTGCTATCCTGTCTAAAATTATATTGGCTTTTATATAAGAAATTTTCATTGTCCGGTATTTGTCTAATACACTATCTTAACCCACATAATTATTATATAATATTTTATATTATTTAATGTTAATCTACTGTTCATTGATCCTTCTATAATAAAAACATCTAAATAATCATTCTCATCATATCATAGTATGTTAGGAAAACCGTGGATCAAATCGATTCATATAGAGGTTCTATTCGTTAAGTAAGGTATGGCTTATTTTTTTAAACACTTTAATTCTTTAATTACACTGTTAATCTCAACGCATCAGCTCCATCAATTATTTTCCAATCTTTTGCATCGTTCCTAATATATCCTCTTCTGGTCGCTTCCTTCCCGAAATCCTTTATGAAACTCTTAATCTTTTAGCATAGTCAGCAAGCGTTTTCTTTGCTTGTCAGCGATGCCTCCGACGAAACTCTATTTTTCAATAACAGTAACAGATCTTACAGTGGTGGGTTAAAAATTAGGTACTCACGGTTGGTAATATTTGTCAATATCCTTTTTATATAATCGTAGGCGCTGAAATTATAAAAAGTTTATATAGTAGAAGCTTGTACGAAGGAGAAATACCGATGACTGTAATGAAGGTACGTCATCGTCACTATTAAGGAAAATGAGGTAAAAAGGACAATTACAGACCTATAGAATTTTTCATACAAAATTCATGTTACGTGATTCCAGATTTACGACGTCAGATCCCTACAGCGTTGCCAAAACATCCGACTAGTAAATAAGTAAGGAATTTTCAACATGTCAACTATTTAATAACACACTAAAAGCAGTAAAAAATAAAATTGTAGTTAATTGGATTGTTAAAATCAAGAAAGTAATCACATTTTCAAAATTCCTTTGTTCAATTTTCAAAAATGTGTTGCGGTGAAAATGTATAATGTTAAATACATTTTAAAACTCAAATAGTGAAGCACTATTATATAATTTATTGAATCAATATAATTCTAAAATTCTCAATGTAATCATGATTACATTGTTATTGTTGTAATCCTATGTTGAGGCTTATGAAAGATCGAGCAGCTCCGTAAGGATGTCGTATTTTTAGCTGTGTTAGGGAAATTTCACCTCTAAGGTTGATGTTATGGAAATTTTAAATACAAGTAATTACTGTTTAAATGGGAATAAGCCACAATTAAAGGTTAAAATACGTTTATTGACGTTTCAATTTCCACTTCGCAAATCGTTCTCTAAATATAAATATTAGTAAATTTATTATTTTATTTTATATTATTTACTCAATTTACTAATGTTTGTATTTTTAGAACGATTTTCGAAGTGGAAATTGAAACGTCAATAAACGTACTTTAACCTTTAATTGTGGCTTATTCCCATTTAAATATTAAAAACCATTATTACTTAAAAAAGGGTTTACAATAGGTATAGGGAAGTGCTAACAAAAAATGTTCAGAATAACGTAAATATTTTTAAAATTTAAAAATATACAAGGTGTCTCATTAAAAATACGAAACTATAAGCAACGGTATAACCGGAAGAAGCAAATAGATGAAAGTATTTTCATTCAACAGTTCACTCTTCAAAACCCCTTTATTCTAATTTTCATGATTCAGTTACTTTTAGTTCTTGAGATATTTCTAATTGGCCGTTTATCTGCTGCACCCTGTACACATTCACTAAATAACAATGCAATAAAGACTAAAACAATCAATATCAGGTATATTTGAAAGTTTTTGTGAGATTTCTGTAATTGCTTTCATAGTATAATGTCAACAATAAAACAATAATATAATTGATAACTGTTTTTAAATTATTGTAAATACATTTACCGTTTTAAACTCGTATAACAAAAGAAGTATATTTTTCAGTTTCGTGTGATAAAATGTTTACAATCTATTTCTATTAATCGAATTGACTATTTTTACTTTTAATAACAAAATCATCGTCTTATTTTCAAGATTGATAATTATTTTATCAATTGCTGTATCTATCATTGATTCCAAGTCAAGACGTTTTCTTATTTCACTTTGAGAGCACGTCGGCAGTGATTGTGCAATTCTATTAAAAAAAAAACTTTATTGCACAAATTTTCAACATCTGATAATATAAAAGTGGTGTTTTTATTTTCAGCATATTGTTTAAGCCACGCCCAAACAAGTTCAATTGGACTTATATCTGGGTGATAAGGTGGTAACCTTAAAATATTGCAACCATGTTGTTCTAGGATTTTAGCAACTTCAGGTGTTTTAAACTTCTGTTTGTGCATTTTTATAATATTGTACAAATACAAAAAAGGGCCATTCAAAAATATTACATATGTTCAGATATCTAGTTGAAGATGGTACTTAGTGTTCCGGCTTTTAATTCTCTTCAAAAAACTAAAAGTATTGAATCGTTTCTCATCTTGTTTGCTAAACCATAATTAGTAATACACATTTTACAATTTCTTATCAAGTAGATTTATGAGTGAATTCTGCGTTTGCTATTCTTTGAGTCCATAATATTTATAGGATTCTTGTGTAACACCAAAATTCAAAGGCGGCCAACATATTCAGATGCACTTGCTTTAATGTCCATGCTTCAAAACCACAAAGAGGAGTAGTAAGTACGTAACACCGACGCATTCTTAGGCGTAGTCTTAACCTTATATGTCGACAACAACGAAACTTTTTAAGTTTAACGAATTTAATCCACGTTCCCAACTATTTGTAGGTATCCACACTCTCAATTACAGTATCCTTAACAATCAATTGGATGTTTGCATCTGCTGATTTAATCATGATCATGCATTTAGTTTTTTTCAAATTTATCCTTAGTCCGTATTCATGACAGCATTCATTAAGTCGTTGCATTACGTTCTGTAAATCATTGTTGTTATTCGTCATTATTACTGTATCGTCTGCAAAACGCATGTTGTTTAAAACTTCTCCATCGATAGATATAGCTTCTATTGAATCTGAGAGCGCTCCTTTAAATACCGCTTCACTGTAGACATTGAAGAGTAGTGGTGACAGCACGCAACCCTGGCGGACTCCTATATGTATTCTGATATCTCGGGTGTTCTAGTTGTCAACTCTTACCTTGGCAGTCTGATTTCAATATAGATTAGATATAATTTTCATATCACGACTGTCAATATTTTTGCTTATTAATATATCTACAAGCTTGTTGTGTTGAACCTTATCAAACGCCTTTTCAAAATCTACAAAACATAAGTACATGTCCTAATTCATATCCATGCATCTCTGGGCCAGCACATTCAAGCCGAACAAAGCATCTCTTGTGCCCATACCATTTCTAAAGCCAAATTGTGTGTCACTAATTTCATATTCCAGAGTTTTAACAATTCTGCTTTATATTCTTTTCAAAAAATTTTAACTGTGTGACTCGTGAAAGCTGTTTTTCTGTGATCTAAGTAGGATATTGCACTTGACTTTTGGGTATTGCCACAAAGGTCGATTGAAGCCATTGTCTGGCCATTGTTGTAGTTTGATATATTAGATTAAAGAGTTCAACCATTACATCACTAACATCTTCATTAATGATTTTTAGTAATTCCATGGGCACATCATCTGGTCCGGTAGCTTTACCCTCTTTTGTATTTTTGATGGCATAGATGACTTCTTCCCGTAGTATTGGTGGTCCGGTTTATCCTATGGTTTCTAATGATTGTTCTTCTCTTTCATCGTTAAATAGCTTTTAGGACGTAATATGTCCTGTGACACAATATTTCCTTCATATCAGTAATAATATCTCCTTTATCGTTTTTAAGGGTATTCGTTCTTGTGCCTTTCTAGAATCTGTCATTTCTTTGATGTTTTCCTGAATTGCTTTGTATTTATTCAAATCTTTTGCGTTATATTTTCTTCGTTCTTCAAAAAGTTCAAAAATTTCTAATCTCACCCAAAGTTTTGTTTTCTCCAAGGGGTTTGAGGTTTTCTTTTCCATCTGACACAAGGGCATGTTGAATTTTCCCCCATTTTTGATCAATAGTTGGAGTTTCTGCATTATCTTCTTTACTTAAGTTCTCGTTTATTTTAAATTGCTATGTTGCACAACAGTAATTTTGATTTCAGAAGAATGGTATCCACCAATATTTTTATAATACTGACTATTTTCAGATGGACAGTATTCTCACTGTAGGAATTTTTTTAATTAATGCTCTATGTACCTCTGAAAATATAAGTTAAAATAATTTGTCAATGTATTTCTATTTTTTTTGGGTCTTTTATGAAAAGTGGTGGTCAAAATGTTTGAAATATACTTCGGTCCTAGAAGGTGGGCAGAATCGCTTTCCAGCCTTGGTCATGCAGGATTCCACGTGGTCACGATGATATCCGAGACCGCAGGGTTTATTCGGCTACTATAGCTCTTAATATCAGATACCTACATGCTAAAAACACCCTCAACTATGAATTACCGGCCAGACCGTTTTGGTTAGGACATAATCTCGGCAAGGTATTCACTTGATATTTCTCATTCACACACGATTCTCACGAATTCTCCTATTTTCTAGATGTTGTGAATGCTTAATCCTTTTCTTTATCTTCTCCTCCCTATTTTTGTTCAATCTCGCCACCTCTCATTATTTTTTACTTTCTGGTTTGCTCCTTGACACCCTGTCTGTAGTGTTTTTCTTACATATTTCTGAACCTCTCTCCACCGAAACTACGACCCAAGGATCTTCTCCACCAGTTTCGTGAATGTTTGCGTCTACCTCATAACTATCTCTGAAGCAGGCTCCTCTCGTCTATCCATCTATTTGATATCAACAGAGTGTGTTAGAGTGTTCGATATTTCATAGTACAAGCATGTAAAAGTCCAGGACCTGAAACAGTCATACCCTGTGAGCATCTGCGTCAGGAAATAATCTAAACGCCGATGCCCGCAGTCCATCTTAATGGACCTTTACCTCTTTTTTTTTAACTTTCGCTTGCTACTTTATTTCTTTTCACGTATATTACGTATGTTACGAAAAACGTGGATTCTGACCCCCTTTTTACCACTAGGGGTAAATCCCTTCATTTCTACTGTCTTATTCATAGGACAGTTTATTTTCTTTGGTTTCTTGAAAACTATGGCCATAGTCTTACCTGCAGCCAGATCTAGTCCATGCATTTTCATCCATTCCTAGACTTGGTTGCATGTACGCTGCGTACCGAAGATAAGGTGCTTCCTGTCCTGCGCCACCACGAGCATAGCGAGGTCCTCTGCAAAGCGTCTAAATTACTTTGTAAAGTGAAAATATATTTGAAAGATGATTTGGTTAAAAAGTCTCATTTTATCGATACCTTTACTATTTCGGATTAAAGGAGACATTTGGTGAAAATAGTTATCGACCGTAGACGGGCAATACAAGTTTGGTAGTAAAACAAAACGCAATGGACAGGTGCAAACTATCAAATTAGCAGACCTAAAAGAAATGGCTAGCAACATAAATTAAAATTCGCTATTTATTATTTAAACACGAGGGACTGGGTAAGAGAATTACATACATGAAGAGTTTAAAAAACATGCGGGACGAGATTTATACTACCCACTACAGAGAGGAGTGGAGAAAAGAAGTGGCCTATGTGAAAAGGTAGTTGTTTACGATTGATACGCTTGATAGATAAATTTAAGTAAATTTTGTATATAAGCCATGTTAGCAATGGAATTAATACTTTTTATGTCATTTACGGCGTTCTTGTTTCACCCGCCTCTGATAACAATCGCGCTTGGAGCCTACTTTCAGTAATGATAAAACTTTTTAAGTTGCACGGCAACTGAGGGGGGATTAATGAAGAGAAAAAGTTTAAAGTATCAACATCGCCATACACAAGAGCTTAATAACCTGAAAGAGGGATTACGTTATTTTTATGAAAGAAAATTCTTCACAAATGACTTTATAAATTATACCTTATCGTGTTATATAAAAAGGAGGATGAAATTAATTTTAACTAACTATATTTTAGCTTCGTCTCTTAAATTGGTTAAATGTAGTGCTTCTGTTTGAGGAATGAGTTTACACATTCTTTTAAAAGCCAATTTCAGTTAAAATTTTTAAAATATCAGCATATAAATTGAATTTTAAGGGGGGAAAATGTAACAATGTAAACGGAACAATAATCAATATCAATAGAAAAAAAAGTTAGATAATTCTCATCTTTATCTAATTCTCATTAAAATCACCTAGCTAAAATTTTGACAATTCGCTGATAACAAAGAATGTGTTTTTGCCATATTATTTCGTACTAACAGCTATCCCACAGCACTGATAATAATCGCGAAGAAATTGATTCTCTGAAAATGTATTTTTAATATCTACTAAGCTAATCATCTATTTTGTTTATATTTTAATGTTTTCTATCACATAGGTAATATTTTATACAATACTCCAGCTTCTTCTCTTAATCTAAATGAATATAATGTAGAACAAAGTTCTGAGTTTTGTGCAATTTATGTACTTTCAATAAAAACCAATATTTTAACTGTATACAGATCGGATAAGGGTGACTTTGACTTATTTTTGGTGAATTTTGAAAATGTCATAACATCCTTGCTTACTAAAGCAGACAAACTTATCATACTTGGTGATTTTAATATAAATTTTAAACTTGAATCTGAACCTTTTTTTGATATTCAAAATCTATTAACAGCTTTTGGTCTAAAAACAACTATAAACGATTATACTAGAATCTTATTCTAGTCCAGTAGTTGCATCGACAACATTATGACAAATTTTTCTGAAACTATCTACAGAGTGGGCGTATTTGAACCTTGTTTTTCTGACCATCGAGCTCAGTTTTTATTTATTGACTCTGAGCATAAAGTTGTTGACACTTATCAAACATTTCAACGGTTTATTACTTCTTCTGGTTTACAGAAGCTTAAACGTACGCTAGCTAGTACAAATATGGACTGTTTCTACGATATTAATAATGAAATTGATTTTTTAACAGTCTTTCTTACCGAAACTTATAACAATTTAATATTAAAGCATTTTCCACTAAAAAAAGTACGACAAATGGCTGAAAAAACACCTGTGCAATGGTTTAATAATAAATTAAGGTCTTACAGATCCAATCTTTCTCTTGTTAAACACATTGCAGATGCCACTAAGGATCCCGATTTGTTCAAAGTATATAAACAACAAAAAGTTGAATATAATCGACAATTAAAAATTGCTAAAAAGTCAGTTTACTGTAAGTTTTATTACTTATTCCAATAATAAACCTAGATACTGCTGGAAAATAGTAAATTTCGAAAGAAACTACACAAGATTCAGTTCGGTACAACCTGATCTACCTCCAGCCGAAATGAATCAATTTTTACTGCAATTGCAAAGAATATAATTACATCTCTTCCCAATATTAACGTCGATGTCCTCGTCAATTATAGAAATTATCCTTCTCCGACCGTCCTTTTTTTTTTCGTCCCGTTCTGGAAGAAGAGGTCTCTCAAATAATAAAGTCTCTTAGTAATTCTAATTGTAGGGACGTTCACGAAATTAGTAGCAAAATTTTAAAAGAAACTTACCAAATAGTTATAACACCTTTCACTCATCTTATTAATTTAATTCTATCAACGAGTATTTCCAGAAGTACTAAAATACTCAAAAGTACTACCAATCTACAAAAAAGGTAATTCCTCAAAAACTGACAATTACAGACCCATAAGCATTGTTTCTACTTTTGGGAAAGTGATTGAAAAGGTTATCAAACAACAAACATTCCTATTTTGAGTCAAATAATTACTTTAGCAACTCACAATATGGATTCAGAAGTGCTCGTTCTACTACGAACGCGGTATTTAATGTTGTGAGCGAGGTGATTGAGGGGCTTGAACGCGGCAATCGCATAGCAATTTCTCTTTGCGACTTGTCGAAGGCTTTTGATTGCGTTTCACACGACATTTTGCTTCACAAATTAAATTACTATGGAATCAGAGGTATCCCTCTTAAGCTTATAACTTCTTATCTATGTGGCAGACACCAGGCGGTAGTGTCTAAAGGTCATCTCTCCGATTTTCTATCCGTAAAACATGGAGTCCCACAAAGTTCGGTCTTAGGACCTCTTTTGTTTATTATTTATGTCAACGATCTGCCTAAATTCATATCTCCGTACAAAACTATACAATTCGTAGATGATACGACATACGTTATATCAGGAAAAAATAATGATGATTTAAAAATGTCTCATGAGGAAGTTTCTACTAAATCTAACTCATGGTTTGCTGCAAACAAACTAAAACTTAACTCTGATAAAACGCAAAATTTGGTTATATCTGCAAGTAATTTACACAATGATCTAGTTAACAAAGAGACTGTTAAACTATTGGGAATAACCATAGATAATCGACTCAACTGGTCGGCTCATATCTCACAACTTAAGAAAAAGCTATCAAGTTCATTATTTGTTATTCGCCAACTCGCAAGGGTTGTCAACTTTGAAACATTAAAAATGACATATTTTTCCTTATTCCACTCTCATCTAAACTATGGTGTAATTATATCAGGCAATTCAACAAATGCACTTTAAATTTTTAGAATGCAAAAGAACTCTGTCAGGATTTTAGCAGGGGTTAGTTATCTAGAACACTGCCGACCTTTCTTTATCAAATTCAAAATTGTGCCGCTGCCTACTCTGTTGATATTTCAAGTTCTAACTGAAATTCACAGAAAACGTGCCCATTTAATAAAGCAGTCTGATGTCCATGTTCACAATACGCCAAACTGTCACTACCTACGAACAAATCGCTGTAGATTAAGTCTTTCAGAAAAAAGTAGTCTTAATTATAACTATTGCAATATTTTACCAAAAAGTATAAAACAGCTAAGCTGTAATAGTTTCGATAAAGTTATAAAAAAATTTCTAAAACATTGCTTTTACTGCTCAGAAGAATATATGACTCATTGCAGAACATCTACTGAACTGCTTACCGTAACTTTGCCATAAATGTTTTTCTGTTTAATATGTGTTCTTGTTTGTATACATTATTTAAGTTACGTTTTACATTTCTTTTTTAATACTATGTATGTTCTTCTTGACTTGCTACAAACAATATTTGTATATGTTATGTAGGTAGTTAAATAAATACTCTACTCTACTCCATTGGCCACTACAAAAACCGGATAATTATAATTAATGGGAACCCTATATTTTTTTAAATTTGATTTTAATTTCTGTTTATTAATATGGAGCATTGGAGCAGATGTCCCCCATACCATAAGCTGCTTGTCTCAAAAATGAGACTGAGGTAAAAAAGCTAATAAAATCCAAACGTTTTAAGATTAATGCTCAGTTGCTCAAGATAAATACGTGCTGAGGCTTCAACTTGTACAAATCAAATAATGAAAAGATTAACATTAGAAATGAAAAACACTGAGAATGTAGATGTTATGTGCAGCAAAATCAAAGATTCTGTTATAAAGACACAGAACAAATCTCTAAAAAAAAAACAAGAAATCCGAAAACCTTGGATGACTAAAAAAATACTGGAAATCATGGAAAAAATAAAATTGAAAATATTGAAATAGAGGAATTGCAGAAAAAACATGATCATTACAATTTACGTAAAAAAGTCAGAGAATTATCTAGATAATCACGAACAAACACACCTAACCGGTTAATTGACAAAAACAATAAACCTATTAATGACATAATTGAAATAAAACAAGAATGGACTAGATATATTCAAAATATTTTTATGGATAGAAAAAGGGAACCATCACAAATTGGTAGCGAGGAAGCTCCAATAATATTAAAATCTGAAGTCCGACATGCTATAAACAACTTAAAATCTGGCAGGGGCCCTAGGCCAGATAAAGTTGGCATTGAGCTGATTAAACTTATAGATGAAGACAATTTTAGCGCAATAACTATCCTCTTTAACAACATAATACAAATTTGGTGAGATTGAAGAATGGTTACCATCGATCTTTGTTCCGCTACCAAAAACCAAGAATCCGAAACACTGTAATGACTATAGATTAATCAACTTAATATCACAAATCATGAAAACATTTTTAAAGGTTATACATGCAAAAATATTCAGAAAGTGTGAACCGGATATGAGTAATAGACAGTTTGGCGTTCGTAATGCCTTTGGAACAGTATATCTGTTCTGTGTATAACTCTGTATAGTTACACAACTTTTGCTGAAAAATGTTGAGACCAACAAAAATATCTTTTCGCCGCATTTATAGACTATGAGAAAGCTTTCGACAAAGTTAAACCTAACGTTCTCATGGAATGTCTAAAGTGACAAGGACTCGACAAAAATGATATTAACATAGTGAGAAATCTCTGTTGGAACCAAGAGGCTGTGGTAACATTAGATAAAAAAATCGGTTTTTCATTAATCGGTCTTTTTTAAAAAAAAAGGAATTTTCAACAATAGATCGAATAGAACAAAACAACTTAGAACGAGATCCTACAACATATACAAGGGATAATACGAGGAAAATAACAATACCATATATAAAAGGATTATCGGAAAAGCTTAAAAGGATAGGAAATAAATTCAACATTTCAACAACATTCAAAACAACAAACACGTTGAGATCTATTTTGTCCAAAACCAAACCTAACAATGAACAAGAAAGGACAAAGAATTGCATTTATAAAATACCTTGTGAATGCGATCAGTTTTATTTAGGTGAAACATCAAGGCCATTAAATGTTAGAATAAGTGAACATCAATCCTATTGTTGTGAATTTATTAAAAGGTTCAATATTTATAACACTTACGGATTTAATTTATTTCTTTATTTATATTAACTTATCTGACAATAATTTATTATATTCGTACGTAACAAATTCGCGAGCGCGGGTCTTGAGAATTAACTGGCCCTCCATATAAAAATGTCGTATTTATATACGAAATCCTGATATACTAGAACAGCATCGAAAGATCGCATTGTCTTGCATCGAAAAATCGAGAAGCATCTAGATTGGAGGATTCACCATAATTTGAACCTAGATCCTTCGCCAAATTTCTACAACAAAACAGAATTATTAGTCATCATATATTTAGGCCAGTATATATTTATCGTAACATTGCCCCCCTCTTAAAAGATGGTTCCTCCTGGAACCTTGTCGGGACTGGAACCGGAACTGTATGCTGGTATCGGCAACTGGACCCTCTTTTACAACTTCCAGTTGTATAAAAATGACAAGGGACGGTTTTCTCTCCGCACAAGGTACTTAGCGGATTGCAACAGACTAACACCTGGACTTCGGTGTCTTTGAAGATCTCCTCCACCATATTTCGGATAACCCTCCAATCTAATTGGCGGCACTCCAACTTTGGCATAGCTAACTTTTGCACGTCGGACTCTAGTACGTGCTCTCTCAATTGAAGTAAGGCTTCCCATACATCTCGGTAGGTAGGTTGGTCACGGGCAGTGTCTTTTGTTACCAGGTAGAAAAGGTAACGTGATGCATCTTGGAGTTTCAAGGTTTTACCGGGAGCTGGCACCTGGCATTGCAGTTCTGCAACTCGACCAAACTTCCTTCGAAAGACGGATGCCAACCCTGGTGCGTCTTTGATACTGGCCGGGATGGTAAGGGCCAGCGAGTAGTCATCGGGGAGCGCGAGTAGATCTTGCTTTTCTTCAGTGGTAACACCATGTCTTGCTTTACCGGTACCTCCATAGGCACCCATGAATTCCTCAAACGTGAGGTCAGACACGTCTTGGACTTGGTTTACTTCCACTTCTTCATCTACGTCGTGGTCACCTTCGAAAGACGCCAGCCGGTTATGGTGTACTATCATCGGCTTTCCCTTCGGAATCTTGCTTATTCGGTAGATGACATCGTTGATCTTCTCCATAATGAGGTATGGACCTTCCCAAAACTGCTGCAATTTGGGAGAACAACCTTTTCGCTTCTTGGGATTATACAGCCATACTTTGTCGTTCTTCTTAAAGCAACCCTTTTCGGCTTGTGTATCGTACCGTTTCTTCATTCGGTCGCTAGCGATCTGAAGGTGGGAACGGACTAACTCATGTACATCGTCCATTCTTCTCCGTAATTCGATCACATAATCTTCACCTGCTACATCTTCTCCAGGTCGACACCCAAATTCTAGATCACAAGGTAGTCGCATTTCGCGTCCGAATAGGACTCTGGCTGGTGTCTGGCCCGTTGATTCGTTAACAGCAGATCTGTAGGCCATTGTGAAGAACGGAAGGTATTGGTCCCAGTCTCGCTGATGATCGGACACCATCTTTGTCAAATACTTGCCAACTGTCCTATTCATTCGTTCTACCATACCATCCGATTGCGGATGATACGCGGTAGTTCTTGTTTTCTTCATGCCTAGTCTATCACATATTCCTTGGAATAGATCACTTTCGAAGTTCCTGCCTTGGTCACTATGGATCTCCAAAGGCACTCCAAATCGGCTGATATATTCTTGGATCAACTTATCTGCAACGGTGGCGGCCTTCTGGTCTGGAAGTGCGTAAATCTCGACCCACTTAGTGAAGTAATCCATTACTACCAACATGTACTTGCCCCCATTTTCACTTTCTGGAAATGGCCCTGCAATGTCCAAAGCTATTCTTTCAAACGGGCTTCCAACATTATATTGTCTCATAGGAGCTCTCCTTTTTCGGTGAGGCCCGTTACTCGTAGCACAAATAGTACATTTCTTACACCAGTCTTTTACGTCGTCGGAACTGTTCATCCAATAAAACCGTCCCCGAATTCGCTGAAGGGTTTTCCTTACACCAAAATGCCCTCCCGATGGACTGTCGTGTAACTGACGAAGTACTTCGGCTATTCTGCTCTTTGGGATCACCAACTGTCTTCTCTTCTCTGAACCGTCATCATTTTCCAGGACTCGTTTGAGCAAGCCATCTTCGATGATAAATGAGTCCCACTGGGCCCAATACGTCTTAACTACTGAGCATAGGTTTGATATTTCCTGCCAAGGTGGTCGACGGTTTTCTTCTTTCCATTTTCGGATTTTCTGTATAACTGGATCTCTCTCTTGTTCTTCCCTTATCTTAGTAGGCGTCCAGTCGTCGTTGACAATCGTCGTTCTTAGCACTGCTGCTTCCTTGGATTCCGTTTTGTTGCAGTGGGGACACTCTGCTGGGCATGGCCTTCTGGAAAGAGAATCAGCGTTTCTGTGGCTAACTCCGGCTCGGTGCTCAATCTTAAAATCGTATTCTTGGAGTCGTTCGATCCACCTGGCTATCTGACCCTCTGGATTCTTAAACTGCATCAACCACTTAAGGGCGGCATGGTCGGTTCGGATTAAAAACTTCCTTCCATAGAGGTATTGATAGAAGTGCTCTACTGATTTCACTACTGCCAGAAGTTCTCTTCTCGTGACGCAATAATTCCGCTCAGGTTTTGAAAGGACTTTACTAAAATATCCGAGGACTCGTTCCTGTCCTCCTTGAATCTGAGACAGCACTCCTCCAATTCCCACGTTACTTGCATCCGTATCTAAGATGAACTCTCCTTCTGGCAGTGGATACCCCAAAATTGGTGCTGTTATTAAATGCTTTTTCAACGTTTCAAAGGCATTTTGGCAGTCGATATCCCACCGGTATTCTCTTGCTTCCTCTGTAAGTCGCGTTAATGGCTTAGCGATATCTGCAAACTTCTTAATAAACCTCCGGTAGTAAGTACATAGTCCAAGAAAACTTCTCACTTGATGTTTGTCAGTTGGTTTTGGCCATTCCTTAATGGAATCGATTTTTCCCTTATCCACTGCCACTCCTTCTTTACTGACTATATGACCCAGATAATTGACTTTACCTTGAAATAGCTGGCACTTCTTGGGGTTTAACATCAATTGGGCAGCTTTAAGTCGATTAAAAACGTTTTCTAAATTCTTCAGATGTTCTTCGAATGTCTCCCCCAAGACGATTATGTCATCCAAATAAACCAGGCATGTTTTCCAAGATAACCCTCTCAACACATTTTCCATAAGCCTCTCAAATGTCGCAGGAGCATTACAGAGTCCAAATGGCATAACGTTGAATTGCCACAATCCAGATCCTGTGGTGAAGGCCGTCTTTTCTTTATCTACTGGGTCCATTTCTACCTGCCAGTATCCAGACTTCAAATCCAAAGTAGAAAACAATTTACTTCCAGCCAATGTGTCCAATGTGTCATCGATCCGAGGCAGAGGATAACTATCTTTCTTGGTAACGTTGTTCAGCAAACGGTAATCCACACAGAACCTTGTCGTTCCGTCTTTCTTCTTAACCAGGACCACCGGAGAGACCCATGGGCTCGTAGAAGGTTCTATCACCCCGTCTTTCTTCATTTCCTGAACAATCGTTTCAGCTTCCTCTCTTTTCGCCTGTGGTAATCGTCGAGCTGTTTGACGAATTGGCTTAGCATTACCAGTATCAATTTTATGCTTGACAACGGTAGTTCTTCCCGTCTTTCCTCCTTTCGGTACGAAAATATCACGATACTGCCGAAGAAATTCCCTTAATTTCCTTTTCTCCATCTGATTTAGAGACTGTCCTGCAACTGCAACCATTTGGTCGAATTTGTCGTTGGAATTATCAGATGTTGTCGCCTGACGGATTATGGATGTCACAGGTACACAAGTTCCTACCTTTGTCTCTTTCTTGATGGTCACTGGGTAGTCGTTGACATTGATAAGTCTCACAGGAATTTCTTTAGCCGAAGTCACCAATTCCTTTCCAATTATGATTCCACGGCCAACCTCATCGTCGTGGTTCCAAGGCTCCATCATAACAGGTGTCCCTTCGTCTACAATTCCCTGTAGTCGCGCTACTATGATCGTTTCGCTTCTCGCAGGCACGACTGTATCTTCTGTAATGGCTGCTTGCACGGTGTTGTCATTATGTGGATGAAGAAATACCTCCTCGTTGCCAACCTTGATTACCTTATTCTTAAAATCCAATTGGAATCCATGCATATTCATTACGTCCATTCCTAATATAACATCCTCTTCGATGTCAGCAACTATAACTGTATGGACGAACTTTTCTGCTCCAATTCCCAATTGTACCTGGATTTCTCCATGAATGTTGGCATTTTCACCTGTAGCGGTACGAAGTCGCAACCTCGTTGGTAACAGTTTCTTTCGGCTGTTTATAACTGTCGGGCGTATAATGGTTCTGGTCGCTCCGGTATCCACCAACAACGTATGTCTTTTACCATTTATTTCTCCATCTACATATACACTATCTTCACGACATTTCAAAGAGGCTATTAGTATAAGAGGGTCTTTGGAAAAGTTCCGGGTCGAAGCTGCTCCCCTAAAGCCGACTCGTTCTGGTTTTTCCGATGGTGAGTTTCTTGATTTTATGGTCTTCGTTTTCTTGCATGTCATGCTTTTTATCATATTAACGAGCTGGTCAAGTTTATCTTCATCTCCTTCCTCTTTTACAGTTCTAACTTTACTGTACCCGCCAGAGGCCTGCGTAGCTGACTCGTACTCGAGGGCGGCGGATAAGACATCAACCAGCGTCTTGTGACGAGCTAATCGTAGTGTTCTCTGCATTTCATGATCACGAAGACCATCAATAAACGTTTGAACGGCCAATTTTTCCATCATGTCTTCGGGAGCTGTTGGATAAGCATATCGTACTAATCTGGTAATATCTACCTCATATTCTTGAAGAGCCTCATCTTTCTTCTGTCTACGATTTTTAAGCTGTGACTGATATACATGCTCCAAATGTTCGTGGCCATATCGCATATTTAACCTCTTCTTCAGTTGTTCGAAATCATCGGTCTCCTCTACGGCTATGGTCTGAAGCACATCTAAGGCATCTCCTCGAAGAGCGATAGTCAGGTTTACAGCCTTTTCTTTTTCAGACCATCCATTTGCTCTTGCGGCTGATTCGAACTGTTTCATGTAGTTGTTCCATGATGATTTTCCGTCGAAAGTTGGGACTTTAACATGGACAGAACCTCCACTTCCTTCAAATTTCGGCCGTATTTCCAACTTACATTTCGTCTCGTCTTCTTTTATCTCCACTGTAATCGGATTGTTACCTCTCTCTGCTGTCCCTGTTTCTTCCATCTTCCTTTCCATCTCTTTAATCTTTTCTTCGAAGGCCAACTTATCGGCAGCAACTTGGTTTTTTAACGAAGATATTCTATCGTCCAGGGCAGACATCTCAGAAGTGACTTTAGAGATTTCTGAAGAGATGTTAGCAGAAACTTTGCTTTCCAGGGAAGAAATCTCGTTAGAAACTTTGCTTTCTAAAGAAGCGATGTCGCCGGAAACCTTCGAAATATCGCCAGAAACTTTGTTCTCTAATGATGCGATATCACCGGAAACTTTGTTCTCTAATGATGCGATGTCACCAGAAACTTTGGCTACATCACCAGAAACTTTGGCTACATCACCAGAAACTTTGGCTACATCACCAGAAACTTTCGAAATCGACGAGAGGACAGCATCTTCAAATATATAAGTCTCTGGATCTAGTCCTTCTTCTAGCAAAGCGTTCTTTAGTCGTTGGACTAACTCAGCCTTTTTTCCGGTGGAAGCTAATTCTCTGTCTTCAAGATGTCTTCTTAAATTAGTCACTGTCAGCTCATAAATCGTAGCCATTTTCACAATTTATTTTATATTCACTTGTAATTTATTTTCGCAATTTATCTTAAGTATTCCACTGTTCTGACACCATTTGTTGTGTATTTATTAAAAGGTTCAATATTTATAACACTTACGGATTTAATTTATTTCTTTATTTATATTAACTTATCTGACAATAATTTATTATATTCGTACGTAACAAATTCGCGAGCGCGGGTCTTGAGAATTAACTGGCCCTCCATATAAAAATGTCGTATTTATATACGAAATCCTGATATACTAGAACAGCATCGAAAGATCGCATTGTCTTGCATCGAAAAATCGAGAAGCATCTAGATTGGAGGATTCACCATAATTTGAACCTAGATCCTTCGCCAAATTTCTACAACAAAACAGAATTATTAGTCATCATATATTTAGGCCAGTATATATTTATCGTAACACTATATTAAAAATAGAGAATTTGATAGATCTCAAATATGTAAACATGCATGGGATAATGAACATAGGGTTCAATGGAATGATTCAAATATAGTCCTAAAAGAAACGGATGGTAAAAAGAGAAAAATCAAAGAAGCGGCTCTAATTATGCTAAATGAGACCAATTGTGTCGCGAATTCCTCGGCAGAATGTAGTAGGATCTGGTTACCCATATTGAAAGAGGAAGTTATTAAAAAGGAAATACCAGTATTGGTAAGTCAGTAACATATAGAGAATACATCATTTATATTTTTTAAATAACAAACATATAAAATCGGAATTTGGTATTTATTGAAGGTAAAATAAATGCAAGATCAAATACTTACCATGTCGGGATAGTATTATGAGGTTTTTTTCCTGGTTTTTCCCTCATAATTTACTATGGAATCACTAACAGGAGAATTTTACTGTCATCATGGCATGTATTTGTCTTTTTAAAGACGAATTACATGTTATGATCTTTTCTGACGGATATTCTCAAGTTAAAGTTGATTTCATGTAATCGAATGAACTATCTTATAAGTAAAGTCGTCCCAGGAACGCAACTCAACAATATTGGCAATATCATTTTAAAGTCGTCTACTTTAAAATGTATAATGTATGTCTGAATTGTCAATATAGATGAGTCAGATAAAATTAAATTATTAGAAGAATTTTTCACTAAGTAACAAAAACAAAATTTGTTTAATTTACTAATGTTTGTATTTTGAGAACGATTTCCGAAGTGGAAATTGAAACGTCAATAAACGTATTTTAACCTTTAATTGTGGCTTATTCCCAGTTAAATAGTAATTGAAATATATTTTGTTTACTAAAACATTGTACATGTAAACTTAAACTTAACTAATTTCTATTTGAGTGATTTTGTTGAGGATAGGACGATGATAGGAGAAATATGAAATGAAAGGAAGTGTTTCTGCTGTAATGTGTCTTGAACGCCAAGAACGCTCGAGAAAGACAGAGACACAAGCACGCACCGATTCAACGCGCCTAATTCTCTAGTGCTGCGCGCGCAGCGGACCGATCATGTTTGAGTGGGAGAGAGACGCAAGGCATTCGCCGGTCCGGCGGGCCTCTCTCTCGTTCGGTGACTCATCGTAACAGACGTGAGCGGGCGTTACACTTTTTCATGAATGACTCCGAGCCACAACCTAATTTAAGACGTTGTCACGTCAATAGCACGGATGCGCAACAGATAAGTAGAGGTGTGAGACAAGGTTGTGTATTTTCACCATTACTATTTAATATATATATATATATATATATATATATATATATATATATATATTCCGAAGAGTTCCGAAGAGGGATCAAGATAAATGGTGAAAATGTAAAGTACATGCGTTATGCCGACGATACAGTCATTACCGGTGAAAGTAAGAAAGACCTGCAGACGCTACTAAACACAACAGTTTAGTTTAACAATAACAAAGAAAACAAAAACTATGTTTATAAGTAAGAGGGACAAAGTCATAACAAGGATCCAGAAAAAAAATAACGATATTGAACAAAATGAACTTCCCTAGGGATATAATCTGGTCCAACTGCTTTACTTTTCTTTATGTTTTGAAGTACCTAATCAACGTCTTCGTTTATTATTTTGGTGACCATTACTGTTCATTCGTCCGTTCATTCAATTGATTTTCTGCGACGTTCTTTATTTCGTTCTGAAATCTGGGAACTTGTAGCTACACATTCTTCTTCATTATCACTCAATACTACTTGCTGATCATCCTCTTCACTTGCTTCCGAAAGATGATCTTTAATTTCAGAGTCACTTTCAACGCCACCTACTTCAGGGGATTTTTCATAATCGGAATCCCATAAATTAAGCAATCTCTTGCAGTTCTGCAGTTGATAATGGATTTCGGGACATTTTATTCGCACTATCTACTTTCACTTTAATTCAATATAATTTTAGGAGCTTAGTTGTCGACACTAACATCGATATCAAACGACTGATAGCAGAAGCATTATTTATTTCAAAATATGTATAGGTACCTACCTAACAATATTATTGCATTCCAACAATGATTATCAAATGTATTGTATTTTAGGGACGATTTCCGAAGTGGAAATCGAAACGTCAAAAATAAATTTATTTTAAGGTAATATTCTGGTTCATTTTTAATTTAGATCAATAATAGATGGAATAGTAAGAAAAAATATGACTTATTCACAGAAATCAATATAGTATTAGTAGGTAATTTAGTATAGATTTTTTATGCTTTATATTGGGTTAAAATTACAAAGATTTTTTATAAAATTAATTAACAGCTTCAAACAATTTAGTGATAAGACTGTGATTAAAGAAACTACTTGTGTAACTGGATAATTATTTTCGTGCAATTTCATTAAAGAATAAAGTTTTGGAGCACTTGGGATCATAATCCAGTATTTAAAATTTTTAGATAAGTTAATTATACTTTCACGATTATTAAATGCTGAATTCTTAGTTTGATTATATTGTTCTGTAACTAGATAATATTTGATATTCATCTGACTTTGAACTTTAACCCAAGAATTTTACCTTTACCCGTTATTCTCGGGTATCGGTCTGTGATAGTGGTCTAGAATTTTTACGTATAAAATTAAAAGCATTGTGTAAATATGTGCGACAAAGTTCTTACACATTTTGCTGGCATGATCGAGGCAAATTGGTTGCTGACAGAATTAGAATTTGTAAAACGTCTTTCTCTTCTTCCGGTCTTCTTCTTTAAGTGCCGTCTCCCGATCGGAGGTTGGATATCATCATCACTATCTTTACTCTATCTTTTGCTGCTCTGAAGAGTTCTATAGAACTGCATTTAAACCAGTCCCTTAAATTCTTCAACCATGACACTCTCCTTCTTCCTGTACTCTTTCCTCCTCTTATCTTTCCCTGTATTATCAGCCTTAGCAGTTCATATCGCTGTCTCCTCATTACGTGTCCCAGATATTGTAACTTTTTATTTTTATTGTGTTTATTATTTCGCATTCTTTGCTCATTTCTCTGGTATGGACACAAAAACAAGTTTTCTTTACTCCAGACGCTCGTCTCTTGATGTTAATAGTTTACTAACATCGTCCATTCTAAGAGCTGCTTTGATAACGGCTCAAAGTTATCTATTCAATTTTGGATTTTGAAACATTTTTACCATATGAAGCTTTACGAGCTGCATTACCAGTGCTTGAATAAACGAACGTCTGAATTTTGGTGTAATGTCTTTGTAATGATAAAATAACACGTATGCATTATTGGTAGATATATCTATCAGCCTATAAAATATTATGTTAAGGGCCAACGACGAGCGGAAAAATAATTGGCGCACTTCATGTCTAGAGCAGAGCTATCCAACTTTAAGTAGACTGGAGACCACCATATAAGAAAATAAGAATGTGAGGGCCGCATCGTATGGGACCCGGTAAATGTTCTATAATGAATCAAACTGGTGTATATTTGAATATATACGAGGACAGAGAAACAAGTATAGAAATTACAAAGGAAGTAATATTGTATGCACTAAAGAACACCAGAAACGGAATAAACCCGGGGCCAGATCAACTGCCTATTGGTATCCTTAAAATAATAGAAAATGAGTACATGGATGTCTTCTTAAAGCTCTTCATTAAAATTTATCAGTCGGGTGACATAATAACCAATGAATGGTTGACCTCAACATTTATTTGTCTCCCAAAAAAGAAAATTGTTAGAGAATTCACCGACCACCGCACAATAAGCTTGATGTCTCACACACTTAAAATGTTTTTGAAGATTATCCATAAACACATTTACCAAATACTTGATATGGATATTGAAGAAACCCAATTTGGATTCCGTAAAGGCGTAGGTACCCGTGAAGCACTCTTTGCATTTAACATACGAATCCAGAGATGCTTGGAAGTGAACCAAGATGTACGTCTGTTTCATAGATTACAACAAGGCTTTCGATAAAGTCCGCTACAAAGAGCTAATGGACGTCCTCAAAGCAAAACAATTACAATACAATGACCTTCGAATTATAACAAATCTATATTATAAACAGCAGGCATACTTACGCATTAATGAACACAAATCAGAAGAGTTCGAAATTAAAAGAGGAGTGCGACAGGGGTGTGTATTTTCATCACTACAATTCAATGCATACTCTGAAGAAATTATGAAAAGATCTCTTGATGGAGAAACAGCAGGAATAAAGGTCAATGAAACACCAATTAACAACACTAGATATGCGGACGATACTATCATAATAGCAGATAACCTCCAAGACCTCCAAAATCTAATGAACAAGATAGTTGAGTATGGAGAAGAATATGGATTATCAATAAACATCAAGAAAACTAAATTTATGAGGATACCAAAAACCCAAAATAATGATAGCCTGACAATTAACGGTAAAACTTTATAACAAGTTGAAAAATACAATTATCTTGGCATAATAATTAATCACACAAAGGATTACTCCAAAGAAATCAAAGTTCGAATAGAGAAAGCACGAACAAACTTCAATAAAATGAGAAAGGTACTTTGTGCAAGAGAACTGAAATTAGATTTGAGAGTTAGGCTGGCAAGGTGTTATATTTTCTTGACTCTGCTTTCCGGGATAGAAGCATGGACACTTAACGCGTCGACTACTAAAAAGTTGGAAGCATTTGAACAGAGGGTGTATAGAAGAATCCTGAAGGTATCATGGCCCGAGCATGTAACAGACAACAAAGTCATGAGAAGAGTGAACAAAAGAATAGAAATATTGGAAACCATCAAGTCACCAAAGGTGCAATACCTGGGGCATATTATGCGTAATGAAAGATACAACATATATATAATAACGGATTTATTACGGCTGTCGCCGCTTCTCCGCCCCCAATTTCCATCTTTTTCTGTCATATGCAGTTGCCTCTTCTAAGTCTCTTGCCGCCATTGCTTCATCAATATCGTTGCGCCAACTTCTCCGTGGTCGTCCTCTCTTTCTTCTTTCAGGAGGGATCCACTCCAGTACTCTTCTAGGCCATCTGTACTTTGGCATTCTTTTAACATGTCTGAACCAGATTAATTGTTTTCTTTCTATGCCATCATTGATATTTCGCTCCATTTTCATTTCGTTTCTTATTTGTTCGTTTCTAACTCTCTCCAGCTTCGATCTACCGCAGCTTCGTCTCAAATAATCCATTTCTGTCGTCATAAGTTTGTTTCTATTAGCTTTGGTGACGTTCCATACTTCCGAACCGTAAAGTGTTATACTTTGGACTATACTACCGTAAATGTGTTTTTTGGTTTCTCGTCGAATTTTTTTTTGCCAGAGAAGAGAGCTTAAGGCACGGGTCGCTGTTCTGCCCCCCAAATATTTGCAACATTGCACGCCTTTGATTTTGTCGTCTTCCAAGACTAGATCACATATTTCATCTGTTCCCACTGAGAGATATTCACATTTTGTCATATTCATGTTTAGACCTGCCACCTCGTATTCTTCTTGCAGTTTTCTTACCATATATTTAAGATCGTAGCTGTCTTAGGCAATTACTACCTGGTCATCCGCAAAGAAAAGTGTATATAGCTTGTTTTCTTCCACCGTTATTTCCATGTTTCTACATTTTTTTACCCATTTCACTAAGGATCTCTCCAAATAGATTTTAGATAAGGTTGGTGACAGACAGCAGCCTTGTCTTAGTCCCTTTGTTGTTTGAAAAGGAGAGGTGATTTCTTGTCCCATTTTAATTCTTGCAAAGTTTTGTTCATAGTATTTTTAAGTGGCGTTAATAAGAATTGGGTTTATTTTCAAGTTACCCAAGATACAACATACTTAAATTAATTATGCAATTGAAAATCTAGGGCAAGAGAAGTGTAGGAAGGAGAAGAATCTCATGGTTGCGTAACTTGAAGGAATACGAACTATTTATTCAGAGCGGCAGCATCTAAGATCAGAATAACCATGATGATTGCCAACCTTCGTCGCGGAGATAACACATAAAGAAGAAGATATTTGGATATCTATTTTTATTTATGCAAGAAGCCAAGCTACATGACAAGGTTAATTGCACATATATATTCCTAAATTTAGTGAAAAGTTTGTGGATGCTGATTTTTACCAACAAGGGTATTAATATTAATTTCAATATTTTTTGTTGACAAACGAAGCATCTGGGAAGTGATTTATCAGAGAGCGAACATCTCTATTTGGATTCTATAAATTTTATGTTTGAAAAGCTGCTTTTACAAAGGTACGTGCTTCCAAGCATAGAACCCATTCTAAGACCAAATTTTCTTAAATTGGAATAACGTTCCTCCAGTAGTTTTTTGAAAAAGTCCAATCCTTTTTTATACCTTCCCGGGTAAAAAGGATATGTTATACATGTCTCGCAATATTTTTTTGATTGTCTCGGTGATTTTTGGTTCATTAAATTGTTCTGCCGTTTTGATTGCACAATTTTTTATAAGAATTCCATCACTAAATGGTTTTTTTGCTTTGGCAATTTCCATAGCTACTTCATAAGAAGCCGCAAGAGTTTTGATCACTATTTGACTTTTTGAAAAAAATTGTTTGTTGTTTCAGTTTCTTTTTATATTCTGCCATCGTGGTAGTTCTAGACTCGCCAGTATATTGTTGAATTTTTTTCTCAATCAACGAAGTATAATGGCGTTTTATATTATATTCTTTGGAAACTGATAGAACTTGCACAATAGATAGAAAACAATACACTGTAATTTATTATTATTGTTTGTGATCAAATAGTCGGTCTCCTATCGGTCATTATACGCTTGGTGTTCATCTGCTATTTTTCTTTTTTGAGAAGACGTATTTGGTTCCATACAACTATTTATTTCAAACTAAATTAATTACAATGAGCAGTTTGACCTTGTTATTGGTCACACCTCTCATAAAAACTAATCCCATCTACAACCAGCTGTGTCTGTCATGCGAATTGATGACGACACCGACAAGTTGTTACGATGGTCAAGCGATGCGCCAGAGGGGAGGGACGGTTTACACACGGCGTTTCCAGTTAAGTAAACTTTCTTTAACTATGATATTTTTTTGGCTATTGTGTTTATTTTTTTATAACACAGATTTACATACATTCCGGATTCAGGCGTTGGTTGAGCCTATCACCGCCACCTTTAGTCGCATGATAAAATTATATTATTTTAGGAAGGCCGTTTTCGGGATTGATTGCTCTAACATGATGGGCTGAAGACACCAATAATACAGCCCTATTTTTTGAACGTGTGATATTAGAGTTAATGAATCATAGGACCCATGTAGTGAAGATAGAAAAACATTAATCCTAAAAACGTTACCTATTTTAGTTCCATACTCAATTCAATATAAAGTATTAAAAACGACTGTTAAAAAATCAATAAATACAACAATTATTTTACTAATGCAAAAACTAGTTTGAATATGTCTTACTATGAGAGCGCTCTACAGATACTTAAATGTTTTCAGGAATGTCGGATTTCATAGTTTCGTTCGTAAATTGACGTCACCACATGAATGAGTTGAGTTCATGAAATTTTGTAAGACCAATATCTCCCGCTTGTTGTGTTTCAATATCTTTTTGGCGTAACTGATAAAGCAGCTCTATTTTTGATTTCTGAAATTTCCTTTCTTCGTTAGGTAATTTTTCTATCGCTATCTTCTTCCATGTAGATGTAACCTTGGTCTAAATAAGAGTTTCGAGCTTACTTCAAATAAAGGAATTTGAGACCCTACTTCGCGGAAACATTTCGTCGATGCATGTTGTGGGATTCAAATTAAAGTATTTTTGTGCATTATCGGTAAAACGGTTGAATATAAAAGATATTGCCGCCGTCGCCTGGCCCTCCTGACATCCTTGGACTCTAGTGAAAGCATCACAAAACAAGATGATGTACATCACAAATATACAAAATCTTCCCCACATATCGAAAAAGGGTGCGAAAGACAGATATCCGCGTTTTCCTGTAGAATAAAAGACTTTTCGTATCTGTCAATGGTAAGCATAGTAGGTGGAAAACGAAGAATGGTTTCGCTCAGGGCAGTATAATGGCACCCACACTGTATAACATATACACAAACGACCAACCCATACCAGTATATATTTGGACTTTCATATATGTAGACGATACAGCATTTGTTGCACAAGCAAAAACTTTTGCCGAAGTTAAAACAACGCTAACTGAAACCTTACTACTACAAATCAAACTGCCTTACGCCAAATCCTAGAAAAACTTATTTGCGCGTTACCTTCGTAACAGAAACTCTTACAGAAAACTGAACATTCAATGGTGTAATGAAACCCTTGCACATTGTACTTTTCCTAAATACCTAGAAGTTACTTGGGGTTACACATTGTCATTCAAAGAACATTGTTTGCAACTAAAAGGCAAACTAGGCAAACTACAAACAATATTCTCTGCAAGCTTGTACACTGAAAATGGAGCGCACATTCTTCCACCCTTATAACGTCGAGACTTGCACCCTGTATTTCCGCTGTAGAATATACCTCGCCAGTGTGGGAAGCATCACCACACGCAAAACACGTAGATGTAGCTATAAACGAGTTAGCAAGAATCATCGGTGAATGGTTGAGATCATACCCATACGTTTGCTACATCCATTTCATGATTGCCAGCCTACCGCAAGAACAGTAAACTCGAAAAAAATTTGCCAGATTAACATATCTGCAAAATACACCAGAAAGATGCGAAAATGGTTGCGTTTCGATTTAATTTAAGCTTCTTACCACTCCCTGACACGTGTTTTTGGGTCTTCCCGTCATCAGAGAGAGCTTGTAAGAAAACTCAAACTAAACCAAAACGCACCGGCTACTCGGCAATTATTAGCTCAAAGCTAATTGCTTTGAGCTAAAAGCAATTAGCAGAAGCTCAAATTAAATCGAAACGCAACCATTTTCGCATATTTATCGTCCTTACTCGACGCAATGAGTACAAGAAAGATAGTAATTTACATGGGTAAATTGTTGATGCTTAGTGGAATATAAATATTCCCAGCATCGCTCTTAATGGCTTGATTAAGCGTGAGTATACAATTTACTTTAATTGCTATCGACACATTTAACTTCATCTTTCATCACTAGATGTCTCTAGTAGCATACTCTGGTAATTATTTTGTCTATAATTGCCGAGTAGCCGGTGCGTTTTGGTTTAGTTTGAGTTTTCTTACAAGCTCTCTCTGATGACGGGAAGACCCAGAAACACGTGTCAGGGAGTGGTAAGAAGCTCAAATTAAATCGAAACGCAACCATTTTCGCATATTTATCGTCCTTACTCGACGCAATGAGTACAAGAAAGATAGTAATTTACATGGGTAAATTGTTGATGCTTAGTGGAATATAAATATTCCCAGCATCGCTCTCAATGGCTTGATTAAGCGTGAGTATACAATTTACTTTAATTGCTATCGACACATTTAACTTCATCTTTCATCACTAGATGTCTCTAGTAGCATACTCTGGTAATTATTTTGTCTATAATTGCCGAGTAGCCGGTGCGTTTTGGTTTAGTTTGAGTTTTCTTACAAGCTCTCTCTGATGACGGGAAGACCCAGAAACACGTGTCAGGGAGTGGTAAGAAGCTCAAATTAAATCGAAACGCAACCATTTTCGCATATTTATCGTCCTTACTCGACGCAATGAGTACAAGAAAGATAGTAATTTACATGGGTAAATTGTTGATGCTTAGTGGAATATAAATATTCCCAGCATCGCTCTTAATGGCTTGATTAAGCGTGAGTATACAATTTGCTTTAATTGCTATCGACACATTTAACTACACCAGAAAGAATTTGTCTGGCTAAATGGGAAGAAGGTGTTCCTCCCTATCTAAATCTTCAAGCGGCACTTTCCCTGTGGAGGACTCTCAATGATCTGCAAGTAGGAGTGTTTAAGTGTAAAACCAACATGGAGAAATAGGGATTGTTGTCTGCTGACTCCGAGACTCCGATGTCTTAATGTGGGGCAGTACAAAGATTCAACACATCTACTTAGTTGTCCTCTATTGGAAAAACCTTGCACTGAAGACGACATCCTGTACGCAATCGAAACGGGCCTTTAAACCGACCTTTTGACCTCTTTATTCCAAAGAAAATGATCAAATAGTTAAATCTTCTCTTTGATGGATAAGATTTAATTTTCTCAACTGGACACGTGAAGTAGGTAATCCTCTATCAGACCGTGCCAATTAATGCAACCGTGCAGAAAAGAAACCAAGTTTCTTTTTTCCTTACTATTTTTATTCTTTGTTTTTGCTGGTTGATTATTTTGTTTACGATTCATTGTCAAATCAAATTAAACATCCTCTCATTTTATTAGCGACTAAAATTGTATATATTTATGTAGTTTAGCAATTATAGTTCTTATTTATGATTGTGTTTTAATATCATTAATTAAAGTTTAACTTACATCAGTAAACTTTTAACGAAACATACATTTCCCAATTGGTTTAAATAAAACACCGCGCTATCCTGTTTTACCATCGTTTCATTAAATAATGAACAGCATTTAACAAAGCTTTTGTCTTAATTAAAATTTGCAGAGATAATCTCGCTAAATAAATTACTCTAGAATGCAATTATGTTTTTTACCGTGTTGAATATGAAACACAAAGCGAATCCTTTTCGGATAATATGGATAATGGACCAAGTAAATGGGCAGTGCACATAAGTGTAAATTGTTCTAAAATTCATTAAAGTTCCAACTACTCGCCCAGTCTTTGAGTAGTAAGTAATATCTAAATTATACGACTTGCTTTGTTGATTTTTAACTCCAGTGGTTAAATAAGATTGGCTTAATAGTTAAACTTAAAGTTAACTAAACTAAATTTAATAACTTATAGTTATTTCTTCAAATAGTTAGTTTAGTCTAAAGAGTTATATCTTGTATATTCGTAACTGTTTAGAAATATTCGTAGGAATAACATTTACCATTGTCAGGTGACGTAGCAAACGCATAAGAACTTTGAATATAAATACAAGGAGTATCCAAGGGTGGAGAACCAAATCAAACTAAGTGATAGCAGAACTAAACCAAATACCTTTTAAGTACCGAAACAAAGAAAAAATACCAAGGCAGCCAAGTCATGGAAGGAAAGATTTACACATAGTGGAGTACAGAAAGACAAGACAGCGCAAGCAGGAGTATCAATATTGATAAAAAAGACTTAAAGGAAACATGAAACGCTGGGATCAAATCAATAAGATAATTATTAGATTATCGCTTACGTGGAAAGGCCGCGCAAGATCTTTGAACATATAAATAGCCGCAAATAAATTGTGCCGTTAATAAATTTTAATGATTGGACAGGGAAAAAATAAATGGCGAAGTCGTAGAAACATATTGAGACGACACAACAAATAAAAATGGGAAACAGTTAATCGAAGCACTCTGCGCAGAGCACTCTCTAAATATATTAAACGGATTCTATCAACATAAAATATACATAAATGTACACGGGTCCAAACAAAGAGAAATACCAAGTCGATTATGGGTTATGCTATAACAAAACAAAAAACATATGTACAAGTAGAACACGTAAGAGTATTAAAAGGATAGGATAGCGGTACTGACCACTATTAGATCACAATGTTACCTATAATATCGATCGTGAATACTACACCTAAATAACTACAATTTTGGTGCGCTGCAAAATCACTCAACATAATTTTTATATGAGTTACAGCTTAGTCAAAAACTAACAAACCTGATCTACTCCTCAGTCCAAAATACCTACCTAGACATAATAAATAAAGTCGATGAAATAGCTTACAAAGCGCTCGGCACAATCTCAAAAAACAAAAAGCATACTCTATTGTGGGTGGACAAATGAGATAGAGAATGCAGTACCCAACAAGAAACAAGCATATCAAAAGTGGCTGCAAACACATGACCCATATGATAGATGAACGGGCGCAACAATAAACAGAGTTGCATATACGTTCAGTCTAGAACACGCTGGTTTCTCGCTTTTGAATTGAGTATGTATATTATGACATAAAAATGAGATAAGTAAGTAGGCTATAGTAAAATCAATTTATAACAACTGAAATAAAAACAGAGTATATCACATATATAGTGAGGGACAAGATCTATGCGAAATTTTAAAAACCGACCTACTGGTAATCCGATATTGATACCTATTGTAACACAGGCCCCCAGAGATACATTTACAGAGTTTTACTGTATCCAACATTGAAATAAAATTATAGGAGAAAGTGTTGAATTTCGAATTATTAATTTGTGTACTTAAATGTTTTTACCAATTTATCGAAATACTGATTATTGAAGTAAACTACCTCATAATATAGTATTTAGAAAAATTTACCTTCACATTTCCAAATTAAGACTGGCAAAATAAAATATTTTTTCAGTTACGAAAATAAAAATTTTCTTTTGGTGGATTTACAAGTTCTTTTATTAACCGTGCGTCAATGAACACTTTATATTAATATATTATACAGTGAGGTCCTAAAGTAACGGATAAATGTAATTTCTAAGTAATTATAAAGTAGATGAAAACTACTGAACCAGGTCGATTTTTACACACAAAAATATACATAAGCAAATCATTAGTAAATATCTATCACCGTCCTAATATAATCGAATTAACAAAAACGCCAATATATTTTTTTCACATTTTATTTGCATTAATACCTAACTTAAAAGATTTAGATGTAGCAAGTAACTTCATGCTCTGAATATGCGCTTCCTTCATATTGTGAATTTTATAAAAATTCACTCTCATCAATTTTTCCCAATCGCGCCTAAAGAAGTATAACTTCAAAAATAGTTCTTATTTACTTACATGTCACATGCGATGCCACAAAAAGTTACCCATTGGTTTTTTTACTATTATAAATTAAATGGTATACTAGCCACTTCGGAAATTCACATTCATTTGGGATCTTAAAGTTAGAGTTAACAGTTATTCCAACTCATCGTCATTATCGTTTTCTTCATCACTCTCAGCCAAATTAATAATAATTTTTTTCAAGGCTGGGACATTTTTCATGTAATCTTTTTCAATCTTCTTTACATGTTCTATTGCATTTTGCCAGTTTCGAGCACTGATATTTTTGAACTGTGTTTTTATTAGTTTGGTTAACACTTTGGGCATCTTTTGGAGATGTGTTGTTCCCACGGACATGATTTTTTAACTGAGCCCATAGCAATTCTATGGGATTCAACACACAGTAATATGGAGGTAATCTTAAAACCATATGTCCATTGTTAGTGGCTAATTTATCTACAATATGATCTTTAGTTACGACTTCTGTATGAAGAACCTGGATTAGTTGATCTTTGGTATAATAATCCCTAAAATATAGGTCTTCGGCTATTAAAAATTCTAGAATTTCATCCAGTGATGTGATGCATTGTCCATAACCTGGAGTGATATGATGCAGTGTCCATAACAATGACGCTATTTTCTTTTAAATTTGGGAGTAATGTATTCTCAAACCAGGATTCAAAAAGCGTCTCTTAGATGTCTTGGTGGTAGTCTAGAGAACTGTCTTTAATACTTTTGGAACTCAACAATAACGCATCGTTCACCCATCCATGTTGTCCTCCGCAATGTAATATGCAAATTCGCTTGCCTCTGGAACGGGGTACATCTATTTGGCATTTTCTTGTACCGTTTGTCCAGGCTTTATCTATCGTTTCGTTAAAATCAAACCAAGTCTCGTTCAGATAATAAATTTCTCGACACTCACTGCGGTATTGTGATATTTTTTCGATATATTGATTCCTTCATTTTATTAGACGGCTACCTTCCATTATAGTTTGTTTCTTATTGACAGTTTTATATTCAAAACCATTTTTATTCAAAAATCTTTCCAAAGTCTTTATGCAACAATCATCAACAATATGTTTTTCTTTTAATTTTGCCATGATATTGTTTAGGTTAGGCATAACTTTAGCTGCATACATATTATATGTATATTGTCTCACTAATAGGTTTCAAGAGGTGAGATTGAATTTTTTTAGAGCTTCCCAAATCCTTTTTTGTTGTTCTACTTTTCGAACCTCTTTTTTATTAAACGGTACACTGTTGCACAAGAAATTTTTGTTAAAACCGCCGTTTGCTTAACAGCTTCATATTTGGCCATTTTTTTAGAAAGTCCATCAAATACATCTAACACCATATTTTGCTCATCTACACACATATTCTTCTTTTGCCGAGTACTTGGCCCCGCACTTTTATCTTCATCTTCTAAATTATCCATAGGTTCATTTTCATCAGGTAAACGCACATTACTTTCCCATGGCCGCCACATATTTTTCTTTGATAAATACTAAATATATCACAACACTTTTTTTCTACAAACTCTGGCTGAAAGAACCACAAAATATACTGCTTAAGAATGACTAATAATTCCGTTATTTAAATATTGTGACAATGATTTTGTCCATTTAAGTATTCTACGAAAATGTACTTCTTAAGTACTTAGCCATTACCGGAAATATAAAATTGTTTGTAAATTTGTATTTAGGAACTTCTTTTAATTATTTTTAAATGTTATAAACAAAGACATCATATTTTTGATAACATTTCACAAAAATATTTAATGACGATGATTTGGAATAAGTTTTACTTCTTTTTGTGTATATCAATAATTAGTGTTCATTGACGAACCTACAAAACAAAATGTCTACTTATTTTCGTAACTTAAAAATATTTTATTTTGCCAGTCCTAAGTTTAGAAAAAAGATGAACGCAAGTATTTTTTTAATAGTATATTGCGAGATTGTTAACTACTAAAAACCATTGTTCCGATCAATTTGTAAAAACATTTAAACAAACTAATAATTCAAAATTCAACACTGCTCCGGTAATTTTATTTGAATGTTGGATAAAGGTTAGTACAATGTTAGTAAGGTCTCTCTAGGGATCTGTGTTACAATAGGTATCAATAGCGGATTATCAGCAGGTTGGTCTTTAAAATTTCGTATAGCTCTTGTCCCTCACTATACCTACATTTAATTCTAATTCATTAAGCCCTACAAAATTGAAATATGCGACGTGACCCTACTACAAATATTTATTTACAGTCGAAGATAAGTATCACAGAGGTGATTATACAAAGCCACAACAATACAAAACGGTCAGAATCTTATAAACGAAATAACATTGACCATGGCAGGCTTTTAATAAATTATCTGGGTTTAGTAGCTGCTAACTACTCATTTTTTCCTAATTCACAAACACCATCACAATGATAATATCATGCAACCCCTTCTGTCCACTGCTCGACATAGGTCTCTCCCATTTTTGGCCACTCTTCACGGTTCTTTGCTTCTTGTTGCCATTTCTTGGATATTCGTCTAATGTCGTCCATCCAGCGTGTTGGTGGTCGTCCTCTGCTGCGTTTGTCTTTTCGTGGGCGCCAGTCAATTAGTTTTCTGGTCCATCTTGTGTCTTTCAGTCTCGCTATGTGACCTGCCCAATTCCATTTCAGCTTGGCTATACGTTCGACGACATCACTGATACCTGTTCTTTTCCTTAAGTCTTGATTCCTTATTTTGTCTTTTTTTGTCACGCCGAGAATTTATCTTTCCATGCGCCTTTGTGCCACTCGCATTTTTAGTGCTGTTGTTTTTCTGAGCGTGAGAGTTTCTGCTCAGTATGTCATAATAGGAAGAACGCATTGGTCAAATGTCTTCCGTTTCATAGCTATCGGGATGTTGCTCTTAAAGATATCTCTTCGTAAACCATACGCCGCCCAAGCAAGTGTTATTCGTCGTTAAAATTCGCAGGTCTAGTTGTCCTTGCCTATTTTGATTTCATGACCAAGATCTATGTACTTTTCTGTCAATTCTACCACTTGATTTTGGATGATTACTACTAATTTGGTCTTACTGATGTTCATTTTTAAACCTATTGTTGAAGATACGTTTTCTAATTCTTGTACCATTTGTTGTGCTTCACCCAGATCTTCGGTAATAAGTACAATGATATATGAAGTGGCATATGATAAAGACGATGAAATAATCGTAGATGAAGTCAAAGATGCAATAATAATTCTAAAAAATTGAAAATAATGTAGACTACAAGGTATATCGAACGAATTACTCAAACACCGCCTACGCAACTGACATTTTTTGCAACACAAATAAGGGAAAGCTGGCATATTTTGCAAATATTTTTAATATACTCCAAAAATATGCGTTATATGCATTATTGGCGAAAACCGTGCTTTATGCAAATGTATGCATATGCATGTAATCCGAAGTCTATTGAAATATTTTCGTTTCGTGCAATAGCCCTATTTGTGCATTATTTTAGTGATGATTTCATGTAAGCCGTTTGTATTTATCACAAGAAAAACTTCTATAATTTTTATGGCTTACCCCTTTTAATCCTATAAAAACTTCCATCCTTCTATATTTCACTTTAATCTCCATTCAGTTTATATTGTGCGCCTCATTTCGCCGATGCTTAAATAAATCGATTTTTGAGTCATGCCAATTTCCTAATCCTGTATCGTGCCACTGTTCTGACTAATATTGCTCCATAAATTTAGTTACAAGATCAAATGGCGTCTCACATGTCCCACTAGTCTTCAATGTAACCGAATACCTACATTTCTAGATTTCATCTCTGCGGAGATTTACAAGCGTAGCATCGGCTCTTCGCCCGAGTGAAGTAGAGCTCGCTGCATCACAGAGAATTCCCAGAGTATACCTATGATGAATATGTTACAGGATGACATCTGCTGACGATTTATTTTCAATTTGAAAAAGTAAATTTTGTTTAAAATATGTAGAATATAGTCTTTAAGGATTAGGCGAATATCGGTTTGTTCAATAAATAATTTGTCTCTAAATAGACAAAATACATAATATGTGTTTGTGTAAACTGCGAAGAATTAATGATAACGTAAATGAAAAAAAAAAAAAAAATGAATTAAAACAAAAGAAAATATCCGAGTACGAACTACATTTCTGACAAATCCTACAGCTTAAGTTAAAACAACTTAAAATAAAATAAAATACAGCACAGTAAAATCTTATAAATAAAATACATTCAAATATATGTACATAGAAAAGTGAACTAAAACAATAAAAAATATATTATATTTTCTTTAATCTGTGGTTGACATGAGCTAATGCTACATCATTGCTTTCCATTAATTATGAATCACAACACTCTTGCTCACAGTTTACGAGACGACACTGCAGTAGGTATGTCATTAATTGGATCACACCGCATGCGCATCTGTCATCTTGCTCAATTTATCCCCAGGATACCATATTTTGTTCGGATCTTCCGACACCTATGCGTAGTCTATTCATGTTTCCATCTCTGCCAGTCAAGTTGTGCACCTGGCTGGAGTACCTGGCAAGTATTTGTGATATTTGCACCTGGCTAGAGTAGAGAAGAAGAAGATTTGTTGGTCGAAGGCAGAACTCATAGTTGAAGAATCTACGTGATTGGTATCAAATTTGTTTAGAGTAGCAAGTTCAAAAATAAAAATAGCCGTTATGAGTGCCAACCTCCGTGGGGAGACGGCACTCTAAGAAGAAGAGTACTTCTGAAGTATTTGTGATGTTTCCTGTTTGCTGCTCTTCCCACATTATGGATTTCGCGCCTTTTGTGATGTGGGATAATGTGTTGACTGTGTAAAAAAAATAACGATATTGATTAAGGTCGTTTATGTACAGGATTATGACCGAATAGGGGATGGCGATAGTCATTTATCTATTTAGATCGTTCTTATAACTTTATTACACTGCCTATTTTATAAGTGTGTCAATCATCGCTTCCAAACGGGGCAGGCATATTATGCTCTTGATAGGCATAGTGCTAGCGCTGTTGTTCGTACTGAACTCGGGTTAGCTCCACATATGGATGGTGTTAGTCTTTATAGCACTGCATGGGGTCTTACCTTTAGTATATTCAACGTGCCGCTTATAGCTCAATGTTCTAGCTACAATCACTCCGAGGTATTTGGGGAATGGGCAATGCGATTCCATTCTATTGAACGTTAAGGTTTTTTCTTCCCTGTTGTTGAGATGGAAGAGGGCAATTTGTGTATTTTGTGCATTTTCCCTGTAGTATGCTGACAATGATTCAAGCTCACCCGTAAGATGTTCTTCTATGTCCAGAAGACTACTAGATCAATCAGCATAAATAAATATTTTTGACGCATTACGGGTCGGTTGCGCATAAGTGTATATGTGGAAGAATACTGGCGAGAGTATTTCTGCTTGTGGTACTGTTTTTTGGACACGGCATCTACTAGTTTTTCCCTCTAACTCAAGATGAAAACGTCGGTTAGTCAGAATTTATCGGAGGATTTTAACTATTTTGTAACTTTTTGTTATTGGGCACACTTTGTTCAGTAGTATTCGATGGTTAACAGTATCATATCGGCCGTTAGATCAATGAGTATGACACCGATCTTTACTCCTTTTTATATCCGTACTCGATCCGTACTGAGAAAGATTAAGTATTTGACTGCCCTAAAACTTGTCTGTTCCTCTATAAGTTTTTTTTATGTATGGATTGATTCTATTCAATATCAATCTTTCGTACAGCTTGAATATTGAGCACAGGAGAGAGATAGGTTGGTAGATTAGTCTCTGTCCAACAATAATTTAGGAACTTTAGATGTTTCCGAAAAACTACTCATACTTTAGAGCATTTCGTTTCTGAGGTCATTTAGGCCTTTGCATATCTTAAGTTCTGCACTGGTGATTTCCTGTTCGTCCATTGTAAATTACAGCTCGACTTTATCAGGTCCCAGGTACTGACCTCTCTGTGTAAACTGCTTGGGATGTTTTTGTCCTTTACGTAGTTGATTGTTCTGTAGAAGTTGTGTAGCTTTCTGATTTGGAGTTACATTGACGTGGGTGGATGGCACTTAGAGTTATTTTCAGTACATAGATGGAAGGCTAAAAAACAAACTTCTTATTTACTCTATTGTTCATTTCTTAGTTGAAAAAGGTATAGTTAATAGGGTATTGAAATAAAAAAAGGAATGGACAAAAAAAGAAAGTCTCATCGAAACTGGTTCTATAATGTGTTTACTTTGACCTTGAACATCTTGGTGATATTTTAAATAGAAAATGGAAGTTGAATATTTATTAAATTTACTATTAAGTAGGAAGATTATTAGCGAAACAAAGGAATTTTACAAGAAATAAAACGTATACGTATGCGGTCCGATAAGTACTTCCTCGTAAGACCTCACCGTCCGATAGCGTTACTAGCTCAAGAGAAATCTACTATAGTATAATACATTCTCGTAGACGGCTTATGTCAAAATTTTATCCGAATAGGACTCGTATTTTTGTTTTTACCGCGAGTGAAATCGGTCCGCGGATTAAGAAAAAAATGGAAAAAGAGCAATATCGGTCTGTGATTCGATTCTTGTTTTTGGAAGGGAAATCGCTCAGTGAAATCAAATATCGCTTGGGTGCTGTGTACGGCTGTATGCTGTATTTGTTTAATGAGTTTCAATGAGGTCGCACGTCGGTTTTTGGATCAACCACGCTTCGGTGTCTCGAAAATGGCTACCAAGAAGGATAACGCGTCAAAAATCCACGATCTCGTATTGGCAGAATGCCGACTAAAGGTGCGTGAGATAACTGAGACAGTAGGCATCTCAAAAGAGCGCGTATGTCATATCCTGCATGAAATTTTGGGCATCAGAAAGCTGTTGAAGCGATGGCTGCGACGGTTGCTCACTGCAGACAATAAGAACAACCGTAAAACTAAATCAGAGTAGTGTTTGATGCTATTCGTAATTCGCTATTCGCGTAATTCGAAGGAGTTTTGACGTCTTTTCGTAATCTTCTACGAAACATGGATCCACTGCTGCATAGCAGAGGCCAAATAACAGTCGTAACAGTGGACGGCACCCGGCGGACGCGCTGCGAAGAAGATGAGGACACTCCTATGGGCAGGAAAGGTGATGGCGACAATTTTCTGGGATTTACAAGGGGTGATCTACATCGACTAGCTGGAAGAAAGCAAAATGGTCACAGGGCTCTACTACGCAGAATTATTGGGCAATTCGACGCCGAAATGCAGAAAAAACGACCGCACTTGGAGAAGAAAAAAGTGCTCTTCCACCTGGTCATACCTCATCAGTAGATCATCGCCGCCGCAGAAACGTACTTTGCAGACCTCGAAAAAACGTATTTTTTAGACGGGTTAAAGAAGTTGTAGCATCGCTGGGTCACGTGTAACGAGCTAAAAGGAGCCTATCTTGAGAAATAAAACACCACTTATCCAAAATTTTCGTTTTTCTTTTGTAGGTTAAGTACTTATTGGACCGCTCTAGTAAAAGGGCAAAAAGAAATGAAATCTAAAAATTTTTCCAGATGGCTGAATAGAATCAAATCAACTGACCGAAAGTAAGGTTTAAAAATAACCATGTTTTCTTTTCCAAAATAACTTAAAATAGGTTTAAACGGTTTAAATAAAATAAATCCTTTTAAATTAAAAAAAAACAGCATGACAACTTAAATAAAAACTCAATCCTTGCCCTTAGCTTTGCCGCACCATTTTAACTAGGTATTAATTCTTTAAAAACTTAGGCTGAAATACCTGACAGCCTGTGGAACAAGTGTGAACAAGTGTAAGTGTAAAAATAATTAGAATCGATTAGATATCAAATTAGTGACGTATGGAATTATCGATTTCCTTATCGACAAGTGATTTGCGCTAATATATTAGAACTTACTATAGACAATCCCACATGCATGCAGCTGTGTGTTGGATTACCTGCCAAACAGGCAAATAGAACAAATTAATATTTAAGCAAATTATTAAGACAGACCCCAAAGAGTAACGTACCGTTACAACTTCAAAGTTTATAAAAACACCTCTGACATTAATTGACAATTATTGTTGTAATTTGTTTTTTCAATGCCACCTGTAGTCCTGACATATTCATAATGGATTCATTAAGGAGGTAAAACATTCTAATTTGTTGAGTTATTGATATATGACCAAAGTTTATTAATATAATTGATTAAATTGTGTTTGATATTAAATATGATTAAGAATTCCATGTTAATTAACTTGAGACACAACAAAACCATTTAGTACATATAATTTTATAATGACAAAAAAAACTATGATTTTAATAGTTGGATCAACTGAGATTTCCATTTTATATTTATAATCTATTTCTAATGAGTGTAGAGTAATAAAATCTCATGAAGTATTCAAAAGCGCTACAGGGTAATCCGTCAATAATCCGTCAATAAATTCCGTCCGCATTGCAAAATTCTGTCGTTTCATAAAGAGCAGGTAGGTATCACCCTGTTTTAAGGGATTAGTCCATTGTTATCGACAGATAAACACTGAGCCAGAGGCGCGCTAGTGGGTTAATTGACAAAAGAATATGCATTCTTAAAAATCATATTAAAGGAAATAAAAATGTAATACAGCAGAACAGTGTTATTAAAAAAATATAAAATGTAACAATAAAATATATACGAACCGAAATCGAGAAATACTCACAAACACACACGAATGAACTTTACATATTGAAACACTTGTGGGGAGTTTAAATCAATTTATTCACAAAAACTACAAAAACTTTACTGGATACGTTATTACAATTCTACATCACTATAGTCTTCATCCGAAGAACTGTCATCATCCCCTGGTGTTATAATTATAGGGTCAACCACCTGATCGACCAAGTTGTCCAGTTCCCACATTTTATCTTCCTCTTTTAAAACATGCTGGATTGCTTTTTGCCAGTTTTCTGATGTGATTTCCATAATGGCTTGATCAAACAATACCTTGACATCTTTCATTTTAAATGTGGTATTGTGCCTTGCAACATATCCTTTAACTTGTGCCCATATAAGTTCTATGGGATTTAATTCGCAATGATATGGCGGTAGGCGTAGCACAGTTACTTTATACTTTTCTGCTACATCTTCTACGGCATATTTTATGAAGCGAGATTTATGTTGTTTTACTACGGCTAGTAGTTCCTTCTTTATTGAATTCGTCTCAAACTGAATACCTTTATTTGACAGCCAGTAAATAATTTCTTGCTTTCTCCAAGCTGAAGTTGGTACCTTCTCTATGCGCCTTGAATGGTAGCTTGCATTATCCATAACCACGACCGAATCAGCTGGAAGAAATTTTAATATTTCCCCGAAGTAGTCTTCGAAGACATCCGAATTCATGTCCTCATGATAATCTCCCGTCCGACACGACTCAAAGCTTAACAAACCTTCTTTTAAAAATCCTTCTTCGCTTCCAATGTGAGCAATTATAAGCCTCTTCCCTTTTCTCGAAGGCACTTTAATACCCGTCGAAAGGCCTTCTATGAAAGCTTGGCGAGCACTTGTTACATTTTTATCTTGCCACATTTTTTGGACTATATAACCTTCGTTTATCCACGTCTCATCAAGATAAAAAATTTTCTTGTGCTCTCTGCGGTACTGTTTTATAGTTCTCAAATATTTTCGTCTCCAGCAAATGATTTCATCACTTTCCAGTAATAGTGCGTTTCGATTGTGCTTTTCCCAGGAAAAATTCATACTTTTTAAAGTTTTCCATAAAAGTTTTCTGGATATCAAAGGAATATCGTTATCTTGGCTTATCTCCATTAGTATTTTGTCAAGGGTGGGTATTTCCTTTTTAAAATAAAACGAATGAACTTTTCTTCGAATGTCACGTTTGGTGTCTTCACCTAAGATTTTTATTGGTCTTCCTGATTTTCTCTTGCATGGACTTAACTGGCCTGATATCTTTCTTTCTCGCAATAATTTAAAAATCGTGGACTGTCCAATTCCAGTCATTCGGGCACATCGCTCAACACTTTCTTGCACAGACAAACTAGGGTGATCGTGTTTTATGCAATCATATACATTTAAAATTATAACTTTTTCACTAACAGATAGCGGAGAATTTTTTACACCTCTTTTCTTTGGAGTAAATGTCGCCATTTTATAACTTTTTCACTATTTCTATATCACAATATTACTGTACGTTTAATTGGTGTAGTAACAATTACTAACTCGAATGTCGAATGTCGAATGATAATAATAAAATAAAAGAGGGATTATAATGAAAGTGTAAGTAAAACCTCATTACGCGTTATTAGTCTTCATGTTGATTTATTTTAGTTCTTAGTAATATTAGGAGGTGCGTCATACCCTTATCAGTTTCTTCTAATGCTTTTATTCGTTCAGTAATTAAGTGAATTTGTTTTTATAAATAAAAATGTAATTAGCTTTAATGACCATATAATGGAATACGAGTTTGAAGAATAAGTTAATCGAAAAATTAAATAAAATTGGTTATCACAAAATATCCAAAATATGATATTTTGAGGTACATCAATTTTTGACGACGAAGTTGACATCCGTCCATTTGCCTACGCCCATGACGACACCGAAATTCAGGCAAATTTTATGACACTTCATGATTTATTACTCTACACTCATTTGAAACCAATTATAGTCGGGATATTAGGTACAACCCCATCTTGTAATCTTCTAATCTGCAAATAAATTGTAGGAATTATTTATTTATTACGTGTGATTCAAGCATTATGCATGTTCTTTATCTACATGTTTTAATTTAATTGATTCCGTCCCTTCGTATACTTCGTTGTGTAGGCATTTCTTTCTATTTTCAAATGTGATATTAAAGTTCGGAATCTGCGTATTTCAGTTCGATTTTAGAAATACCACCCGGTATTGAGGTTAGATATAATACAAGGATATATGAGTGAAGGAAAGGAAACGGATATAGCGGATCGGGATTTTTCTTATGCAAAGCCTCCGCCACCGCAACAGTTCGGTCAACATGAGCAGTTGTTTGCCGGTCTGCGGAGACGGCATAGCCAAAGGGCGGCTACTGGCCGTTCTCTGGAGAATTGTCTTTCCTTCTATGTCCGGATCGCTCGCCCGGTATTAACTTTAGCCAGATATGTATACATATACATCAGATTTTGACGAAAAGGGACGTTTGATGCTGATCTGTGACCAGCCGTTTACTTTTTACTTTGAAGATCGAATTTATCAGAAGGAGGCAGTTAACGTAGCAGTATAAGTAAGCTTTAAAATCCACAAATGATGGAAGGGATTTATTTCAACAAGTAAAGCTTTATATACATGGGGAGCTGCAAATAAGAAAAACGCTGCAGAAAAAGCAGCGCTAAAATGTGAACAATATTACGTTGAAAAAGAAGTTGTTTTGTTTGTGTGGTAATAGTATTTGTAAGAACGAAAGAAAAAACTAGATTTGTTTTTCTTGCATTAATGTTGGCATACTATATTTTTGTTCAATTAAAAAGAAATAAAACTATATAAAAACAAGGTTGTAGAAGTAAATTACACTCACCATCTATTTTATTTAGCTTAATCCACTTGTACTAACCTGGTTGGAAATTACACACTTACTAACCTAGGTCTCTGAGACCGATTACTTTTATATACATTAATATGGGAATATTTATTTATTGTTTATCGAAAATTAAACACTGTATTATATACTTTTATGGTTTTAAACCATAATAACCAAAGGAACTTTGGAACCAAAGTAGACATATGAAAAATATTGGTTTTTAATATATTTTAGAAGTCAAACTAAACGTCAATTCAATAAAAAATAAATGTCAAACTGAATATTTTCACCTGAACTTGGATGTCTATACAACTAGTCTTCGATCTCTGCGATATCATCCTTGCGGCTGCATTATTCACAGATGGGTTAATAATGCTCCAAATACACAAACTTGAGGCACTTGTAGCGACGGTAACGAGTTTTACGATTTTTTACTTGAGCAGTAACTACACCTTCCATGTGTAACTTATCTATTTTCATGATAATCAATTTGCATGCCTAATATTTCTGAAAGTCCTGATCGATTTTTTTTAGGAATAGTGTCGTGTTGAACTTGTTGTTTTATATGATTGTTTAGTAAATTATAACCAAGTTTTTCCAAAAAGATCTTTCTATAATCGGTTCACAATTTGTCGATAGCTCACTACAAGTTTAACCCTAATTAGAGAACTGAAATACAGAGAGGATAGGTAATACGATATAATAGTAAAATCCAACCTAAAACTGACGGTTCAAGATGTTTTCGACTAACCCACCTTGTATCTGAAGGAATACAATACCTTATAATCCGATTACGAAGGTATTTTGAATGGTTACAAATGGCCGACCAGTGTCTTAGAGTATATGATTGAAACATTTATTTGAACTAAATAAATATATTTTTTAAATTGTACTTACGTAAATTGTATTTTCGTTTTAATAAAACTTCTTTATTTTATTCAAAAATAAAGTTTCTTGCCATTTGTAAAAGATACATTTATTTAATTAAGTGGAAAGGCGCCAAATGTCGCCTGGCAAAATTTTCAATGTGTTTTAAATGTATCCATTATTTTCGAATCCGTAGAAAACTAATAAATATTTTTGAAAAATTTAAACGCAGAATGAAAGATTACATTATTACTGAGGGCAGAAAGTCCCTGAAAACTTCTACAATATTTATTTTAATATGTTCTGTAACAGGGGTGAAAATAAAAGAGAAAATATAGTATAATTTTTAATTGAAAATATTGCATGCAAAAGAAACTTTTTATTTATTCTAATAAATATTTCATTCTACCCTTAAATTTTTCAAAAATGCTTTTTAGTTTTCTCAGGATTTGAAAAAAAAATGGATACATTTAAAACACATTGAAGATTTTGACAGGCGACATTTCCCCTTTAATACCTTACGATTACAACTACTATTACTTACCTTATATAATTACGATTAGAAAACTATTCAAATTCAAAATAAATAGTATCAACTTCGGAATCCGAGTCGTCCTGAGGGTTAATAATTAGCGGTTGTGTCTCTACGGTCGCATCAATTATGTTATCAAGATCCCACATTTTTTGTTCTTCTTCTATTACATGTCTTTTTTTTAATTTTTAAAAGTAGTGCTTTTACCATTCCATCTTCGTAAGGCAGATACTTATTCCGCAGCCAGTCAAGAATATCCTGTTTTTTCCACGCAGTCGTTGGAAGTCTTTCTACTAGTCGTAAATGATAAGGTGCATTATCTAATACCATTGTTTAAATAGGACTAGTTAGCCAACGCAATGTATAAATTTGTTTGATTCTAATTGAGACAGTCACTAGATGTCACCACTCTTTCTGTCTCAATAGATTTTAATATACCATTGTTTGTTTGATATACATTATACTAGATGGTGCTATGTGAAAAAGTTAAGGACTAAACTAAACGTCCATTTTTGATCCACTGAATTAAATTCACCAGCGTTGCAATATTTCACTGACATAGTAGCAACAGGTTTACTTAAAAATGTTACAAAAAACAGACCTTGAATCACTTAAGATATTCATTTAAAATAGAGTTATTACTATCAACTAGTAAATATCGTGTCAACTAAAATTGTACATAAACGTACTGTGGCTTCTAAATCTTCCTATATCCAAATAAGTTTAAAGAATTTAAATATTTTATTTTATTTGGAAGTGTATTACAAAAATTTTGTCCGAGGTAAGTAAAACATTTTAATTACATGTGTTTAAAACATAAAAAAACATTGTATGAGAAAACAAATTAGGTATTTAGAAATAAATTTTACCGGATACTACATACATTCGATAATATTTGAAAAAAGTGATTTTAAATTAAAATAATGTTACTTCCATAATAAATAAATGGTTTTTTACAGATGGCCGGAAATATTTGTTGTTATTACAAATGTGGTTTATCACCATACAATATTCATGGATTAAGAATGTTCAGATTTCCGACAAAAATCCTTCGGCTTGTCAAAGATGGATATTACACTCTGGTAAGTAAATAGAAACTTTTTTTATATTCTTTTATTTTACACCGTTTCCGTTACGTAATTAACTTGAAAAAATGTTTAATTTTTTTTTTTCATTCATCATTTTTTATTATCGCCAGGGTGCACGCGTCATATTCGAGATGCATTAATTTGAATTTTACGTTTTCGTTGGTATTATAATTATGATATAATAAACTTCGGAAAAACAAATTAGTGAATAAATATCAAGTTAATAAACATAAACAAAGTATTAGATATTTAAATATGTATTTCTTTAGCCATTTTTAGTTATTTTTTTTTCATTCATCATTTTTTATTATCGCCAGGGTGCACGCGTCATATTCGAGATGCATTAATTTGAATTTTACGTTTTCGTTGGTATTATAATTATGATATAATAAACTTCGGAAAAACAAATTAGTGAATAAATATCAAGTTAATAAACATAAACAAAGTATTAGATATTTAAATATGTATTTCTTTAGCTATTTTTAGTTATTGTATTGAAAAGTAGAAATAAGTTCATCTTTATCGGAGAACTAATTTATACAAAGGTCCATCTGGGAAAAAATTATTGGTTTCACGTAAAAATTTTATACAGATATTTCAAGGTTCTAAAAGATATATGAGGGTTAGTTAATAATAAATCTGTGAAGACATACAGGTGATTTTGGCTATAAATGTTTTTTATCCAGTTAGAGAAAAATAGTTAAAATAAAAATTGTAGATTCAAAAAGTTCTTCCATTTGTGAGTTTCTAAATTAAAATATATAAAGAATTCACCAAAATAGTTGCAAAAAACCCTTGATTTGGCAGAAATTTATAAATTTTAATAACTTTGTTTTTGCACAATGGTATGTAATGTAACTAATAAAAATAGTAAGGATTTGTTTATCGTAGAAAGCGATTATGTAAACAACTTTTTGTTGACCTATCCCAGTTTAAAAAAAAATTATGTTTTACGTGCCACAGAAGCCAAGATATTGCAAATTCTGCAATCGCGCTTCATTTTGAAAAAGTTCAAATCTAAAAAAAAACCGAGCTCAAATGGTTCTCCATTCTACTTTTCCGAAGCGGAATTTTACGAATACCATCATTTTAACGGGTTATAAATTTTTACTTCTTTACCGCATATACCATTATGTAAGTTGGAACGCACAATTCAGATCTTCATTTAGGGTCCCTTCAATTTTCAGCTCTTACTGTTAATAGACAATGGAAGTATGATTTTAAGAATAAAATTCTTTGGTTTTAAATATAAAATGCTCTCTTGCCTAGTAATGGTCATAGAAGATTCTGTTTTTTTTAGAAAGTGTGTTTTTCACCAGTTTTTCATAAGCCTCTAAATAAGTTTGTGGCATAAACGATATCAACGTTATTATAAATGTTTATAAACAGATTAAATAACCTATAAACTATTTGCTCTGATTGATATTTAGCGCACTTTAATAACTTATTAATTTCCATAATTTCAAGGAGCTATGTTACATGTCCTTGCCCAAAAAAGAGTTATTATAATTTATAAATAACTGCAAAAATAAGGTTTTTTTTTGCAACTATTTCGGTTAATAGTTTCATGTATTTTAATTTGGATACTCTCAAAAATTACAAAACTTTTTATGATCTACAACTCTAAAAAAGCTGAAAAAATCTTAAACAGGTATTTAAAGTCTCTAAAAGGTATATGAGGGGTAGCTGATGACAATTATGTGAAGACTTCAGCTAATTTTGCTTTGCTTTTTTATTAAACAATCGTAAAAAGTGAAAAAAGTTTATGCGCATAAAACGTTTCTTATTCATGTTAGAGATATATGGTTAAAATAAAAGTTATAGATCATAAAATGTTCTCTAATATTGATATTTTTATAATTAAAATACATAAAGAATTGACCGAGATAATGTAAAAACCCTTATTTTTAAAGTAAAATTTATAAATGTTAATATAAATATAAATAATATAAATATAAATAACTTTCTTTTCTACATAACGATATGTAATAACTATTTAAAATTATGGCAGTTAATGAGTTTTTAAAGTGTGCTAAATATCATACAGAACGACCATACAGTTTATGAGTTATTCAATTTGTTTATCCAGGAGACCGATTATTTAAACAACTGTACTTGTCCAAACAGTCACTCTAGGGTTATTTTGTAAATAGATATCGATTTTTATGGCTTCGTTTTAAATTATTAAAAAAAAAAACATCAAGATTATATTAAATTTGTTTTTAAAAATCAGTTTGAAGAATAACAAATTTTTAGCATATAAAAATTTCTAATAACTTTGACTTTTTTATGTCATACACTTGTATGTAGGCTCAATCATCATCATCATTTTGGCTTTACAACCCTGTGTGGGTCCTAGCCTCCCCAAGAATTTTTCTCCAGTCGTCCCTATCCATCGCCTTCCTCCGCCAAGCACGTATTTCCATATTTCTCATGTCTTCATCGATGTTATCTAGGAATCTTGTTCTGGGTCTTCCTCTTCTTCTTTGACCAATAGGTCTATCAAGGAGCGTTTTTCTAGCTGGGTCGGTTTGCTCCATCCGCATAACATGGCCTACCCACCTTAGACGTCCTATCTTTATGTGTTTTACGATATCTGGTTCCTGGTATATCCTATAGAGTTCGAAGTTGTATCGTCTTCTCCAGACACCATTTTCATTTACCGCTCCATAGATGCGCCTTAGTATTTTTCTTTCGAAACATCCTAACATGTTTTCATTACTTTTTGTTAAAGTCCAGGTTTCTGAACCATATGTTAGGACTGGGCGTATTATTGTTTTGTAGAGTTTTACTTTTGTATTTCTTGATATAACTGTAGATTTAAAAAGGAGATTAAGCCCAAAATAGCATCTATTAGCCGTGCAAATTCTGCGGTTTATCTCTGCGGTAGTGTCATTTTCAGTATTGACGAGCGTTCCCAGGTATACAAATTCGTTAACTGCTTCGATGACGTCATTTTCTATAACAAGTGGCCGTAGTGTTTGTGGTTGCGTACCTATTTTCATGTATTTTGTTTTGTTGGTGTTTATTATTAAACCCATTTTTGTAGCCGCTTCCTTTAATGCTACGTACGCCTCTCGTGCTGCGTTTTCCGTTCTCCCAACAATATTGATATCATCAGCATATGCTAAGATTTGCACAGATTTGTTATATATTGAACCGGTAGTTGTGATTTGTGACGTACGTATTACTTTTTCCAAAGCTAGATTGAATAGTATACAGGAGAGTGGGTCTCCCTGACGTAGTCCGTTATTTGTTTTAAAAGGTTCAGAGAGTTCCCCCTGGATTCGTACTTTGCATTCAACTTTTTCAAGGGTTAGTTTGGTTAAACTTACCAACTGATTTGGTACTCCTAGGTCTATCATTGCTCTAAACAATTCTCTTCTATTTACAGAGTCGTAGGCTGCCTTGTAGTCTATAAATATGTGGTGCGTGTCTACACCGTATTCCAGTGTTTTCTCTAGAATTTGTCTTAGGGTTGAAATCTGATGAATTGTTGATTTACCACCTCTGAAACCAGCCTGGTATTGTCCTATTATTCGCTCTGCATATGGTGCCATACGATGGCATAGTATATTGGAGAATATTTTATACGCTGCATTTAGGAGCGTAATTCCTCGATAGTTAGAGCATTCAAAGATATCACCCTTTTTGTGTATGGTGCAAAGTATTCCAATATTCCAATCATTGGGAAGGGACTTCTGTATCCATATTTCTTTTATAAGCTGCTGTAGGGCTATTATGATATCGTGGCCACCTTCTTTATATAATTCCGCTGGGAGATTATCTATTCCGGGTGATTTGTTTCTGGCTAGTTTGTTTACAGCGTCTTTAACTTCCAGGATCGTTGGTGGATCCTCCTCCCTCTCGTCTGCTCCGCTTACCTCGCAGCTTTCGTCTTCCGGGTTTTCTTCTTCCTCTATATTAAGTATCTGGTTAAAATATTCCGTCCATCGGTTTAGTACGTCTGTTCTTGTTGTTAAGAGATCGCCATTTAAACTTCTACATTGATTTGTGTTTGCCTTAAATTCTTTTCTGTTGATGTTAACTTTCTTATAGAATGTTCTGAATTCTTTCTCTCTGTTGAGGTTTTCTATATATTGAAGTTCCTTTTTTAAGTGGTTTCGTTTCTTCATTCTGTGTATTTTCTTTTCTTCTCTTCTCTTTGTCTGGTAATTCTCTATACTTGTTCTAGTTCGGCGGGTAAGCATTTTTGCATAGGCTTCATTTTTTTTCTGTGTTGCGTCTTTGCATTCATCGTCAAACCAGTGATTTTTTCGGGTACAAGTTTCTGTTCCTATTTCATCTTGTGCTGCTGACTCAATATCTTCCCTTATCCTGTTCCAGAATGAGTCTATATCTCTCTGGTCTTCTTCGCCTAGACTTTGATTCCTTAACCTATTGGTAACATTTTCCCAGTACTGTTTTGCAACAGTTGCATCTCTCAGCTTCTGTACATTCCATTTCTTTCTATTTATTTCTTTTTCTTTGTTGGAGTTTGAAATTCTAGCCCTTAGTGTTGAGATCACTAAACAATGGTCTTAGTCTATGTTTGCGCCTCTATAACTTCTGCAGTTTATTATGTCCGTTCCGTGTCTTGAATCTATTAAGATGTGATCAATCTGACTAGTTGTTCTTAAATCAGGGGAGGTCCAGGTTACCTTGTGTATATTCTTGTGTTCAAAATAGGTGCTAGCGACGGTCATGTTCAGTGCTGCTGCTAAGTTTATCAGTCGTAATCCATTATCGCTACTGATGTTGTGTAGGCTATGCCTTCCTATAGTCGGCATAAAAACATGCTCTCGTCCTATTCTTGCATTCATGTCACCTAGCACTATTTTAATGTCATTTTTGGGGCATCTTCTGTAGGCTTGTTCTAGGTCTTCGAAAAACTGTTCTTTAATGTCTTCTAGTTTGTCGTCGGTCGGGGCATGTGCATTAATTAAACTGTAATTAAAGAATTTACCTTTTAAGCGTAAATAGCACATTCTTTGACTGTAGGCTTTAAAATCAATAACTAGGCCTTTTGTTCTTTGGTTTACTATAAATCCCACTCCATCTATGTGTTGGTTTTCATTGCAGCTGTAATATATGGAGTGGGTTCTCTTATCAAGAATGCCTGTTCCCGTCCATCGCATTTCCTGCAGTGCCAAAACATCTACTCTGTACATGTTCACTATGTCTAGTAGAGATACGAGTGCTCCAGCTCGGTACAGGGTTCGGGTGTTCCATGTTCCTAATCTTAATTCCATTTTTCGTTTGCAATGTCGTCGTCGTAAGTTCCGTCCGGCTAATAGTCCTTGAGGTTCCGTAACATATGATTTTTACAGGAAGAGGTTGTTAGCCTCTAGCCTAACCCCCAACCTGGAGGGCCAGGGACTCTGTTGGGTTGCCATGCCAGTCTGTTTTGGTTCACGGGTGGTATTTTATTTCCCACCTACCCGCCAGTCCTAGGACTGGTTAGGGCGTTCCCCTATCCACCACCTGGGGACGCGTCCGATGGGCGACAGACAACATCCACACGGATGTAGGCTCAATATAAAGCTAATAAAAAAAAAAAACTGATTTTTCATACCATCTTTATATCAGTTAGCCCAAGACTCCAGAACAGATCAGAGGTAATGTAAGTCGAAAAAACTTCACCAGCTACAGGGGGTCATGTAAGATGCCCCCATCTTCAGTTTTAATAATCAATAAGTTAAGTCTATTGCATTTACCTTGATAAAACCATGAGGATTATATTTTAATATGGATGTCCTTCGAAAGTTTTTTTTAAGTGGCCATACAATGTTTTTTAACAACTTTTTATTTAACTGATGATGGAATGATTTAATTCCGAAAAGATCTTCTTAAAATAAAAATTTAAGCTTGTAATAAGCAATTTTTTTATACCTTAATACACACGAACACCACGTGCTTTGCAAAAAATATTACTTTTACATCTCGCATTTCGAATAATCGAATCTGCATTTTCCTCACTTCTACCGACATCGTTGATCAACTAATACACCGAACGTCATAATTAATTCCACCGTCATCTTTATCTGCAGGCTTCTTTCTGCGACCAAAAGAATCCTTATTTCAAATGTATCTCCTTTCATCCCGCATTCCTAATCGAGCAGTCCCTAAAAAATACGGAACATCAGATGATCAATAGGCATATATCATGAGTTTTTCTAGGGTAACATTTGAAATAGCTGACAAGGTGAACTTCGAAGTGCAATCTTCTCTGTTAATTAACCATGAAAATACATCCTTTAAAATATTTTTACTCTCTGACAGACTATAGTGTTTTCTTTGTAAGCTTACGGGTCGTACCGTGGAGTCTGATTGCAAAGTCTCCAGTTGACCAGATCAGACACTCATTGCAGCTAATGCTCCTCCCTCTTCTTAATTTTCAGCTGACTCTAAGGAGTCCTTAATCCTGAATCCTTAACTTCATCAAAAGAATTTCTATCTTCGGAAATTGAGTCCATCTCCGTTAACTGCATACCCATCCTGGCTGCCATTATGGATTTATCCATCTTTTGTCGTACTAATTCAAAGCCCATGTTGGCAGTAGGACAAAAAAGGGGACACTTCAATGACAGTTCTCATGATACTCCTACCATCTATCTTCATCCGGTATTCTTGCTCTATTAAGTTCTTTTCCTCCTTCGACATTTTCAATGCCACCGAACCACCGAAACCAGCCAAAAAATGTCCAAATCTAATCTTTGATTGGATTACTCGATGAAACCTTATTATATTTCCGCTATAGAAATGATTTACAAAGATAATCCGACTAATTTTACACTCAATTCCACGCAACTTATTGCATTTCTTGAGAACTCTTTTGTATGTATCACCCCACTACAAGAAGCTTAAAAATCCTCCAACATAGATGGTATTCAAAAGGACTTATTGCAGCTCTACGTAGGTACAAGGAAAAGATCACTAAAAAACCGTATCACTAGAATCTTAAAAAAGTTAAAAGAACAGCCCTTCTCCGACTTACAAGAGTATATATAAGTGCATCCTCTGATAAATCTTCTGATGTCAAATCTAATCACAGCATACATAATGAATAGAATTTCTCTCTTTCTCTCGCATTTATTCATTTTTTCTGCTCTCTGTATATTTTTACTTCATCTTTTGCCAAATTTAGACAGCTGCCAAACTTTATGTACATCAAATACTAGCCCAAGTCCAGTTTGGAAAAAAAATTGTTAACAAAAAATAACCTTAAAATATCCAATCTCTTTTTTAATCGAAAGGTTATCCTTGACAATTAAGAGACAGCCAAGATTATGGCAGAAAATTTAAAATAAAAGTTTTGCAACAAATCTGGACCTAACTATATATACTCTTTTCTTCCTTCGCCCTTTCATTATTCATCCTCAGTTTCACAACAAGATACCAATCATCCGAACTCTCTTAAACTATTTCGAACTAAAAGCTGCACTCAAATCCTATAAAAACACAAAAATTAGGGTTTTCTAGAATTATCTTGAAAAATTTCTCGAAAATTCCTTAGGCACCAACGAACCTCTAAATGAAGCCAGTAAATTTACCACTGACATACCGCTGACAATCGTTAATGAAAGATCTTGCCCTAATCTATACTAAGATAAAAGAAAAATCATTACAAAAAAAAATTTTGTTAAAATCCTTTATAAAAGGTACATAAATTAAAAAACCCAAACGGGCTATGTCATGAAGACAAATTGTTTTCGGAATCCATATTCCATCATCAGTGTCTAGGTGTACATTTTTTGAGCCACTAAATATCTGGGTAAAAACCCGATAAAAGTTATATGTTACAATTTAGTTTACATTATTTAGTTTTATATATTAGGATGTTAAAGTTACCAGTGGATATGATAACTCCACTCTCATTTATAAAAAAAACTGTTTCACAAATCCAAGGCAATAAAACTAACCTTCATCCTATGAATTTAGTCATCCTTCATTCCTATATCCTAACTGTTTCTCCTATCATCTTCTTCAACAACACAGTTATCTCTGACAGTCAATTCATTTCTGACACACTAGCTAATGGGGTTGAAGACAGATTCAATAAAAGTAATATAGCTTTTACTCCCAGTTCTTTACGCGCTCAATCTTTCTCCACCATCTCGTCAACTCCACACGATGTCAAGTTTATGAACGGCTTGTTTACCCTAAATAAACTAAAATTTACCTTATTTTCATTTACAAAATCTGCTGATGATCCCGATGATATCCCTTATATATTTTTAAAAAATCTCTCTAATACATCTCTCTCCAAACTTCTCGAAATTTATAACCTTATCCAGAACACACAAAAATTCCCAGATGTTTGGCGCAATTCTATAATCATTCCAATTAAAAAACCTGACCAGCCCTCTATAACTCCAATATCTTTCGTCTGATTTCTCTTACTTGTATTACCTGCAAACTTCTTGAAACAATGATCAATGAAATACTCACGTGGTTCGTTAAACAGTATAATATTATTCCCGACGCTCAATCCGGCTTCCGACGTAATCGGTCTACTATTGATAACTTTTTTATTTTTCAAACACACATTTCTTAAGCAATCTATAATCAACAAGATGTCGTAGCAACTATATTTAACGTTGAAGGGGCATTTTATTCAATCTCCAGAAAAGCAATCATTGACAAAAACTCCCACTATAATTTAAATGGTAATATTTTCTCATTTGTAAAAAAATATCTAATTGAAAGAATCTTTAAAGTCCTTGCCAAGGGTAAACTTTTTCGATCTCTTCCTCAAAATTAAGGTGTCCCTTTAGAATCTGCATTAAGTTTAACTTTATTCATTCTTGCCATCAACGAAATTTGCCTCCCATCAAATATGTTCCATACGCTGATGACCTAATCATTTACAGCCATCTTAAATATGTCCCATCCTCATATAAACTTATACAAAGTGTAGTAAATCTACTTCAAGATAGATTTAACAAACTAGGATTATCACTCTCTGAGAGCAAAACCAAATTAATAAAATTTTCCATAGGGATTTTCACTCCCTTACCCCAAATTTTATTTAACAATTCTCTACTTTCTGGTGTTAATTATTGTAAAATTCTCGGTTTTATGTTTGACTCCAGATTAAATTGAAAAAATCGAATTTCTGAACTTAAAATCAATTGTTTTAAAAGGTTGAACATTTTTAAACCCTCAGTCATCTTCAATGGGGTGCCAATAAAACTACTTCTAGGTCTGAGCGCTTTTCGCTTTAGTCCTATTGAGAGTGTATACCGTGAATCTAATGAACTTTCTCCTACCCTAAGACGATAATCACTTCTACTTTCGTATGCTGCATCAACATCTGCAAATCCATGTAATCTTGTTCATTCCCTAATTGCCACAATGCCATCTTCTTCCACTAACAATAACCAACACCTTATCATAAAACCTATACCTCAATTAATTTGTCCACTACTTAAAAATATTGACCTTTTTCTGACTAGTTTATTTCCTCTACCTTTACTTCCCCTCTGGGCTAAAGATATCCCTTCAATATATACCTCACTCACTATTTTTAACAAACTTGAATCTTCTAACCTTCTTATAAAGAAAGCATTTTTAGAATTTAATTCTCTATACAGATGCTTCTAAAACTACCACTGGTATTGGTTGTGCAGTAACCACTAAACATGAACTTGTAAGATCATCTCGGTTACCCTTAATATGCAACGTTTGCACAGGTGAACTATATAGTATTGTGTTGGCTTTTAAATGCATCTCACATCAAAACAGACATATTGCCATTTGTTCAGATTATCTTTCATATATCCATTTAGTCAATACAATTTTCACTGAGCACCTATTAGTTCAAAACATTCATGACATATACCAAAATCTCTCTGCTTACGATGTAACAGTCTCTCTCATATGGCTGCCTTCTCACACCGGAATTACTGGTAATAAAACAGCAGATCATTTTGCCAAAGAAGCTACCAACCATGGGGTGACTGAAGTCACTCCAATTCAACTAGCTAACAAATCTCGAAATTCGTTTTTAAAAAGTCGGTAGAGGATACTTGACAAAACTTAGAGCAAAAGAGCAAAACAACTTTTCATAAACTTCAATCTTTTATTGGTCATCTCTCCCTAGACTTCATAACTAGAAGAGAAGCATCGACTATTACAACTACGAATCAACCATACCAAACTTACCAACTGCAAACAATTCACCAACCTGTATAAAGCACTGGATTTGAAACCTACTCTAAGGAACTAGAGAATTGTCTACCTCTTCCTCAACTGTAAATTGTATATGTTGATTATGATACTTGAAAATGTTGACTATTTCAATAATTTTGTGTTTAGGAAGTGCCAAAACTAAATCATCTACATATCTTTAAAAAAAGAAATGAAAAAAGTGCAATTGTTGATACAATCACTGATAACATCATCCTTGATATAGCTACTTAGAATGGGTGAAAGACTAGATCCCATACCCATACCCATACTACCAAAAAAATTAAAAATATGTTGGCATAACTGCCAAGTTATTTATATTTTGAATACAGAATTTAAATTGTTTTTTTACTTTATTGTGCAGAAAATTGCCTTTTTTTTCAGTTGTGTTAATAATAATATTGTTGTAGGTAATGCTGCATTGGAAAGTCTGGAGCTACCCGATTTAAAAAAAAAATTTCTATGCAGTAAGCATTTTGACCAAAACTATCTAAATGCAAACCAAAAAAATATAGTGAGGTAGAAGAGGAAGGTTTGTTAACGACACCACGCGTTTTTCATACGTTTTCGATAGCAAAACAACCATCCACGGTGCCAATAGTGTTTCGCACTACATACATTGCTTATTTTAGTTCATGAAAACAATGTTTCAATCAATTTTTATCACTAATTGTATCTCTATCACTTTGTAATTTAAAATTATTTCATTAATAAACAGCTCATTCATTTAAACTTCTCATTCATATAAACAGAAATACAAAACTGGTGTTTATATTATAAAATACATAAATAAATAAAATAAAGGATACTATTTATTAAAGTGTTGTTAATTATTATTCCTTTTATCCCAACACATAGATTAATTTGTCCCTAAATATGTGTTGCCTCTTGTTGTGGCATATCGATGTGTTTTTTTTATATTTACTATATTTTCAAACGTCATTTTAAAGATTAAAAGATTGAAAATTTAATTTTCTCAAAACATACATAAAACCATTGTTTAAAAAGATTTTCTTTTTTAAACAATGATAAAACTTAAATCTTGACTAAAAAATAAACTTCCGCATGAGTGTTCTAAGACGATAGCAATCGAGTGTATTTCAATTAAATATTTAATCCTTTTTTAGCAAATCATATAACCAAAATAAATATCTGATAAACTAATAAAAATTAAAAAAAGTCAGCATTTACCTACTTTATTTAAATAGATTACTAACCGATTTAGATTTAGCAAGTCTCAAAGTATAAAAACAATTTGAAATATTCTCTCGAAATTGTCAAGTTATCTTTCACTAGACGCATACAACGATAATAACAATAAGCATTTTATTAAAGTCTTATATTTTCTTCACAATCTGGCATCCGTGTACAGGTTTGCCTTAGTCATGAGACAGGTAAAAATATACTCGAATAGAATCCTGCCGAGAATTAAGTTTCTGTTAATAGTTTTTTAAATTTATGACTAGAGGCCGCCATATGACGGCAGAGTAAAAGTCAAACGTTTGTTCCATAAGGATTGTCTAACTAGTCCTATTTAAACAATGCTAATACTATAATTGAATTTGGTGGTATGTGTTCTTTCATCTGCTCAAAATACTCTTCGAAAACATCAGCTGTCATCTCCTTGTGATAGTCTTTTGTGCTTTTGGACTGAAATTTCAACAAACCATGCTTAACAAATCCTTTTTCACTGCCAATGTGAGAAATTATTAATCTACTGCCTTTACCAGAAGGTGGGGAGATACCAGTAGACCAACCTTTCATAAAGGCTTGTCTGGAGCTTAATATATTTTTATCTGACCAAATTTTTTTTAGAGTATGACCTGGAAGAGTTTACCCACGTTTCATCCTAGTAGAAGATTGGCCTTCCTTCAGCCCGAAATTTTCGTATGGATCTTAGATAATTTCTTCTCCAACATATTATCTCCTCCCAGTCAATCAAAAGTGATTTTCGGTCTTATTTCTCCCACCAGAAATTTAATTCTTTTAAAACTTGCCACAATTTAGTTCGACCGATATGAGGCAAATCCGGGTCGTCTCTAACTTCTTATAAAATTTTGTTTAGGTTTGGTATTTCTTTTTTGAAAAAAAAAATCCATGAATTTTCCTTCGAATACCATTTTTGGCAAATTCATCAATTTCAATAGGCTTTTTCCCTGTCTTTAAGTGTTCGTTTGTGTTTGGGTTAGCTATACCGTGTTTTTTTCTTTCTGATAGGAACCTATATATAGTTGACTCCCCTACGCCAGTCATGTTGGCACAACTTTCGACTATATTGCGAACACTGTTTGTGGGATTCTGAGAAACCAGAGCATCGTGAACATTCAGGACAATAGTCTTCTCTCTTGGTGAACAGAGACAGACTTACTGACTGTACGCAACAGTACCGGTGTAAAACTTGATGATGTTGATGATGAAGCCATCACAACAATCCAACAAAACGAGCACGAGCGAAAGTTGTATGTTCGTAGGTATATGGAATAAAAAATAACTCACGCACTGCATATAATTCGCAAAAGAAATATTCGAGACGCTAATTACTGCCGTAGACGCGGAAACATCGACGAGCCGTAAATTACATGCGATCAAATACGTACTAAACAAAAAAATTGTTTTCGTTCGTAATAACTTCACCCTTTCAAGTTAAGTTTCGAATATAAACTGAACAGATGAGGCACGTGGCCAAAGCCGGCATCTTTATACCCATTATATTCTTAAAAATCTGGGGAATTCCATTCCTAATTATATTGCAACAAATAGTACCTTCGGATATGAATTCCAGGTTTTCGAGTAAAGTTATTAAACGCGAAGATTAGTATTGAAATATCCAAAGATTAATGTAATATAATAACCAACATTAGCCGTGAAAGTTGAATTGTTTTTTGCTAAATATATTAGTATTAAAACATTATTAATATTATATATAACATATATATATATATATATATATATATATATATATATATATATATATATATATACAAGAATAAGAAAAAAGAAGTACTTGTGACTCGTTTGGAACAAATAATATATAACTGTTTTGGATGGGTTGGAGTCAATAAAAGGGCTATTGGTTAACTATGTTTTTATTCTCGAGTTTTCAATTGTGTTTACAATTATTATCAAGAGCTAAAAAAGACAAAATACTTACAAGGTTGAACTAAAAAGAAAAAACAATTTTTTGTTAACTTACCAAATAAAAATTAGTTTAGTAAGTAAAAATTACTGCTAATACATCTTCAAAATATTTAATATAAAAATGCTTTAATCCAATAAATGTTTCTCCGAAAATTTTTATAATTTTGAAAACATTTTTAAACATTACATTGAAAACAGTATTAAAACATTATATTATTATTTTACGACCGTTTTATGACTTTGAGGCACATTTTGTGCGCTCAACAATTTGTGGACGGAGAATAGTCGTTTTGTCTTCTATTTAACATATCGAGAATAGGGGTGAGGGGGGCAAGTTGTTACACGGGCAAGTTGTTACACAATTATTTTAAAACGCAGCAAGTATCATGAGTTGCCGATATTTTATGGAAAGTTGGGTCAACCGACCCGTCATCTGTGAACGGATATTGATACTCAAGTCAGACATCCATCATAGTGTTATTGCTTAGAATGTGGTTTCGGGTCTAAAACTGTACATTTGTCAGGTGGCTTTTGTTTTTATTTGTGAGAAATTGGTAAGTAGTATAAATATGTGTATTATATAGTTTTGAAGCGTATATATTTCTCGTTATTGGCATGCTATTGTTAGTAACTGATTCTCAATATTTACCAAAAAACGTTGACTTAACCTCATTTCGTACACGTGGGGCCAGTTGTTACAATAATCTGGGGCCAGGTTGTTACTGTAACAACTTGCCCCGAACACGTTAATGTAAGAATATATCGAAATACCTACAATGGTTACAATATGGTTACCTTAATTTATGATTTCACTAAAAATCCAATATTATGATCAGACATATTTTGTAGATAGTAATTTGTTTGTAATGAATAGCATACCTACCTACATTTATTTTCGCAAAGCATGTTAGAAACACAGATTAGGTTTTATTAAATTTTTCTATCATGAAATTGTTTTTGTTGTTTTCAGATAGCTTAACATGGTGCGAACGTATACCAAGAAAACCACAAGGGGTATTATTCCAACCGAACAATTTGAAAGGGCGGCGCAATCGGTTTTACAAGAACACTTGTCAATTAGGGATGCTGCTACTCGCTATGGAGTTAATTTTATGACATTGCACCGCTATATGAAAAGAAAATCAAACTTAGGTGCTGAAAACAGTAACAAGAACTTAGTCGGCTACGCTACGGCCAGAAAAATATTTAACAATGTTGAAGAAGAGGAACTTGCCGAATATACTGAGCATTCTGCTAAAATTTATTACGGTCTTACAACTTCTGATTTGCGAAAATTTGCATTTCAATATGCAACAGCCAACCAAATATCTGTTCCGGAAAATTGGAAGGTTAATGAAATAGCTTCTTTTTTGATTTTTGAAGAGGCATCGAACTTTATCAGTCCGGACACCTGAAGCTACTAGTATGGGTCGAGCTACCGCGTTTAATCGTCATAATGTGTCACAGTTTTTTAACAATCTCGGCGAAGTTTATGATAAATATAAATTTGAGCTCCAAGAAGTGTACAATATGGACGAAACTGGACTTACAACTGTCCAAAGTCCTACAAAAATCATTGCAAAAAGGGGAACTAAGCAGGTAGGTGCTATCACATCTGGAGAAAGAGGTCAACTTGTTACCTTGGCATTAGCTGTCAACGCAACTGGAAATTTTGTACCTCCATTTTTAATATTTCCGAGAAAGAAATTCAAAGATGTTATGGTAGCCAATGGACCTCCTGGTTATGTAGGTGCGTCTCATTCCTCTGGATGGATGACATGTGATAACTTTTTGTTGTTTATGAAACATTTCGTCCAGTTTGTACGATGTAGCAAAGAGAAACCCGTTTTGATGGTATTAGATAATCACGAGTCTCATTTGTCTATTCCGGTGTTGAATTTTTGCAAAGAAAATGGAGTGGTTCTTTTAAGTTTCCCGCCACATACATCACACAAGTTGCAGCTGCTTGATAGGACGGTATTTGGCCCACTTAAAAGATATTTTAATAGTGCTGCAGATGCATGGTTAAGATCTAATCCCGGTAAAGTAATGAACATTTACGATATACCTATCGTTCTTAAAGATTCATTTCCTCTTGCTGTTACACCTCTCAATATACAAAAAGGATTTAGTGTGACAGGAATTTGGCCATACAACAGAGAAATTTTTCAAGATGATGAATTCTTGCCTGCAGAGGTAACAAATAATATAATAACAGAAAATATAAACGCAACAGTAGTCATAGATCCGGCACCTATTGGCACCGAAACACATAGAACTCCTTCCCAACAGCAACCTTGCACAGATTTTAACTTGGCGATAAATGAACCTGTCGATTCACCTACTCATATAACGCCCCAGGAGTTGAAGCCTTATCCAAAAGCAATTCCAAGGAAATCCAAAGGGGGTCGGAAGAAAAGAACTTCCGCTGTTTTGACTGATACTCCCATTAAATCAGCTTTGGAGGAGAAAGAAAAGGGAAGACAAAGAAAAAAAATGTGGGGGCAACCAAAAGAAACATATCAGGTGAATCAAGAAACAAGGTAAAAACTACTGTTAAAAAATGTAAGAAACGGACCGTCATTACCAAAAACACCTTCAAAAAATCAGATTCTGAAAGCTCGGAAGAGGATGAGGAATCGACGTGTCTGGTATGTTTAGCTCCATTTTCGAAGTCCAAAAACGAAGAATGGATTCGGTGCATTGTGTGTCAAAAGTGGGCACATATTGCTTATGGAAAAGACGATGATTTTTATATTTGTATTCACTGCTCGTCCGATAGTGACTAGTTTAACATTCTTGTAAACAGGTTTGTTCAGATTTTCATTTTTTATTTTATTTCATTTTGTGTTATGTTTATAATATTTTTTGTAGCTAAGCAAGGGTTCTTTCTGTGACCACTAAATAATGTTGTGGGAAGTTTTTAGAATTTTTTTTTCTATTGTAACATCTTACCCCATGGACTGTAACAATTTGCCTCATAGTGGGGTATGTTGTTACAATTTACAAGTTGAGTTAAATTGATAATAACAAAATGTTAAATATGATTTTTTAAATAAATTAAAATTAACATTATTTGTGTAAATGTATCAACTACCTTAATCCGATTTTAGTTTTCATATAAAAGATCTACTATTGCCCAAATAAATAATAGAATCAATTATGTAACAACTTGCCCCCCTCTCCCCTACATCATTTATGTTTTTTTATAAAATCAGAGTTTGGTAAATCCGGAAACTAATTGTCGAAACCAAATTCAGATTTCTGCTTTAATCTGTGCCTTCCAAAAATTGCAAAGTAAAACAGACGTTAATAAAGATGTAATTAGAGACATGAGGAATCTAAAATTGCATTCCACAACATATCTCCTCAACTAAGCAAAAATCCTTAGCGAATTGGTTTCTAGTACTCATAAAGAGTATACCAAGATAAAAGGAAAGACAGTTAAGATTTGCTTTCACGTACAGTGCGTCTTTGTATCCGCTTATACGTATTTCATCCTAAAAGGAATCGACGTAGCGGCTATTTACAAATGCTCTGAACGTGAAAATTTTTGTTAAAAGTTTTAATTTTATTATTTTTGAAAAAAAAAATATGGGAATACGTGCTTGGCGGATAAAGACGTTGGATAGGGACGACTGAAGAGAAATTCTTGAAAAGGCTAGGACCCACACAGGTTTGTAAAGCCAGAATGATGATGGTGCTGTAAATATTATCGCTTAGAGAAAAAGTTTTCACTCATGGATACTTTGTCGTAAAGGTTTTGTTGATTTTTAATGTAGTTTTTACCTGTTTGTACAAAAAGAACAATTTTTTTCGGACTAGTATTTAGAGTTCGAAACTTACCGACAATCCAAAATAACATACTGTATCATTATTGTGCGGATATTTTTCACAAAACTGCCATAAAAAATATCTAAATATTCTCCTAAATATCAAAGAAAAAATTGATTTTGTTATGTAAATAAAACTGGCCGCAAATTTTCTATTCAATCCTTGTTAGGATAAACTTCCACGTGCTTCTTTATGTATTTTCGGGATTTCTTTGTGATGTGTTGCATGAATAGTTACCATGGAGCTGATATTTCAAAGGACCTTTGAATATGTATACCAACGTACTATATTTAGCAGGTAGCTGTTAGACGTTATTGGTAAATAAACGTCTTAACAAAACATATTATTGAAAAATGTAGGCACTTACAGGACATATTTTATATATGGAGGCGTTTTTTCTTTACAGCATAATTTAAGAATTAACCGCTGAATATATATATATATATATATATTGTGACGATTAGGGTTTATAGAAAATAATTTATAAGTTATATACTACATAATATTAGATATTTGGTTGTTTTAAATAAGTTATATACTAGAGAATTTAATAAAAATATATTTATGTGAGGGCATTTTTAATAAATTAGCATATAATAATTATAAAAAGTTGTATTTTAATATTGTAAATATATATAAGTGAGCCATGTGCCTAGGCAACCAACTATACATACTCCAAGTGTCAAATTAAGAATCATAATTGCGAATAAAAGTGGGGTTATTATAATAATATATTGTTTGAAATGTGTATTTTATTAAATTAGAGTGTGAGTTACTAATTTAATTATATATTCTGATCTGAAAAGCCTAAATGTAAACAAAATTATTAATAGAAAAGAATGGAATTCTCTGGATCTCCGGAGATGGCCATGTTTGCGAAATGGTTTGTTCCAGAAAATTCAGACAAGTATTTGATAGAACAAATTGGAACATGATATCTTACGAGATGGTTCTAGAAATCCAAAAAACATATAAATACCCGTGATTTGGATTCAAGATGGCAGTTTTTAGCAGTTTTATCATGAAAGTTAGTTAGAAGATAGATACATTTACTTAGTGAAGTCAATTGTTCAGAAGTTTTTGGCAGTTTTTAGAAGTTTTTAGTCAGAAGTCAAGCAGTTTATTATGAAAGTTAGTTAGAGTCAGTGAATCAGGTACAAATAGTCAAATTGTTTAATATAGTGAGTTAAATGAAGATTAAAAATTATGCATATAATTAATGCACATTTATAATTATACACAAATAATTATTGAAGATTATAAAAGTATATTGGAAGAAATTAAATTATATTGTGGTTGGAGATTAGTATAAATCAACTTATAATAATTGGATATTGGTATATTGAAAAGAAGAATAAATATAAATGCTGTTTGCTGGTTTGGTTGGTGGTGTATAGATGCTGGTGAAGAAAAATATATCTTAAATTGGTAGAACCTGATAATTGAAAAAAGTAATTTCACAAAAAAACAAGGATAACTGAAGTACGAAGACATTCAGTGGTGATTAGAATCTATATACTTAGTGGAAATAGTTCATTTAGGCATTCAGTGAAAGAAAGGTACAAAATTTTGTTAATATAATTTAGTTAGTGTCATAACAATTTCAATTTTGAAGATAGTTTGTTTAAATTTTAGATTGTCTATAGAATTTAATTAGTTTTATAAGAATATCAGTTTAAAGATAGTTTATTTTAAATTTACATTGACTAGGTTAGATATATATGTGTGTTTCATAATAGTTATAATAAAGATAATTTAAAAAAGTACTTACAAGCTAATTCTTTGAGAACCGCGATAAAAACCCTATATATTATATTATTAAAAATACTCATTGCTCATCATTCAAACAAAAAACACATCATAACAATTTGGCACCCAACGCGGTGGCTCTCTATTTAAAAGAATTAGTTTGGGAAGATAAGTGCTCTCATATAATTAAATTAATTATCAGTAGAAAGAAAAAATTATAGATTTTATTTTTAATTATATTTGAACAAGTAAAGTCTCAAAATGTCTCAAGGAAAGAAAGGTACAAGAAGCAAAAAGAATGAAGAAGATGTGGAAGTAGAAACACAACCTATACAAGAGGAGAGTTTAGTTCAAGTTCCACAAGATACTGCAGAAATGAATCCAGAAAGAGAGGAAAATGTCAATATGGCAGCTTTGATGTCATTAATGATGCAGATGAACAAGACAATAGAAGAGAATTCAAAAGAAATCAAAGAAGACATAAAAAAATTGGAAGAGAATTCAAAAGAAGTCAAAGAAGACATAAAAAAATTGGAAGAGAATTCAAAAGAAGTCAAAGAAGACATGAAAAAAATAGAACAAAAAATGGAACAGAATTCACAAGAAGTCAAAGAAGACATGAAAAAAATGGAACAGAAATTGGAAGAGAATTATAGAAAATTAGAAAAGAAAATAGAAGATAATAATAATAAAATTGTAAAACAAATGGAAAAACAAATGGATAAAAAACTTGAAGCTGCAGAGAAAAAAGTAGCAAATGAAATAAAAAGTATACGGAATGACTACAAGAAAAGGATAGACAATGAGAGGACAGAAGTAAAGAGGATTATTCAAGATAATAAAATAGATATAGAACAGAAAATAGAGTTACAGAAATGTAACTTAGAAGTAAAAATTAACGAAGACAGGAGAAACACAGAAGAAAAATTAGACGATATACAACAAAATATCCAAATAAATAGTAATCAAATAAGAAATGTGGAACAGAGAATAGATGATATTTCACAAATGAGAGACATAGGGAGACCTTACTTAAATTTAACAAATGAGACTGGGATTAAATTCTCTGGTAATATAAAAAATTTGCATCCTAGAGTATACATAAATAGTTTAAAACATAAATTAAGATTTGTGAATAATATTAATGATATTAAAGATTATATTAGAATGACATTAAATGACAATGCAGCAACTTGGTTTGCTAGTATTGAGAATGATTTAGATAATTTTCAAACATTTGAAAATAAATTTTTAAATTATTATTGGGGTGAATTAGAGCAAGCCAAGTTTAGAGAAATTCTATATTTTGGAAAGTATAATCAAAATTTAAAATCAAATATGGTAGATTATGCATTGAAATTGATAACAGTTGCAAAATATTTAGAACCACCACTTAGAGAGGATGAAACAGTCTTAAATGTATCTAGACATTTTGATGCTGATGTTGTGCAAACCGTAACTGTACAAAATATTCAAACAATAGATAGTTTTATTAATTTTATTCAAAGAATACAAAGAGGCAATATGACAAGTAATAATAATAACAGAAAAAACAATAGTAACTTTCAATATAATAGAAATGATAATCAACAATATAGACAATCATATAATAATTATAGATATGTTGATAGTTTAAAAAATTTTAATAATAATAATAGTAATCAAAATAGACAGAATTTTAATAACAATACTAGTTATAATAGACAACATTTTAATAACAGTACTAATAATAATAAACAAGATTTTAACAATAGAAGAAATACAGAGCGACCTAACTATAACAGACAGGTAAATTGTGTTCGAAGGAATAGAAGCTGCGAAGACAGGGAACGAAATAGTACAAGGCAAGAAAATGTGAGTAGAAGTCATAGTAGGGAAAGACATAGGACATCAGATCCAAGTGGTCAGATACAATCTGACAATTCTAATAATCAAAATTTTGTGCAGTAAACTTTCTGAATTACAAGTTAGGCCATTGCTATTATGAAAAACCTTCTGAATTTATTTCTTTAGATGAGGATAAAATTATTGACTCTATTAATTTAATTTATATAAATGCTTTGGCCAAAAATAAAATGATTAAAATTATGATAGATACTGGTTCAGAAAGTACTTTAGTCTCGGAGAATTTTATTTTTAATACATTAAAACTATCAGATATAATAAAGATTCCAAAAATTAAAATTGTTGGTGCAAATAATAAGAAGTTGGGTGAAATTGATAAACTAGCCAATTTTAAAATTAATATTCTTAATAAAGAAATTAATATGCAAGGATTTATTGTCAAGGATTTATGTGTTGATATATTAATGGGAAATGATGAATTGGAAAAGAAGAAAGTAAAGATAGATTTTGAAGAAAAAATGGTAACTTTGGAAGGGCAAATAATTAAATTTATGCAGAAAGATGAGGTAGAAGAAGGAATAAGAGTTGATAGGATATTATTAAAAGAAAATAATGATGTTTATGAAGAAGAAATGTATTTTGATGATAGGGAAATGTCCCAGAAGAATGTAAAGAATAATTATTGTAGTGAATATTTAAGGAATGGAAATTTTAAGCAGATGGATGCCTACGAGGCGGAGTGCGTAAAATTGGAAGCAAGGAATAATGAGTACATAATGAAGAATAATTTTATTTGTAAAGAAGAAGATATGATGAAAGTTTTAAATTGCCCTGAAGAATATAAATCAATAGTCATTTCCATATTGCAGCAACACAAGGGACTTGTCAATAAAGAAAATAGAATTGCACAAAATTATATCCATAGTATAAAAGTTAAAGAAGAAAAAGATTTTAAAACAAAATCATACCCAATACCATATAAATACAGAGAAGAAGTAAACAAAACAATTAATAATATGTTAGAAGATGGGATCATTGAGAAGGCAGACACACGTTTTATTAACCCCATAGTAGTAGTACGAAAAAGATCAGGTGAAATCAGGTTATGTTTGGATGCAAGGAATATTAACAAGATTACTGAAAAGCAATTTGAAGCACCAATGAGTATAGATGGAATATTAGGGAGAATTACAGGAATGTCATTTTTCACTAAAATCGATTTACAGCATAGTTTCTGGTTAATACCTCTAGAAAGAAAAAGTAGACAGTATACAGGATTTCAAATAGATGGAGTAGTATATCAATTCAAAGTAGTACCATTTGGACTTCAATCATCTTGCAGTGCTCTATGTAGATGTCTTCATGATATTTTGGATCAATATGAACATTTTGTAATTCACTACATTGATGATATCTTAATTTTTTCTAAAACGGCTGAAGATCATGAGAAACACCTAAAAATTATAATAAATAGATTAGACAAAGTTGGACTAAAAATAAATCAAGAAAAATGTACATTTTTTCAAAAAGAAGTCATATATCTAGGTTATAAACTTAACACTAAGGGAATCGAAATGGATCCAGAACGGACACAAGTCATTCAGGAATATCAAACACCACACAATTTAAGAACTTTAAGAGGATTTATTGGAATAATTAATTATTATAAAAGGATGATACCAGATCTAAGTATAAAAGAAATTCCATTACTTGAACTACTGAGAAAAGGTGTAAAATGGAGATGGGATCAGAGAAGAGAACTAGCATTCCAAGAAATTAAAAACATTTTTCTGTCAAATTTGAAAATATACTATCCTGACTATACACAGCCATTCATATTAAGAACAGATGCATCAATAGAGAGATTATCAGGGGTATTATTACAAATACATGATGGGGTCGAATACCCAATACAATTCATTTCAAGAATAACAAAGCCACATGAAAAGGGTTACTCAGTTTCAGAATTAGAACTAGCAAGTATAATACACTGTGTCACAAAATTAAGATTTTATTTATTGGGTAATGAATTTACTATAGAAACAGATCACCAAGCTTTAACGTCTATATTAAATAACAAATATGGAAACAGTAGAATACATCGGTGGAGTCTAATACTTAGTGAATACTGCTTTGAAATCAAATACATTTCTGGAAAATCCAATATAGTGGCAGATGCTTTATCAAGGTTAGAAAATACACCACAAAAAGGGCAGCGAACAATAAAAATTGGATTAAATCAATTAGTAGAAAGTACTGGATTATATTCTAAAGAAGAAATTATAAGAGATCAGATCAATTTGAGTGAAAAACAAAAAGTCCTTAGGAAAGATGGGGTATATTATAAAATAATAAATGGCATAGAAGTATATGTAATAACTAGAACTTTAGCAAAGAAAATATTGAAAAATTTACATAACAATTATATGCATATTGGTTCAAGAAAGCTATGGATGCTATTTAGGGACAATTATTTTGCAAAGAATGACATAAGTATAGCAAAAGAAATTACTACCCAATGCCCAATATGTCAACTAAACAAAGAAAAGAATTTCAAAAAAAAAAAAAAAAAAAAACTTACTGATAGATCCATTTCATAGATAGATGGTAGATTTCTTTGTTGTGAATAAATTTGACATCATACTTGTTGAATTTTGTACATATGTAAATTGTTTGGTACCCTAAAAATCATAATTTGGGGTTAGATACAGAATTGATTGTGTAAATGTCTTTATAAAAAGTGTAAAACTTACCAATTTATATTGATGAAAGTTATTTTGAATGGAAATAATTCCTAGATTTTCTCTATAAACAAACAGAACACAATATAGATTATATTTTTAATTAAGGTTATATTTTATTCTCTGATAAAATCCATTCTCCAATTGACATGACAGTTTGACCATAGAATAGCCGAACTGTGCAGCGTTGTTCTCTGTTTTGACATAGACAGCGAACAGGGATGTATTTAACACATTTTAAATAAAAAAAAAAAAAAATTTGATTTATTAAATTTAATAAGGTATGAGAAAATTAATATTTAAAAAAATAATAAGTAAATTATTTATTTTAAATATTATTTTTGGGGTATTGTGACGATTAGGGTTTATAGAAAATAATTTATAAGTTATATACTACATAATATTAGATATTTGGTTGTTTTAAATAAGTTATATACTAGAGAATTTAATAAAAATATATTTATGTGAGGGCATTTTTAATAAATTAGCATATAATAATTATAAAAAGTTGTATTTTAATATTGTAAATATATATAAGTGAGCCATGTGCCTAGGCAACCAACTATACATACTCCAAGTGTCAAATTAAGAATCATAATTGCGAATAAAAGTGGGGTTATTATAATAATATATTGTTTGAAATGTGTATTTTATTAAATTAGAGTGTTAGTTACTAATTTAATTATATATTCTGATCTGAAAAGCCTAAATGTAAACAAAATTATTAATAGAAAAGAATGGAATTCTCTGGATCTCCGGAGATGGCCATGTTTGCGAAATGGTTTGTTCCAGAAAATTCAGACAAGTATTTGATAGAACAAATTGGAACATGATATCTTACGAGATGGTTCTAGAAATCCAAAAAACATATAAATACCCGTGATTTGGATTCAAGATGGCAGTTTTTAGCAGTTTTATCATGAAAGTTAGTTAGAAGATAGATACATTTACTTAGTGAAGTCAATTGTTCAGAAGTTTTTGGCAGTTTTTAGAAGTTTTTAGTCAGAAGTCAAGCAGTTTATTATGAAAGTTAGTTAGAGTCAGTGAATCAGGTACAAATAGTCAAATTGTTTAATATAGTGAGTTAAATGAAGATTAAAAATTATGCATATAATTAATGCACATTTATAATTATACACAAATAATTATTGAAGATTATAAAAGTATATTGGAAGAAATTAAATTATATTGTGGTTGGAGATTAGTATAAATCAACTTATAATAATTGGATATTGGTATATTGAAAAGAAGAATAAATATAAATGCTGTTTGCTGGTTTGGTTGGTGGTGTATAGATGCTGGTGAAGAAAAATATATCTTAAATTGGTAGAACCTGATAATTGAAAAAAGTAATTTCACAAAAAAACAAGGATAACTGAAGTACGAAGACATTCAGTGGTGATTAGAATCTATATACTTAGTGGAAATAGTTCATTTAGGCATTCAGTGAAAGAAAGGTACAAAATTTTGTTAATATAATTTAGTTAGTGTCATAACAATTTCAATTTTGAAGATAGTTTGTTTAAATTTTAGATTGTCTATAGAATTTAATTAGTTTTATAAGAATATCAGTTTAAAGATAGTTTATTTTAAATTTACATTGACTAGGTTAGATATATATGTGTGTTTCATAATAGTTATAATAAAGATAATTTAAAAAAGTACTTACAAGCTAATTCTTTGAGAACCGCGATAAAAACCCTATATATTATATTATTAAAAATACTCATTGCTCATCATTCAAACAAAAAACACATCATAACAATATATATATATATATATATATATATATATATATATATATATATATATATATATATATATATATCCTCTAAAATAACAGCTGAATTGGTAGATGAAAAAGGGGGGTTGAGGTTAATTGGGTATACAGCTGATTAAAAGCCAAGTGTACTCTGTTTAACAATTCATTATATTTCGCCAATTTTCATTGGCATCATCAGATGAGAGCTACAATTATTTAAAACATGGTAAAATACAATTTAATAGTTTGTTGTAGTTGTAGTAGTTGTAGTTGTAGTAATAATAGTTTGTTGTTTATATACTTACTTAATTGAGGTTAATGGCAGTGCGATTTATTTTAATACCATCAAGTAAAAATTTTTTTGTTGGAATAATGTTGATTGTAGTTGATGTTGATTACAAATTAAAATATAGGAAACAAATACAATTTAAATTAAAAATAAAACAGACATAACGTTTAGTTCGGTAAATGTCATTAAGGTTAAGTACTAGAACTATCAATTAAATACTAGAAATTAATAACATTCGATATTTGATAGTTCTAGTACTTAACCTTAATGACATTTACCGAACTAAACGTTATGTCTGTTTTATTTTTAATTTAAATTGTATTTGTTTCCTATATTTTAATTTGTAATCAACATCAACTACAATCAACATTATTCCAACAAAAAAATTTTTACTTGATGGTATTAAAATAAATCGCACTGCCATTCCCCTCAATTAAGTAAGTATATAAACAACAAACTATTATTACTACAACTACAACTACTACAACTACAACAAACTATTAAATTGTATTTTACCATGTTTTAAATAATTGTAGCTCTCATCTGATGATGCCAATGAAAATTGGCGAAATATAATGAATTGTTAAACAGAGTACACTTGGCTTTTAATCAGCTGTATACCCAATTAACCTCAATCCCCCTTTTTATATATATATATATATATATATATATATATATATATATATATATATATATATATATATATATATATATATATATATATATATATATAACTTAAGGAACACTCGAAGAGTGGTGGGTTTTTTCGGTCAAAGTGGAGAAAAAAAAGACAAAGAAGGTGGCTACTTCATCTATTTATTGAAGACGTTTCGCTTTCTAATCAGAAAGCATCATCAGTTCATCTAAAAAGAACAATATGAAAAACCAAACATCCTTAGAAAAGTTATTATAAGTGTGCTACCTCAAAAAGATATGTAGCAGTCAATGATATTAAATATGTAAAGAAGCTTACGACAATGGACATTATAAGATTACCTTGTATAAACAATTAATTGGAACCAAATACAGTTTACAGATTAACTCAAACTTAGTACAGCAAAAGACCATGTGGTAATTGTACATGTATATAAAAACTATGTAAAAAACTTAAGTAAAAAACAATAATTTGCAGATAACTTAAAAGATCATAAGATGCAATTCCAACAGTATATTATTAGTTAAATTTAATTTTAACTTTAGGTAACATTATGAAATTGATTAAGATTGAATTATAGTGATATTTAAAAAAATATATAATGAGGTTACCACTCTTAAGCTTCTTAGTTGCTATCGGTTAAATGAGAGCAACAAATAGAAACCACGCCAACCAACGAGAAAAGACAGTGGCCTTGAGGTCAAAATATGACAGAACAGCAAGGCGTATTTAAATAGTCTAAGTTGTGGCTGAATAGCCAGCCAACAGGTGAAGATTGATTCAACTTTCAACAGTTCAAGGTTCATAACATTTGGAACTGAGACTAATAAAAATTCTATAGATCAATTTTAATTACAAAATTTTATTAAACTATTTGATCAGAAACAATTATTTCATTAGAAACATACAACAACAAACATCATTATTTGATCAGAAACAATAAAAATAATATTTTTATTATATATATTATATATTAATATGATATTGTAATTTTGAAATCTTATAAAACAATAATTAAATTAATTATGATCCAATTAGCTAATTAAAACAAAAAAAATTTATTTAATGAATTTTATTGCGAACATGTGAATAAATTTTATTAAAGACGCCAATTTTATAATTCATATGTTTTCTTATCACAGGGTTCCTACTTGAGTTCAAAAAATACCTTTATCTTCAATAGTGTTCAATAAGAAGAATAGTAAAAGGAGTAAATAAAAATAAAACTTAAATTTGTGCAATAGAATTAAAGTATAATAGTAAAATTGTAAAGAAGATATTTTGCCTACCAAGTATAGCCCAAATTATAGGGTATAATTATAGGGGTTTGAAAATTGGGACAGAAGTTACTTGGGTGGAGATAGGGCAAGCAAAATAAACGATACTGTGCGAATGGCACGCTAAACACTTTCCGCGAAATATTTTGACACATAACTAAACTAAATCACTAACTAACGTCATAAATTATTTCTTCAATGTACACATACACACACAACAATTTTTGTAGAACCCCTGCTTAGAGTGACATGTGTGTTCCAATGGAACAGTGGGACACACATGTCCGAAGATCAAACCGGTCATACTCCGTAATGGAGTGGCACTTATCTGACACCCAAGCTATAGCCAACCACCTCTCCCCATCGCAGGATATAATAAATGGGGAGTCCTTGTACTGCAAGTTACTTTGGATTCTTCTTCTTCAAGTGCCGTCTCCATCAATGGAGGTTAGCGGTTATGGTGGCAAACGTTTGTCTATCTTCAGCTGTTCTTAAGAGTTCCTCAAATCCAAGTCCTGTCCAGTTTCTGATATTACGTAACCAGGACAATTTTTTTCTTCCAATTTATATTGGGATCCAATTTACTTTGGATACTCTGGGTAATGGGACATCCTCTGTTTTACTTTGTGTGGTTAAGCCACCTGATTTTAGGGGTAGCTAGAAAAGCGTTTCTCCTTATGAATGACCTAAGTTAATTTTTACATGACTCTGGACTTGTGTCCCAAAATGTGTGTTCCGCACAGAGAGTCACCGACCTAAGTCGGTGACTCCCAACCCGAATTGTGTGTGCTCGGTCACACAGCTGCCGAATTGGCAAAATAATTTTTGTTCTTCTTGTTTGCTGGGCGCCCGAAGGATCTGGTCATCGACCCCACGTTTGTCGGCACCTTATCTCGATGCTCAGGTTACGCGAGCTTGGTATTTTTGACCTATCTGAAGGGTATTAGGTGCGTGAAGGGCCTTGTTCCTGTTTGTGCGGCTGATCAGCTTTCACTCGATCTACTTTTTTGTACTGTGTTATCGTTGCATGACTGCTGTAACACAATATTATTAGTACAGTGTTAAGAGAAAATAATATTAGAGAGAAAGTAATAATGGGTGGAGTGTGCATTCTAAGGTGTCTATGGCCGTCACACACCCCGTGTATATATAAAATATAAGGATAGGGTATTTTTTGTGCCTTCTGTTACTTCGTACACTCGACTACTGCATGGCTATCGTTTCTTCATTGTTCTTTTGGGTGTTCTCTTTATCCAGCTAACTGCTGTCTGGGTCGCCTATATACTGTCCTCTGGTTTTTGTCATAGTTTGTCAACTCTCTTAATAGTCTACTCAGATGGGTCCTGAGATCATTGAAAATCATGTGTGCTTTTTCCTCCATTGTTCTCAGGATTCTCTTTTGTTCTAAGTCCCTAAATACGTACCTTAATGGAACGTACTTCAGAGCCTCTCTGATCATTTGGTTCTGGACTTTTTTGGATATTTTATTTCTGTTGGATTTGCACGTGTGTCCCCATTCGGCCGAAGAGTATGTATGTGTTGACAAAATTATACAGTTTGCCATCCTAATCTTTATCTTGAATGTCAGTGTACTCTTCTGACCTATTAAGCATGAGAGTTGACTTCTAATTATTTTGGCTTTCTTGACCGTTTATTTCACGTATTCTACGATTTTGTGTCAGCTTTTTGTCCAACGTTACGCCCAGATATTTGGCTTGATTTGACCATTCGATTTGCGTGTCGAATAGGGATAGAACTCCATTGCGTCTGCCTCTTCTTTTTTGGTACATGACGGCCTGTGTTTTGTTAGCGTTGACAGCTATCTTCCAATGTACGCACCAATCTTGTAGTTCTTTAAGTGCCCTTTGTAGGTGTCTTATTATTAGATCTGGATTGGTATTGCTAGCGTATCGCCTGCGTATAGACTTTTCAACGGTTTGGTTGGGATGTCTGCTGTGTCTATGGTGTATAGACATGGCGACAACACTGCATACTGTGGCACACCAGCCTCCATTTCTCCAGTTTCAGACAGGGTTGGCCCTATTCGAACTCTGAACCTCATGTAGGCTAGGCATGACGAAAGAAGACATGTCATCGTCTCACTATAACCATATTGGCTCATTTTATACAGCATACCTTCATGCTCTGTCGAATGCTTTACTGATATGTAGAAAGGCGGCTGCTGTATATTTCTTTTCATTGAACCCTTTCGTGGTTTATTCTGCTAGACGCAGTACCTGAGATTCACATGGATGACATTGCTTGGTGTTCGATTCCTTTTTTTACCAGAATGACCATGCCTTCTGATGTGACTGTGTAGTCGTTTCTGTAAACAATATAGCATGGAAATTTTGTTTTTTTCCCGTTATTTCAGTTTTTTTATAAAGCTACGATGTCTAGTTCGACTCTGTTGGCAAACTCGTCCAAAGCATTGATTTTTTGTTGTAGGCTATTTGGATGTCATGACCCTATTCGCAGATCGTACAACCGGTTAGACAGTTCTGCTTACACCAATATTGTCCATTGCGCTTACTACACTAGTCATCTTCTCGAATATGAACATACAGTTGTTCAACTGTTTGTTATAGTTCGATATCATGTTTGATACCTTGATGATGTTTTTCGTTCCGTTCCTTTTCGATGAATTTTATGTCTGTCATTTTCGACAGTCCTCTTATCATTACTCGTTTGGTTTTTTCAACATGAACTGGATAGGCCATCCACTCTATTTTATTGTTTTCGTTATATTCCTCCAATACTTCAACTATCTTGTCAAATAGGCTGAATCGTATCCGTTTAATTTATAATACTTAGTTAAATAAATTCTAATTCAGAGAACTACAATTGTGTTCTATATTGGTTTTGGTCCAATTGATGTGCATCTGGGCTCTTAGTAAATAAAACTATCGAGAAAAAGACAATCGTATGACTCAATAAATATCACGCAAGTCCCATCTATTTCCCATTAAAACACCTTGTATAAAACTGAAAACCTGTCTGTTTATGTCCCAATAAATTAACAATGAAAAATGTATTACCTGATGCTGTATGTTTGCTATCGGTTCAATAACTATACGAGTAGTAATTGATAGATATACTTTTATAACTATGATATTTACTAAAGCTCATTCTTTTCATTTCAGTCGATCTTCTACAAATGTTGGAGTTTAACGTTACAGTGACTTTTCCAGCCGCTCCTTTGTTAACGGTTATCTTGGCTCTTGTCGGTAAGTACCAAAGTAATACATTTTTACAAATGCTATAAACAGGATGTCTTTAAATGAAGAGTAAATGTTGTTATACTTTTAAAACAAAGTTCTAGAAAGAAAGGAAATTAAAAGTCAAAGAGGTTCCCAATATACATTTTTCAGTTTATTGTGCAAATTAAAATTTTTCATTGCGTCTTGTTTTATGCCTAAAGATATATATATATATATATATATATATATATATATATATATATATATATATATATATATATACATAGCATCGAAAAAAGGAGTACGACCGTTAATCCAATATAAATAAGGATCACTCGAAGAGTGGTGGGATTTTCTGTCAAAAGGTGGAGAAAAAAGACAAAGAAGTTGGCTACTTTATCTATTTATTGAAGACGTTTCGCCCTCTAAACAGAAAGAATCATCAGTTCATCTAAAAAGCACAATATGAAAAACCAAACATCCATATACAAGTCAATATAAATGTGTTACCTCAAAAAGGCATGTAGCAGTCAATGGTGTAAAATGTAAAGAAGCTTAAAATAATAGACATAAATAATTAGTTGTATAAACAATAAATTGAAACTAGATACAGTTTACAATTTGATTTAAACATAGCACAGCACAAGACCATGTGGTTATTGTACATGTAATTTAAAAAAGTATGTAAAAAACTTATGTAAAAAATAAGTATTAGCCGAGAACTAACAAGATCATAAGATCACACTTCCAACACAAACTAATGTTTTTATTATGATAACGATTTCCGAAGTGGAAATTGAAACGCCAATAAACGTACTTTAACCTTTAATTGTGGCTTATTCCCATTTAAATATTAATTACTTTAAAAAACTACATTAGATAATGAAGTTGTTGTATCTTCAACAGGCTTACTCTTGTGAGAATTGTACTATAAAATTAACAGAATTACTTAACATTTGACATTATATTATTTGATTTTCTTTTTCTTGCAGTCAAAACTTATTACTATGGTTACCATGTCTCTTCTATTTTTTAAATTGGTTTTAGGTTGGTTTGACAGAGGAAGTGTCTATGTTTATGCAAACCTTCAGTGAAAATTTTGACATACTATGTAAAAATGTTTCGTTTGCATTTATTAAACAAGCAACAGAGTTTATGTTAATAAGTAATTAAGAAGGGAAAAAAAAAAACAAATAAATGTTAGTATGCGTAAGACCTGTTAGTATGCGTAAAATATACCGTCGCATTCGAGCCTTTGGACTGGTTTCATTCCGCCCACGACTATAGTGTATTTTTATGTATGAGAGAGTAATAAAACAATAAATTATGTATGCAAATCCCTAAATTGTTGATACGGGTGACTCAATGAAAAACAGATATTTGTCAACAAGTTTACAGAAGTATATAGGAAAACAATTTTAAATTGAGTATGACCACCAGGTATAAAGGTTGGAGCAGAATAGAATACAATAGTTGTGAGGGTTACTAATCCCTAAATAAGGTTGCCAGTGTCGGAGTGATGGAGGTTAACAGGTACTAATGAATTTACAAGAAATGTAAGATGTTTATTTTATTGGTTATATATAACCAATAAAAGTTTAATAAGTACCTACCTATTTGCAAAATAAAGTTTAATTCTTTAGATAAAATAAAACGTTTTATTTTATCTATTTGCAAAATAAAGTTTAATTCTTTGCCTATTTGCAAAATAAAGTTTAATTCTTTAGATAAAATAAAACGTTTTATTTTATCTGAAATGAGTGCATTCCACGAAGTAAGGGTTTCAACAATCAAACATTTAATTCTTTAATTCCAGGAATCTACGACAGTAATTGACTAGATAATTACCTTCTAAACTTATTCCACAGAAAATGTGATAGTGGGTTTTTCCATTTTGTATATAGGAAGGTCCAAGTGGCGTATTCAAAATTCTTAACAGTTCACTAAAAGTAGGTACTTCAGTTGCAAGGTGCAGTTTATTGTGTATACTAGTGTTATGGAAAATTTGGAAGTGCCGTGTAAACGCCGAAAAATAGATCCTCTAACAGTTAATGAAAAAACATTAATATTTAATTGTTTTAAATCATTTACAGACAAACGTTTATGTGAAAGTGTTGATGAGACCGTTGAGTTAGTTAGCAGTACACTTGGTGTTGGGAAATCTACGATTTACAGAGTTATTAAAGAAGAGAAATGTGGTAGTTTTCAAATGCCACGTAATGCTCCAGGGAAACCAAAATTTCAAATAGAATATCATTTTAAAGAAGGACTTCGACGGAAAGTGCATGAATTCTTCTTTAGACAAGAATTTCCAACATTGGATAAAGTTCTTGTCTCAGTTCGAGATGATAAGGATTACCCAGAAATGAGTCGAAGTACGTTATGGAAACTTTTAAAAGAAATAGGCTTCCGCTGGAAAAAGAATCCCAGAAAGTCTATTTTATTAGAAAGAAGCGATATTGTCATATGGAGAAGAGATTTTCTAAGAACCATAAAGGAAATGAGAAACCAAAAAAGAAAAATATTTTATCTTGATGAAACATGGATCAACGAGGGTCATACACCAAATAAATTTTGGCAGGATGAAACTGTTACAAGTCAAAGGCACGCTTTTGTAAATAACTTATCTACTGGTTTAAACCGACCATCAGGAAAGGGACGCAGGCTGATAATAGTACACATTGGCAGTTCAGACGGTTTTGTTGAAGGTGGTTTATTAACTTTTGAATCAACTCGTACCGGTGACTACCATGAAGACATGAACGCTGATGTCTTTCAAGAATGGTTCGAACAAATGATAGATCTTCTTCCTAAGAACTGTGTAATAGTAATGGATAATGTAAGTTATCACTCCAGACTTATAGAAGGACAGCCCACAACCAAGTGGTTAAAAAAAGACTTGCAGAATTGGCTGAGTTCAAAAAATATTACGTACCATCCCGGATCTATAAGAAAGGAACTTTATTCGTTGTGTGCCCTTCATAAAGAAAAATTTAAAAAATACGAAATTGATGAAATTGCCAAAAATTGTGGAATGACAGTACTTAGATCCCCACCATATCATTGTGAATTAAACCCGATTGAACTGGTATGGGCACAGATAAAGAGTAAAGTTTCAAGAAAAAATACCACTTTTAAAATTCATGATGTTAAACAGTTGTTTTTGGAGGCCGTAAATAATGTAAAACCTGAAAACTGGGAAAAGGCAGTAAATCACACTATTAAAGAAGAGGAAAAAATGTGGAAGCTGGACAATATTACTGATAAAATAATCGAGCCAGTTATTATAAATCTTGGTTCTGAAAGTTCATCTTCTGAATCTGATTTGGATTTGTAACAAGTAGCTGTAAGTTTTATATTAATATTTTTATTCATCTATTTAACATACCTTAGACGGTTTTAAAAACTCTTTTTCTCTTTTGTAATTTTTAAAAATTAAAAAAAATGTGAATTTTTTAAAACCCTTTTTAATGTAGGCCAGTCAGTTCTAATATAGTGTGTGATAAAAGAGGTCACTTTTGTTTACATACACATAACACTTTATAACACTGAAATAATTCATTTATTTTTTACAATTATTCAAAGTAATTTTTCAATTAATCTTGAGCACGCCCATGGAGTGGTCGGAGCTACCAGTTAAAATTATGCTAATTACTCTCTCGTTCATAAAAATAAACTATAGTGCTTCCTTTGACTGCGGACCATTGTCATCAACGTTTGAATTGGTGCAGAGAACGGCAGCATTCGGTGGCAGAATGGCGTAATGTAGCATTTAGAATGAATCAAGATTCTCTTTAGGAATGCATGATGGTCGTAGGATGGTAAAACGCCGCCTTGGAGAGCGACGAGATATCGGGTTTGCTGTTGAGAGGCATGTACACAGGACAGTTTCAGTAATGGTTTGGGGGGCTATTGCCTATGGTTGCCGATCACCTCTTGTGTTTACTCGATGCAATATGACAGCTGCGATGATGACATTTTACAAACCCCTTTAGTGCCTTATCTCGGTCGTCGAGACGTCCTCTTTCAGCAAGACAACACGCGCCCCCATATTGCTCGTCAAACTATGGACTTTCTCCAAGAAGCTAGCGTTAATGTTTAGCCGTCGTCGCATTGTGCTCCGGAATTAAGTCCTATCGAACCTGTATGTGATATGATGGGAAGGAGACTGTCCACTTTATACTAGTGGACAGACTCTGGCACAATAATTAATACATGAAGTTCAAGGTGCTTGTAACGAGGTGCCACACGCAGACATCGATCATCTCATTTTGTCAATGCCTAGACGTATTCTTCTTCTTTCTATGCCGTCCCCATTAACGGAGGTTGGCGACCACATTTCTAAAAGTTTCTCTGTCTTTTGCAACGTGGAATAATTCGTCTACAGTCATGTTTGTCCAGTCTCGAATATTTCGCAGCCATGACTTCCTCTTTCTACCTATTCCCTTTTTTCCATCGACTCTAACCTGCATGATGACCTACAGAAGATACTATACTATATTTATCATTCCTCAGTATGTGTTCAAGGTATGCAGTCTTGCGTACTTTTATTGTTCTCAACAATTTTTTGTCTCGACCCATCCTTCTCAGCACTTCCTCATTGGTGACCCTGGCAGTCCATGGAATTCTCAACATTCTCCGGTATATCCAAAGTTCAAAGGCTTCAAGCTTCTTAACTATTTGCGCTTTTAGTGTCCATGTTTCTACCCCGTACAATAGTTGCGACCAGACGTAACATTCAACAAACCTCAGTCTCAGCTCAGTATTCAGATTTTTGTCACAGAACAATTGCTTGAATTTTAAGAACGCTGCCCTTGCCATTTCTATTCGTACCCTGATCTCTTGGTCTGGATCTAATTCTGTGTTGATGTAAGCTCCCAGGACGTATACAGGAGTGTATTCAGCTAGGTGTCGCCAAACACATTATTCCTTTTTTTTTTTTCATTACCTGTTAATATAAATCCTTGACAACGTTATCGTTTCATTCTTGATATGAATCTACCATGTTGCCAAAAAATTAAGTTCAAGAAATTATTCCTTCTGGGTGAAATACTTCTAATGTCACTGAGTATATTAGTCAATAAAAACAAGTTTCAGAATATTTATTACCTTTTATGAAATATAAAGAAAATAAACCAAATCTTTCAAGATGTTTATTTGTGAAATTACTATATAATTATTACTGGCGTGGGACTGTTGCTCCGCAACTTGCTATCAAAACAAACCAACGCACTTGTGTAGGTAATATGATACACTAAACACAGTCGAGATATGGTCAAGGAATACAGAGCGCGGCGGTTGGGTTGGCTGGAGAAAATTTATATAAATTTGAAAAACATTTCGCAGCGGATTGTGAATTCGCGCGCCAGTCACGGAAGGTTAATATTATGTTTGTGACTTCACGTCTAATTTATTTCTCTATTTTTTATTAAAATTAGTGCCGTCGTGCTTCAAAATAAAAAAGTGAGGGCTGAGCTTTTTTTAATTACCAAACAAATAACTGGCATCGGTCTTATAATGATGGTACAAGATTAATAACTAAAGGCGAAAATGGGAAATAGCAATTTTTCCCTCCGCCAATATTAGTGAGAGATAATTATTCTTGATTTAGACAAATCGTCTTGCTTCAGTTCGGTCCCAGAAATTCGCACGAAAGGAAAATGTCTCGAATACACAAGTAGCAATGTCCTTCATTATATTAATGACATCGCCGAACTAAGTCAACAACTACCCTCAGATTAATATCCGATCATTACTTTTGTTTAGTTTTAATTTATTTAAGTTTGTTTAGATGCAGCGAAAATTGGAATGGAAAAATGTCATCCTTGCAGGTTTTGTCAGGGCCTTTCATGTATGATACTAAATTTTCAAATTTACTGCACTCACTTAGTACTTTATTAGAAGTTATGATACTATTGACATATGATAAAATTAACACATTGTAAGATTAAAACTAAATATGACAAAAAAAATATATACGTCGATATATCGTATTATATATGATACATCAAATTGTCGATACACGATATATATATAGGAAAAAGTATATCGATATTTGCAATATATCAATATATTCTTGTGTAATTAAACATCATAACAAATGATAAATAAAAGGATGAGGTTTTGTTCAACATTTAAAAGTAAAGATGCATTTACATAAAAGATCCTTAATATGGGAGGTATTTCCTGATATTTTTAAAACTTTTGAGCAAAAATTGCAGGGAGATTATTCTTTACTAGTAATTCTTTACTAGTAATTCCGGATAGGTAAAGAGAGAGAGGTAGGAATAAGTATAAAGAAAAGAAAGTTGGAATACTTGGGTCACGTTATGAGACATAATAAATATAGAGTACTACAACTGATCGTTCAAGGGGAAATAGACAGCAAAAGGGGTCCAGGGAGGAGAAGACACTCGTGGCTCCAAAACTTGCGGCAATGGTTCGGATTGTCATCTGCTGAACTATTCAGATCTGCCGTAAACAAAGTAAGAATAGCCATGTTGATTGCCAACGTTAGGAACGGACAAGGCACATGAAGAAGAAGAAGTAATTCTGCCCGTCGCATGCGACGGAAGGTTCAATCAATGGCAATCTGCAGTCACTAGTTACATTTTTAAAACAATAAACTTCTTTCATGTAAACCAAGTAAATATAAAGTATTATCTGACATTCTTCTGACTCTTCTGATCATTTTTTACTATATCCTGTATATATATATATATATATATATATATATATATATATATATATATATATATATATTTTGATGGCACGCTATATACATTATATCTACTACATGTCTCTTGTCGTTTTATTTGATGAGTCATATGCTAGGATTCGTGTAGTTGTTTATTTTGTACTCAGCTAGAGGCCTTCTTCGGGTCAGTAAAGCAAATTTTACCTTATAGTGTGTCTATTATCATCCACAGTGTCATGTGATATCTCTTATATCGCTATACATTCATAAATAACGAAATGCTGTGTAACGCCCTTTTGGTAGTCGCTTTGTTTGTTTTTTCTATCTCAATATATTCGTTATATCCTCCCCATTCAGTTGCTATGTCGCATGTTAGGATTCGGTCAGTTGTTTATTTTGTACTCAGCCAGAGGCTTCCTTTAAGTCAATAAATCAAAATTTGTCTTACAGTAAATATATTTTTATTCGTAGTGTCCTATGATATCTCCTATGTCGCTATACGTTCATTAATATTGAAGATACTGTGTGCTGACCTTTTGGTAGCTGTTTTATTTGTTTTTTTTTTTCTATCTTAATATATTCGTTATTTACTTACCTTTCATTTAACAGATCACACACTCCTATCGGACGAATAACAACGGAGACATGATATAATACCGTTTTGGCATTGCCGCTATGTGTGTTTTTTTTCTGTCTTCACATATTCGCTACCCGTTCTCTTTTCCAATGATGTATCATACGTCACGATCCGACGATCTACTCTACACCCACCACAAAACACAAAAAAAAAACTATTTAAATCATCAATACGACTTTTTATCGCAAAATACTGTCAGCTATTCTTTCCGTACAGTTATTTGTAAACAAACATGTTAGGTTAGGTTAATAATATAAATAACAATAAAGTGCATGTAACATCGAGTTATAATCTACGGAGAGGGCATCACGTGACTAAAAACGACCTCACTTCGGCCATATTGTTATGATCGTTTTGACAGATCGTGTATGATTGTTTACGTTTGTTGTTTTTCGAATATTTTTAGTTTTATAATACTTTTATAAAAACTGTAATATTATGTGGTGATAGTGCCTAATAATAGTTTCTTGTTCTCAACGTAGTTGCAGTAGCAGAAGCAATCTTAATGCAAAAATCTTCAGAAATAACGTTCCACAGGTTAGTATACAAATATGTAAACAAAGTAATAGCCCGTACTTCAGAAAATAAATTAATAGTATTCATAAAAAATCTTATAAGTAAGGTAGATTCTTGAGAATACTCAAATATCTTCATCTAAATATCTTAAAATTTCTTATTAACTACTGCAACATAATTATTTTTATTCCTACACAGTATTTCCATTGTGATATTCGACAGATATTCAATTTTGTTTTTTTAATAATAACTTTTCTAACTTTGTTAATTGAACTAAATTTTTAAGTGTCATTTAATTTGTAGTTATCAAATATATATGTTGAAAACGAACGTATTTCTTTTATTTCATATCGTATATTCATTTTTCCCTTTAAAATATTATTTATATTAAATCTTCTGAATAACTAGTCATATTTGTATAGTAGTTTTAATATTATTGTGTCCGGCCATGATCTCACCGTCATATTGGTATGATCGTTAGCGACACCTACTGACGCCGTTTTTAATACACACGTAAATACTCTCATAGCTTCTCCATATATTCTAACTCGATGGCATGTGAACACATACCTAAATGGGATAAAAAAGACCAAAGACAGTCTATTTATTGACAAAAAAAAAAATAAAATAAATAAAAAAGTGCCTAAATTAGCATATCAATTTGATATAAAGAAGCAATGTCATTACGAAATATGTAGAAGTGATATACACGATCTAAATCAATTATAGGCAATATATATTATTTTATAAATTTTCTAAAGTTTCTTCAAAAACCAGTGACGTATGAGGTATAATATATATTATACGTCATTAATCAAAATTATTAGCAATAAATCAATTGTATCGTTTCAAAACAAAATATGATTGAAATGTCAGATTTATACAAATATTTTAAAATCAAAATTACCTAATAATTCGATCCGGTATTTCTCGAGTTATTATACAAAAAGTTTTAAAAAAATTAAATGACGTCTTATGAAATCGATCTACGTACAAAACCAGCATGCACCTTCTTGCATATAAACCAAATAAATATAAACTAACATAAATAAACTATTTTGCAAAATAAATCTCACCTTTAAATTAGAGCAACCAAGATTTTTGTCAATTTTTCGAAAAGAATAATAATAAAATGTATGAATATATGTAATTAATATTGGTAGTAATTTTAATTGAACGTATCATTTCAAGAACAAAGTATGAATGCAATGTTCGATTTGAGTAGTTCAGTTCATTTTCTTTCTTAGATGTCGCTAGGAAAGGTTTTAAATCTAAAATAATGTAAACCTTTACATTGTTTTATAATAAATTCTAGCTTAAAAATATTATTAAAATTAATTATTAATTATGTGTGTGTGTGTGTGTAGTTTCATTTTATGACTAGAGACATAATCTATTAGCCTATTATGTTTTGAGTTATTAATTAATTTTTTTTAAACAATTGTTATAGAGAGAACCCGTAACAACAATAAAATCTTATCTTCTATTAACTTACATATAAGTACGTACCTACGTTAAATTTTTTTTTTTTTTGTTATTATCATTATATTTTTTTTTATTTCTTTTTTTTTTATTTTTATTTTTTTTATTTTTATTTTTTTTATTTTTATTTTTTTTATTTTTTTTTATTTAATTTTTTTTTATTTTATTTATTTTTGTTATTTTTTTTCTTATTTATTTTACTGGAAGGGAAAGGAAAATATATGGTTTTTGCTGATTTATTACATACGCCTAGGGGTCTATCAAGGCGATTTGCACAACACAAAATTAGACCACGGATAGAAAGGTTAACAACTGGGTTAAAACAAAGGACTTATATAACTAACTTTTTATGTTTGAAATATATACACTGTTACCATAATACATTTAGAAATTCAATTTCATTTCACGTATGTGGCGAAAAATTATTTCATATATATGCAAGTTATTGGTTTTTATTAAATCTGATAAATTAAAAGGTCTTTTAATACTAATTTTTTCCTTATTGATATACTCGTATATTTTTATTATAAATTGGTTTATACATCGTGTATTTAATGAGCAATTTAAAACTAAATGCTCAATTGAGCCTTCGTCACCACATTCGCAAAATGGAGTTTCGGCTAAATTAATTCTAAATTTATGTAACGGAGACAGAGCATGGTTAAATCTTATTCTACATAGTATTCTAATCATATCTTTATTAAAATTTGAGTTTTTGAACCACGTTGAGGACTGTATTTTTGGTTTTATATCTTTATAATATAATCCTTTGTTGGACAAATTGTACATTGTTTGCCATGAATTTAACATTTTTTTCCTTAGATGAGAATTTAGATCTTCAATTACACATTTATATTCTAATTCTTTAGATGGTTCATTACATTTAGCAATTTTATCTACTATTTCATTATTTAATATTCCACAATGAGCTTTTATCCAACAAAATATTACATTAGATCCTCTTAATTTTATTGTACCCACCAGGTTTATAATTTCAGATAACACATAGTTAAATCCAATTTTGTTATATTTAGAAATATTTTCAATTTTTTGTATTGAACTTTTACTATCAGAGAATATAACGTAATTAGATTTTGTTCTTGAGAAATTACTAATATATTTAAGTGCTTCTAATATTGCTATTAATTCAGCGGTATATATCGAGGTTTTAATATTTAGATCTACTACTGTACTAAATTTTCGATCTGGATCGTAAAAGGCAGATGTAACCTTTAAATCTGATTTAGATGCATCCGAAAAAATATATGAATAATTAGGGAACATAGACCTTATGTCAGCTTGGAACATGCTATTCCGGATATATTGTGGAAATTCTGAGTAGTCTCTAAGATATCCTACTTTTATGCTGTCCAAGTCTTCTAATTCTATTTTAAAACATGGTAATTCTCTTGAAGTCGAAATGTCATTACTAAGTTGTATCCTTACGTATTTGTACGATTCAATAATAGGAATTGTAGGCTTTTTTTGCCAATATTCCTTGACTAGATCGTAAATACTGAGCTCAAAGCATTTTTGGACTACCGGACTTTTCTTTGCATACATTTTTAATAAAAACTTCTCCGTTAAGTAATCTCTTCTGAAATTTAGTGGAGGTTCATTGCATTCTACATTTAAATTTGAAATGGGTGTACTCTTAAGTGCACCTATACTTATTCTTAAGACTTTATTTACTAGCCTATCTAATTTCTTCAGGTGAGTCTTCGCTGCTTGACTATAAAAAATTGACCCATAATCTATTATTGAACGAATATAAGCTTTATAAAAGGTAAGTGTAACATTTGGATCAGCTCCCCAACTTGTATGACACACTGATCTTATTGCATTTAATCCGTTTTCTGTTTTTGTTATTAAGCGGTCTATGTGTTCGTTCCACAATAACTTCCTATCTATTACCATACCCAAATAGTTAATGGATGATTGAACCTCAAAATTAACGTTATTGAATACTATAGATTGTAGTAATCTATGTTTTTTGGAGAATATACATGCTTGGGTTTTCTTTGTAGAGATACTGAGTCCTATATTAAAATAATACTCTTCTATTGTCGAAAACATTTTACTCATTATATTGATACCTTGATCGATTTCAACTTTAGGTACATATATACACACATCATTAGCAAACTGTAGAACATTTCTTCTTGTATTCATTTTTTTGTGTAAGTCTGAGGTATAAATGAGATATAGTAAAGGACTAAGGATGCTTCCTTGCGGTAACCCAACATTAGAAATTCTTGGATCCAATAGTTCATTATTGATTTGAAGTTGTAGATTCCTATTTGAATACAGTTTTATTATTCTTTTACCAAAGTCACTGGGTAGTCCTATCTTCTCCATTTGTTGATAGAGGATATTTAATTTGATATTATCATATGCATCTTCTACATCTATGAATAGAGATACCAGGGATTTACGTTCAGAAAAGGATATATTAACGTCTAGGATAAGGTTAGCTATATTTTCTGATGTCGATTTTAGTTTACGAAACCCATATTGTGTATCACTAATTTTGTTATTTTTCTCTAACCATAATTCAAGTCTTCTCTTTACCATCCGTTCAAATGTTTTTAAAATACACGATCCTAATGAAATTCCTCTATATGAATTCGCTGAATCTATATCTTTATTTGGTTTTAAAATCGGTATAATTACATAATCCTTCCATGAATCTGGAAATTCACCTTTCATCCATATTAAATTAATTATATTTAACAATTTTATTTTCTGACACCTTGGTAAGTAATACAGCATAATATAATGGACATTGTCTAAGCCAGGAGCAGTATTTTTATGACACTTTAAACTATATTCTAGTTCTTTTAGAGTAAATTCATATAACAAATAGTTTGAATTATTATTATTCACTTTTTTAGGATGGTTTACATTTAAATTTGGTGAAACCCAGGGCGGAGCTAACTTATTTAAAAATTCTTCAGTCCAATTATCTTTCTTTACTTGATTTTTTGGGACATTATAAGTATTTTTGATTTTTTTAATTTCTTTCCAAATTTCTTGGACCGGAGTATTTTTATTTAATTTATTACAAAATTCTCGCCAAGAAGCTTTTTTACTTTTTAATATTGTTTTTTTCTTAATTGCCTCTGCTTTCTGATATTTTATGTAATTTTCATATGTACTATTTCGTTTAAATTCTAAAAAAGCTTCTTGCTGAAATTTTATAGCTTGTGCACATTCTGGGTTCCACCATTTTTTATTAAACTTACTATTGATCGTCATTTTTTTCTTAGGTATTGATAATTCACAAGCATCATTAATTCTATTGATAAATGTATTATATATGTTATTAATATTTTCATCAGTATTTATATCTTTGGTGTCAATAGTTTCAAGAATCGAAGAAAATAACGACCAATCTGCTCTGTTTACGTTCCATCGGGTTCTCGTATTAACTATTGTTATATTATCAACATCGCTTTCAATTATTATTGGAAAGTGATCAGAACCTAGAGATACATTTTTTGCGTTCCAATCAAAACAGGAAGATATGTCACTGGAACATATAGTTATGTCCACAGCTGGTTTATTTCTAGTGTATAATCTAGGTATTATAGTTTCGGCCCCATTATTTAAAAAAACATAACTCACAGTCTTCTATTGCTGTTAATAGACTATGTCCAGCCCTATCATTCTGATCGCAACCCCATGCATTATGATGACAATTAAAGTCTCCTGCCACCAAAAATGGTGTACTTAAACTATTAAAAAACTTTTTCCATTCACTCTCTGATACGTTTAAATTTGGTTTTGCGTACACTGAATATATATTAAGTACTTTATTTGATTTTAATTTGACTGTTATTGATATACTCATAACCTGATTGATTTTATGATGATTTGGATGACCTGTGAACTGAATGTATTTTTTAGTTAAAATAGCTAATCCTCCATAACCATCATCTCTCCGAAATATATTATAACCACTGAAATTAATATAATTTTTTTCTTTTAACCACGTTTCACTAATTATAGCTATATCAATATTATTTTCAAAAATAAATTTCTCAAAATGACCTTTATTGTGTACAATGGACCTAGCGTTCCACTGTACAATTTTGAACTTATTCATTATCTGCGAGAATACGACTTAAATTATTTTTAAAATCGTCAAACATTTTTATATTGTCTAAAGTTATTGAGTTATTCTTTAATACATTTTTAAAAGTGCTTATAATCATATCACAAACAGAGTTTATTTTACAGTTTTTATTTGAATTTGAGCTCATTGTTGATTGGGAATAGTTAGGGATATTTCTATAATTTTGATATACCGGTTGACTACTAGTAGATGGAGATGAAAGAATCTCCTTATGCTCGTCAGAATATCCTGAACGGGGATAACTAGGATAACTTTCTAAATTTCGTCTGCGTTTAACTGGTACTAAGTAATGAGTGCTTTTATTTACATTCTTTGTTACCGTTGCGTAACTATTATCATATTTTTTATTAGCCTCACTATAGGATAAATTTTCTGTAGCCATATATGTTTTAATTTGTTTCTGACGATGAAATTCTTCACAATTTTTTTTATCCGTTACTTCATGATTTCCTTTGCATAAAATACATGATGTTAATTGCGAATTACAAGAATTTGTTTCATGTTCATTGCCGCATTTTCCACATCGAACTTTACCTCTACATTGTGCGCTAACGTGACCGTATCTCATGCATTGTCTGCATTGGATTACTTGTGGAACATATATGTCTACATCGTAAATAATTTTTTCTATTACTACCTGTTTAGGTATCATTTGCCCCTTAAAAGTAACAATAACTGCCATTGTAGGGAGTAACTCACCATTTACCTTTCGTTTTATTCTCCTTACTTCATAAACTTTAAAATTATTTCCATATTTAGGTTTAATTATGTTTAATAAATCATCGTCTTTGATATCCTTGTCAATACTTTTTATTACACCTTTTTTGTATGTAAAGAAAGTGGGTATATAAGCCTCGTAATTTTTTTCCTGAAATACTTTGGCCTCGACTAATTTGTTGGCACTATTGAATGAATTTAATTCGACTTTAACTTTATTTCTACCAGTTACAGAAATATTTAAAATGTTATCCCTGATCTCCGGTTCTGCGTTTAAAATTAATCTAGCAGTAGAAATTTTATGAAACTTACCTATGTTTCCTTCTTTACTTTGCACAAATACATAATATGGACCTTGGTCCGTTGGACTATATTTATTTTTTTGTTTTATTATTTTTTCAATACCACCTGTTTCGTCGCTTTTTCCATTTCCGCTAAATTCCATATTCACTTCATCTATAATTATACTTTTTCCCCTATCAGGAGGTTCATATCTTCTGTCCGAATCCCCGATCATAACAATCAAAAAACAAATAAACAAACACTTAATGAATACTCGTTCACGCACTGATAAGAACTTTACCTGACCACTGCCAAAAACGAACTGAATTATTAATTATATTAACAGTATTATTAATTAAACGTATCGTTTCAAGAACAAAATATGATTGAAATATGGTAGTTCATAGTTATTTCCTAGATGGCGCCATTAGAATGCAACTAAACATTGCTATTGAGTAGTGCCATTTTTCTTTCTAATTTCATTAAAAATACAAAACAATATTGACACTCTGACGAAATACCTAATGCTGTAATAAACGAATAAAGACAGGAAAGGAAACTCAATGCTTATTATAAACACACATCAATCGACATAATTTGAAGTGGATATTGACCCCAACAGCTACTGCTGAGGCTTCAGTAGATTATTTGCTGTTTATTTGTCTTGCTATTATGTAATTTATGTGCCAATTTGGTATATTAATCTTGTGTAGGTGATACATTGAATCTCAAATATCGATATATGTGCCGATATATCGAAAGTTGAATATCGATATAAAAATATCGACTCAATTTTAAAATATATCGATAATCATTGTCATCCTTAGACGATACAATATTTAGTAAATTACATCGAGGCATACCTACAAAGAAAAATAAAGTAAGCAAAAGGAAAGTTGTTTGCATCAGAAATAGAAGAACTACAGGAATTTCACGACAAATTTAACATAGTTGAAAATATTACATAAATTACCGGAAGTTTTAAAAGGTCATACGAATATGTGCTAAAAGGTGGCATCAGTAACGGCGAACTCAAAGGCAAAACTTAAAAATATAAGGAATATACAGAAGAGCTCCAAGACCAACACATATCAGTACTATAAAGAACCCTCCATAGAAAATATGCAAAAATATAAATATGGTACTGGAAAGGTCACCTTACAAGAAAGGGTACTAACAGAGTACCTAGTAGAACGCTTTCCAAAAACTTAGGGGTTAAGGGAGATATGCTTTTCGAAACAACCCGACAGGCAGTGTTGGGTTTATTCTCTAATGAAGCAGCATAACAATGGTATAGTTAACAAAATGGGTACCAATATTAAGCGCTATTGATCTTGAGTTTCGAAAGAGACAATACCGTGTTATTTTAAAAATTTACGTCATACACTGCAAGATATCCCAGATATTCCAAAGTAACCTTTTTAATTACGACGAAACAAACTTACAGGATGAACCTGGAAATAAAAAAAAAATGTTATTCAGGCGCGGTACTACATATCCTAGAAGAGTTTGTAACTTTACAAACAGTGCCACATCCACGATGTGTGATTCAGCATCAGGTGTTTTTTATCTCCTTCTTTCTTCTCCCGTACCATGTTCTGCTTCAACCGGGACCCCTGTATCCACATATTTTGCACTGAATAATAAGATGGAGGACTCCGTAGTAGTATCGCGTAAGAAATGGGTTTTTCTGCTAAGGGAACGGAAAAGATTGTACATGCATTATTTGGCGGTAGAAGCACTTCTAAACAATGACATAAATTATACGAGGTAACTGCGTGTAAAGGAACCTAGGCTTGTTAATTTGATGCCCTAGATCAACCAAAAATTTGTGCAGATGTCTCTTCTATTTATAACGGCCCTTGGATTGAGGAACTCAGTGACATGAATATTTCATTCAGCGATGTCGGAAAGACAGCACCAATTGAGATTTTGTTTGGAGCTGATATTGTAGGCAAATTGTATACAGGAATGAAATATCAATTACAGTGTGGTCTTGTAGCAGTTGAAACTTTGTTAGGTTGGACAGTTGGACTCTTATGGGCAAGGTGACGGCAGTTGCTTCTAATTTTAGTACAAGTATGATTACATTTTCGTTGTCTGTTGATAATTCTTCTGTAGCGAAACTCTGGGGGCTTGATGTTATTGGGATAACCGACCTTGTAGAAAAAATGACACGAGAGGTGGCGGCCAAAGAGGCTAAGAATTTTTTCTATGAGACTGTACGACGTGACAGCGAAGGCAGGTATGAAGTTATGTTACCTTGGTTGAACGGGCATCCTTTAATTTCAGATAATGTAGTTGTCGCTAGGAGAAGATTATATAATACTTTAAATAAGTTGAAAAGGTCTATTTTGTATGAATCGTATAACTTTATATTCAATGAGTGGTTGAACGAGGGTGTGATTGAAATACTGAATAATCCCAAAGAGAATAATTGCGTGCATTATTTACCTCACAGGCCCGTTATTAAAAATAATAGTGAAACCACAAAAATTAGGCCAGTCTTTGACGCATCATCTCATAAACAGGGTTGTCCTTCTTTAAATCAGTATTTGGAGGTGGGGCCTAATCTTATTGACCTTATTCCTTCTGTTCTATTACGATTTAGACAACAAAAGGTAGGAGTTGTGTCGGATATTCGAAAGACATTTCTTCAAATTTCTATACATTCAAAGGACAGCGATTTTTTGAGGTTCCTATGGGTGAACGATGAAGGAAAAGAATTTGTATTTCTTCACAAGAGGGTTGTTTTTGGAGTCAATTGTAGTCCATTTCTTCTGGGTGCCACTATAGAGTTTCATTTAACAAAGGCGCTGGAGAAATGTATGATAATCCGTATTCTAAAAACACAATTAAAAAGCTTATAACTGGGTTTATGTGGATAATTGTGTGACCAGTGTTACTGATGAAAATGAGTTGAGAGTGTGTGTATCAGAAGCAACCGTCCTTATACTGGAAGCTAAGATAGACTTAAGAGGGTGGGAGGCCTCTGGTAATATAAAAACAGTTGTCCCTGTTCTTGGTCCTCTCTGGGAGTCTTCGAGAGACACTCTGAAAATCAATAGTGAAACTTTTCAAGGAATGGAATTGAAACGTCCCATAACTAAGAGACTGATGCTTTCCATAGATCAGAGTATATTTGACCCTGTTGGTTTTACCTGTCCAGTATCCCTATTCCCCAAACTTTTGCTACAGAAACTTTGGGAAAAGCGCCAGGGATGGGATGCTTCAGTCGAGAATGATATGGCTGAAGAATTTTGTAATTGGGTTACTTATCTTCCTGAGCTGTCGAGCATTGTGATTCCACGCTGGATTCTTGCTGGACCAATGAAAGCTGATCATTGGAGCTTGTACATGTTTTCAGATGCAATAAGATGGAGGACTCCGTATTATTCTGGGTGTCGCTTGACAAGGACAAAATACTCAAATTTTTGTATTTTTACGATTTGTTACCACCGTACATTATTTATGTCAAAAAAGTGTGTCTACCGAAAATGACCCAAAAGGGAACCCATGTTGCAGTGGAAGGTGTTCAACAGGATCGAGTTATAACCCTTACTCGCAATGGGTGGATGGATGCAAATATTTTCACTGAGCGGTTCACGTCATGTTTTCTACCTCACGCCAAATAATTGGAAGGCCGAAAAGTTCTATTGAGCGACACTTTGTCTATATATTTCACCAACGATTTGCTGCGTTTATGCGAGGAATTCATAGTTTGTCTGCCAATGAATTCAACACACCTAACTCAACCTTTAAATATGTTGACTTTCCCTCAAATGAATTGATAAAAATGACTTTGTGTATTTATTAGTTACTTGTCCAGATGAAATGGATAAAAATCCATAAGACCGGAGTTAGTGTTTTGCTTAAAAGCAACTTGAATTGTTTCTTTAGATAAAGAAATAGTTTTAAAAAGTGTTCCAGGAAATGATGACATCGATGAAAACGCTGTTCATGATTTTAGTGGACTACTTACAACAATAAAGATTCTCAGCTGCACCTTCCAGGCAAAACGTTAAAAGACAAATACTTGAATTAGAGCTTGGTACAACTGTGGCTGCCCGTCCAATTGCTCCTAATGAGTTGACAAGTTCAGATGAGGAATCGCAATCAGCGTTAGATGACTAATCTGCCGTTGGAGATCGAATCTGGTAACGAGATTTCTGAAAAAATAGATGACGAAGTGGAACAATTTTTTGCAAATAAAGGAAATTCCATCAAGGGATCGTAATTGTTGGTTAAGGTAATGGAAGAAAGTTGAGAAACATCAATATACAAATGTTTTTGAATTACGGCACACAACAAGATGAGGGAGTGGAAGTAAGCACGAAATAAGTTTTAAATCGTGGAAAATGATCAATTCCTAGTTTACAATTATACATTACAGCAATGAACATTATAGCAGCGCTTTCGAAACCTGAACTAGAAAATAATGATGGTGATTATATACCAATTTAAAAAAATGTGATTCCTTATAGTTCAGGATCCTGCAAGATCACTACGTTCATAACTTAGTGAATCAAACTCATATTTTTACATACATTTAAAATTAGGAGAAAACATTGATAATATGTTGCCAGTCAAAAAGTGCCCGCAAATATTTTTAATTCAATGCTATATTATTACAACATATATCACCATTCTTTTATTTTAAAATTTTTCATTTGGGCCTTGTAAATTAACACAATTACTGTGGATATTCTCTTTCGACTGCACTAGTGTCTCGGTATGTTTTGATTTTTTTCGATAAAACCTAATATGGTTACATAAAACATTTTTTTCTATTTTTTTAGTCGTTCCTGTAAAATATTTACAAAAGCAAATATTCAGCAAAATATAATATAACAAACACGTATTTCCTAAACAATATGGAAATTTTCTGTATAATTTAATAAAAACATTGATGTTAACAGTTATTTTTGAGTTATTTGAAAACAAATACGTGGAATGTTGGAAACTTTCTTCTCTGTGATAATGCTTTTTTCCTTGAGGCCTTCTATTTATGATGGGAACAATAAGTAAGGGCAACAAGCAGCATCGTTGTTGATTTATTCTTTTTAAAATGACGCTTTATGAAAATGTAGGAGGTGTTTTTGTTTGTTATTATAAAAGAACTTGAAATTGGAGGCTGCTTGTTTGAAACTGAAATTCATAATAAAACGAAATAATTTATATGATTTAATTTACATGTTTATGTATCACTGCAGGCGGTCACTAATTAGTATGAAACTTTTGTCATTAAGACTGCTTTAATTATAATAGGGTTTAGTTCCAAATGTTTTTAAATATTTCATACACAATGAGAAAATCCTAACATCAAGAAATGACGAAAAAAGTAAATATTGAGCTATCTTTTTTTTTCGTCTTTATAGAGCGGGGGTCTGAAATCTTCAAAAGACATCTTGGTCCAGGACTGATTGAATGACCGTCAGTCTCCCTCTCCTTTTTCCCTGTTTCCATTTTTTGGTTCCAAAAACTGTTTTTTTTTTGAGAGGAACTCCGTTCCAAGCAGTACGTGGAAGACTCTCATCGCCCCTAGAATGACATCACTCCCTGGCGGGTATCTCCCCCTTCACTATAGTCTAACTCACTTTTTCGCCTCTTATGAAAACGTATTCCCTCTACCTTTAACTTACAGTCTCTTTCCCTCTTACCTTTGCCGTTGGTCCTGCTGTCTTTCTTCCTCTTCTTCCTCTAGGTCAATATGCTTCATTCTAAATCATTCTCTCAATAATTTCTCTTACTGTTACAAAATTCACACCTGTCTATCTTCCATTCTGTTCCTTTGTACTTTCAATCTGTTGCACTCTAACATCGTATGTGTCAGTGTCTGATCGTCCGCAGTATAGGCATTCATCCGTGTCAGTCTTTCCGAACCTAGAGAGGTACTTCCTGAAAGACCCGTGTCCTGTGAGCACCTGCGTTAGGAAATAATCCAGTTGCCTGTGACCGCAGTCTACACAATCTCTTAGGTTCTTCTTCTTCTTGTAGTGACTATCCGTTTCGGATGTTGGCGACTATCATGGCAATCTGTATTTTGCAAACTGCGGCTCTGAAAAGATTTGTGGTTGTTGTGTTGAACCACGTACATAAATTTTTCAGCCAGGAAATTTTTCGCCTTCCTGGTCCTCGTTTTCCTTCTACTTTTTCTTGAAGAATTAATTGCAGCAACCCATATTAGGTTCGAGATAAACATTTTTGTCCACTGTGCCACATCCTCCGTGTTGTTCCATTCTTCTTGCCATCTTTCAATTGACCTTTCCTTTTCCTGGTGCTTCTCTCGGCCATAATAAGGTCTAGGTCTCTTCTCTCATATAGCTCTTTTCTTTCCACTATCAACACACGCAGCTGAACATATCTAGAGGTGGCTCACAAGGTTGCTGAATATACAGTCCTGTAGGCGCATGCCAGTTGCAAACATGTTCTGTCCACTCGTGCTATGAGTCTCTTGTAGGCTGGTATCTTTACCGGCCCACTCCAGACTGGTGCCGCATAGAGGACGATCGACTACACAACACCGTGTATGGCCCTTCTCCTTTCCCCGTATTGGGGGATTTGCATCACCAATGTTGAGAGTAACCCTCCACAACGCAGCCGCACTATTCGCAGCCTTCCGGGTAACCTCCTGCACGTGTTACCCCACTTTCCATTCTGGTGCAACCTCACTCCCACATACTTTACGGGTTTTTTATTCTTAGTTCCACACTTTGCCAGTTCCTTTTCCCCTTGAGAATGATGACTTCAGTTTTGTTAGTCAGGAGTTTCAGTCCGTGCTGTGTCATCCATTTTTTCACGATGCCGCCTGCGTTACGCACCCGATATTTGAGATCTGGCTCATCCTGTGTCACTACCAGCACAGCGAGGTCTTGGGCATGTACTCTCTCCATATTCACAGATCATAACCCGTGATATGCCAGATTCCATAGCGTTGGACCCGACGATCGTACCCTTAATCTCTACCATAATTCTTCTCTCGATCAGATACTCCGGCATCACATTCATCAGATAACCAGGACACTATTTCTTCTCCATTGCCTTCACTACCTCGTTCCACTGCAACGTATTGAATGCATACTTAACATCGAACAGCAGCAGAACCGCCCAGCGGTGTTCATCCACTCTGTTGCGCAGTGCGTCCAATACACTCACGATTGCATCAATCGTGCTTTTCCCTTTGCAAAAACCAAATTGCCTCTATGATAAACCTTCTGCTCTTCAATCATGCCGTCGATGCGTCCTCGTAGGCATCCTCGCTTAATAAACATACATGAAAGACACAAGTACCAATATTTCACACTCAAGGCAGCAATGGTTCCGGTGATTTCCTCTTACACAACCCGGTATCAAGAAAACAAGACGATTAACGGACATCATTGAAGTGATAGTATGTGTTATCACAGGAAAAATACTGTGGGATAACGTAATAGAATAAAACATAGAGAAAAATAGCACGATATAAATCGCCAAGTGACCGATAAAATATAGGAGGACCAAGAAAAAGATGTAGTGATCATCAGGACATCCGATAAGAAAGCGTCCAAAGATAGAACAAGTGCAAGACTATTAATGAAGTAGAAGAAGTATAAACTGCTGTGTCTTTTATTTTGTTTCTGAAAAAGTAATGGGTTAACCTTAACGGTAAATAGACCTGCTTTTTGGTAATCTTTTTAATGGTAGATATTGTCTTTAGGCTCATATTTTAGACAATTTAGGTAATTGATAGTCAAAATCGTTCCTTTTTCTATTTAGACAAATAGATTTATATCGAAAATTTTCTTTGATATTGTGATAAGTGAAATCTAAAATGTCGAAGAGTACATATACCTAAGTCACACAAGCAAATTAGGCGCAGAGAATCAAACGGCATAGATAACTAGAAGAATCCCGAAGACTTGGACAGAACTAGGAAGAATCCGCGTTTTGTTGAAATATAAAAAGATATAAATAAATTTAACGAAAAGGGTATTAAACAATTCTGTTCTATCAGTTATGACCTATAGAATGGACACCGTGATACTTACAGAGTTGCCAATAGAATAAAAACATCACAGAGGGCGATCGAACAAGCTTTGTTAAGAGTTTTTCGGAGAAAACATATAGGAAATGAGAACGTGCGAAGCAGGACGAAGGTGGAAGATGTAATTGGAAAAATTGCGCAAATGTAATTTCCGCAGCAGAAATCGAAAAGTCAAACAGCAGCTATAAAATGTAATTTTAATTAGAATCAATTGCGTAATCCCATATAAACGTTTTATTTTTTTTTTGTTTATAAGCTGTTCATATGCCTATGAAACATTGTATACACTTGTCTATGGCTTTTTTATGCTGGGAAGTATATTGATTTTGGTTCTTTTCTTTTAAATACCTTTGTAAGTTTCTTTTTCTATAAAAGTAAACAAATACTTATTGTATTCGAAAGTTGTGATGCAGCACTTGTCATATGTTATATGAACATTTTACTGTTTTTTTTCTTTAGCACTAAATACTGCAGTAGTTTTGAAACAAGCTTCCTTGATTTGGTTTTTTTAATCTAACAAAGCTTGCGAATTATTATAAAAATGACAATTTAAGACCATTAAAATAAAACCTCGTTGTTGTGGTTAATAAAGCTAAGTCGATCTATGAATTGTCGCATTTTCTTTAATACACTTCTAGAAAGACTATATTGAAGTACACTTGATGGAAAGATGATTTCAGCCCTACCTTATTTTCTAGCAATAATCAATTCACAACACTTTACCAAACAACAACAATTACTATTACAGTTAGTTAGCTTAACCGAAAAGCGTTCCTGGATTGGAAACGTGATGTTCAAAATTCCCGAGGAGTTTGCTATAAGCAATACTTAATTCAAAGTTGAATTAGGAATTGTGGTGTAAAGAGATAGTCGCATGTTCATGTCTGGTAAATTATTTTATAACAAAAGTTACAGGCACAGCTGAAACAATACCAAGTTATTATTTTAATGCATTAGTTTTCTATACAAAGTCAATTTATTACTTTTTGTGAATAAAAGTAATATATTTATTAAATGTTTAAATATGAGAAAATATTAAGTTGTAACTAATCTGGAAAGGAAGTGAGGGATGGAAAGAGAAGAAGAAAATCCAGGTGCAAGTTATTTCACCTTGAAAACCGGCGCTCAGGTCTTGACCTATCGAGACTCGACCTATGAGAAGATTGGTAAAAACATAGGCTAAACCTCTAAAAAAAATCAATATGCATGCATAGTCAAAAAAAGCAAACACACTTACCTTAATGTCTATCAGATTTATCTTCTTATTAGTTACCAGAAGAGTGGAAGATTATAGGAAAGCATTAAACAAATAATGGCTACAAATTAACAATTTTTATTACTCAAAAGTTCAGCCAGATAAACGTATTATGGAACGTTAACAAACAAGCCAAGTTTCTTCTTCTTCTTATGGTGCCTATCCGTTACGGATGTTGGACACTAACATGGCTATTCTGACTTTGTTGACTGCTGCCCTGAAAAGTCCGGTAGTGGTTAATTTAAACCATTTTCGCAGGTTATGCAGCCAGGATATTCTTCTTCGTCCTGTCCCTCTTTTCCCATGCACTTTACCTTGAAGTATGGTCCGAAGTAGGTTGTATCGTTGTTCATTGCGCATTATATGGCCCAGGTATTCTAGTTTGCGACGTTTTATGGTTATGATTAGTTCGCGCTCTTTACCCATTCTATGCAGTACTTAGGGAATACTTATAAGCGGAGAACTATTGCACAACATAAGATACGCTGATGATACTGTCATTTTTGCAGACAGTCTTAAAGATCTGCAGACACTTGTCTCCATGGTGGCAGAAGAAAGTAGCAGGTTTGGGCTTTATTTTAACATCAAAAAAACCAAATACATGGTTATAGGCAATATAATAAATATTGAACAATAATGGGGACAATATACATCCCTGTCGCACACCTCTTTTTAAAAGCCAAGTTAACATAAATAAAACAGATAGCAAAGAGACAAAAATGCAACTTTAGGTAAATCAGGTATTAAGCAAATAGTTATAAAATTAGGTGGAATACCTTTATAACTGGGTAAAACTGCAAAATGAATTCAAATAGTAAAATGTAGCAAAACTACTTGGACATTATCTCAGTTATAATACCATGATAGCATACTATCTTACTTAAAAAAAAAAAATTATCTTAAAAACAAAATTTGTTTAATTTACTAATGTTTGCATTTTGAGAACGATTTCCGAAGTAAAAATTGAAACGTCAATAAACGTACTTTAACCTTTAATTATGGCTTATTCCCATTTAAATAGTAATTACTATCTTACTATTTAGTATATACATTATATCTTACTATCTATAAAAAAAATTTACATACTAATTAGCTGAACAAAGGGGCACAACAATTTCCTTTGATCACCAGAGCACTGACATGCAAACTATTAGGCTGTATTTACAAACAAATAGTATTAGCGGTACCAGAAAAAATTAAAAGTGCATACCCTAAAGAAAACTTTTGCACTGCACGTCAATGTACTTGATAAGTAGGCAATAACAGTTAACTTCAGTTAACCATAAAGAAGACATTTAACGATCTTATCTCTAACATACGAATAAGTTTTAAAATTAATTTCTACTTTATTTTATCTTTGTTTAACTGTTGTACTTATATACTCGCAGTACTGCACCACATTATCGATTTTTTCATCTTTCTTACGGGCTACGTGCCCAATTTTGACATAACAGGGCCATAGAAACAGGCTAAACCTGAGTGGGACTCTATCGTACTCTCACGGCTGTCAATATCCAAGTCCTCGGTGACAAAATTCGGACCTCCACAAATGAAAGCAACAGTCTCTCACGGGTGCTCCCCCGAGAAGTGAAATCATCACCTAAAAATCAGCCTCTTGCTACTATAAGCGGTAAGGTTCTTATTTATTTCCTGTGTAATTATCTAGAGATCAAACGAAAGAGCAATTTGTTTTTTATAAACAGACTCCAAAATGTTTATCTTGTCAATCTCAGAAACGCAAACAGGTTAAGATTCTTTTTCGGTTTTTATGATATACGGGGTGAATCAAAAATGCTACAAAGTAATGATTAGAAATTACGAAATATTTTGTGATGGGCACAGAAGAAAGCAGTTCATGATGTGAATATGTGAAAATAGGAAAAAAACGACAGCGATCCGCTAAGTACTTAGTCTCACTGCTCGATAGCGCCACTATCGCAAGAGAAATTTACTATCGTGTAATACATTCTGACGGCTAATGACAAAATTTCAGCCGAGTCGGACTCGTAGTTTTGTTTTGACTGCGAGTGGAAGCTGGTGTGTCCGCAGATTAAAAAAAAAATGTATAAAGGGCAGTATCGGTTGGTGAATCAATTCTTATTTTTGGAAGGAAAATCGCTTGCGAAATCAAAGGACGCTGTGTACTCTTCTCCTTCGATGGCGACCTTCAAATTTGGTTTAACAAGTTTTAACGTCGTCGCACGTTAGTTTTTGATGTCACGCAAAGGATAGCGTAACAAAAATTTTCAATCTCGTATTGGCAGATCGCCAATTGAAAGTGCGCAGGATAGCTGAGATAGTAGGTATTTCAAAAGACAGCGTGTATTACATCTCCAATCTACCTAAAAAAATCACTTCACTTAAACTGACAATAATCCATTCTGAGAATCCAAACTGTAAATTTTGTAAATTTTCAAATCAAAGTATTATGCAATTTTGAGATCAACGTTTCAAAAGCTTTTAAATGTACGAGGTTTGTCTTTTTAGTTTTGCATATAGCCGCTTAGAGTGCGCAACCTATAAAATCTTCCGATATAAATGTAACCCCAATCTTTTGTTGACAAGTTGACATAAATTGATAGTTTCATTGAATTGATACAACAAGTCGTGTAGATACAGTGAATTTTTGAAATTAGGAAGTCGGTCGAAAAATGGATCTTAGTCGAGAACATTGTCGAGTAATATTTTTTTACAATTTTCGAAGAGGATTATCCCAACAGCAATGTCTCGCTGAAACGGTTTCGTTGTTTGGGTATGAAGCATCACACCAGTCAACTATTTCTCGCTGGTATTGCGAATTTCAACGTGGTCGCTTAAGTCTCAGCGACAAATCCAGGCCAGGTCCACCCAAAATGTCAGTCACACAGCAAAACAATGATGCGGTTCGTCAGGTCATCAAGGATAACCGCCGTGTGACATAGAGGCATCTTTGGGCATTTCAAAGACCTCGATGCAAAAGATCCTACATGAAGAACTAGTTGTTACGAAGTTATAAGTACATAAACATAAGTAAGTATGGTATTGACTCACCCTGTATTATAAATTAAATTAAAAAATAAGTCAGTAGGTACTTTTAATTTTTTTATAGCAGAAGAATCTTAATGTTGATACCTATTTTGACCATTGTTATTTCATATGCTTAAAAATAGTTTTTTCGAAACTAAGTAGGCTACGACAATGAATTTGACGGGGAGTTCATATTGTTTATTTATTGACAGCACTCAAAACATTGTTAAGAAGTGTTATATTATTATTAAGGATTTTAAAACATCACAGGTTGATTTTTCATATTATAAAGTGTCGACGACAACCCATTTTGTATTTGAACGGTCCGCCACTGCAGCCCAGCCAGCCAGCTAGTCGGTACAGACGACAGATGACAGAATGACATTCCATCACCAGCCGTTGAGAAGCATAGAACTATTTGTTATTGTTTTCATATTTTTGTGCAAATTCATAAATAAATGCAGTATTTTAGACTATTAATTAATTTCAATGAATACAGTCCACTACAACAATAAACATTGGTCCATTCGACCCGATATTTGTGATAAAATCAGTGCTAAAAGTGATTCACAGTTAACGGTCAAGTGAAAGAACACGTGGGATTGCCGAACAATATACAGCCAAAAATACCGGTGAGTTCCCATCTGATTCCTATACCTATTTATACTGTTTTTGTTTGTGTAAGTTGCATAAAACTATTTACAATCTATATATCTATTTAAATTCAATTCGAATCTATTTGATTAATAAACAATGTCGGACGAACACTTAAAAAGATTAATTAGAAAACGTGCTGGTCATAAGGCTTCATTTACAATTTTCTCCAAATTTCTAGAGTCTATTAAATGCAAATTAGAATTACATGATGTTGAAAAAATCGAACTAAGCGACAGAATAAATAAACTAGAAAATACATTTTTAGAAATTAAAATTATCCAATCAGAAATAGAAGAATTGGCAGACGATCCCGAACCACACTTTGTGATAAGGGAAGAACTTGAAAACAATTTTTATTCACTATCGGCTAATGCCAAAGCATTGTTAAATAAATTCATTTCAGATATCGATGATAAAAAGTCGGTGACAAGCGAGCATACAAACAATAACACTTCTATTTCTGACGGGGCTTATCGTTTACAAGGTGTAAAACTGCCAACAATACAAATTCCAAAGTTCGACGGCACATACGAATTTTGGCTAGAATTTCGAGACACTTTTGAGTTACTCATTCATACAAATGATAGTATTACAAATATTCAGAAGTATCATTATCTTCGGGCATCATTACAAGGAAATGCCGCCGCAGTCATAAAACCTATCGAATTTTCCGCAAACGGGTACAATTTGGCATGGGACTCTGTATGTGATCGATACAATAATAAAAAACTCTTAATACACAATCATATTAAAGCTTTATTTTCATTGGAATCTATTCACAAAGAATCTTTTGTAAAATTTCGTAAATTAGTAGATGATTTTTCAAAACATTTAAAGTCACTTCAACAATTAAATCAGCCGTGTGAACAATGGGATGCCTTACTTATATTCATTATAACATCAAAACTAGACGAAACTACTATTAGGGAATGGGAAAAGCATATTGCTACTCAAACGGAACTACCAACTTTATCCGATCTAAAAGGATTTTTAAAATCAAGAGCAGATTTTCTAGAGGCAATTGAAATGAACATTGAAACAAAAAATAAAAGTAAGGAGAACAGGACGACTAAGGGATTCTTAGCAACAAAAACAAACTATACATGCGTCTCTTGTCAAGGCGACCATAGCATTTACACTTGCGAAACATTTTTAAATTATCCAATAAACGAAAGGTGGAATTTTATTAGATCAAAATCATTGTGTACAAACTGCTTGCGATCGGGTCACTCCAATAAACAGTGCAAACTCGGGCCATGTCGCAAGTGCAAAGCACGTCACAACTCACTTTTACACAATAATACAAATGATAGGAGCATCATTATAAGCCAAAATAATTCGGGCACGTTCAATAGAAATTCGAATATATCCAATAGCAGTATTAATACAAATCCATCACAAAGTACAAGTGAGCCAATAAATCCAGTAACAAGTAACAATACATTTTGTGGTAACAGCATGCTTTCTTGTTCTGATACAGGCTATGTTTTTCTCTCAACAGCAATCTTAAGTGTTAAAGATATGAATGGTAAAATGCAAAGGGCTCGTGCACTATTGGATTGCGGGTCTCAATCTTCATTTATCACAACAAACATGTGTAACAAACTAGGAATCAAACCACAAGATGTCAGCTTAAATCTTTTGGGCATAGGCAACAAACTATCAACTATTACAGGTCAATGTCAGTTAGAGATTTGCACATCTAATAATAAATTTGTAAAAATAATCAACTGTTTTGTATTGCCAAAAATAACAAATATTCTTCCTCATACAAACATTGATGTAAGCGCTATAAACATTCCTAATACAATTCGGTTAGCAGATCCTAATTTTGGCAATGCTGGATCTATTGACATTCTTATCGGCGCAGATATTTTTTGGCATTTGATTTGTAAAGGTCGCATATCTTTAGATCAAGGTCCTATTTTAACAGAAACAATATTTGGGTGGATAATTTCTGGCCCGCTGGGATCGGTTCCCCACAATACAATATCTTGCAATCTTAGCACAAATCTGGAACTAACTAAACTTCTTCAGCAATTTTGGGAAGTAGAGGAATTGCCAAATATTCCTCATCTATCTGAAGAAGAGCAATTGTGCGAGGACAATTTTCAAAAAACTACTACACGTGATCCAAATGGTAGATTCATAGTTATGATGCCATTAAAACAATATCCGCATATGTTGGGTGATTCAAGGATACAAGCTGAAAGAAGATTTCATCATCTAGAAAAAAGATTAGCACAAAACAATCCTCTTCGCAAACAATATATACAATTCATGCGCGAATATCAGGAGCTAAACCACATGTCGTTAGCAGATATCTCTGAAAACTCTACTGTCGACTACTACATGCCACATCATGGTGTCCTAAAGGAGGACAGTCTTACAACAAAACTTCGTGTCGTGTTTGACGCATCTTCACCAACAAGCAACGGGTTATCATTAAACAATATTCAATGCGTCGGACCCAGTATACAACAAGATCTATTCTCAATTCTCATCCGATTCAGAAAACACAAATTCATCATAAGCTCAGACGTAACCAAAATGTACAGGCAGGTGTTAATTCATCCCAGCCAACGCAGTCTTCAAAAAATAGTCTGGAGGGAAAGTCCTTCAGATCCATTACAACATTTTGCTTTAAATACGGTTACTTATGGCCAAGCATCAGCTAGTTTTCTTGCTATCCGATGCCTTTTCGAGTTAGCTAACGAATGCCAATTGTCGCAACCAGAAATCGCGAAGATATTACGTCAGGATTTCTACGTAGATGACTTGTTAACCGGTGCGGATACTATTACTGAAGCTTCGAACATTTGCCGTGAAGTCTCACGTATTTTACTTACAGGTTGTTTTCCACTCAGAAAATGGATTTCAAATGACCCAAGAGTTTTAGAAAGGGTAAATAATCAAGATGATTCCTTTGGAATTCTAAACCTCTCTAAAGATGGAGTCACAAAAACTTTAGGACTTATTTGGTCATCCCAACGTGATTCACTATTATACAATGTACAATATAACAATTACAAGGAAACTTGTACCAAAAGAGATGTTCTTTCTTTAATTGCAAGAATATACGATCCACTAGGCTTAGTAGGTCCTTGTATCATACTTGCGAAGATTCTAATGCAAAGGCTATGGACTGAAAAACTGAATTGGGATGAAAAATTAAGCGGTTCATCACTAAATACTTGGAATAGATTGAAAAATGATCTTGCCAATCTGAAACAATTAAGTATACCACGTCATGCAGTGTGCAATAATGCTAAAGATATAGAAATACACGGTTTTTCGGACGCATCACAACAAGCCTACGGTGCTTGTATCTATTTAAGAAGTACTGATGACAAGGGAAATATCTCGGTTAAAATTCTATGTGCTAAATCAAAGGTTGCCCCTATCAAAACTCTAAGCATTCCACGCCTAGAGCTTTGCGCAGCTGTATTACTTTCACGTCTTTTAACTAAGGTAATTGAATCCATTAATATAGACCTCAATAAATGTTATTTATGGTCAGATTCCACAATAACCCTTGCTTGGATCAATACTTCTCCTAACAATCTTCAAACCTTCGTAGCTAACAGAGTCTCCGAAATTCAGGTCTTAACAAAGTCCTATACATGGAAGTATGTACCCACACAAGATAATCCTGCAGACCATCTATCAAGGGGATTATCTCCTTCTCAAATACTAAATTCTTCACTATGGTGGGACGGTCCGTCATGGTTGTCTTTAAGGGAAGAATTTTGGCCCCTTTTAAATCCAAAGGTAGACATTCTACCCGAAATAAAATCTCAAACTATTCTCAATTTTGTTTCCTATTATCAGCAAGAACAATGGTTTCCATTCAAGGCCTTTTCACAATATTCGCGTTTACTGCGCGCATTTGCATACATCCTTAGATTTAAAAATAATTTATTAACACCCAAAATTCTTAGAGAGTGTGGCTCTCTAACATTAACCAATATTAATGACGCTCGTCGTTATTTATTGAAGATCATACAACTACACTCTTTTCGCGAAGAGTATGATCAGCTGTCAAAACAAAAAAGCGTTAGTTCCAACAGCAAGCTCTTCTCTTTAAACCCATTTATTGACCAGGATGGTTTAATACGTGTTGGTGGTCGCTTGGCCAACTCGGATTTTCTATATGACAAAAAACATCCCATTGTCTTGGATTCAAAACATTATTTCACGATATTATTTTTCCGTCATGAACACCTGCGTCTATATCATGCAGGCCCTCAGCTGCTTCTATCTACTATTCGGGAGACATATTGGCCTATATCAGGCAGAAACCTATCTAGGTTGACTGTTAAACAATTTACTACTTGTTTACGATTTAATCCTAAACCTATACAACCAATCATGGGTGATTTACCACGTGACCGATTACTATACACATTTCCGTTTGCCATCACTGGTATTGACTACGCCGGTCCGTTTTTGTATAAAAATAAGGGCAGAGGTGCCAAATTAAATAAATGCTATATTTCATTATTCATATGTTTTGCTACAAAGGCGATTCATCTTGAGCTCGTAACCGATTTGAGCACTCAAACATTCATGCTTGCCTTGCGCCGCTTTATCGCTCGTAGAGGAAAGCCAGCCAAATTGTACTCAGATAATGGTAGAAACTTCGTAGGTGCCATGTCTGAACTTAAAAGATTTTTAAAAATTAAAAATGCACACATACAAGATTCATGTACACATGAGGGTATTGAATGGCATTTAATTCCGCCATATTCTCCACATTTCGGGGGACTCTGGGAATCCGGAGTAAAATCTTGTAAATTTCACTTAAAACGTTCACTTAAAAATACAAATCTTACATTTGAGGAGTTTGCAACAATACTATCACAAATAGAAGCAGTACTCAACTCCAGACCTTTGTGTCCTATTAGTCCTGATCCTAATGATTTAACACCACTCTGTCCCGCTCATTTCCTCATCGGTAGAATGCCAACGCTAGCTCCAGAACCAGATCTACTCCAAGAGATTCCACAACGACTCAATAGATTTCAACGCATCCAACAAATTTTCCAAAGTTTCTGGAAGAGATGGTCTTCCGAATACGTCGTCGAGCTACAGAGACGTTCTAAGTGGCAAATATCCAAGGGAGAATTAGTAGAAGGAACTTTAGTCCTTATCAAAGATGACTGTCTGCCACCAGCAAAGTGGAAACTAGGCAGAATAACTCACATACATGACGGATCGCAGAATACCGCTAGAGTTGCAAAAATAAAGACTCAAGAAGGTATCATCACGAGGTCATTCTCCAAAATATGTCCTCTCCTTCCATTAAATTGAAAGATTCAGGATCTTTCAAGGCTGGGAGTATGTCGACGACAACCCATTTTGTATTTGAACGGTCCGCCACTGCAGCCCAGCCAGCCAGCTAGTCGATACAGACGACAGATGACAGAATGACATTCCATCACCAGCCGTTGAGAAGCATAGAACTATTTGTTATTGTTTTCATATTTTTGTGCAAATTCATAAATAAATGCAGTATTTTAGACTATTAATTAATTTCAATGAATACAGTCCACTACAACAATAAACATAAAGTGAACGTTTAGGTCAGAAACTTGGAATTCCCTTTAAACTTTAGATTCAACTGTTATTTTAATATCCCAATAAAAAGGGCAATACGGCGCTTTTATCCTTTTATCCGTTTCTTAAAAATACATATGCACGATTTATCTTGTGAAACAATTGTGGATTTTTCAAGGTTTTTTTTTCACCAATATTTGTTGTTCTGTTCTTTAGACTGCATCCTTATCATGTAGTTCTCCACCAAGCTTTACATAAGAGAGATTTTGATGCAAGGCTGGATTACATTTGGATGCAATTGGATGTTAGGTCTGCTAGAAGAACAACCGCAATCATGTCAAAGATTTTGTGAATAGACGGGGCTACGTGTAATAGTGCGGGTGGTGTTAATCTGCATAATATGCATTATTGGGCTGAAGAAAATCCGCACTGGATACATGAGGTGCAGGTTCAAGGTAGATGGAGTCTTAATGTTTGGTGTGGTATAGTTGATGGAAAGATCGTAGGTCCATATTTTTTTGATAGAACTTTAAATGGCGAAACATATTTGGATTTTCTGAAAAATCAGTTGCCTGTTTTATTGGAAGATATTTCCTTACAAACAAGAAGAGATATGATATTACAACATGACGGGTGTCCTGCGCACTTTTTCAGACGAGTTCAAGATTATTTGTATGCAAGTTATCCAAATAAATGGATTTGAAGGGGAAGTATATTTTCATGGCCAGCTAGATCTCCAGACTTAACATGTCTGGACTTTTATCTGTGGGGAAGATTGAAGGACTTAGTGTATCAAACTCGACCAACCACGCGAGACGACATGAAACAGCGCATTATAAACGCAATAAATAGTATATCAACAGCTGAGATTGAATCAGCTGTTATGTGTACGCGCAAAAGAGTACATCTTTGTGTGGACAACGATGAAAAACAATTTGAACATTTTATTGGACATTAAGTTTTAATGATCGAGATATTTGTATGATCTTTCACATATTTAATTTTAAGTTATAAGAAAGGGTGAGTCAATACTATACTTACTTATGTGTATGCGTTTTTATTCATATCTCGAGTTCGACAAAAGCTATCAACATGCGGTTTGCGCCATTTTGTTACGAATTTAATCCAGTTCCATTATAATTTACAATAAATAGGTGTTTCTATTAAACATTTTGAAGAAAAACAAATTTTAATTTTTTCTATTCGAAAGTACCCTCTACCCATGACAATTAAAACTAAATGCAATTGTTTTATAGTAGATGTAAATTAAATTATCAACACTCTTTTTATTGACACTAATTTCGTTAAAATCGGTTAATCCAAACCCAAGTTATAGGTATTTATTCACAAATACTTTCCCACTCTCCCCCACCCTTTATTTGAAAAAATAAAAAAAAGTACTTAACAACTCTGTGCGGAATTTAGGCCTCTTTCTAGTTTACTTATTTAACACTTGGTATAATTGGGCATATTTTACAAAAAACTGGTTTTCAAACTTTTCAAAATTTTCTTCACAGGTTACGCCCCCTAGCGGTTAACCGAGAAACTTGAAAGTTATTTCCAGCGATTTCTCTTGGCTACTTTTACTAAGGATTTTTTTCTCCTAAAGTTATAACATGAATAGTTTCTGATATATAGCCGAGAGATCGGCTTATTGGACCACCCGGTATATATATATATATATATATATATATATATATATATATATATATATATATATATATATATATATATATATACCCCTGTTTTTGTGTAATACCATCGGTCTAAGAGATTATTAGGCGTTTCCAGACTTCTAATCCACTCTGTACATTTATTATATTTCCCTAAATATAAATGAATTGAAATATAAAAATATTTAAATAATGCGGATAAATGAAGAACAAAATAACTGTGCTGCATTTTTGTAATATATTATATTTACGGTAATCGAGTTTTATTGTAATTGAATTCTTGTGACCAAATAAACCTTTACTACATACCACTCGAACTAGGCATGATGAAATATGTTTGTCGTTTTCTGTTAAAGGCGTTTGAAGTGGCTCGATTTTCCAATTTATCTATTAGGGTTTTGCGGGTTGCGCTATATAGATATACAAAGCTATATAGCATTTTGATACCACAACTGATGGATGAGCTCATCGCTCTTGCTGTTTGACGTGTCATTTTTAAAATGAGCGCATACGAGACCTAATTAATCAATAAAAACCGCCGACTACAGCCTGTTAAAACATGTGATTCGTTTCTCCTTAGAGTGGAACGGAAACAGTTTGTATTGAGGTTTTAACGTTTTAGATTTAGAAACTTAATAAACATCGGCACTAAAGATTCGGTGATTTCTGTTGAGATTACACCTGGAAAACGTCTAAAAAACACTACCGTCTACCTCGCCCCACATTTTTCATGAGTTACAATTTATGGTATTATCTCTTTGTGTTATTCGTCTAACACGGATATATTTGTACGTCTTTATATTCATGTTAATAAAACAATATGTTGATATACCCATATTTACAAAGAAACAATGAGTTTTGTCGGCCTGTTGTTAAGGGTATATTTTTTTGGTGGCATATTATGCGGCTTGAAGTCTCGCAAGCTGATCTTGCCTTATCGTATTATCGATACTATGCCTATATATGTTGGGGACCATCATGGCAATCTGTATTTTGCACACTTCTTCTTCTTGACTAGCTTTACAACTCGGGGTGAGTTATCGTCGCATCTACTATAGCCCTCCATCTTCTACGATCTTGCGCTTCTATTTCCCATTATTGTACCCCAATCCTAGATAAATAACTTCAACATCATCCTTCCATCTTTTTCTGGGACGGCCTACTAATCTTGTACGTCTGGTCTCTCAAAAATACTGTCTAGACAGAGTTTCTCTGATCTTACCACATGATCTGCCCATCTTATCCTGTAGCTTTTATATGTGTGACGATGTTTTCAGTACCATAGAAAGTCACCAATTCAGCATTGCAGCGCCTTCTCCATACTCCTGTCAATTCATCTCTTTGCGCATCCTGTCATCTTTACTTGATATATTTCGTCTTCCCTTCATTTATTTGAAGTCCCAGACTACTTGTTTCCTCCTCGAGTTGTGAAAACACCTTTCTCACGTCTCTTGTAGAATGAGCGACTGCATCTAGATCATCAGGAAAGGCCAACAATAGTTTTGATCCTCGATTCGCAAATCCCCTGTCAATTGAGACGATATTTTTCTTATAATTAAATAGCAACGGTGATAAGGGGTCTCCTTGTCTAAGTCCTGATGTTATACTAAATGGTATTAAGTTCTGTTTTCTATCTTAACCTGTGCATCGGAGTCTGCCACGCACATTTGAGATCGCTTCTATAATTTTCTTGATATTCCCATTTCTAGCATTGCTAACGATAGTCTAAAATTTGGTGTACATCTCGGTTAATTTCCCAGTTTTTTTATAATATTTGTCGGATCGTAAGTATTTGATCTATTGTTAGCCTTCCAGCACGAAAGCCGCATTGGTAGTCGCCTAGAATATCTTCCGAATACGGAGTCTCTTTAGCAAGATAATTGATAGAACTTAATACGCTGTGTTAAAAAGCGATATGCCTCTATAGTTTCGAAATTGTTTTTATTTCTCTTATGTATGGGTACTATACCGCTTCCATTCCATTCCCTAGGCTTTTTTTTGTTGTCATATTCTTAGAATAATGTCATACAATTTTTTATGTAAAACGTTTCCACCTTTTTTTTTAAAGGACTAACTCAGGTTCTAATGGTCGTAGGAAATTGTATTTGTTTTTTAAATTCTTGTTAAAATGCCAACGTTTCGAATAAAAAAAATTAACTTCCTATGTGTAGATGCATCTGAGTTATTTTAAATGCTTATAAACTTAAATTTTTTTAATTATTAAATGATTTAATTTGATAAAATAAGCTTTTCTCTTCAACTTATGCTTTCAGAATTAACCTTTTCAGACCTGACTTTCTTTCTACAGAAAAAAAATAATTTTTCTGAATTTGAATCTTCTTAATGAAAGATTGTAATATGATCTAAAATCATATTTTTGACATTTTTGTTTAACAGGTAGTCGTTTGACAGAAAATATTTTTATTAATTAATAGTATATTTGTATCAAGCAAATGTTGGTTTAATTTAAATGAAAATTTTTGAAACAATTTTTGTTATTTACAAAACATAAATGTACATTACATTTGTCACAAAAAACATGCGTCTTCCCAACATTTTTGCATCTGGATGCTTTCTTTTTGTTGTCATACTCGGCTAAATGATTTTTTTAATCCATCCTTATTTTCTTCAATGGTCTAATTTCCACTCTGGAGTGTGGGGATAATTCTCTTGACATTTTAGGATGACCAATGCTTCTTTTTATTGGGTTTCCCACTTTAATTAGCGCCTCAGCAATGTATATTTTAACATCTAACAAATCCATTTGATCTTTGGAAAGTAAACTAAGCGGCTCCCTTTTATATTCTAGTCAACTATTGGCACAAGCAAAATCAAAGGCATCGAAGAGTAAACGCAATGCGTTTTTTGACTTGATAAAGATTCTATAATATGACAATAGTTGATCTAGTAAATCTGCACCTCCCATCGATTTATTATATAATTGAATCGCTTGCGGTCTCTGAATCGTTTTTTTTTTCTTTTGCTTCTTATCCCATTTTTCTACTAAGTCTTCTTTCCTTTTCCAACAAAATTCGAACTTACAAGCACAGATTTATTATCTTGCCATTTGCATAAAACCACAGTTCCTTTATCATTTACCACTTCTTCGCTACATCCTCGTTCGTTTTTTGTAATTGTTTATCTGTTGTAAATGGAGGTTTTTGGAATCTGTCAATTTTTATAGTTTCATCAGAGTATATATTTTTCTTATAGAGTTGAGAGTTAAACAGGAATGTCCGCATCAATTTCTGCATTGCAGACATTTTTTTACAAATTCATCGTCATCATCTAAATAGAACCTTAGAATCTCTTGGTCTTTTGGATTATCCGGATTAAAACCTAAAACAAAAATATCAACATAGACCTGTAGTCTGTCGTCTCCGGTGTAATTAATAAACGTATGAAAATGTGTTAGCAACTTGGTGCAAGTTTCCATGTTTATTAATTGTTCTAACTATTGCGCAATATGGTGTAATATTGCGCAGTTAGCCGGTACGCTCTTATTGTGGCATTGTCTTGAAGAGACAATGCCTTTATGGTTTTATTGGTGGTGGAAATAAAACACAGTCTTTCTAAGAAGAAAAAAACTCAGCTTCAGAGTCTTAGAAAGTTTGCAGAGCCCTTCGAGCAAAGTGCTCTAGGGAGCTACCCTACACGGGTAAAACCATGTACTAGACACTACTGACACTACTGACTTGAGATCCGAAAATGTCCCATATTTAAAGATAAATTAACTTTTATATGAAACTTTTTCATTTCTCAACGAATTAAATTTAATTATAAGTTCCAGAAGGAAGGGCGATGCACGTCGAGGTGCGTGATTGGTGGCACCTGACGACATCTCCCCTGCTTTGGAGACTCTGAGGCTGATAAAAAAGCTGATTTTATTAAAAAACTTAAGAAAAACAATTTTTTTTACAATTTACATATAGAAAAGAAAAAAAGATGCATAAAATATATTAAAAATGTACATGTCCATATTGTCAAATTAACTTACAGTTCTCTAACACACACTATTCTCGCGTACACTCGCGTAGCACGCACTTGCACTGCACAAAACACTCACAGGCGGTTGTCGGTGTTGTTGACAGCATCTGCAGGTTCATCCTCGACGATGTGCTCGTTCTACGGCGGCTTCGTCCTCTCTAGCTATACGTTTCCCATCTGCATGTCGCCGGTGAGTTTGCCTGAGCCTCCGTGGTGACTCTGGACCACATAATGGTAGGCAGGCAGTGACTGGCTACTGCGGAGACATCCATCGCATCAGGTACTTAGCATCAAGTAGGCTGGCTCATCAGAGATATGGCACATCGACGGTTTCAGGGCTGCAGAAGGTGGATATCGGACTGTTAGTTTGGTATACTGACATCCGATGCTTCTCCCTGCTGTTTTCTTGAGTGGTTTTGATGCAGGCGTCGTGTTGGAACTTTTGCGATTTTCGATTGCGGAGCATGAGAACTCTCACATCTCGGAGTCGTGGTAGAGTTCGTTAAAAGGTTGGGCGCCATGTCGTCTCCGGTGTAATTAATAAACGTATGAAAATGTGTTAGCAACTTGGTGCAAGTTTCCATGTTTATTAATTGTTCTAACTATTGCGCAATATGGTGTAATATTGCGCAGTTAGCCGGTACGCTCTTATTGTGGCATTGTCTTGAAGAGACAATGCCTTTATGGTTTTATTGGTGGTGGAAATAAAACACAGTCTTTCTAAGAAGAAAAAAACTCAGCTTCAGAGTCTTAGAAAGTTTGCAGAGCCCTTCGAGCAAAGTGCTCTAGGGAGCTACCCTACACGGGTAAAACCATGTACTAGACACTACTGACACTACTGACTTGAGATCCGAAAATGTCCCATATTTAAAGATAAATTAACTTTTATATGAAACTTTTTCATTTCTCAACCAATTAAATTTAATTATAAGTTCCAGAAGGAAGGGCGATGCACGTCGAGGTGCGTGATTGGTGGCACCTGACGACAAGTCCATTGCAATGGACATCATATTTTAATGTTTGATATCGACAAAAAACAACAATAAATCATATATGCCGAATAAGCAGTATAAAAATTGATATGTCTACCATTATATAAAATAATATTTGGTTATATATAATAAATTTACGACTTGAAGAAACATGATATTTACTTACGATTTCCGGGCTATTGTTAATTCGCTATGTCACACTATCTTTAAAAGCAGTTAACTCGGCTATGATACAAACTAAACTAAAAATTTTAAGACTAGTTGTCACTGAGATATGCAAAATAAAAAATATGTAGTTGTCAGTAATTTACAAGAGTTTAATTTTGTTGTAGGGCTTACGTAAATGTACGTCCATTGCAATGGGCACCGGGTCTGAACGGGTTAATGTAGACCTAATAGTTTTTGCATTAATGACGTTGTAAATAAAAGCTTTCTGGGCTAAACAATTTCAATTTTGCAATAACTGTTTGTTCAATCACAAATTAGTCCATTAATTTGTAATCTCACATTAATCTTAATTTCCTGAATTTGTATAGTTTCACCATGTATAATTGTGAAACATAATGATTAGTAGCTTAATTGCAGTTTGGCAATTAGCTTTGGCAATTGGCAGTTAGGCTTAACTTTCTAAAGACTTCTTCTTCTTCAGGTTCCTTCTCCTATCGGAGGTTGGAAATCATCATCGCTATTATAATTTTATTGGCCGCGCTTCTGAATAATTCTAATGAACTGCAACCGAACCACTCTCTCAAATTTCTTAGGCAGGATATTTTGTGTCGTCCTGGGTTTCTCTTCCCTTATATCTTGTCTTGCATAATTAACCTAAGTAATACGTACTTCTCGCCCCTCATTATATGACCCAAATATTGAATCTTTCTAATTTTAACAGTTTTTATGACTTCACATTCTTTCTTCGTGCTTTGTAACACCTCTATATTAGTTACTTTTTCAGTCCACGATATTCTGTGGATTCTCCTGTAGCACCACATCTCAAAGGAGTTTAATTTTTTGATTTCAGACTGTTTTATTGTCCACGCTTCCATGCCGTATAGTAAAGTAGAAAAAACGTAACAACGTAGCATTCTTGTGCGGATCTCTAGATTAAGGTTACGGTTGCAAAGTAAGTTCTTTCATTTTATGAACGTGTTTCTTGCCATTCCTATTCTAGATCTGATTTCTTTTGTGTGATCTCCATCTTCGGTTAGCCACGTTCCTAAATATTTATATGTTGTTACTCTTTCGATCGTTGTATTATTGATGATCAGGTTATCTACATTTTGTGGTTTTTTTGAGAATATCATTGATTTCGTTTTCTTGAGATTCATTTGCAGTCCGTACCTTTCACATGCATTGTATACATGTTGTATTATGTACTGTAAATCTTCCATGTCACTTGCAAATATGACCGTATCGTCCGCATATCTAATATTATTAATCCTATTTCCGTTGACCAAAATACCTTCCACAATATCCAATAAAGCTTCTTGAAATATCACTTCACTGTAGACGTTGAATAAGAGGGGTGAACGTATGCACCCTTGTCGAACTCCTCTAAGTATACTTACTTTCTCTGCCAGTTCTCCTTCGACTCTTATACTTGCTTTCTGATTTTGATACAGATTCGATATAATTTGTAGATCTCTACTATCTACGTTTTTGGTCTTAAGAATACTTAAAAGCTTTTCATGTTGAACTCTGTCAAAAGCTTTTTTAAAATCTATGAAGCAAGCATATATGTCCTCATTCATATCCAGACATCGTTGTGTCAGAACATTGACTCCAAATAATGCTTCTCTAGTTCCTAGACACTTTCTAAAACCCATCTGTGAATCACTTATTTCTTGTTCTAATTTCATGTGGATTCTGTTATGTATGATTTTAAGGAAGGTTTTCAATGTGTGGCTCATTAATGCAATTGTCCGATAGTCATTGTAATCTTTAGCATTTATGAGTTTTGGAATCGTTACAAAATTTGAGAGAAGCCATTCTTTGGGTATGTGTCCCGTCTTGTATATCTAGTTAAAAAGGTCTACCAAGACATCAATATTATCTTCATCAATTATCTTCAATAGTTCAATTGGTATATTATCGGGTCCTGGAGCTCTTGACATTTAATGGACATCCATGTTTCCTTAGCTTGTTTTATTTTCTGTTTTATTTGTTTAATAATTTCTTGATAGTTAATTTTATTTTTGTTTTTATGTATTCTTCTTTCGTCCATCTTTTCGAGAATTTCTTGTGTCATCCATTCGTGTTTGGCAGCTTTTGTAAATGTTAATGTTTTCCGTCCCACAGTCTCTATTGTGTTCTTTATATTCTTCCATTTTGTTTCAATATCTGTAGTGTTCTTATTTTGTTGTTTTGTTTCGAGTTTCTTGGTATGTACTTGGTTCTATTAGTTTATCAATGTATATTTGTGGTCTAGATCTTTTCATTAATGGTTTTCTCAATCTTACATTCATATTTGCTACTACTGGGTTGTGGTCCGAGTTTACATCTGCTCCAGGGTAAGTCTTCGCTACTATTCCTAAAGACTATAAATTGCCTAATATTTATTGAGGAAATGCCTGCAATTATTTCCTCGGTTCAAATTATATTTGCTAGCTTTCAAAAGTCAAAGATTTTTGTTCTATGCAGAAGGCAATACGCTTATTTGACGAATCGTAGCATTTTAGTTAGATTATAAATATAGCGTCGGGACTAGTTTGGGACGTAGTCTATTATAAATTTTTACGTCAACAACAACTATAGTGTAATAATTCAGTAGCAGTCAATAAAACTAAACACTTCAACGTTTTATTTTAACATCGTCGATCGAGAAGAATCGGACACAGGGAATTAGAAACAATTCGAAATTATAATTACATTCGAATTTGTCCTACGAGCTGGATCAATCAACCAAATCGACTTTTGAACCTATTTTGTACAATAATTAAGCAACACTTTAACAAAAATAACTTTTTATTTATTACTACACAATAACAACTACAAACTCTCATTTTAAAGGATTTTATATGTTTGTCGGTAAAATTGTGTATTGAAAATCGAATAGCGATCTTACATTGCTTATATATTATTTATAAGTAAGCAATGGCGTTACATCTTTTACATATTTTGTTTATGTTTTTAATACCACACTTATCAAAAGCAGTTGCTAGATACCTCTATCAAAGAGTGTGACGAAAAAGGCTTTGTATTTGCTAAGTTCTCTGATCTATAGTGTATTTTTATGTATAAGAGAGTAATAAAACAATAAATTATGTATGCAAATCCCTAAACTGTTGATACGGGTGACTCAATGAAAAACAGATATTTGTCAACAAGTTTACAGAAGTATATAGGAAAACAATTTTAAATTGAGTGTGACCACCAGGTATAAAGGTTGGAGCAGAATAGAATACAATAGTTGTGAGGGTTACTAATCCCTAAATAAGGTTGCCAGTGTCAGAGTGATGGAGGTTACCAGGTACTAATGAATTTGCAAGAAATGTAAGATGTTTATTTTATTGGTTATATATTATATAACCAATAAAAGTTTAATAAGTACCTACCTATTTGCAAAATAAAGTTTAATTCTTTAGATAAAATAAAACGTTTTATTTTATCTATTTGCAAAATAAAGTTTAATTCTTTGCCTATTTGCAAAATAAAGTTTAATTCTTTAGATAAAATAAAACGTTTTATTTTATCTGAAATGAGTGCATTCCACAAAGTAAGGGTTTCAACAATCAAACATTTAATTCTTTAATTCCAGGAATCTACGACAGTAATTGACTAGATAATTACCTTCTAATATTATTCCACAGAAAATGTGATAGTGGGTTTTTCCATTTTGTATATAGGAAGGTCTAAGTGGCGTATTCAAAATTCTTAACAGTTCACTAAAAGTAGGTACTTCAGTTGCAAGGTGCAGTTTATTGTGTATACTAGTGTTATGGAAAATTTGGAAGTGCCGTGTAAACGCCGAAAAATTGGTCCTCTAACAGTTAATGAAAAAACATTAATATTTAATTGTTTTAAATCATTTACAGACAAACGTTTATGTGAAAGTGTTGATGAGACCGTTGAGTTAGTTAGCAGTACACTTGGTGTTGGGAAATCTACGATTTACAGAGTTATTAAAGAAGAGAAATGTGGTAGTTTTCAAATGCCACGTAATGCTCCAGGGAAACCAAAATTTCAAATAGAATATCATTTTAAAGAAGGACTTCGACGGAAAGTGCATGAATTCTTCTTTAGACAAGAATTTCCAACATTGGATAAAGTTCTTGTCTCAGTTCGAGATGATAAGGATTACCCAGAAATGAGTCGAAGTACGTTATGGAAACTTTTAAAAGAAATAGGCTTCCTCTGGAAAAAGAAACCCAGAAAGTCTATTTTATTAGAAAGAAGCGATATTGTCATATGGAGAAGACATTTTCTAAGAACCATAAAGGAAATGAGAAACCAAAAAAGAAAAATATTTTATCTTGATGAAACATGGATCAACGAGGGTCATACACCAAATAAATTTTGGCAGGATGAAACTGTTACAAGTCAAAGGCACGCTTTTGTAAATAACTTATCTACTAGTTTAAACCCACCATCAGGAAAGGGACGCAGGCTGATAATAGTACACATTGGCAGTTCAGACGGTTTTGTTGAAGGTGGTTTATTAACTTTTGAATCAACTCGTACCGGTGACTACCATGAAGACATGAACGCTGATGTCTTTCAAGAATGGTTCGAACAAATGATAGATCTTCTTCCTAAGAACTGTGTAATAGTAATGGATAATGCAAGTTATCACTCCAGACTTATAGAAGGACTGCCCACAACCAAGTGGTTAAAAAAAGACTTGCAGAATTGGCTGAGTTCAAAAAATATTACGTACCATCCCGGATCTATAAGAAAGGAACTTTATTCGTTGTGTGCCCTTCATAAAGAAAAATTTAAAAAATACGAAATTGATGAAATTGCCAAAAATCGTGGAATGACAGTACTTAGATCCCCACCATATCATTGTGAATTAAACCCGATTGAACTGGTATGGGCACAGATAAAGAGTGAAGTTTCAAGAAAAAATACCACTTTTAAAATTCATGATGTTAAACAGTTGTTTTTGGAGGCCGTAAATAATGTAAAACCTGAAAACTGGGAAAAGGCAGTAAATCACACTATTAAAGAAGAGGGAAAAATGTGGAAGCTGGACAATATTACTGATAAAATGATCGAGCCAGTTATTATAAATCTTGGTTCTGAAAGTTCATCTTCTGAATCTGATTTGGATTTGTAACAAGTAGCTGTAAGTTTTATATTAATATTTTTATTCATCTATTTAACATACCTTAGACGGTTTTAAAAACTCTTTTTCTCTTTTGTAATTTTTAAAAGTTAAAAAAAAATGTGAATTTTTTAAAACCCTTTTTAATGTAGGCCAGTCAGTTCTAATATAGTGTGTGATAAAAGAGGTCACTTTTGTTTACATACACATAACACTTTATAACACTGAAATAATTCATTTATTTTTTACAATTATTCAAAGTAATTTTTCAATTAATCTTGAGCACGCCCATGGAGTGGTCGGAGCTACCAGTTAAAATTATGCTAATTACTCTCTCGTTCATAAAAATAAACTATAATAGTTCGACGAAATAGTTGCCAACCTCTATGATTAAAAATTGTTGGGAGATGTTAAAAAGCAATAAGATATAAATAGCAATAAATATCACGGACATATAAAAGAGAAACGTAGTATACGAAATGAAACTTTGTCATATTCACGAAAGGAAATCGAGCTTTAGTCACAGTGACAATCAACTATATCGTGGAGATATATTTAGTATTCAAATAGCGACTTTCCTACAGATATGACATGCAAAGAAGAAGTAGAAATTCATATAAAAATTTTAATAATCATATATTCTAAAAACTTAATGTGACTTTTAATATAAAATTTGATAGAGTATGATAACTTTAACGCAAATTTTAAACTAATGCATACTCACTGTCACCATCTTTTCAGTTTTTGTGTATATAACATTAAGAAGTCTACACAGATTAGTTTCCAAATTCAACCGAGTGAATAATGAATTAAAGTTTAAATTTCCCGTTACTGCGCAAACCAATGATGGTATGTAATTTTGATGTGGCGCCAGCGATGTCAAATCTGTCGAGTCGGAATGCTGGAGCAACTCGACGAGTGCTTGCTCTGGTGGCTCGCGATGGCAACAACACTTAAATTTGCATATTTAAGCTCTGGTAATTTTTCAATTCTTAGCAGCGAAAATTTGAGTAAAGCGGACTCTTGGCTATAAAGTAGTACACTGGTGTGTTGTACATTGTGGGAAACATTTGGTTAAAAAGAACAATATACCAACTGTTTAACATTTTCTTTTAGCCTATATGAAAAGAAATTAATTAACTAAACGGACATATTTGCAGAGGAAGAACAAACTATGCTAGAACCGGAAACACCAGAAATTACTACAAATGAAGAACTTAATATAAATATATAGGGAGTTCGTAAAATACTTGAAAAGCTGAAGAATAGAAAAGCAGTAGGTAAAGACGGAATACCAATTGTGACAATTTTTCTATAATTGAATGACAGAACAATTAACAACATTAATTAATAAAATTATAAAATACCGGAAGCATGGATAACGAGTGAACTAATTCTACTATTCAAAAAGGAGATAAAAAACAGCCAGAAAACTACAGAGGTATAAACTTGTTAAACACTACCGTAAAATTTACAACTAAAATTTTACAAGACCTAATGAATCGGATAATAAGTTTAACAGATAAACAACAAGGTTTTCGTGGTGGAAGATCGTGTAAAGGTGCAATATTCGTCATAAAGTAAATTACTAGAGTATAATAGACCAGTATTTCTGTGTTTGATTACCTTAAAGAAATCGTTTGACAGAGTACAGCTCAAAGATGTAATATCCATTTTCTGTATAATAGAGAACTTCCCCTAAATAATATAATTATTATATTAATTAATTATATTAGTGTTGAGTTGCGTTCCTGGGACGACTTTACCTGCAGGATAGTTCATTCGATTACATGAAATCAACTTTAACTTGAGAATATCCGTCAGAAAAAATCATAGCATGTAATTCGTCTTTAAAAAGACAAACACATGCCATGATGACGGAAAAACCAGGAAAAATAGCAAATTCTGATTTTATCATCATAACTAATAAACCAAGTATTAAACTTAGAATCAGAATAAATCAGGTATAGGCAAAATCACTAACAATAAACATGGGAATAACTTAGATATAGGTTATACTTGGTATAATAATTTATTCCAAGATTATACTAACCCACACCCTTGTTTAAGTCTAGTATAACCGTGGTATAACCTATTTTATGAATGTCAAAGTCATCAGTGACAAGAATATTTTATTTTTTGTATTGTTTTGTGAGTAGCTATATAATAAAAAAATGTGTTTAAGAGGTGTTGCTGCTGTCGAGGAAGTTGATAATTTAATTAACATGATGGAAAATACACGAAAAAGAAAATCTTTCAAAGAAAGAATAAATCCATTTTTAAAATAAACTGGCAATTTTTGCAATTTTTTTTGCAATTTTAAAATATTCAAACTCAACATAATATAAGATAACAAATAAAGAAAAAGATATATTTGGTGTCAGTTGTCAGTTTCAAAGAAAAATCAAAATTGACATTTCACTCAATATGTCGTTGTTCTATGTATTTGTGCAAAAGATTGCGACATTGCCAAACTATTATTTCGGAATAAAGTGGGAATACTTATAACTAACATATACCGAGTTTATTTGTAACAAATTTGTAACAAATTATTTTAGTATTATATTTAACTTTATATATATATATATATATATATATATATATATATATATATATATAGGATAACTATTCTAGATATAAATCCGGAATAACCTTAGAATACGAGTGTTTTATTAGTAAGACAGTATATGTTTGTTATTTAAAAAACATAAATGATGTATCCTTACTCACTTACTAATAATAAAAGGAAAATACCAGTATTGTATACTTACAAGTAAAGTCGTCCCAGGAACGCAACTCAACAAATATAATGTATGTCTGAATTCTCAATATAAATGAGTCAGATAAAATTAAATTATTAGAAGAATTTTTCACCAAGTAACAAAAAAACAAATTTTGTTTAGTTTACTAATGTTTGTATTTTGAAAACGATTTCCTAATTGGAAATTGAAACGTCAATAAACTGACTTTAACCTTGAATTGTGGCTTATTCCCATTTAAATAGTAATCACTTATATTAAGTCTTCCAAAGGCCCTCGTGGTGCAGATGCTGAGTAAATTTAACCTGAACATTCAAAAAACCCTTGTGAGATACTCTACAATGGTTCAAAATAACAGGTTAAAATTTTCTACTTATAAAGTCGTGTGTTTCAATCGGAAAAACAAACTGTGCCGATCTCACCGCATTTAACACTATTTAATTAAATTCTGGAAAATGTAAATAAAATTAAATACTTAGCAATGGTTTTTGATTCAAAGTTTACTCGGAATGACCATATCCTCCAACTTAAAAGTTATGTATGCAAAACATTAAATATTATTAAAGTATTATACAATTATAACTAGGGCGCAAACATGACAAAACTGATACATACTGATACGTATGTATAAATCCTTAACTCGAAGAAAATTAGATTATGGCTCAATTGTTTACAATTTAGCCAAACAACAAAAAAACACTTGGATATGGTAAAAAGTACTGCTCTAAGATTAACTCTGTGAGCCTAGAGAGCTAGCCCTGTGGAATATATATATATATATATATATATATATATATATATATATATATATATATATATATATATATATATATATATATATATATATATATATATATATATATATATATATTGTTATGTTTCTTCTTTCCCAACCAAAGAAAAATAAATAAAAAAATCCATCGAAATAAAATTTCAAGATATCAATATAAACAAATTGTATATAGTAATTTAAGATAAGATTTAGTGTAGATAAGAATAGAAATTTGTTTGGCAAACGACCTTTTCCGTTTCAAACAAAATTATCAAAAATCCTTTGTTTAGAATTCGAAGACATTTTACCTGAAGGTTAATCTCTTCATTGTTTGTAGAGTCGAGTATTAAATGACCATATTTTAATCTTTTGAAATATGCATAAATGATGTATTGAAAAAAACCAATTTTAAAGTAAGCTATTTAGTTTTCTCTGAAACCGAAATTAGGCTTTTCCAAAATCATGGTAAACACAATTTAAGCTTTTTGATTGGACGGTCGTTTTTAAATGGGAATTTGGTGAGTCGATCATGAGAGAGGAGAAGTTAGTCATATTTTGGTCATTGAAAGGAAACAGTCGTTTATCTCAAGATAGGGTGTGGTTCGTGAGTTTGGATACCGGCGTAACGAAAAGAAGTGAATAGTTTGAAGAAGGAGATAACAAGTGGATTAAAAGAGGTCCTTGTATCTACCGTGGGCATTTTATAAGATATATGTGAAAGTATTCTTACGGCATCAAGTTGACAAAAGGAGGTCCTGGTGTCATAAATAAGTAGCGGAGTTTGGAGAAGTGAATCAGGTGTTTTTTGTGTAGTCTGAAGGAGGTTTGCAGAGACGTAAAGAAGGAGCCGAGGTGCCAAAGAGGGGAGATCACATCTTTGAGGAGACTGGACTTTTCTAGGTATGTTCCAACATACAACTCAAGAAGAAAATAAACTGTAAGTGTTTGTACAATTGAATTTTATATCTGTGAAGGATCGTTTCGACATCATGGTCATTATCATTTAAATTTAAGAACTGAGGTTTTGTTAGGCTAATCAAAAGTTTAAAGTTTTGTGGTTTCTTTTTTCAAATAAAGAAAATTTTAAGTAAAATTGGTTTTTCACGTAATATAAATGTATGTAGCTTTATAATCTTATTATCATAATAATTTGATTTATTTTCTTGTATTCTGATTGATAAGATAACGACAGAATTTAATAATTGTTTTATTCGTTGTAACGATAAGACTACCAAAGAGAATTGAAATACTATTGTAAAAATAATACCTCAATCAACCATGGGAGCTTATCGTCTATACCTTGCCTAGCTCAGTATCTCAAGGGTGAGTTCGTCTTGTCTTAAACTAGGGATTGAACCTGAGTTCTCAGTTGATAGCAAACAAGACAAATTTCAACCAATCATATTTATTTAAATCAATAAAAAACAATAATTAACCCTGCCAAAGCTTAACAGTTATAAGTGTTACTTATTGCTTCGATGGGCGGCTTGTGTGTTCTAGCTGTTGGATCCTCCAATTAGAAGTTGTGGCTTCTGGAGAGCTGCAGTCACACGTGGCTGTATGTCCTGACTAAGTTTTGGTGTCCAATAAACCAATAAATTCAATAAATCCAATGAAATGTCCAGTAAACCAATAAGTTTTATATCTCCAATAAAAATAAAATGTCCAGTAAGGTTTTGATATGTCCAATAAACCCAAGAGAAGTTGTAGACCATAAAAAATGAGTCTTATAATAATTTTTGCCTTCTTTTATAAATTTTAAAAAGAGGCAAAAAATAATCCCACTACAGAAAAGTTGTTTTGACAGAAAGTGGGAGACTGAATGAAGTTAGCACAGATGTCATAGAATGTTGGTATAGATATCATGAAACTAGCTTGTCAGTCAACACAGAACAGAATAGTCTGCCGAACAAAAGTGAGAGGGCAAATATTTATTCTATGGGACAGAAAGAGAGAAAATAAAGACAGAGGAAGAAGAGAAAAACAGGGGCGCCAACTATTTTTATAAATAAAAAAAATAGTAAAAATTAAACTGAAGATAAAGATACTAATAAATTAATAAACAAATTAAAATGAAATAATTATTTAAATATAAATTAATAGAGATGTGACGTTTATAACGTTACATCGTTCATATAAAATAAAGAAACGTAAATTTTTGTAATATAATATATTTGTATTATTATCCTTTTCTTCTCTATCCCGATAAAAGACAACTAGAAAATCTTTTGAATCCATCGAATACAGGTAATATAAGGATTATTTTACTTTTGATAACAAATAAGTTATAATTCTTTTTTATTGGCTCAATAAACTAAGTTTGAACTCATATACCTATACTCTGTATATATCTATATGTATATATATATATTTATATATATATATATATATATATATATATATATATATATATATATATATATATATATATATATCCTCTAAAATAACAGCTGAACTGGTAGATGACAAAGGGGGGTTGAGGTTAATTGGATATACAGCTGATTGAAAGCCAAGTGTACTCTGTTCAACAATTCATTATATTTTGCCAATTTTCATTGGCATCATCAGATGAGAGCTACAATTATTTAAAACATGGTAAAATACAATTTAATAATAGTTTGTTGTTTATATACTTACTTAATTGAGGTTAATGGCAGTGCGATTTATTTTAATAACATCAAGTAAAAATTTTTTTTTGTTGGAATAATGTTGATTGTAGCTATCTTCGAAATGTAAAATTTAGTTGTATAATTTACGTTCACAAATTAAAATATAGGAAACAAATACAATTCAAATTAAAATAAAACAGACACAACGTTTAGTTCGGTAACTGTCATTAAGGTTAAGTACCAGAATTATCAAATATCGAATGTTATTAATTGACTTTTGTGAAGATGATTAGTTCCATGGTGTTGACGTAGTAGTTGTTTATTTGATTAATATTTACTGTAAAAGTGTTATAGTTGAAAAATTTTTTTTTTTGAAATTACATTATGTGTTGCATTAATTATTTAATAGTTATATGTGTCTATTCATAATGTTTGCTTTTCGATGTGTAATAAATAAGCATAAATCTCACTCAGATGTTCAACATTGCGAACATAATGGCGAAATATAATGAATTGTTGAACAGAGTACACTTGGCTTTCAATCAGTTGTATATATATATATATATATATATATATATATATATATATATATATATATATATATATATATAAATGTAATGACCCCAATAGTCCTACAAACATTAAGTGTGTTGATTATGTTTTTTTTGTTTAGTCCCAAAAGGAACATGTTGGGCTGATTTTTACATAAGAATGAAAATAGAGAGCAATCGCAACTATGAAACTATTGTAAATATTACAAATTTCCAATTTCGTTTTTGTAGAAGCATTTTATCTTAATCAGAAGATTTAATTAAAGAAAGATGAATTTCGCATACCTGTCCGCGACTGAAATGTCTGCAGACTACAAAAATAATACGGCTACCGACCAACGCAATCGTCTCTTTCTGCCCCATAAAACCTGGCTATGAATTTTCCATTATTGGAAGTGATCGCTACCGCCCGTCTTTACTCCTATATCTTGTCATCGATTCATCAAAAACCCATTCCGTCGCAATAAAACAGAAGCAAAACCATCCGCCCGAATTAGCGGCACGGATTTGACGATGCGCGAAACTCGCAAACAGACGTCGGACCAAATGACATTGTCAGCGGTGTCGATACACAACGACACATTTTTACAGAGAGATTATGAAGATTCGATTATATTTTAAAAAGGAGGAAAATGTATTTCGTAATTTTATAGCAAGTTGTATCTATTAAATTCACTGAATCGTAAGAGCAATATTAATACACAATACACTATTGGGAGAACATACCTGTAGATTTTAGGTTTTAAAGAGATTGTTTGATCTAATCTGTCCATATTGCGACCTGAAAGATTTTTGTTTGTACAATACATCTATATGTTGTCCAAAATATCGAGATTTCTAAGAAACGATTTGATTCATTTCGGAGCTACATTTTTTATACGATCAGGTTCTAAAAAAACCTATTGCGGGTATCTATTGCATTGGAGAACAAAAACCTTGCGTTTTCGCAGAATTCAAGAATTTGCATGTGGCTCCGTTTACTTTGTCCATTTTACAGATATTTGAATAAGCAGTGTACATCAATAACGCATATGATTACGGAGAATTCAGTATTATGAAGCTCTAAGAGTATTTTTATGTAGCAAGCAGAATGTTGTAATAACTTTTGTGCCTCCTCCTGGCATGAATTACTCTGCCGCTTTATAAGATACCGCAAAATGGTTTTGATATGACAATATAAGTACTGACTAGCTTCCTTCTTTAGCAGAACTATCAGCTGTTAATATCAATTTTTTTATGACTTGGCACCCAGAACAAAATTATTGTGTTCTGCTTCGCTAGATGGATAATGGAACTGTTTACAGTTATAATGTTATAATGGCAAAGGGCTCCAATCATCCTCAATCCACGTTAGTTATGTATAGGTCTGTCTCGGCCCCGTTTAGTCATCCTTAAGTTTTCAGTCCTGTATAAGTCAGTCATACATTCGTTAGAAGGAACAGCTAGAAGTAACTGCTTATTTTCATTCCAAGGTAGACAAGAAAGTAAAATTGGATGACTAATAGTACCTACATAAAGACAAATAGACCAGTCCAATAATTGGAAAGAAGTATCATTTTTTTTTTCGTTCTGTAAAGAAGTGAGAGAAGAAATTGTTAATGCCTAATCTAAACTAAAACCGATAGAACGTAGCTTGTATAAAAATTATACGTAATTCGTTCAGAGGTCAGGAACAGCATAGACGCGCTCCCTCTGCGAATTAAGCATACTCCTCGTCGAAATCAAGCCAGAGTCTCAATCGTACGATTAAGATTAAATCCGACCAATAGAAAAAAAGTTGTAGAAGAAGGCTTGCGTCGTCTCTTAAGAATCGATGAAATACCAAAACAGGGACGCATAAAAATTAATGCTTTCTGAAAAAAATATATAGGTTGTTTGGATCGTTATACTCTAGTCAGTGGTAATACTTTTCGGCCATTCAGTATTATATATGAGAGTATCTCCTGCGATTTGAGTGATTTAGTTTGTAAATTTACAATCGTTTATGATGTCCTTGAGTTAGTTTAAGTTTAGAGTTCAAAATATTGGTTTGCAGCAATCATGTTTGTTAGCATCTTGTTCCAAGCTTAAGAATCTCCAGACGTCCAGTCAAGTACATCAGTTGTAGATACTTAGCCTAATGCCTTTCTTTGCGCAAATCTAATATTGACTTTTGCTCCGTTGTTTAACTCCACCTACTCAACGCACCGTAAGGAATTATGGATCTCACAACCGTTATACAAGGTGAGTCATGATAAACTGTTCATATTCCTACCTCATAGGCCCCTATGAGGAATAACAAATGAGCATTAAGAAGTGTATGCTCCCATTGAATAATAATATATAGAGCGAGTTGTGAATTTTGACTAAAATTTCTATTTGTCAAACTTGTGAACGGTAAATTCGATATGTCTCATATTTTGGTCAAACATTTTACTATTACAGCTGCCGGAACGAACCATGGCCGGTGATAAACCCCTCCCTCAAGATGTGCGGTAAATTCTTACTGTGTTTTGAGAATTGTTATCAGTCTGCTGTTTAAAATATCCTAGAGGTAAATATCGAAATTTAGGTCCGTATTCAGTTAGTGATGGAGTTTAAAAATAAATTGTATAAACAATTTTTTTATTTTAAATAGTCAAACACACGAAATTTTTTCTAATGTGTTTGAATATATGGAGGAAGAAAAAACGTCTGGGGTACTGAACGTTCCGTTAGATTGATCGCTCCAATATGTGTTTCAGAAAGAAGAATTCGAAGAATTGTTACGAAACAAAGTGATACAGAACGTGGTTGAAATTCTTCTTTTATATCGCCAACTAAAACGAAAAGTAGGAAAAAACCTAAGACCGATTTAGACAACGCAGATAAAAGTTTGCTACGTAGAATTATTTTAAATACTTACTGACAATAAATAAATAAAAATTTAATCAACAACACAACTGAAGTTGTGTAAAAAATTATATTTAAAAAATTGATTTCGCGCGCGTTACTGACAGTCACAATCTTCGGTCTCTTCAAGCGTTGTTTCTGAGAAAACGGTTGATTATACAGAAGAAGTTCTAATAAACACTTTTGTTTAAAATTATTTCAGCTACATCTCCTGTTAGAAACATTATTCCATATCTATCCCTCGGGCCAGAAGCCCTCTGGCTGGATTATATTGCTCTCCGGGCGTAATCATCCTATTAACACACTTGGTGCATAAATAACTATTAAACCATTGTTTTTAAATTGATAATGAAGCGCGTATGGCAGGGCGAACGCTCATTTGTACGATGAGAATTTAAACCAGCAAAAATTTGTGCTCTAGATCTTTTTTGTCTCTCTTATAAACGCCGCAGCTCGAGCACCCGTACTACCAGAAGCGCTTCATTAAAGATAAAAAAAACAATGTTTTAAAATGAAATAGGCCCAAAATACTTATCGGGAAATGATAGAAGGTTTGAACTTGAATTTAGGTTCTTGGTGAATTCAAAAATAATGTTTATTACTTGTTTTTTCGCCTTGAAAATCATAATTTTGCGTTTTTCTCGGTTTTAAATTATTTATAACTCAAAAACGATCAAGTTTACAAAAAAAAACTACAAGAGACTTATTTTATTCAGAATGATCAAAAAAATTTAAAATCCACAAGGAAACTAAGTTCCTGTAGCCGGCTGTATACCATGTATCACAAAAAAATTATTAAAATCCTTTATAAAAGGTATATAATTCATTATATACCTTTTATAAAGGATTTTAACAAATTTTTCAAAAAAAATTCGTCCGGACTGAAAAAATTGATTGTTACAATTTATTTAAAAAAAAAAAATTGAAGAACTTTTCGCCTGGGCGAACCTTATGCAAAAAAATCTCATAAGAATATTTTTCCGAACGAACCCGTGCATTTCGCCTTGTCTAGTAAAATACCTTATAAATATAATTAACATTCTTTTTTCCATAGCTAATGTTAAAGTGTTGCTATAACAACTGTTTTGAGTAGATAAAGTATCACTTTAACCGCAAGGGTAGATAAAGTAACACTTTAACAGCAAGAGTAGATAAAATGTTTTAACTTTTTTTTTATTCAATAAAATTTACAAATTCAAACACATTAAAGATTAAAAACTGAAATTTTACAATTAACATTATTAGAAATATCTATTTTTTGGAGCATCACAACTTGTACTCGTTTGTTTAAACACTTGATTCGAGGTACTGGATTGATTTTCTGGTCCGCTAAGTATACACTTGGATACAGCAATCTTATTGCTTATTGACTCTTCAATATAAGATTCTGCAACAGATGACGATTTCCATCCACCTAAACGTTTACCGATTATCACCGATTTTCTGTCGTCCACGTTAAACACTTCTAACTTGTACAATTCATCGGACCTAGTTGCTCCATGCACACCAAAAATAGCAATAACCTTCATCAACAAATAGACGTCATCAGGAGCTTCTGTCAGAAATTTAATAATGTCATCTGACTCCAGGATTTTGGACTTTTTAGCTTTGTATCCTCCACTCAGGTTTTTTAGTAAGGTGGTTAACTTGCTGAATTTAGAAATGTCACAATTTTCATTCACAGACAACGTACGCTTCAGCATCGAATAATACGACCATAATGACGATGGCATCGCTTTCTTCTACTTTTCAGAAAAATACGCCAGAAGTATTTTTTCACTGACGCCATTGATATTCTTAATGCTTTTCCACTTTTTAAAAGACTGGTATTCTTTCTCATACATCATCCTAGATTTTTGTGGCAACAATAAACTTTCTGCTTCGAACGCTGCATTTTCTACATCTGATGGCAGGTTTTCCTTTTCTTGTGTCAATTCTTTTCCGTCCATTTCGTATTTATTCACTTTGTACACAAAACGCAACAATATTCTCCGCAAAAACCAAAACGTAACATTTGTTTGACATTTTTTGACAGAGTAATTCATATCCCTAGCAACGGAGCAACACAATTGCGATTTTTGTGCTAAAAATTACAATTTATTTTGAAATTCTATTTTTCACCTGAACTTGAAGTCTTGCTATAGAAAAAAATTTTGTATTGCACACGAAGATAAAATCGCATTATCTTCTCGAGCATAATTAGCGTCTCGACTGACGTCTCGACGCTAAAAAACGCTCTCGAAGATAAAGTACAATTTTATCGTCTTGTACAATAAATAACTATTATTTATTATACTTATTTATAAATGTTTTATTGAATTAAATTTGAATAACTGAATTAACTTCTACGCGAAGTGTAGTGAGTGTACATGCGTTTTGGTTATCTCGCTCACCCATAAAACTGTCCTCTGTTTGCCCATCTCTGATACAAAGTGAAGTTTACCAAACAATACCCGTTAACAATATAGTAAACAAATTCAATAATATCCTTTAGATGAGAACATTTCTGATCAATTGTTCTTTTTACCTACGTGTTTATACCGCGAAATGTTGTTTTTTGTAGGCGTCAGCGTCAGTTTCTTTTATAAAATCCCTCATATACGACCTTTTTATATCCAGTGGGCGGAAGCTGAAAAACGGGATCAAGATTGGACCCGGCAACTGGTGGTGTTTGGCGTATGCCGCCGCCAGCATCGCTATGAAGGACGCCTAACTTGTTGATGCGGCGGTCTAGACGGCGACGACGATGTCGTAGGCGACACCATCGCGTCGTTGCCTGTTGCTTTCAAATGCCGCTGTTGATGACGCCCGCTAGGATTCCCAGTGAAAGCTTGTGATTAGATGTGTTGCGCTTATACACTAACTTTAACATTACAAATGTTGTATTGTATATTTTTTTACTCAGAAGTTTTCTATAAATAATATTCATCACTATGTGATATCATACTTAATTAATCACATACAATATATAAAACAAGAATATATTATGTTAATAATATTAATCATCAATATAACTGTCGAATTAGAACAACAAATTTTTAACATAGTTTTCTACCAAAAACGTTTGGTACGTTCTTGTTGTTGATTTCTTCTTTTAGTATTGGCAACCAAAGCCTGCTACATTCTGCTCATGGGTTTGCTACACATTTTTCTTTATTAAATAGGATTGTAACAATTTTTATTTGCCTACCACATTGGGTGCCAGTTGTAACAATATAAACAGCTTACCACATTATTGGGAGACAGTTGTAAGAATATATAATTGCTCATAGGGCGTTGAATGGTTGAACTGAACAATTACTGGTTTGGAGATAGGGTCATCACATAAATTGAAACGTTTGCGAACGGCTACTCGTGTTTTGGTTGGAGAGCTAGGTCGTGGATAAAGGGAGGGCTAACTACAAAAAAAAAGAAATTAAAAAAAAATACTTACACAGAGATTTCCTGGGCACTAATACATAAGAATATTCCCAAGGGCGAAAATCTTTTTTAAAGAAATAATTTTAAACTCCTGGTTTAAAGAGAAACATTACATATTTATTTTTATTTCACGTAAACAGTTATGACAAATAAAATTACCCAAATTTATCAAAAAACTTTACATTCAGTTAAACCTTTTAACAGAAACAGAATTTAATATTTTGGTTATGTACCATGTGACAGAAAATGATAATACTGACTGTCATAATGTCAAAATGAAATATCAAACTTTTTTGAATTATTAAATAATTATCAAGGTTAACTTAATTTAAAGGAAAACTAAAATATGACAATTAGCTGATCTATGAAACTTGTATTTATTTATAATTTTTTAGTTTGTCATGAAAGCAAATCTTAGTATATTAACGAAGAATGTTTATTTTACTTAGAAAAATTTAACAAAACCTATTTTGCTTCACTGGCTGATTATTTCTTATTAGTTATTAAGAAAGTTTATTACCTTGGAATTGGATACAAAAAAACACACCGTCCAACACAAACTGCAAATGATCTGGATTGGCCCCTGGAGACACAAAATGGACAAATCTTGGGAGGTCAAAGATCGAATTAGGTTTCAGATTATACTGATGATAACAATATGTATTCTTCAAAACTTTGCTGCTTAATTTTCACTTAAAACCATGAGGGCCTCTTAAAACATTGGAAACGCTCTTTTTATAATCCCTTCGAAATACAGCATTCAACAAAACGGTGATTAACTAACTCACTAAACAAAGAATGCCAAATAGCATTTTAAGATTAAATTCACCCCCTTCTAACTCATGGAGTTAAACAAAAATTTTGCCGGTTTTTTTAAACTATCCGCCGAAAAAGATCTCTTTAGGAGAATATTAATATATACGTAAAACGACACAGACATTTGCAATACTAACTCTGCTTTGTCCAACCATATTCTTTCAACAAATCACTTCTATCCTCCTAGATATTAAAACCTTGTACACATGCAACAGAGTAATAGATTGGATATTATGGAATCCTATGGAATTAGTAGAGCTAAATCAAATGATACTAAAATACTCGTAGTTTTAAATGAACAGCTTCTGCCATCTAAGTCTTACATTTGCGTCAATAAAAACTTTTAATTTACTTCTTCTCATTCTCATGCTTTGTGAGCGCAGTGATGTTCTCGTCATATTTGTAAGAAGGAATTCTGGATTGAAGCTGTTGACTGGTTTGCCCAATATAGACACATTCACAGTTAGCACATGTTATCTCGTAAACAATATCTGATTTTTTGAGTTTTGGAGTTTTGTTTTTATTTTTAGTTTGGTGAAATTTTTATTTAAAAGGTTGATGCCTTTGTGGGCCACTGTTATGTTGTGTTTGGCTAAAGATTCGCTAGTTGTTCGGATAAGCCTTTTATATATGCAAGAGTTGTATACGTAGGCTTGATACTGTTGGTTTTATCGTTATTGGTATTGTCGTAAAATTTCTTTAGTCTTGATTTGAAAATAGTTTCGATTAGATGTTCGGGATATGCATTATTTAGGAGGGCATTTTTGCATGCTTTTTTTATTGCAGTCGGTCTGTATTCTGGATTTGTTAGTTTTATAGATCTATCTAATTACATACTTCTTATGGGAGAATGGATAATGAGATTTAAAGTTGAGATATCGTGAAGACCATGTTTTTTAAGAAACTCCATTAAGCAATGTATATATATATATATATATATATATATATATATATATATATATATATATATATATATATATTATAATATAAAATCAGTATATCTTGGGTTATTCAATAATTAGCCCTCATCCAAAATGGTTACCGCGAAAATCGCGGTATCAATAGGAGCATCCACAGACATCAATCTCCCACTCAATCTCAATCCAAAGACTCAGACTCATTATATACATAATAAAGACAATATTTGCCCCCCAACAAAAACTTTCATCTCTTGTCCAATCAATCAAAGACAACATTACAAATGAACAACAAATGAGTTTATGAAATTATTTGTGCAGACTGGCCCCGATCCTATTATAGGTCAAACAAATCGTAGAATCCAAAATAGGATTTATGAACATTTCATTTCTGTTCGTAATGCCGATTCAATTTCAGCTTTATTTCAACACCATCTTTATACAGGTCATAAAATTGATTTTAAAAACTTCAGAAATATAGCCTTCATCCACTTCTATAAACCAAGAATTATCCGAGAAGCCATGGAAATTGAAAAAAGGCCAAATTGTCTCAATATAAGAGATGACTGCATACGGTTATCTTCTACATGGAGACCTCTCACAAAGAAAATATCGTCCGCTCCATCCGCGAATCAAAATCCCACTGCCAGAAATGTTCGCACCAACCCCCGTGTCAGTCCCCACGCTTACCCCCACGCCAACCTCCACCCAAACCACGTCAACATCGACGGTATAAATGAACTGTTCTCTGTTCCCAGCGACAGTAGTGCATTGATTGATGATCAGTGTAGTAGATCTGAGACCTCGGAAGCAATGAAGAAGACATCAGAGATGATGTCGAAAGTTCGGCGTAATCAGAATAAACGCGGTTCAACCCGGAAGACTGTTTTCTTAGCTCTAGGTTTAATTGTGCTAACGACGGAAATCTTTCGGAACATTATATATATATACATATATATATATATATATATATATATATATATATATATATATACATATATATATATATATGTATATATATATATACATATATATATATATATATATATATATATATATATATTTATATATATATATATATATATATATATATATATATATATATTTATACATATATAGTTTCGGAACTTTATATTGTAAGCAAACCGTAATGTTTGCTATAATGCTTGATAATATTTCTGATAATCATAGAATGGTCAAACAATATCAGTATATCTAACATTATAGATTTTCACCTTTGGGTAAATTATCCAACAAAGCTTTAACACAAAGCCAGAATTCGGAAATGCATGTACCAGTATATATACACAAATCTATGATTTGCGACCATTACATATATGTGTATAAATCGATTTGTCCATTTTGATGCCCCTTGAATAATGGGATAATATTCATCTTACAGTTAATGACTCAGAAGCCTATTAAACTGTCGACCGCCACCAATTTCCAATATTCTCCGGCGTTACATTGTGTAATTCCACTACCTTCCTATTTACTGCATTAACGGCATGGTGGACAGTTTACGGTGATGGCCCTTCATTATAGGTCGAGTCCAATATAAAACAAACATTACGAAGGGCACAATGTCCAATGTCTCTAAATTGGATTTTAGTGTTATTTTTTATACTCGAATAATTCACTATTTTTTCGGGGGATTTTACAGTGAATGTACTGACGTTATTTAAAAAGTAATTATCATTTCGTATATACAGTTGGCGACAAAATAAAGGACTGTGAAACTGAAGTTCTTGTCAGAAACACTCACAAAAGCAACCAAATAAAACCGCTGCAAAACAGTCACACGTCTGTGTTGAAGCACGAGATATCTATTACTGATAGCCAGAAGTCATAAAACCGCCGACGGCGCTTGGTACTATCCTGTTTGTGTTTAACCTTAGACGATGGCCGTGAAAGCCTAACGCATTTTATCAGTCGCCTCTACAGGGAGGAGGTAACTACATACTACAGGAGACTAGATTGTCTACGGAAGAAGAAAGCTCAAGTTCTTGCGTCGTTAGCTTTTCTGTCACAATGTCGAGACAACGGGGTACTACCGAATTTCGTACGAACAAATCGATCCATCACAACAAGTCAAGCCAATAGAATATATACACGCATGGAAAAAGCACTATTTCGAGAACGAATACATCATACCAGACGAAATTTGGCGAAGGTTGGCAAGGATTTGTTTTACGTTTTGAACAGCAGGTTGAACTATACAGATTGAAATAAGATTGAATCGCATGGAGAAACAGCATAATGATACCAATGTTTAAGAAAGCAGATAAAGAAGATTCCAACAATTATAGAGGTATAAATCTACTGAACACCGCACTTAAGCTTAACACAAAAGTCCTAACCAACAATATATATACATATCTATGTAACCAACAACAGCATATCTATGTTTTATAGATCTGACAAAGGCTTTCGATCGCATCCAAGTCGAGACGCCTTACACTTACTGTATGAAAGAAACACACCAATCGGTATTATACAAAACATCTACTTCCATAGTCAAATACAGGAACAGATACATGGAAAACTAACACAGTGTATACCAGTATAAAGCGGAGCCAGACAGGGTGACTCATTAAGCCCACTTCTCTTTAATATAGTAATGGACGAAAAAATACAAGTAGTACGTAAAGGTTATGCTTACAGAATGGGAAACAAAGAAATCCAAATATTATGCAACGTATTAATCGCCGATACAGAAGACGAGCTCCAGAGATTAACACACATCTTTAATACAACAGCCAAGATATGGTTCTTGGCTTCAATACAATATGATAATATCAGCAGAAAAAACCAAATTTATGACATTAAACTAAATGAAATTGATGGGAAAATAATAAAGCAGGAAGCAAAGTTTAAATATCTGGGAATAGTTACAGAGATGTTGAAGAATAAGTACGACAATAAAGCTTAAAAGCAAGTGAAGCGGCGAGATCTCTTTTGACACAATCTGGAAAACCAAACACCCAAGACAAGACACAAAAACAAAAATGTATAAAGCAGCAATTAGACCTATATTAACATACACGACGGAGACAAGACCTGACACATCTAAAACGAGACGACTACTAGAAACAACAGAGATGAAAATACTTCGACTAATATCAGGAAAAAGTCTGTTGGATAAGGAGAAAAGCGAAAACATAAGAAGAGCGTGCAATATAGAAGACATAAATGGATGGGTGACAAAACGGAAACAGGAGTGGAACGAACACATAAGTAGTGTGAACACTGAGTCAATTCTGTTTGCCCCTTCCTCCATCCATTCAGTTCAGTCTATTATATTCCAGTCTAGTCCAGTGTGAGGATTGACCTGATGTATTACCTGTAGCCACAATAATTTGATGATTGAATACACCGTAATCTTACGACTTACATCATCTACGCTACCTGAGAAGTCCCAATACACCTGTTGCGAGTGCATAAGTACAATACCGATTCTTCAATTTTGATTTACCGAGTTTTATGATTCAACGATCATCTTTTCTCCCGTGATATGTTACCTAAGTCGTTAGGAAGTGACTTTACTTGATTTATGGTTTGTTTATTTTGAATCCAACCGAACGAACTATTCATAGCATAAATCTACGGTATCTATATACATACGAGATATGATCAGATTTGTTTTATATATAGTTTATATTTATGATAGATTTTATACACATATTTGAGGTGATCACAGTCAAACATTTCAGTAACTTCATGTTTACGTATTCTCAAGGCGTAAAAATCACTCATTTGTTTATTTCAAGTATATTAAATATTGACGTAGATACAACTATAATATTCCTTACCTTTTTCTTATTCTTGAGGATACTAAATTACTCATAATTATTTTTCAGAAAATATTATTGGTTGTGTTCAATAATAAATGAGACAGTAACTTATCTCGTGCTGTTAAACTGTTCAATAAAATTGTTATAGAGCATTTACTTTAAGTATACCTCAATATAATCCTGTTAATGAACTAATTGCCTTTTATTTTTTTTTGTTATGTATATATTTATTTCATATGCATGGTGTATCTCTTTAAGACATTGTTATTGATTGATATTACGATTTGATTTATTATATAAACAATGTAAATATATGTGGCGAAATATTAAGTGTGTACCGCGGAACCATAGTAACTTTTCTCTCACGGTTTATTTTATTCTCGCGTGATTATCTTAACCGTACCTTACCTTTCTCGTTATCTTATTTTATGTCGTAGGTTTCCTTGTTCCTCTAAAAATAGGGTGGTGCCCAATTATTTCCTTTCTCTCTATCTTCTAACTTCTCTTCTTTTTATCTTCAGTACTCCACTAACTAATTTTTATTTGAGCTGCTAAGAACCCCGACCAAGATACCTCTACCAGACTGAAGCCCGAGCCTAGTGCCGTTCCCTGGGTAACCTCTACTCTGTCATTAAAGAGGGTACAAGAGGAAGACATACTTCATATGAAGTATGTCTTCCTGCCTTCACATGAAGTATGACATACAGCCAAATAATATTCAATACTATTTACTTTATTTTTCTGATAAGTATAATTTTTTAAAATATTTTACTTTTGCACGAGCAAATCAACACTTTATTAATAACAGCCACAAAGTTATTGGCGATTTAGAGAGAAACTGTTGACAGATAAACCAACGAACATAAACGATGTAGAGAGATAAACGATATATGGTTAATATTATCACCAATAGGTGGCAGTTTATGTGTGTCCCCAAGTACAGGCCGTCGCAACGTACAGTACTCTGCCCTATAATCTATATCTATTTGACGTTCCGGGGTCCAGGTCGGAACATATTTTCAAAATATAACTTTTAAAAATTGAGAAATTGAAATTTATTTGCGACCTGTAAGTCGAAACGCGAAAGAAAACACTTCTAATTTGGTTAATTGTAGTTTATTTCAATTCTACAGTAATTACAAAAGTACAAAAAATATTTAGACTGCAGTACATTATAAATGTAAACAATTTTGATTACCAAAAAATGTTCTCCTATTTTGCTTCTTTGTTGTCCCAATGATATATTCACCAGCGTAAAATCGTTCGTGGTTACGTTGTGTTGACATTGTTTAATTTCTTTTATTTGTCTATTTTCTATTTGAGCCTAAATGGAAATTATCCATACCTGTTTGTTTAAAATTGTTTTGTTTTTATGTATACCCATGCTGAAATAACATTGTGTATTCATTTTGAATTTCAGTTAAAGTGTTTTTTTGAAACACTGCAAAATTACGTTTACAAATGCTGAGATAATCCCAGATATGATGATTTATTTAGATTTTAATTCTTTTGTTAATTTTTGGCGAATTGGAATATGATTTCGGGAGAAAATTTTAGGTTTTTATTCAATGTATTGTTTTACATTTGCGGGAATATTGGTTTTACCTCAGGGCTATTACTTATTTTGGAAATTTGGGGTTTCAGCTCTTAGCTGTGTTTAGAGTCGGATGTATACTGCAGCTCAAATGTTTCTTTTATATAATTTTATAAAATTCATTTGATTGGTTTTCCAATTTCTTCGTCTTAAATATATTTATTTTGTTCTTTCTTGAAACGATCCATAAGATCCATTTGTCTTACAACAAAATATTCAAAATTTTATTGAAAACGATTTTCTTCTTTGTGTGCCGTGCTTGTATTCAAGCATTGGCTATCGTCATATTGACAAGCTGATGAAATGATTCTCGGTCGGCAGCTAGATGAAACAGTTCCTCGACCGTTCGACCTGTCCATTGTCTAATGTTACGCAGCCAGGACAGTTGTTTTCTTCCGACCCAACGTTTTCCTTCGATTTTGCCCTGAATGATTAACCGGAGTAAGCGATATTTAGGTCCTCTCATTATATGACGGAAGCATTGGACCTTTCTCATTTTGATGATGTTGAAAACGATAGACAAACTAAATTATCAAATTAAACATCTGCAATAAAAATATATTAAATTCTACCACATATGATGAACAGTAAAATATACACATCGCTGTATTTCACTCTCCGTTTAATTTTAAAAATACAGGGTGTTTCAAAAAGGTATGTTATAAATTAAATTACGCATTCCGGGGACAAACATAAATTGATTGAATCCAACTTACCTTAGCACAAAAGTGTACACAAAAAAAGTTACAGTCCTTTGAAGTTACAAAATAAAAATTGTTTTTTTGCATTATCTCCCAAACTACTTGACATTTTGTAATACAAATGGATACGTTACTTTCTTGTTCTAAAAGCAATTTTCATAAAAAAGAAACAACAAAATCTAAGCGCACAGAAAACTTTTAAGGGGGGTGTGCAACCCTAAATCTCCCCGAACTTTTGAGTACGTTCAAATAAAAAAATGAATTTTGTGGCATCATTAGTTTAACACATTATTTTTAAAACTTTTTTGCCTCCTATCACTTTTTCGAAAAACTAGTTTTTTCCTAGTTGGCCATAAAATTACAATTAGTTTTTACGGATACAATAATTACAAACAGTTCTATCAATAATAGTCAATAATTTGAAGCTATCATTTATTGTGTGAATAAGATTAATATTAAAAATTTTGATATTAAGATGGCCTACACATTTCAGGAAACGGCAGATATGCATTTAACTTTGGGTAAGTTGGATCAGATTAAATTATGATTTCAATAAACTATCGAGAATATCGTAGGTGAATGTCAAGGAAATAGTGGAGCAGCCGCAAGGCGTTATGCAGTAAAATACCCCAATCGAAATACACCCGATAGACGATTATTTCTGACCATTGATCGTCGTTTACGGGAAACGGGTACATTCCAACCACAAGTTGCTGGCAATAGTGGTCGTCCAATAATGAATGCAACTGATGAAGACATTTTTTTAGAAATCATTGAACAAACTGGAACAAGTACAAGGGTAATAGCCGCTCAACTAAATGTTCCTCGCGTAAGGGTTTGGAGCCGTTTGAAGGATCAGCTGCTTAAACCCTATCACTTAACAACGGTTCAAGAGTTATTGGTTGAAGATTATCCTAAACAGATTGGATTTTGCGATTGGTTGTTAATGGAAAACACTCGAAATGTTAATTTTATTAGAAATATTTTGTTTACAGACGAGGCTACCTTAAGTAGAAATGGAATAACAAACCATCATAACGAGCACATTTAGGCCGACGAAAATCCTCACGCCAAAAAACGACTCATTACCAAAGGACTTTTAAAGTTAATGTTTGGGCAGGAATTGTGGATAACAATCTAATAGGCTCAGTATTTCTTCCCAACAATTTAAATGGTGATAATTATTTGCAGTTATTGGCAAACGATTTACAAGAGTATTTGGAAGAAGTGAATATTGCTTCTTCTTCTTCTTAAGGTGCCATGCAGTTCTGCGTAGGCGTCCACCGTACATCGTCTTGTCAGGTGAGATGTTAAATATTCTGGATTAAATAATTCTGTTTTTAGCAGCATTGCGAAGCATTTCATAGCTGTGGATTCCTGTCCATTGTCGAATATTGCGCAGCCATGACATTTTTTTACGTCCGAGACCTCTCCTACCCTCTATTTTCCCTTCGAGTATCAGTTGCTGAAAAGTGTATCGTTCTCCTCGTATAATGTGCCCCAAGTATGCAGTCTTCTTACTTTTTACATAATTAAAAAGTTCCCTATCCTGTAAGCCCGCTCTTCTGAGTACTTCCTCATTTCTGACCCTGTCCGTCCATGATATTCTGAGCATTCGACGCAGGCACCACATTTCGAACACTTCAAGTTTGTTAATGGAACTGGCCTTTAACGTCCATGCTTCCATTCCGTACAGGAGAACAGGCCACACGTAACACTTAAGCATCTTGTATCGGAGGTTGAAGTCCAATTTGCGATCAGTCAGAAACTTACGAAGCCTCAAAAAAGCATTTCTGGCTTGTTCAACTCTGCTCTTTATTTCATTCTCGGGGTCCCAACCCTCATTCAGCAAACATCCCAAGTATTTGAATTGCCTGACTTGTTCGATTTCTTCTCCAGAGACATATATCTTTGCGTTGGGGTAATCATTTCTACTTATAATCATTGATTTTGTCTTCTTGATATTTATTTTCAAACCCCGAGCTTCACTTGCAAGAGTTAGATCATTCAAAAGGCATTGAAGTGAATATTGCAATAAGGCAAAATATGTGGTTTCTACAAGATGGCGCTCCACCGCATTACAGTAATGAAGTCCGGGAATACCTTTGCAGGCAGTATCCTGGTCGGTGGATTGGAAGGGATCGTGACGCACTTATTTCTTGGCCACCAAGACCTGGGTCAGACCTGGCCAGAAGGCCAGGTCTTCACCCCATGGACTTTTGCTTTTGGGGGTTTATGAAAGAGAAAGTGTATTCTGTAACAGTAGATGACGAACAACAATTGAGGGTTAGAATAATTAAAGTTGCAAATCAATTTCGTCAGAAAAATACGATTTTTCAGCGCATTCGGTTTTCCTTATTAAAACGATACCGAATGTGTATTGTAGAAAATGGGAGTAATTTTGAACATTTATTGGAATATCATATTTATAGAGGCTATAGACATTTTTTGTACTGGTTAATTCATTTAAGCCATTTATTTAGTTGCTCGTAATTTTTTAAAGATTAATGAAAAAGGCCGTAACTCAATAAAAACGGTTTTTTGAAAAAAACATGATACGTGATGAGGCAAAACAATTTTAAAAATAATATGTTAAACTAATGATCCCACAAAATTCATTTGATTTGAACATACTCAAAAGTTAGGGGGGATTTAGGGTTGCGCACCCCCCTTAAAATTTTTCTGTGCGCTTAGATTTTGTTGTTTCTGTTGTATGAAAAATGCTTTCAGAACAAAAAAAAAATGTATTGAAAATGATTCAATTAATGATGAAATTGTTCTAGAACCCGTTCAGTTTACTATCAAGCGAGAGCACAACAACCGATAAAGCCAGGGTTCACTTGTATACAAATAACATCTCGATTTTGATAACATAAATCTTGGATTACTTTGTAAAACTGCATTCGATGATCTGGATCAATCAATCAATATTCTTTATTTCATCTGACTTTTACAAGTATTGAAAGGCGTCAAATACAATCTATGATTAGTAAAAACTATAAATACATAAAAACATATAAATTATACACAAAAACATACAAATTGTTAAAAAGATGCCTGCAAGTATTCCTCTAACGAATAGAAAGTGTTTACCAGAAGTAAGTCCTTAACTGTTCTCTTAAATACATAAATATTTGACTCTTTAACATAATTAGGTAATTTATTATACAAACGAACGCATGTTGGGTAAGGACCCTTGCCCACAACAGTCAAGTGACGAACAGGGGTCACCAAATCATTTCTGTCACGAAAATTGTAGCCACTCATTAAGGAAACATCATTTCTGCAAATAAACTTGCATCTATGTGACTTTACATAAACAACACAACTGAAAATATACAGCGAAATTACAGTTAAAATATTTAATTGTTTAAAAACTGGTCTACAGGAATCCAAGCGCCTTCTAAACGTCATGGTACGAATAATTGTTTTTTTAAAGAACAAGCACCTCATTAATTCGCGAGCAATTTCCCCAGCAAACTAAGCAATATTGCAAAATTGACTGTATACGAGCAAAATAGTAAAGTTTTAAGATATTTAGGGAGACAAAATTCCTAAGTTGCCATAAAACATAACAGTGCACAGAAAATCTTCCCACTACATAATCAACGTGAGAGCTCCAAGACAAATTAGAATTCAGGTAAACACCTAACAACTTAGTGGATTGGCTATTTGCCACTGACCCATTGTCAAGTTTTACTAATGGACTCATCTGCCTAGTAGATGGTGAAAAGGTTACCATATTGGTCTTTGATCAATTTAAGATTAGGGCATTATTTAAACAGTAATGAGTCATACTTTTTACAAGACAGTTTGTTTTTTGTACTGCATGAAAAAAATTATTGGAATTTAGTGCAACTGTGGTATCATCAGCAAATTGAGTGACAACAGCCTGATTGCTGTTCCACGTTTTCTACTCGAACACTTATTGCACCAGAAAAATTATCTAATGGATTTCGAACCAAACATGTTGAGCTATCGTTTATCAGTTGATTTAAATCATTGACGAAAATCAAAAATAAAAGAGGGCCAATGATACTTCCCTGTGGAACTCCGTAGAGGACACTTTCTTCTAAAGAAATATTATATTCCCATTCACATTGACCTTAATTTTTTGAAACCTTTTCGATAAAAAGGTGTGGATCAACTTTAACGCAGTTATTCTAACACCACTATGATAAAGTTTTTCTAGCAGTATTGGATGATTTACAGTTTCAAAAGCTCGTGCTAAGTCAAAAAACAAACAGATAACTTTATTACCCTTATCAAAGTTCGATAAAATATGATTGCACATCGCTATTAGTGCATCTTGCACACTTATACCTTCACGGAAACCAAATTGAGACTTTTCTATAATGTTGTGCTTGTTAATTTTCGAGAGGAGACGTGTATGAAATGCCTTCTCATATATTTTTGAAAACACAGATAAAAGTGATAAACCTCGATAGTTATCAAATTTTGATTTGTCACCTTTTTTGTGTATAGGCACAACTAAAGCAGGACCTATTTAGAATTTGTGGAAAAATCCCTTCCTGAAATGAAAGGTTTACTAGAAATGTTAATTGTTTATATATGTTATGAGATACATGTGTTAACATAGAATACGGGATCTCATCCAGTCCAGACGAGGATTTGATTATCCTCTTTAATTTTTTTACAACACGTAAATCATACCTTTTAGAAATACTTGTATAAGATGCAATGCATTTGGAATTAATTCGAGCATTCTCTGCCACACTGCACAAAAACGAGTGCTTCACAGTGAGTGCCTTTTATTTTTAGCTAAGCTTTCGACACATAATTTTGGGCTTCGGCAGAACGAAGCTAGAATGACAAAAGCTTAGCCAAAAGTGAAAGCTCACTTTGAAGCACTCATTTTTTATTGCTTCCTTAGCAAAGGGTTGTTTCCCTGTTAACCTTACTTTATTAGTTACTAGTAACCCGTTACTCCTTAAGAATTTAATTCTTTTTCAAGACATCTGTTAACAAATAAATATAAAAATTATCTAGTTATAATTATTAATTGTCTTACTTAATAGTCATGAGATTACAATTTATGTTGTAGTTTATAAAACGAACCATTACACAAATATTATAATTTTTTAAAAAAAGTTTCTTAAAATAACTATATTGTCATTATATATGTCATTGTCATGTTGGTTTGATTAATATGCATATATGAATGAATACACAGTTACTTTATATGGAAAGCAAAACAAGTAACAATAGTTTTTATTATTATTAATTTGATTGTCGATGAAAAATAAATTAGTCCAGTCAGTTTAGCTTAAGCATATATGAATTTTTTAATGTTGGGATGTCGATAGAAAATGAGATTATGATGTTATTCCAATTGTTTATTGACATGTTAATATGTAACAATAAATGTTACTTAATTTGTCTATCTGATTTTCTATTTATACACTTTTTATTTTTCTGCATAATTGTCATTTCTAAAAATAATTCTGCTCATTTTTCTGTCTCTCTAGAATTGAAGCTTGTGAAAAATTAAATGTGTGATTAAAAGATTGATGGAGTGATCGGCTAATGCACAAGCTTGTGATTTGTTTGTTTTTACATCACTTTTGTGAAAAATAATTCTGTTGTGTAATGGGCGAGAGGTTTCTCCTATATAAACCTTATCTTATCACAGTCTGAGCAAGGTGTTTGATACACTACTTTAGAAGGTTCCTTGGTTGTTAGAGGATCTTTAGTTTCAGTGTATAAATGTGCTATGGTTTTAACATTTCTAGTGGCAATTTTTATGTTTTCTAAATATATATATATATATATATATATATATATATATATATATATATATATATATATATATGCAAAAAAATCAATTTAAAAACAAAAATCGATTTGTTTCGAGATTTGTATCCAAGTCGCATATTCTCGAAAAAATGAATTTTTCATAACTTTGCCCCTCACTGTATTGTAATAATAGATAAAAGTATTTATAATAGAGTTAAAATTATTTATTATCTTCATTAAGTGAAATGATCAGATATTCCATATTATAGTTTACCAATTCTACAGCTTATATATACCCAGTTGCCACATCAAGACCCAAAGGTTTACTCTTTACTTGAAGACAATCGAGTAAAAATTCCTTTATAAAGGAAGTCATTGTAAAAATTGATAATGGTTTTTATTCACACACTTGTTTATTTTATTCTCCTCGAGCTAGCGTTCTAGAGTTATCAAAAGCAATATAAAGAGCAAAACGCATTCCTTTGTGGAAAATATTGTCGACTATCAAGAGAAGAACTTGTTACGACTTTAGCAACTTCCGTGCTGAGCGAAAACTTTTAATTTATTCCGGCTATTTTTGTCACCGTTTATGATGTGAAATAAAACGCAATTCCGAAACACCGCAGGTAATTTAACGTTTCGTAGTTTGCTATATACAATTTTTAATTTTTTCCGTATTTATTTCTAGTAGGGGTTACTGAGTAATTTGAAGAATTTTGGGAAATATTCTTAAATTCCAATTAAGCAGTAGCGATAATCTATATTTTTCAAGTAGCTTGTGTTGGAGTGGTATTCTTTTTCTTACATGCTAATGCCACAGAATAAGAAACAATCATAAGTGTCCCCTTTAATCTTTTTGATACAAGGTCACTTGACCGCCTGTCATGTTATCGGAGGAAAGGTTCCATGTCCCAAAGGCGCCAATGTGTAACAATCTAACAACCAATGTATAATAGTGGAGTCTAATTGTTCAAAAATAAAATGACTCCTCAGTCGTGTAACTACAAAACAACACCTTAGATGACAATTTTATTGTTGAGGCCTTCTACAAAGCTGTCGGCCGATATGCGCTCGACCGTTTTGCGCCCTTACCTGAAATCGGCCGGTTTGCGCTCTAACACTTTCTTAATGGAGATGTATAGCTAATTATTTTCTTATATCGATCGTTTTGCGCTCTCTTGTAATCGATGTTTAATTTTATTCTACCATAACGATCAGGTAACGGTTAGGCTAGTAAAATTAGTTTTAAAAAATCATAGAACTATAAAAAAATAAAAATAAACCATCTTCCCTTCACACTTTCATTCAGGCTTAGGACTGTCATAGTTTATACATAATATAAACATTGGCGTGTTTAGAAGATGTTTTTTTTTTTATTTTTTTTTCGTTTTTTTTAATTTGTAAATTTTTCTGTTTTTTTTTAAATTTTTTTTGTTTTTTTTTTCGTTGTTTTTTTCAAACTTTTTATACAGTAAAATACAAAAAATTCTTGGGAATAAAAAATTGTCTATTTATTGCAGCTTCTGGATATATGCCAATGTCCTTAAACACAACCTTAGTCCCTTGTTTGGATTTGACATTTTTTTTTCAAATCTAAAGGAAAAATATGTTTCTGTTTATTTGACATGTTAGTTTGTTCATTGCAGGAGACTATTATTGTAGAATGAAATTAAAATTATATTGCAAGAGAGCGCAAATCGGCCGATTAAGGAAACTATAGTAGTTAAATGTTTCTATAGTCGGTTCGCTATATTTACGCGGGTTTCGGATTAAAAATTTTATTGTAAGTACCCAGTTTTAATTACCTGCTCTTTGGGGAAATATCAACTGTTCAAATGAAATGAAAAATAATCCATAACTTTTTTTAATTAAATAATAATGGAAAATCTTTTATATAATTGACAGTATAATAAGGAGAATTACTTCATTAATGGAGTCTAATGTGGCTAATATAAACCTAATAATAATTTTATATTACACTTCACACAGAAAATATGGTCTATGTATATTTGTTCCATGGAGAGAATTTCTAATGAAAAATAAAAAAATTTAACTTGCCAACAAAAATGAAAATCAGTCATTATCATCAAAAATATCATAATCGTCATCATCATCACTGTCATCACCATTAATTGTTATTATGATTGGACTTATTACGTTTATTTTATTTTCACGAGTCCACCAATCTTCTATTAGTTTCTCGCACTTGAATATACAGTTGCACCACACTTCCGGAGTTACAATTGAAAGTGCCTTTCGCCAAGTTTCCCGAACTGCGTCGTCGCTATAACCGTTAGGCCCAATATGGTTGTCAAAATATTGTTTTGCTATTCCCCATATATATTCGATGGGATTAAACTGGCAATGATACGGTGGCAGACGTAAAACTTGATGACCGTAACTTTCAATAATCTGATCCACAACAAAGGTTTTTGGTTTTGCGTGGATATTTGTCAAGCGTAATAATTCTGATTTTAAAATATGTTGTGTAAATGGTGTAATGTTCCTTTGTCAACCATTCTTTAATTTTATTAACAGTCCAAGAATTCGTTGGACTTTTGTTTAATACTTCAGAATGGTAAGGTACATTGTCTAAAATAATTACGCTAGGCTTACTTAAACCTGGGAGAAGTTTTTCATGTAACCATTTTACAAACATTTCTGTGTTCATATTATCGTGATAGTCACTTGATTTTGATTTAGATAAAAATATTAAATCAGCACCTTCTATAAAACCCGATTTCCCTCCTGCATGTAAAATTATGTGTCGCTTCCCTTCTCCATCAGTATGTTTGATAGACTTTACGTTATCATCTTGCCATATTCTCTTGGTTGCACCCCTAGAAAATATCCATGTTTCGTCTAAATATATAAAATTTGCCCTTTCTTCTTTTAATTTAGAATATTTTCTTAGAAAGTTAATTCTTTTATGCACAACAGAACTTCTTTCACAAAGGGCTTTTCTGTTATCCTCCTTTTGAAATTTGAAACCCAAATTATGTATCCCTTGCCATAGACTTGTTCTGCCAATTTCGTCAAATTTTCTATCTTTTAATTCCGAGAGAATTGTATTTAAGGTCACATGTTCCTTGTTGGCTCGCATTCGATAAATGGTATCACGAATTTCAAATTTTTTTCCATCTGGAATATCTTTCGTTTTCAATGATAGGCGAGTTTTTCGGTGATCTTCTTTCGGCCGTTCATTATTGCGATTTTGAAATACTCCTCTTAGTTTGGTTTCACTAATTCCTAGACCATCACATACGCGTTGTTGAACAGACATTACCGATTTTAAAGGACCGCCATTTTCTTTTTCATCCGTAAAATACTTATGTACACTACAAATTAGACTATCTACATCTAACACACGTCTAGGCATTTTTAAATATTTCCACCAAACATACAATATCAACACTGGCAAAAAATCAATTCAACTGCAATATTGTAACAAATTTATACCTACCCTAATGTTATTTTAATGTATTTTAAAATATGACCATTAATGCAGTTTTTACCTAATTTTCTGGGAAGTCGTTTACTGCAACTGGTTATCAATGAGTCATTAGCATAATTTTGTTAATCCGAAACCCGCGTAAATATAGCGAACCGACTATATTATAATTGCAAAAGATAGGGAAGCGTGGAAACAATTGGAGGAGGCCTATGTCCAACAATGGATGAATGAAGGCTGAAGAAGAAGAAGAAGACTATATTATGAAAATTGCAAAGCGCAAACCGGTCGATTTCAGGTAAGGGCGCAAAACGGTCGAGCGCACACCGGCCGTATTCTTCTACAAGCTCTGTCTGAGGTGTAGGTTCGTCTTATCTTAAATGCAAATATGAACAAAGAGAAATTGTGGCAGGGACCAATAAAAGATTATATTAAATAATCGTACTTATTATACATCAACAAAGTATTAATAGAAAGCAAATTACTGTAATTATTTTTGTATATGACTTATACAAGTCATATAAAATGTCTTCTTCATATAGAAGTCAAGTCAAGTCTTACCGTACTAAGTTCAAATATCCCACCCTAGTTTAGGTATAATATTACATGGTTTAAATGTGACACTTTTTGCTGATAGACAAAAAAAGTGAAAATTGACTGTGTTTTGATCTTAATTTGTTAATAACTAATTAAGTCCAAAAGTCTGCACATAGTTTTCACAGTCAGAAACATAAGTTCTTGTTGTAGAAGTACACACAACTCAAAACAACTATCGTTTGCCATACCTAATGTCACAAACAGGGTACTTTTTTTGCTTATTTCCCTGGCCTATGGTTTCCTTTGTCGAGCTTGGATTCCTATTATTTTTATTTTTCGTTTGTATATTATTATACACTTTAATAAAATAATAGAAGATGCGATATACCTGTATAAACGGGTCAATTTAATTATAGTTATTTTGGTAAATGTAACAGTAATTAGATTAAATTCTTTATATTCCAGCGGTTTTGTTTTCAGTTACAATCGAAACAAATTATTTGGGTTTAGGCCATATTTTTAAATTCGTATTCAGCAAATTGTGTTTACGAATCTCCAAAAATTCGACTAATTTGACTCCAGATATTCAAAACACCAATTTTCAGTTGTTTGCTTTTATTTACCGCATTCATATATTTGTACCTTAATTTTTGCAACCGAGAAATATCCTCTCAGAGGTCATTACCGTCCCGTCTCCCGTATATTTCGTATCGACGAGGATCTAATAAGAAACAACATATTTTTTTCAACGACCTTTTTCGTTTTCTCATTTCGTTAAGAAGTTACCGAGGACGCGCCCAGGAAAGAAATTATTTTTGTGAAAACGAATCACTACACTTACCGGCGTTGTCGAGTATTTTTCGTTTGCTTTTCAGTCAAAGGCAATCTTTCTGTGGCATGGCACTTCTCAATGAGCGGACGATTGCTCGTCAGGGGCGTCATCTAATATTTTTTAAAGATACTTACCAACCATTCGGGTTGAAAATTAAAAAAAAATTGCTATAAAAACCACTCTACAAATAAATTTAATATGGTATGAGAGAATAAAAAAACTTATTTGTCTGAGTTGTCAGTGTTGCCGAGATAGCAACAAGTCGAGTGGCAAAAAACTACGACTACCAGAGATCTTCAAAACCATAAAGTCGCCCAAAATAAAGCGAATGTAGCTATAGCATACTGTCACCAACCCTGTTTAATCTCTATTCCGAAGACGTAATGAATAGAGCACTCTCTGAGCAATCCGTAGGTATTAAAATAAATGGTGTTAGCTTAAACAATCTGAGATTTACCGACGACATCGTTCTGATCGCAGAAACACTTGAAGAGCTACAGACATTGGTGAATAAGATAGCAGACTGCAGCGAAGAATATGGACTATCTTTGAACATAAAGAAAACTAAATTTATGGTAATATCGAAATCAACACAAAATGTCCAAAATTTATATTTACACAATGTAATTATCGATTGAGTTAGCAAATACAAATATTTAGGCACTTTTATAAATGAAGACAACGATAGCTCAGCAGAAATCAAAATAAGAATAGAAAAAGCCAGATCCATATTCACTAAAATGAAGAGAGTGTTCTGCGGAAGAGATTTGAGCCTTGAAATGAAACTTCGCCTGATGAGATGTTACGTACTTTCTGTGCTGTTCTACAGAATGGAGTCATGGACGTTGAAAAAGATTGATACCAAAAAATTAGAGGCATTTAAACTATGGATGTATCGCAGAATCCTGAGAATATCATGGACCTAGAGAAGAGAGTCACAAATGTCGAGGTCTTGAGAAGAATGAATAAAGAAAAGGAAGTCATATTTACGATCAAAAAACGAAAACTGCAATACTTGGGACACATTACAAGAGGCGAAAGATATGAACTGCTTCGAATAATTATGCAAAGGAAAATAGCAGGAAAAAGGTCCATAGGAAGAAGACGAAACTCCTGGCTAAATAATCTACGGGAATGGTATAGCTGTAGCAACAACGAATTGTTTCGGTCAGCAGTTTCGAAAATACGTATAGCCCTGATGATCGCCAACCTTCGGAACGAAGATGGCACTTGAAGAAGAAGAAGCTATAGCAAAACCAACAGCTTACCTTAGCACTTATTACACTTATATTATGATAAACTTGATAGCAAAGAAGGTGGAAGGACGGTATATACAAACTAGACAAACATAAAACAAAGAAAGAAAATATTTTAATCAGATTGTAGGTAATCGAGGCAAAAATAATACAATATTAGTGAACAAATTGTGGTTAACGTTAAGAAGAACAGGAACATGTGGGCTAACAGACATGTCTAATTAAGTTGTATAAGTGGGAGAAATGCCGGATGACTTGCTAAGCAGTATCTTAGCGCCTGTGTTCAAAAACAAAGAAGATAATTAGCACTGCATGAACGACACGACCATAGAACTATAGAGCAACTAATGTACATAGCGAAGAAGTAAGAATGTTTAGATGAAAAAGTGGATTGACAAAACATTGTAAAATCAGAAGTGAATATATCAGGGGAAATCTAGTTGTGCCACCAATTAATAGACTTAAAGTACTTTATAGCTTTTTAAAATGTGCGACTAAGATCCATACACTTTTGCATACGTTCAAACCAATTGGTAAAACAGTCTTCAGTTGACACTTGCAAAATCGCTGATTTAAAGGTGCACCTTAAACTAAGTAATACAATTTATTCGACACTGGAATTTTTTGATAAACTGACAAACTTTCGAGCAGAAACAGACTCACTAGGAAAAAACAAATCAAAAAGTTTAAAATGTTTTTATTACAACAGCGGCCAAAGGAGAAAGAAAAATCACAAACAAAAACCAACAAATTAGTTTATAACTTTTCAAATCTCACATTGGATGAAGTCACGAATAGTGTTCTCTCAAAAGGTTTCAATTTTGCTGTTGCACCTGCACGAATTCCGGTAGAAAATGTTATTACCGAGGTTGAGACCACTATTACTAATTTTGTTCTGGAGCTATTTTCTTGTGGCATTTTAAATTAGATACTATTGTATTGGAAATAAGCCACAATTGAAGGTTAAAATAAGTTTATTGACGTTTCAATTTCCACTTCGGAAATCGTTCTCAAAATACAAACATTAGTAAATTAAACAAATTTTGTTTTTTGTACTTGGTGAAAAATTCTTCTAATAATTTAATTTTACCTGACTCGTTTATATTGACAATTCAGACATATATTATACATTTTAAAGTAGATGATTTTCAAATGATACTGCCAATATTGCTGAGTTGCGTTCCTGGGACGACTTTATTGTAAGATAATTCAGTCGACTACATAATATCAATATTAACTTGAGAATATCCGTCAGAAAAAAAATCATAGCATGTAATTTGTCTTTACAAAGACATTCACATGCCATGATGACAGTAAAATTCACCTTTTAGTGATTCCATAGTAAATCATGAGGAAAAAACCAGGAAAAAGACATGATTTACTATGGAATCACTAAAAGAAGAATTTTACTGTGATCATGGCATGTGATTGTCGTTGTAAAGACAAATTACATGCTATGATTTTTTTCTGACGGATATTCTCAAATTAATGTTGATTTCATGTAATCGAATGAACTAACTTAAAATAAAGTCGTCCCAGGAACGCAACTCAGCAATATTGACAATATCATTTTAAAGTCGTCCACTTTCAATGTATAATATATGTCTGTATTATCAATATAAATGAGTCAGATAAAATTAAATTATTAGAATAATTTTTCACCAAGTAATAAAAAATAAATTTGTTTAATTTATTGTTTATATTTTGATAACGATTTCCCAAGTGGAAATTGAAACGTCAATAAACTTATTTTACCTTCAATTGTGGCTTATTTTCAATATAATAGTATCTACTATTACTAATCTCCCAGCAGAAACAGACGAGATCATACGTTAAGACGTATCAAAAATATTACGAACAGCCAAACCACCAAAAATAAATTTAACTCACGAAGAAAAAGACGCCTTACATAATTTGAAGGGCAACAGAAAGAAGAAATCATCGTGCTCCCAGCTGCCAAAGGCAACGCCACGGTGATAATGAATATTCAAGACTACGAAGCAAAAATAAACGACATCCTAAACGATACGACATATCAAAGAATCTCGCCGATCCCTACAACATATCTAGAAAAAGTAACAAAAGCCAATATCAAAGCATCAGACATTAAGAAAGATCATCAGTTACATCTCATACCTAGAGAGAAGTCGTCAAGATGTCCAAAATTTTACGTCCTACCCAAGATACATAAGGCAGGATTACCATTGCGGCCAATAGTTAGTTTTATCGGATTTCCTCTACAACCACTGGCAAAATTTCTGGCTGAACAACTACAACCTTATGCAGAAAAAGCGGATTCCTACGTCAGGAATACAAGCCGCTTCATCGAGCGTATAAAAGATTTGACTCTTAAGCCGGGACATTTGTTAGTCAGCTTTAATGTGGTCTCACTTTTCACGAATATTCCTATAGATGAATAATTAGCAGCAATGAATTATAAGCAGAAAGTATCCGATACCACAGAATACTCTAAATCTAACAAAGCATTGCTTAAATAACACATATTTCATCTATAAGGAGCAAATATATAAACAAGTTGAAGGAGCACCGATAGGTTCAACATTGTCACCGGTAATAGCAAACCGGTTTATGCAAGAAATAGAACAACGAGCAATAGGAACAGCCGAACACAAACCAAAACTTTGGCCTAGGTACGTGGATGATAGATACTTTTATAATCTGGACACACAGAGAAGAAAAACTAACCTTCTAATATGGTATTTTAGAACACATCAATAATATCCACCATAAAATCCAGTTTACTATGGAAATGAAAGAAAACGAACAACTACCATTTTTAGACATGTTAATAATAAAGAAGGAAGTCAAGCACATAGGACACACAGTATACCGAGAACCCACACATACTGACAGATATCTACATGCCGATTCACATCACCATCCTGCACAATTACATTCAGTCATTAAAAACCTGCTTTCATGATCCGAAAGACTGTCATACGAAGAACATAGAAATAAATAAATGCATATTGTGAAAACAGCGCTAAGAAAAAGCGGCTTCTTAACATTCCGTTTAGAAGGCTCTTAATGCTCAATAAAGAATAAAATACCCAGCAGAAGACGCAAAACCGATTGCAAAAGCTATTCTACCATATGTAAAGGGTACAAAAGAGAAAATAGGTGAGGTGCTAAGAAAACACAAAATAGAAACGATATTTAGTACAGAAAACTCAACTATCTTACCATCCGCCAAAACAAAAATATCGTTAGAAAATCAAGGAGTATACGAGATTCCATGTGGGGACTAACAAATCGTACATCGGACAAACCAACCGAAGAATCAATGCCCGACGAGAAGAACATCGAAATGCCATCTAAAGGAGAGAAAAAAAACGTGGTCCCTTGCACAACATGTTTTAAACACAGGTCATAAAATTACATTTAACAGTTATGATCCTTACATATAATTTACTGTTAAAATGGAAGATGATAAATATTCTGTTCCCTTTTTGGATACAGGTCTCACTCGTTCCACAGACAATAGAATAGTTGTTGATTGGTATAGTAAACCAATGAGCTCGGGAAGGTACCTAAACTATATGTCATACAATAAACATTCCATAAAGGTGAATTTAGTAAAACAAATGAAAAACAGAGTGAGTCAAATATCAGATAAATCATTTCGTTGAAAAAAACCTTTGTTACTAATAACTTGTCGATGTCAAATATGTGTAATTTATGTTTTTATTCATTGTCATGTATAACTTTAGCTTTAATTCAAACATCTTGACAAACATCTTCACTTAGTAAGTAAAAAATTAATTCATCATAATGTATGAGATACCTAATGACCATCATTCTTTATATATATATATATATATATATATTCTAAAATATTTTTAGCAATTACCTAGTAGGTGCCAAAAAGCTATTTTTAAATAAATAAAATCACTAAACGTGTCTGTCATATAATCATTGCAACACCGCTGGATTTTGTCACAAAAAATGGTATTTTTCATATTTGTACGACTTCTTTAAGAATAGTCCGGTAATTGGTTGGGTTTATGCTATGGGATACCCCTCCAGTGCTCCCTTTTTAAAAAGTGGTAAAATTCGAAACAAAGCACCAAAATAAACGAGAAATTGTAAGGACTCGATGTCGGAAAAGCAGCCGACTTTGATTCCTTTATATGCGTATTTTATACAATTTGCTTTTCGGAGGTATTTTTGTGTTATGTGAAACGTGGAAGTTTTATATTTAATCGAGATTTTTAATATGATTTTAATACTTATTTTAGGTATATCAAAGAACAAATAATATGAAGACAGATCATATATATATATATATATATATATATATATATATATATATATATATATATATATATATATATATATACTATAAGACATATGACCGTTTAATTTAATATAAAAAAAGTGCACTCGTAAGTGAATGGGATGTTTTCGGTCAATTTGGAGATAAAAAAGACAAGAGTTGTGCTACTTTATCTATTTATTGAAGACGTTTCGCCCACTGTTCAATGAGCATCATCAGTTCATCTAAAAGAGTGTTATTAGCGATACATCTAGTATGAAAAACAATTAAGTAAATGATCTTACCCTTAAAAGATCTGTAGCATTAAAATGTTATTATTGTGAAGAAACATCTAAAATTAATCTACTAAATACATCAGCAAAAATAAATAAATAAATATATATATTTTGCAATAACATAGTATTCAATTTCTTCTGTCTGCCTTGTGTTATTCAACCAACTTTCCAACCAACTATTCCTCTTTCTTTTATTATAATTTCATTCATTTTTCTTAGCTTCATATTCGTTTTAACATACTTTACTATTGGGTAGTATTTTTTAGTATTTAACTTTCTAAATTTTCAGATATTTACACACCAGGTCTCTGACCGCCATTAGGCAACCACCATTACCCCATCAAAAAATTTTTAACTTCAATTTCATTGGATTTTAGCTTAATCTTTTAGTATATACTACTTTCTATACCATTTCTTACACTATTATGTGTACAGTACCACATCACTTCCTTTCATTTTCTACCTTAATCAATTTTCATACTACTTATGATGTCATAGATTACCACTTATTTAATAACTAACTTGTTTTTTTTTTCAATAATAGAGATTTGCAGATTTAAGACAATAAATATTATCATTTAAATAAATTGAATTCTAACTAAAGGTTTTCATTAATAAGATATTAGGGATTATTACAAAAAAATTCATAATTTTACAAATTACATTAGTCCCTGAACATACCCATAGCTCGTCATGTTAATGCTGTCACCTCAGCCAGTTGGTCTGTGTCGTTTTAACTGACAAGAACCACGTGTTTAAGTCGAGCAAAGAAACATGTTGCTCTTTAAGTATTAAATTTTTATCCAATATCATCGACCTAGAGTCACATTAGAATTTAAATTTGGAACAATGTGAAACCATATATTGATGTCACAGCTACAATTTTAGTGTTAGCTTCAATTACAAAAGAAGGCACTGAGGATGATCTGATCCAGATCGAAGACGTCACGTTATGCTCCTGTATAAATTTTGACGACACTTTTTAAGTTTTAATTATACGTTTTATACCTAAATACAAATGTGAAGTGTTTTACTTCTGTATAAGTTTTTTAATCCAAAACCTTAATTAATTCAGATAATAGCAAATCCCACATTATTAGAGCAAGAAATATTTATTTTGCAACAATAAAACCCAGCTTGAGCATGACCAGCTTGAGACAAACAGTTCTCCCCTCCTCAACCTATTTCATTAGAGACTATAAAGTGTAAACCCATGCCAGAAACAGATCACTTGAGAAAGGCAATTAGCCGAAACAGCTGTAGTGATAAGAATTTAAAATAAATTTTGTGGAAGTTTTGAAAACAAAGTTTTCAGTGTTTTATTGTTACATAAAATAAATTTCCATCAAGTAACGGTCGAATCCATCAATTAATTATTTTGCAGGTATTACTTATATTTCCCTAGATGACAACAACCTTGAATAGTTGAATAAACAAGAGTTGTTATTTATCTTAAAGGAACGCACTATATTTTCGGGGACACCCTGTATGTCAAATAGAATATTGATACAAAAAACTTAAAAATATCAACATTTATTACATAAAATTATCTTAGGACAGGGATTTTCTATTTAGTGGGGGAATTACCAATATATATATATATATATATATATATATATATATATATATATATATATATATATATATATATATATATTTAATTAAGATTATTAAGATAATTAAGATTTTATCTGTACATTCCTATTTGAAAATATTTAGTGCAATAATTGCATTGCAGTGAGTTCCTCGAAATAACTGTTTTTTAATTTCATATTTACGAAACAAACTCAGTTATTGCATTGCAGGGAAAAGAAAAAGAGCATCGCATCGCTGTGTTGCTGCTCTATTCACCGGCATTATTATGATCAAGACGTAGCCGACATCCGACTCGACAGATTTTGTATTCATAATCTCGCAAGAAGTAGACGGGAAAATGTGCTTGAGTAGCGAAGGGGCTGGCAAAAAATTAAATATAAAAATACAAAACGAAATGTCAACGAGTTATTTTATCTTCCGACTCGAAACGTAATTATCCAAACAATATAGCTATGCGAAATTTTCGTCTGGTTTATTTTATATCTTGTAAATTTGTAAAGTTATTCAAACACTTTATCTGATGTACGGTATGAGTTTATATAGGAAATGGAAAATAAACTTTCAGACAATAACCTCCTATTGTATTGTGTATTATTTAGAAAGTAGATTGGTTAATTAAAACTGAATACATGTTATTAGTTGGTATAGGCTGAATTCATGCTTAATTCACAAATTTCTAAAAGTGCTCACCTTTTTTAAATTTTTAAAATTAATCTGTCCCTTTTTTACATGTTCACATAGACGGCTTGCAAGCAAAAATGGTTCACAACTATTCTAGAAAAAAATTGTCATTTTAAAGGGAGCTGAGACTTCACGTGGATATCATACTTCAAAATCATGATAGACGCACGCGGTGATTTTTCACTTTGTTATTTTTGAATTAAGATGATTTAAAACCGAGACCGTGATTACCGTTCTTTTATCTAAAATAACAGGTGGCAATAGTAATCATAATCATAAGGTTACAAAGGATCCGATAGCAAATGAGGAACGAGAAACAGTCTTTGGAAGTCATACCTTTGGACGTGTTAACAACTTCACATACCTTGGGTCGCTATTGACTGCTACCAATAAAACAAGCGAAGAAATCAAAAGACGAATAAATCTTACAAATAGGGCATACTATCGACTCCAAAAGCATTTCCACTCAAGAAACATTCAAAGAAGAACTAAAATTATTATATACAAAACATTGTTGAGGCCGGTCCTCACATATGGAGCAGAAACATGGACTCTAACGCAGAAAGATGAAAGACTTTTGGGAATATTTGAGCGTAAAATACTCCGCAAAATATTTGGAGCTATAAACGACCAACGGCAGTGGCGCAGAAGATATAATTTTGAATTGTATCAGCTCTTTGATGAGCCAGATGTCATAACGTTCATTAAAACACAGCGACTTAAATGGGCTGGACACATAATACGAATGCCAGAAAATACGATTGCTAAAAAGCTAACCACAGGAACACCTGTAGGAAGAAGAAGCAAAGGCCGACCGCGAATTAGGTGGTTAGATGGAGTTGAAACCGACTTACGGATATTAAAAATCAGAAGATGGCAACATGTTGCCAGAAACCGAACAGAATGGCGACGAATCTTAGAGCAGGCCAAGATCCACAGAGGATGGTCGAGCCAAAGATGATAAATAGTAATCATAATCTACACAACACGATCGACAACACTATTCCATAATATTATGTAGTACTATAAGAACAACTTGCTTATATTGAGTATGTTTAACCAACGCCACTAGATGTTTCAACATATAATAACAAATTTACAGTACTAAAAGTAAAGAATTAAAGTTATCTATTAAATCACTATAAAACTTTTGTAACAGCGCTTCTTTTTAAATAGAATTAAAAAATAAATAATCTAGAATTCAGTTTTTCATTTTTATTATTTTAAAAAGAGATTTATATATATATGTATAATTATATTGACTTCATAAGTAAAAATTTAGTCATTAATTTATTTTATTTGAGCACTGCGATAAGCCAAACGGAATTCGTTGAAATGTACACGTGCAGTTATGCCAGCACCGCATTTTTTATGTAAATAATTTTTGTTCTTATTCAGGGCTCTGGATTAACTTTGTGCTTTTAGAGTTCTATTTTTAGAATCGCAAGCCGAAAATAAAAAATCACAATAATTATTACAGTCAATATCTGTGTGTCACCATAATTCAGTTTGATTCAAATTCGAACATTGATTGGGCCACTTAGTCGTTTAATTAAGTTTTGAAAAATGAATCCTTCCACATCTAGAGCATCAAAATTAAAACAAAAAAATAGAAATTATTGCAGAACTAAAGAAAGGTGTTTCTGCTTTCGCATTGAGCAAAAAGTATGATGTTCCGAAAACAACAATAAATGATTTAAAGAAAAATGCTGAAGGAATTGAAAAGTATAATTGTTGCCGAAAAAGCGTTGTTTTCCAGCATGAAATTGAATGGCGATCTTTCATTTAAAGGAAGCAGCGGTTGGTTGGAAAAGTTAAAAAATCGCCACGGTATACGGGAACTGAAAATCGTATTAAAAAGTATTGAAGTCGTTGACAAATACAAAAGAAAGTTTCAAGCTATGATCGAGGTATATAGTTTGGCACGCGATCAAGTGTTCAAATCGGATGAAACTGATTTAAACTAAAAAGAATTGCCAACGAAAACACTCGTTCCACTGTCTGAAAAATATGCACCCGGATTTAAAACGCAAAAGCAACGATTCACAGCAATGATGTGTTTAAATGCAAGTTGTGACCATCGCCTTCCTTTATTATTGATTGGCACAGCAAAAAAAACACGTTGTTTCAAGGGCATAAATATGAACGCACTGAAAAAAACGTGGAATAAATTATGGCTTGAATCAACTCAAGATGAAAATGCCCCCATGACAGCCGAGCGTGATGCGGTAAAAAATGAAGTTATGGCTGAATCAACTGTTTGGTTCTAGTTGCCTAAAGATGACATAAACGAATGGTTAATTTGTGATGAGAACGCAAACGGCTATCGATTGCTGACAGATGATGAAATCGTTGAAATGGCAACAGAGGCGGACGAAACTGATTCAGAAGCTGACGCAGACTTTGACGGTGGCGATGTTGATGATGCTATTGCAACCCACAAAGATTTGCGTAAAGAAGCTAAAGAAGCTGCATCGCACATACAACATAGCAAATAAGGTAGATTTGATGATTTTACGTCGATTAAGAAATTCAGCCATTGCAAAATGTGAAGTAACAATAAAACAAAGATTTCGGAATATTTTAAATCAAATTGATTCGACTGTACTAACATAAATCCCTCTTATATTGTCAAATAAAACATACAAATAATATTTGAGAGTTATACTATGAGTTTTTATTTTTTTTTAATGTTCTGTTAACCGTCTTTTCGATTATCCGTCATACCCTTGGTCCGGTGCCCTGACGGATAATCGAGGTTCCACTGTATATTATACATATATATATATATATATATATATATATATATATATATATATATATATATATATATATATATATATATATATAGAATGGAAAAGGATAATGCGAGTGAATAATAAAAGTAAAAAGTAAGGTCTAGCTCTAGGTCAACACCATCTTTATACAGGTCACAAAATTGATTTTGTGGTCTGTATGTACCCCTCATATCATAGCCCCCATCGGCTTCTTTCTATAAACCAAGAATTATCCGAGAAGCCATAGAAATTCAAAAAAGGCCAAATTGTCTCAATAAAATAGATGGCATACGGTTACCTTCGACGTGAAGACCTCTCATAAAGAAAATACCGTCCGCTGCACCCGTCAATCAAAATTCTACTGTCAGAAACGTTTACGCGCACCCCTTCCGCCAATCCCCGCGCCGATCACCACGCTGGTCCCCATGCCAAACTTTCACCCAAGCTACGTTACCATCGACGGTACAAATGACCCAATTCCCAGCAGCAGTAATGCTTTGATCAGTGTAGTAGTGTCTGGGGGCTCGGGAGACTGAGACCTCGGAAGCCCTGAAGAAGACATCGAAGATAATGTCGAAAGTTCGGCTCAATCATAATCGACGCGGTTCAACCCGGAAGACTGTTGAGTTTAATATTAATTCCTGTAATAGTATTATTCTTAGCCCTAAGTTTAATTCTACAAACCGCGAAAACCTTTCGGAACATATGTATATATATATATATATATATATATATATATATATATATATATATATAGATATATATATATATATATATATATATATATATATATATATATATATATATATATATATATATATATATTGTAACGTTCCAACGAACATTCATTGGACGTCAATCTATGACGTGCCAACGAATATTCATTGGGTGCCAATTTGTAACCCTTCGAGGCTCAATTTGTAACATCCCAACGTTGAGCTGCTGTTGTCAACTTGTAACCGCAAACCTTAGTTTGCTGCTACAACCTGACTAACATCACTAACAACGTTGGAGCGACAAATCGTTTCCCGTTGGGACCAATTTTTAACATCATAACCCCTAATGTATCAATTGCAAAATTGCTACATTAGACGTTATACGAAACACTCCCTGGCTAGCTCACTCAGGACGTGGATATGGCCTACTCTGGAGCAACACGCAAACAAGTAAAAAGAAGAAACAATACACAGTTAAATTCACACATGTTTATTAAAATATTAAAAAAAAATGACAGAAAAATACATGTTTAAATATGATATTGAATTTAAATAAAAATTATTCGACTTCTTGCTACAGTGTTACATTATAGTAAGGAAAAATGCTTGTCACCAAATCCTAGGTTTTATCCTGGTCTTTTCTGCTATGGTTGTTAGCAAGCCATGTTGTTAGCTGTGGATTTTCTTGCCCTTGAGTCAACTCTCCTATCGGAATGATAGTGCCATTCTCAGGCCGATTAGTCTTCTGGATGTTAATATAATTTGACCCGCACCTGAGAAATGTATCCCGGATGTTGACTCTTAATTCAGGAGACGACACAACAATTGGTTATTATACTTTTACAGAAGTCATTAAGAAAATCGACATTTTTAGAAATAGAAGCCATTATATCGAGTTTTGTATCGAACGGGAAGGGGGAAATGTCAAAGGAGTCTTTGACAGACAGTTAATGTCACTAGCATTAAACTAAACAGAGAATAAAGATGGCACCTCTCGTTCCAAAGTAACAGAAATAGAGATGAAAATAAAATTCATTCTTTAGAAACTTGAGTAAAAGATAAAACTGATGATTATTAAGAAAATAGGAAAGGTAGATACTGAAATATATATATATATATATATATATATATATATATATATATATATATAAATATATATATATATATATATATATATATATATATACATATATATATATATATATATATATATATATATATATATATATATATATATATATATATAAAAGAAGATAGATTTGGACGCCAACTGGTTTTTATACCAAATACCAGTAAAAATGAAAAGAGAATAATGAATCAATTAAGTAACGACACAATTCTGATACAATCTATATCTGAGAAAATATATAAAAAAATAAGAGATACAATGGAGGATATAGAAGAATATGAAGTATGACAGAAGATATGGAAATTGGAGAATAGAATTAACGAAATATATTAACATAAGAAAGAAAGCAGGCAATGTAGCAGTTATAACGCTACAATATATGAAAATTACTTAGTTCTCGGGAAGAACCGCGTTTCGGCATCCATTTTGGAGCCATTATCAAGAGTGATACCGTATCGTACCAGACACGGTACCGGTATCCAGACGTACCAGTATCGTGTTCTGGTACGTCTCGAGTGAGGGGAGTAGGCAGATTGAGACCCCGAACTCGAACCGAACCGTATCACTCTTGATAATGGCTCCAAAATGGGTGCCGAAACATCAAGTAATAAATTCTCAACTCGGTTCTTCCCGAGAACTAAGTAATTTTCATTCATCTGACCGCGGAAATTTATCCGTATATATATATATATATATGTATATATATATATATATATATATATATATATATATATATATATATATATATATATATATCGTGGAAATTGCTTGTTTAATTAAAATTTGAAGAAACAAAAGAGTATCGTTGATGATATCTTCTTATAAACTCTCGTAGACTCAAAGTCGGAAACTTTAAATAAGTTATCATAGAAGTTTCTTTTAATGGGTGTTTTTTTAGTGGTATAGAACTTTGAATTGGAATAAAACAAAGATGGTTTTTATCAATTGACATGAGATTGACTTTATTCGAAAGATAATCTTCTGGCATTATAATTTAAATATAATTTCTGGCATTCTGGCATAAGATCGCCACAACTGGCTCTGACATAGTCTAACCTAATATTCAATTTTCGATGACTTTTTCCAACATTTGTGACCATATATCGGAAATAATGCAGCAAATGTTATTCTCCACATGGTCAATCGTTTCAGGCTTTTCGGCGTAGACTAGCGACTTCACACATCCCTATAGAAAATAGAAAGTATAGATCAATTCACAGGTCCGAAACGTGAAACTATGTGGTTACCAAACGTTTCTTTCAATAAATCAATTGTGGCACTAGCTGTGTGACATGTTGCGTCATATTGTTGAAACTGCAGCTCCTGCACATCATGGTTGTTCAACTGAGGAATGAAAAAGGCAGTAATCATGGCTCTATAGCGGTCACCATTGACTGTAAGCTTTTGGCCAGCATTGTTTTTGAAGAAGTACGGACCAATCCACCAGCCCACAAATCGCACCAAACAGTCAGTTTTTCTGGATTTAATGGTGTCTCAACATACACTTGAGGATTATCTTCACTCCAAATACGGCAATTTTGTTTGTTTACATAGTCATTCAACCAAAAGTGAGCTTCATCGCTAAACAAAATTTGCTTATAAAAATCAGGTCGACGGCAATCTCGTTTTGGGCCAATTCAGAGATTCTACGCCTTGCTAGGTGATCGTGTAGCTCTAATTCTTGTATGAGTTGGATTTTGTAAGCACGCAAACTAAGATCTTTTCGCAAAATCTTCCAGAAAGTGGATGGACACATATCCAAGTGCTGTGCACGATGACGATAGACTGATTCGGATCTTCCTCTATGCTACGCTCTACATCAGCAACAACTTCTTCTGTACTCACTGTACGACGTCTCCGTGGATGCGTGTTATCATTTAGAGTAAACGTGGTGCAAAAACGTTCCATGGTTAATCGAATTACTTGCTCTGATGGACTATTATGTTGACTATAAAATGGACGTAGTACGCGATACGTATTACGAACAGAATCATGAATTTGCTGAAAGCGTTGTTCAGGTGTCAGTCTACTCATGCTGAAATGCCAAACCAAACTAAACATAAATTACTTGATAGCTGTCAAAATAGCCGCCAGTTAAACAAGTGTTGCCAACTTACATTTCTATATCTCTAAAAATCACCCTTTACAATAAATGATAATTTTTTGGCAACTTCTTTTGAAAAATGTGTGTCTACGTCCTTGATATTATGGTTTTTTCGGTATGTGGAGTATGGCGAATGAAAGTGGCATTCCCGGGACACTACGGACCGCCGTGGCGTGTAACCAGACGCCTGCCGCCACCAGCCTCACCCTGTGTTTTATGCCGGACGAAAAGGCACAAACTGCATTAGAGTGTCAGAAAGAGATTTTTATTTCTCGAGAGACTCTGCGATAATTTTTTCGATTTTTTCTTTCATATATCATCTAAAAATAATCGCTTTTGCTGGAGGTTTCTAATAGAAACTACTGCCTTACATACCCTTTCTTTCGATTGAATTTCTTGCTTAGATGATAATAAAGAATTTTCTCGTTATTCAGTTTATATTCCTATATTGACCAATAAGAAGAGTAATGAGATCATAACTGGCATATATTTTAGTAAGACAAAATTAAAAATGATCGTTACCAAAACAAAAAATAGGTTAGGTTGTGTTAGGTTTATTATTAGTGCCTTCACTTATTCGTCTGACATTTTAATATTATTTACTATCTTGAATGGGAACTAACCACAATTTTAATTGAAAATATTTTTATTTTGAGGTTCCACTTCGGAAATCGTTCTCAAAATACAAAAAAAAACGTCAAATATAACGTAGCTTTAATTAACATTGTGATTTAATACCATTAAATGTAGTAAATAATGTACAAAATTCTGCAAGAAAATAGTTTCAGAACATTGTTGTTTTGCTATTAATGTTGTTAATAAGGGTATTTATTTTGTTAACTTATTAATTATCACTTCTTTGGTAATCCATTTGTTGAATTGTTTTTAGATTTCTTCTTCTAAAGGTGTCTATCTTTTTGTGATGCTGACGACCCAACTTATTCTTCTCAAATCAGCTCGAAATAGATCACTTGACGTTAGACCAGTTAATTTCCTAAAATTATTCAGTCTGGATATACGTCTGCATCCAGGGTCTTTCTCTCAATCTTGTCTTGTAGAATCAACTTGGAAGTCTGTATTTATTATTACGCATGATGTAGCCGAAATAAGCCAACTTTCTGTTCTTTACGATGATAATAATTTCTGAATTAGTTTCTGAAGAATAGTTATGATAGTTATGTGGTGTATATCTGAGACCCTTAACATACGTCGGTAGGTCCATATTTCAAATGCCTCTAACCGTTTTATGGCATCGACTATGAGACCACAGTTTTCTACTCCGAGAAGGGGACACTAAAGACGTTACTTATATTGATACTAAAAGATAAACTTGCAGAGAATCTTTCCAAGACCATTAAAAGAGCTTCTGGCTATTTCAATGCGAGTTTTTATTTCGTGGCTATGAACCCAGGTATTCTTAATATGACAGCTCAGATAGGATATTTTTGCCACTCATTCTAACGGTGTATGGTTTATTGTAATTTGAGCGTTTGTGTTGGTGTTTTTACTAATCAGTATTTTTGTCTTCTTACAATTTAGTTTTAGGCCGTATTTGTAACATTGTCTGCATATCTAATATTGGTTATAAGGTGGCTTATTTACCGTAACACCATCTTCTTCTGATTCGTCTAGGGCCTTTCTATAATAGATGTTTTTAGTGTATATGTAAAGAAGTGCTGGTGGCAGTATGCAGCCTTGTCGAACTCACATTTCGAATCGTACCGTTGCTTTTTGTTGAAGATATTTGATATGAAGTTTGAATCAAATGAATGGCATGATACATGGCAAATTCTATGTATCTCTTGTATTAGAGCTAACTTTTTCGAAGCACGTCTTTCTGGGCGTGGTAAATTTTCATTGTATACCGGGTGTACGAATTAAACTGTGTTTTTTCTTAAAGTTTGCATCACCCTGTGGAATATTCTAGCATTTATAAAATATTGAAATTAAAACCTAACTATAGCTTTATGTTTTCTCAACATTTTGTTTTTTGATTCATTCGCTTATGTTGGATAATACAAAAGTTAGTTAGCTTAACAACTAGCCGTGTTTTTCATCAATACAGACGATTTAACTCACCAGCAAAATTAACCCCACCACCTTTATTATTGTTTTGTTTACATTACGTGTGACAGTTTGTTTCCTGAATTTGTGTCATCGAAGGATTTTTGACATATAGTCGTTGTACGACATTGTTGCAAATCTGTTTTCGTATTAATAACAATTCTTGAACAATTTGTAATTAAAATTAAATTTATAATTAAAATTGTAATTTTATATCATTGTGAGCATTATTTTTTAAGTTGAAAGTTTAGTGCTTATTTATTGTTTGTGATTTTAAAAATGCCACTCGTTCCAACTGATGCTGCTAGGGTAGTGGCTTTAGTTGATGCTGGTTACAGTCAACGTCATATCGCTGGTATACTCGATGAACCCAGAACTACCCAGAGCTAGAAGATGCCATCCGACGATTTCGGGAGACACGATCGTACAACCACAGGCCAGGTCAAGGCCGAAAACGATGCACTTCAGTTCGAAATGACCGCTTCATTGTCACTAAAGTATTGAGAAATCGCTTTTGCACCGCTCCTGAAGCTCGTAGGTATCTTCTTGAGGTGAGAAACGTTAGTGTGAGTAGACAAACGATTAGAAGAAGACTGTCAGAAATAAACTCGAGGGCATTTACATTTTTGCCAAAATTAGTAAATTTTATTATCTACTTTTTTAATATGTGGTACGCGATTGACGCAGAATTTATATAAGTGGTACGTGTAAAAAAAGAATCGTTGAGAATCGCTGTTTTAGAACATAATATTACAAATCCAGTAATTACCATCATTATCATGCATGACCAACTTGAAACAATCAGTTATCCCCTCCTCAACTTATTTATTTAAAGACTATAAAGTGTAAGCGCATGTCAAAAGGGACTCTGCCGAAACAGCTGTAGTGTATTGGACCTAGAGTCCTATTTTCTGGTCTATTTTTCTTAATCGAAAATTTAGTCACATTTTTCTAGATTTGATTTTGGTATTAGAATAAATATTAAGTCCCTCCAGCCTTGTAGGTTATTACTAAACTCTGAGTTATGACCTCCGATTTATAGAGCTTGTTAAATAAAACTTCTATTAACACAACTGCTACCACTGCGTTGTAGAATTTACATTTGAAGTAGGTATGGGTGTATAAAATTTCTAAAGTTAAAAAAATCTGTGGCGATTGAATCATTATAATGCCAACCTCAGTCTCTCTCACACATATAGACAAAATAAACTTTTGCATTAAAGGATGGGAGTATAACTGCAGTTTGGAAGTTTTATCCCCATGATAATTCTTTTATTTCATTGAATAATCAGCGAACACAACCGTTTTATTGTGGAATGTACTTCATGACCCAGTCGAACATTTGAAAATTTCTGTTGTTCTTGTTTTACAGATTTCTGAATATTTTTCCCTCATATTTTAGGTCCTTTATTAAAAATGTATGGAATATAAAAGCTTTCGTATGAACTGATCGGATAAAGTATAATGGGAAAAAGCTTGTAAAAAGTCCATGTGGAACTTCGTATCTCTGTAGTTAGATGGAAACATGTTTTCATTTTCCGGCTTTATATACGTTATATTTTGTATAAAATATTCAGGGAAAGTTATCGACTTAATTATATTTTTGAGATGAAGAGATGTACAAATAAATTGCTGAAATCTTATTTTAAAAATAAGCAGCAATTTTCTCTGATCTTTGTACCGGGATATTAGTATTTTTTACAATTTTAAGATCACTAATTTAAACAGAATATACGGAAATGTCTTATTACACTAAAATTTGTACTCTTTTAAAATTCTACACTAATGTATTTTATGAATCAAACGAAAGAAATTGCCTTTGAAAGAAAATAAAATTCAAGGCAAAGTATGACAAAATTATCATCATTCCAATTTAGATAAACATCGGTATATTTGATTAATGTTTTATATCATTAAATATTACTGTATGATCTTAATTGTGACAGTACTGTTTTGTTTATGCATTATTGTCCAGTTTGTGATAGATTTGTAGACAAGCAAATATATAAAAAAATATGCGAGAATCCCAATCAGAATATTGAAGACTATGGAAGCTTTCTATACGGATCTGCCACAAACAGATATCTTAAAAAACTAGATCGCATTCTGTATAAGACTTTGCGGTTAGTTCTATAGAAAATGTCACACCTAGAGTGCAGTACGGCTAATATAGGAATGCACAATTGCCGGATTTCACGCCTTGTGCTTGGCGATACAAACAGGTCCAAGTGGTAGTCACAGAACCGTACCCAGATCTCTACGCCGGGCTCTGTTATTAATTATAAAATAATATATTGATAAAATAATTGCCTTCAAGTAGCCAAATAAGAGGCATGAATTTGAATAAAAAGACCTTAAGTTTTTAGCGAGAATTTTATTATAAAACTGTATACTTCATTAAACTAACAAATGTATTTTAAATTACATTTATTGATAGCTATAAATATACCGGGTGGAACCTCCGGTAACTCGATTTCCGTGCACCCAGCCCAATATCCAAGAAAAACTTTTTCTTTTGTAAATATGTGAAAAATTATCAGGAACGGGAATATCGAAAAAGCTTTGCAAATTTTTTAATCCCGGCGATGTTATTAAAAAAACAAGCTGCGCACTTGAATCACTGCGAAATTTTAACACCTACTATGAAATTTTTTTTTGTGGAAATCTGAAGTGGGATAATGGTTTTCCTTGCCCACACTTGACCAGATGAGCAGGTATAAGGTTAATAGTGTAAGTTATTTAACATTATATTACATTATACTTTATTAAACTAACAAATATATTTTAAATTACATTTCTTGATAGCTATAAATATACAGGGTGGAACCTCCGGGAACTCGATTTCCGTGCACCCAGCCCAATATCCGAAAAGCCCATACTCTGATTGGACTGGTAAATGCATTTTATTGGTTATACAGTGTAAAATAATCGAGGTTACTCACAGATATTCAATTAATTATACTAAAGTCGTCCTCTACATCCGAGATGTCGGATTCGCTTTCGCTACTTTCCCCTGTGTTCGCGTGTATTATCAATTGGTCTACGTCATCTTGCAGGTTGTCCGCAGTCCACATCTCAGTTTCCGTTTTCTCAACAACATGAGTGACATAATTGCGCCAATTTTGCTCTGTGTTGATCGACGACGCGTGCAAAACCGTCGTCGATCAACTGGCGTACCTCGTCGTTTTTAAAAGTGGTATTATGGATACCTACATATCGCTTAACTTGGTTCCACACCATTTCTATAGTATTCATTTCGCAGTGATATGGAGGAAGCCTTAAAATATAAACATTATGTTGTGAAGCATACTCATCAAGATGATACTTATCGTATTGATCTTTAAAAGCACGCGCTGCTTCTAATAGCTCGGATTTCAAATAACACTCCTCGAAAAAAATGTCTTTTTCTACTAGCCATTCCTTGATTGCAGCTTTATTCCAGGAATTGTTAGGGAATCTCTCTTTACGGGAGTGGTACGATGCATTGTCCATTACAATGACATTCCTTGGTAAATTTGATATTAATGTCTCCTTAAACCACGACTCAAAATATGCGGCATCCATTTCATCGTGATAGTCGCCATCATTTTTCTTTGCCAGAAAGACACACTGTGTGCCAGGAAGGAAACCTCCTGAAAAACCTGCATGCAATAAAACATATCGTGGACCTCGTTTAGTAGGTGCTTTTAAGCCAGTACTTAAACCTTTGAGAAAAGCAGCACGACTGTTTTGTATCGTAGTATCGCACCATTCGTAATTTATAGATTGGCCAACATTAACCCACGATTCGTCCAAATATATGATATTGCAATGGTCTTTTTGCAAACGTCGTATAGTTCTTAAATAATTATGGCGCCAATGAATAATATCCTCTCGCTCCACCATGATGCTTCTTCGGCCACGTTTCTTATAAACAAATCCAATATCTTTCAGAAGTCTGTATAAAGTAGAAAGAGACAACGGCTGTATATTCTCATTACCTTGTATGAAGTTATGTATATGCTTTAAGAATGGCGGCAAATTTTTCATGAAAAATTCACAATGAACAATTCTTCGTAGAATACTTCTTACACCCTCGTCATATGTGAATATTCTAGAATTTGATTGACACACTCGTTTTTTACGTTTTTTTGGCGATTTTAACGTTTCACTCTGTTCTTTTTCTTTTTTGAAATTGTAAATGCTTCTTTCGCTAACACCAGTCATCAACGAAGTACGTCTTACAGCAGCACTTACATTAAGTTGTTCCGTATTTTGTAAAAAACACAACACATTTAACACTACGAGTTTAGCGCAACCGTTAAATAATTCACCGGATTTAAACTTATGGGACTCCATGCTCTCTGTTGAAACTCGGACTAAATTTTGAAGTGTTGTTTCGTTTTCCAAAAGCACTTTCACCCTAAGGATGGGTAGGGGGTGAAATAGGGAAAGCTTGGAGTTTATCAAATACTAATTATGACGAACAAGTTTATGGCCATATTTAGGTGATTATGTTAATGATGGTAATTTGTAGCAGAAGTTTTATAAAAGAAATGAAGACCTATTTATAGAAACAACATAACTGTATTTTTAATATTTTACATACAATAGAAAAAATCTAATTTCTATGAAAGAATTGGAAATTTGAATATTATATATAATATCTATAAATAATATCATTTCCAAGTTTCCAAATTCTTTCCTAGAAATTATGTAGGTTTTTTCTATTTTATGTAAAACATTAAAACTACAGTTATTGTATGTTGTTCTTGTAAAGCGGTGTTCAAATGTTACTCTTATGAATATGATTCAATTTATATATCTCATGTTAACGTTTTATATGCAAAATTCATAGTTTTCGTGGTCAATAACTCATCAATGCCTTTTTATTCTACTGTATACGTATACATGATATAAAATATTTTAGTCGTACTGCCGGCAGATGCATTTTATCCAAGCCGGTCCTGTGAGACAATGAGCAATCAACAGCTGGAGAAAACCGACAACCCTGCGCGTTTATTCTTCATAAGAAAAGCATTGCCGTATCTTACCCGTACTGCACTCTCAGTGTGACAGTTTCTATAGATGCGCTCAAATCTACACCTACAGAGAATATTTTAACTGAATCTATGGAACCTTACATTTATGACGACTATTTTTAGCTGAAAAATTTTTCTCAAATGCCAATCTTACAACTAAACTGAACTACTACAAAAAATATGTGACATCTCTGTTTCTAACCTAGTCAACAAATGGTGGCATAACAGGAATTCTCCTATTCTGGCAGTGGAATATCCTAATGTTCCTCAGCACCTGAACAGTCCAGGCGAATTCACTTTTTTTCAATCGAATTTTAATGTCTCCTATTCAAAATCAATGTTTGTTTTCCAAATTTTTACATCGAGAATCCAGTTGATTTTCAGCATCAGATACCCAAACTTGATAATCCATGCGTGATGTTTACTTAAAATCAAGACAGTGAGTCGGTTGTGCTATATATATATATATATATATATATATATATATATATATATATATATATATATATATATATATATATATATATATATATATATACTCTGGGCCAAAATTAACCGGCCACCTTAACCTTAAAAATGGATAATTTTTGTTGTCTTATATCTCCTAAACCTGTTAAGTTATCCTGTCCGACTTAAGTGATTTTTTTAATCTGTTATAGCCTTACAGTGGCTTACCGAGGAGGGTCAATAATGATTTGGGGAGGTATTTCTTACGAAGCGCGTACTGATCTTGTTGTATTCGGTAGAGGCAGAGTGAATGCCCAAGTATACGTGCAATAAGTTCGCCAAGACTATGTTATGCCTTTTGCACCATTCACTGGTGATAACTTCAGACTAATGCATGACAATGCACGTTGCCATATAGCAAGATCTACCCATAAGTACCTTAATGATGTCGGGATTCAAGTTCTACCATAGCCAGCACACAGTCCCGATCTTAACCCAATTGAGCATATCTGGGACAACCTCAAAAGACGGGTAAAAGCAAGAGTACCAGCCCCTGCATTCTTTGAAGAGCTGAAGACAGCTGCGGTAGAGGAGTGACAGATGGTAGAAAAGGATTTTGCACTGAAGAGGCATTATTTACTATACAATACAGTCATAGAACGGTGTCGAGATGTCAATTGCGACGTATTCATATATCTAGTTGACTTTGAGAAAGCCTTCGACAAAATACAACACAGAAGGCTGAAAACCATATTACGAAACACAGAAATAGATACCAGGATGTTAGAATCATTACAAATTTATACCGATATCAGAAAGCCATAATACGAGTAGACCAACCAAAATCTAAATCCTATAAGAAATGGAGTACAAGGATGTGTACAATCCACTCTACTTTTTAATATGTGCTCAGAATAGATGTTTAAAAAAGCACTAGAAGACATCAATGAGGGCATATCATTTAACGGAATGCTCGTGAATAATCTCAAATAAGCAGCCGATACAATGCTTCTTGCGGACAGTAGAGAGAGACTGCAAATTTCGGTTGTTCGCATTACGCAGTACTGCGAGAGGTATGCAATGGCACTGAATACAAAAGAAAAACAAAAATCATGATTATCAGTAAGAACAAGATTAAAGACGAAACAATCTACGTTAAAGAAAAAGCTTTAGAGAAAATACCTAAAAGTTTTAGGTACAATTGCTTGGAATGTGAGCTAAATGAATAATGGTATCGCAGCTTTGAAATAAAATGACGCATTGAGATGCATTCAATAAGATGACAGCAGTGTTATGGAAAGTTAAAACTTTGAATATAAATAAGAAATAGAGTATTGAGATGCTACGTATTTTCTGCCCTTTTATATGGAGTTGAAGCCTGGACAATTTCGGACGCAACTAAAAAAAGACTTGCCAGCTTTGAGATGTGGTGTTATTGAACAATGTGAAAAATACCATGGACACAAAGAGCTACTTTGGTCACATATTAAGAAATAAAAAATATGAGTTAATGCGACTGGTTATACAAGGAAAAGTGGAAGGAAAAGAGGAGCAGGGAGACAACACACATTCTGGTTGACAAATTTAAAGCAGTGGCGTGGAAAAACAATAAAACTCTTCAAAAGTGCTGCAGACAGAGTAACATTTGCGTGATGATCGCCAATGTCCTTAAAGGATGAGGCATACGAAGACAAAGAATTCAATTTCGGCAAAAAGGTGTATCGGAATATTACTGTAATCAATGAGAAAAACTGAGGAGACAGGTATTACAAAGAAACAGCCGTCATCCTACTAAATGAAGAAAAATTTCTAGCAAACACATTATTCACACAATGTAGTCAGATTACCAATACTGAAATAATAAGTTAGAAATAAGAATATACCAACACTATCGAGTTAATAGCAGGCCAGAGGAAGACCGTCTATAATCAACTACAATAAGCACAGAACAATATATCAATTCGAGGGTACAGCACCTCTCAGGATTTCACTCAAAACGTGGCTAATCCCTACAAGATCGAGGCAGAGTAAGTCAACTGTCAAAATGGTATTACCACCCAAGGTTAGTAGATGTTAAGTAGGTTGTCTCGTAACTATGTGGGCGAAGCGAGGGGAAGGCAGAATGCTTACGTCACTCATACGACAAAGTCAAATTTGACAGTTGATGGACAGTTGTCTGCACGTCTGAGTTTAAGTTCACGTTTGTTGTTGTCTCTATAGTATCATTAGTTCGTTTATTTGTTTAGTTATTGTTTAGTTTTTATTTTTAAGTATAGGTATAAGGACAATATTATTTATAGGGACTTATTATTTAGTTATTTGTGTACATAAACACTTGTGAAGTGTGTTTTCGTAGCCGTGATATCAAGGTTTGTCTAACAATTATATGTAGTTTTGTACGTTATAATAATGATACCTATATTTTTTAGATGAGATAAGTGTATATAGCTTGAAGATTTGTGCTTGAAGGACTAATCATTTTTTGTATTTTAATCTAATAATAAATTATTTATATTACCTATTTGTTTTTTTTTGCCTACCAGTAGATATGATAAGAATGCTGCAAATTCCAGGAAAAACATAATAAGTTCCTACATATTTAGTATTTTTGCTTTTGAACTTTTTCTACTGTTTTTTTGGGTTTTTGTGCGAAATAAACTGTTATCTCCATTTAAAACACACAATATTATCACTATAATCAATTCTATTTTTTGTCATCAGACTATTGATTTTAGAAAAAAAAAATTGATATAATTACTAATATAAGAACCACTTAACATCCCTATACCCAAGAAAATCCCAAAATATATTGCAAAACCTAAGTTTTTGAACCTTTTATTAGCATTGAAGCTTATGGCAATTTTAAAAGTGTCGTATGGGTGACGTATTCCCGCCTTTAAAAAGCGAGCATTTGATTGGTCTATAGTTACGAGACAACCTACTTAATATCTACTAACCTTGATTACCACCGACCGCTACTTATGAATATTTATAGGTTATGATCATTTATAATTTTATTTTAGAATTTTTGCAAACGATTTCCTCATTGGATATCGAAACTTCAAAACAAAATATAAAAATGTAATTCCCATTACAATCAATTGTGGTTTAATCCCATATAAAATAATATTTAACAATTATTTCTGTCACGATAAATCGAGCTCTCTTTACTGTTTTGTTTGTATGTTCGTTTGTTCCAATAGAAATGAGAAGAATGCATAGGCTTCCTATTCTTTGGAATGGAAAACGGTAATAACAATTTTAATGAAAAATAAACTAGTAGTTATTTAGAATTATCGGTCTTTTTGTTCCCTTTTACAAAAACTAAATGATCCAATTAGTTTTCCAGCTGGTAATTAACCCGAACATCTGGCAAACAACGAGTAACTGATTGGGTATCATAAAGTATCGTTTCATGCTCTCTGATGTCTACTAATTTGAATCAAAGCCTAATGTTTGTGTCCTGATTTAAAATTTCATCCTGACCGTTTGTATTTGATATGTATTTTATGAAATATTTTCATTATGTATTCGTGTAATCGAATTGACAGCTTTGAAATATTATATAACCGCTAGCCGAATAAAATAAATATTACAGCAAAATGCCACAATATTAACTTTTACAGAACGTTACAGATCCAAATAAGTGATCGTGTATCTAAACGAGGTACTCAATGTTTTTTTGGACATTAATTTCGTTGCATCGTTGAACGGCACAAGCTTGAATCTAGTATGAAGGGCCAATTTTATTGTATATATGTTAATAAAAAGAAAAATTGACTATTTCTTCTTTCCAGCTATAAGCAATTGTGCTTGTTCATTAACGGATTGATACTTCTATAGAAGGTTGTCACTCCACTTTTATTTGCGTGGTTGGCTCGTATCTCTTCTTCTTTTGGTGATTTATATGTTGCTATTTTGACCGCTCTGGACTCTTCTGTTCTACTTATGTGATTATTTCATTCTTTTTTTCCTGTTAAGTATCCACTCGTTTTTACTATCTACTTCTTCTTAACGTGCCCCATCCCTAAGGACATTGGCGATCCTCATGGCCCATTTGACTCTATCTGCAGCCGCTCTGAAAAGTTATGTTGACGTTTTCCCACTCCATTGTCTCAGATTCTTGAGCCAGGACGTGCGTCTTCTCCCCGTTCCTCTCTTGCCTTCCACCTTTCCTTGTATACCAGCCACATCAATTCGTACTTCTCGTTTCTTAGTATGTGACCAAAGTACCTCATTTTTCTTTTCTTTGTAGTGTTGAGTATTTCTTTATCTTTTTTCATTCTTCGTAGCGTTTCCGCATTTGTTATGTGTTCATCATCATCATTTTGGCTTTACAACCCTGTGTGGGTCCTAGCCTCCCCAAGAATTTTTCTCCAGTCGTCCCTATCCATCGCCTTCCTCCGCCAAGCACGTATTTCCATATTTCTCATGTCTTCATCGATGTTATCTAGGAATCTTGTTCTGGGTCTTCCTCTTCTTCTTTGACCAATAGGTCTATCAAGGAGCGTTTTTCTAGCTGGGTCGATTTGCTCCATCCGCATTACATGGCCTACCCACCTCAGACGTCCTATCTTTATGTGTTTTACGATATCTGGTTCCTGGTATATCCTATAGAGTTCGAAGTTGTATCGTCTTCTCCAGACACCATTTTCATTTACCGCTCCATAGATGCGCCTTAGTATTTTTCGTTCGAAACATCCTAACATGTTCTCATTGCTTTTTGTTAAAGTCCAGGTTTCTGAACCATATGTTAGGACTGGGCGTATTATTGTTTTGTAGAGTTTTACTTTTGTATTTCTTGATATAACTGTAGATTTAAAAAGGAGATTAAGCCCAAAATAGCATCTATTAGCCGTGCAAATTCTGCGGTTTATCTCTGCGGTAGTGTCATTTTCAGTATTGACGAGCGTTCCCAGGTATACAAATTCGTTAACTGCTTCGATGACGTCATTTTCTATAACAAGTGGCCGTAGTGTTTGTGGTTGCGTACCTATTTTCATGTATTTTGTTTTATTGGTGTTTATTATTAAACCCATTTTTGTAGCCGCTTCCTTTAATGCTACGTACGCCTCTCGTGCTGCGTTTTCCGTTCTCCCAACAATATTGATATCATCAGCATATGCTAAGATTTGGACAGATTTGTTATATATTGAACCGGTAGTTGTGATTTGTGACGTACGTATTACTTTTTCCAGAGCTAGATTAAATAGTATACAGGAGAGTGGGTCTCCCTGACGTAGCCCGTTATTTGTTTTAAAAGGTTCAGAGAGTTCCCCCTGGATTCGTACTTTGCATTCAACTTTTTCAAGGGTTAGTTTGGTTAAACTTACCAACTGATTTGGTACTCCTAGGTCTATCATTGCTCTAAACAATTCTCTTCTATTTACAGAGTCGTAGGCTGCCTTGTAGTCTATAAATATGTGGTGCGTGTCTACACCGTATTCCAGTGTTTTCTCTAGAATTTGTCTTAGGGTTGAAATCTGATGAATTGTTGATTTACCACCTCTGAAACCAGCCTGGTATTGTCCTATTATTCGCTCTGCATATGGTGCCATACGATGGCATAGTATATTGGAGAATATTTTATACGCTGCATTTAGGAGCGTAATTCCTCGATGGTTAGAGTATTCAAAGATATCTCTCTTTTTGTGTATGGTGCAAAGTATTCCAATATTCCAATCATTGGGAAGGGACTTCTGTATCCATATTTCTTTTATAAGCTGCTGTAGCGCTATTATGATATCGTGGCCACCTTCTTTATATAATTCCGCTGGGAGATTATCTATTCCGGGTGATTTGTTTCTGGCTAGTTTGTTTACAGCGTCTTTAACTTCCAGGATCGTTGGTGGATCCTCCTCCCTCTCGTCTGCTCCGCTTACCTCGCAGCTTTCGTCTTCCGGGTTTTCTTCTTCTTCCTCTATATTAAGTATCTGGTTAAAATATTCCGTCCATCGGTTTAGTACGTCTGTTCTTGTTGTTAAGAGATCGCCATTTAAACTTCTACATTGATTTGTGTTTGCCTTAAATTCTTTTCTGTTGATGTTAACTTTCTTATAGAATGTTCTGAATTCTTTCTCTCTGTTGAGGTTTTCTATATATTGAAGTTCCTTTTTTAAGTGGTTTCGTTTCTTCATTCTGTGTATTTTCTTTTCTTCTCTTCTCTTTGTCTGTTAATTCTCTATACTTGTTCTAGTTCGGCGGATAAGCATTTTTGCATAGGCTTCATTTTTTTTTCTGTGTTGCGTCTTTGCATTCATCGTCAAACCAGTGATTTTTTCGGGTACAAGTTTCTGTTCCTATTTCATCTTGTGCTGCTGACTGAATATCTTCCCTTATTCTGTTCCAGAATGAGTCTATATCTCTCTGGTCTTCTTCGCCTAGACTTTGATTCCTTAACCTATTGGTAACATTTTCCCAGTACTGTTTTGCAACAGTTGCATCTCTCAGCTTCTGTACATTCCATTTCTTTCTATTTATTTCTTTTTCTTTGTTATGTGTTGAGTCCAAGATATTTTCCACATTCTTTGATAACACCACATTTCAAAGTTAATGAGTTTTTTCTCTGTCACCTCTGTGATTGTCCAGGCCTCAACTCCATACAACAGGACAGAGAACACGTAGCATGTCAATACTCTAGTTCTAATTTCGATGTTGAGTTTTCCAGTGCATAATATTTTCATCTTATTAAAAGCACTTCTAGCTATCTCAATACGCCGTTTTATTTCCGTACTTCTATCCCATTCTTCATTTAGTTCGCAACCTAAATACTGATATCTGTGCACCCTGCTTAAAAGTTTTGCTTTAGCATAAACACTGTCTTCTCCAATCTTGTTCTTGCTTACCACCATGATTTCTGTTTTATTTGTATTCAGTGCCATTACATACCTTTCGCAGTATTGAGTAATGCGATCAACCAAGATCTGTAGTCCTTCTCTGCTGTCCGCAAGGAATATTGTGTCATCTGCGTATCTAAGATTATTCAAAAGTGCTCCATTAATAAATATGCCTTCATTTACGTCTTCCAATGCCTCTTTAAACAATTCTTCTGAATACATATTAAAAAGTAAAGGAGAAACCACACATCCTTGTGTTACTCCACGATTTATAAGTATTTCTTTCGATTTTTGTTGGTCTATTCGTATTATGGCTTTCTGATATCGGTATAGATTGGCAATGATTCTCACGTCTTCGTCATCTAATTCTGTGTTCTGCAGCACTTTTGCCATTCTTCGGTGTTGTACTTTGTCGAAAGCTTTTTCGAAGTCGACTAGACATATGAATACGTCGCAATTGACATCTCAATATCGTTCGATTAGTGTTTGTACAGTAAATAATGCTTCTCTGGTGCCAAAGCCTTTTCTGAATCCCAATTGGTTTTCAGCTATTCTATCATCTAGCTTTTTATAGATACGTTCGTGTATCGTAAGAACACTTTTAGAATATGGTTCATCAAGATAATTGTCCTGTGCTCTTCACACTTCATTGCGTTTGATTTTTTGGGTATTGGAATAAATATTGATATTAACCATTCTTTCGGAGTCTCTCCCGTATAATAAATGTCATTAAATAATTCTATTAGTGTGCCCATATGATTTTTTGTTAATATTCTTAAGATTTCTGTAGGTATTTCATCTGGTCTCATGGCCTTCTCATTTTTTATACGTTTTAGCGCTTTCTCAATTTCGTCTTTGGTGATTGGTGGCCCATTTCTTCCTCTTGGTTCAATGACCTCAATTTTCTGGTCGTCTTCGAATAGCTCTTTTATGTATTCTTTCCATCTGTATTTTATCTGTACATTCCGTTATTATCTTGTTTTTTTTTATCCATGATATTTCCGATACCGTTCTTCTTGTATATGCCAGCTGTCTCTTTGATTTTCCGGTTTATGTTAAAACTGTCATGTTGTTTATCTAACCTATTTCTTTACAATTTTCTGATAGCCACAGTTTCTTAGCTTCTTTGATTTTCTGTTTGATTATTTTATAAATATTTTTGTACTGTTGTTCATTTTTATTGTTGTGTGCTCTTCTTTCCGTCATCAGTTCTTTTATCTCTTGTGTGATCCATTGTTTATTTTTAGATGATGTGTCTTCTTGAAGTTTTAGTCCAAATACAGTGGAAGTAACTTACTTCTTGATTGAAAATCTTCACTTTCATACATTCTGTAAAATCTCGCCAACAGTTTTGAAGAACTTGGTCCAAAATCACTAAGAAAAACACAACATTTCGAAAGGCAATTTCTGTAAAACAACGATTAGCTGTAACGCTAAGATACTTAGCATCAGGTGGTTCGTACACCAGCTTGAGCTTTTTGTTTAAGTTGTCCAAACAGACAATTTCGCTTATTGTGCCAGAGGTATGCATTGCTTTACCTGAAGTTCTTCAAGATTTTATAAAGGTAATTTAATATTCATTCAAAACTTTATTAATGCATATTTACAAATTATCATATTGATTAGTGTACATCCATGATGTAAATGAATTCTTGAGTTCAGTTTCTTGAGACTGAGAGGATAAAGATGCCGATTGTGTGAGTATTTGACTGAAATCCACGTTTGCTTGTTGATTTGTGATATAATCCTATGTCTACACTCGCATATGTTTTCGCTAATGCGTTCCTGTCTCTTTATCTAACTAACACATAGTCTATTTATTTTTACAATTCTCTCTTCTTGATCTGCTGGTGACTTCCACATATATAGTCTTCTCTTTGTCAGTTTATGCAAGGTATTCGCTATAACAAAATTATTAAGAAAAGCACAACATTTCGAAAGGCAATTTCTGTAAAACAACGATTAGCTGTAACGCTAAGATACTTAGCATCAGGTGATTCGTACACCAGCTTGAGCTTTTTGTTTTCCAAAAAGTTTTCCAAGTTGTCCAAACAGTCAATTTCGCTTATTGTGCCAGAGGTATGCATTGCTTTACCTGAAGTTCTTCAAGATTTTATAAAGGTAATTTAATATTCATTCAAAACTTTATTAATGCATATTTACAAATTACCATATTGATTAGTGTACATTCATGATGTAAATGAATTGTTGAGTTCAGTTTCTTGAGACTGAGAGGATAAAGATGCCGGTTATGTGAGTATTTGACTGAAATCCACGTTTGCTTGTTGATTTGTGATATAATCCTATGTCTACACTCGGATATGTTTTCGCTGATGTGTTCCTGTCTCTTTGTCTAACTAACACATCATCATCAGTAGCTCGACAACCCTTTCTGGGTCCTGGCTTGTTCTAGGATTTTCCGCCATTCTGTTCTGTTCCTTGCTTTGTTTTTCCAGTTGGTAATCTTAAGTGTTTTCAGATCTTGTTCCACTTGTTCCATGTATCTAAGTTTGGGTCTTCCTTTTGACCTTCTTCCTACTGGTGTTTGTCTCATAACATGTTTTGGTGTTTCAGTCTCCAACATTCGTTCAACATGGCCCATCCAGCGCAGACGTCCGATCTTTATGGATGTTATGATCTCGGGTTCGTTGTATGCTGTGTACAGTTCAAAGTTATATCTTCTGCGCCATATGTCATTTTTCTTTACCCCCTTATATATGTGTCTAAGGATTTTTCGTTCAAATGTGCCTAATAGGTTTTCATCGCTTTTCGATAGTGTCCATGTCTCTGATCCATATACAAGGACCGGTTTTATCAGGGTTTTGTATATTTTGCATTTGGTGTTTCTTGTGATGTTGTTAGATCTTAGATGTTTAATTAGTCCATTATATGTTTTATTAGCGATATGTATTCTTCTCTTAACTTCTTCACTGACATTGTTATCTGCGGTAACTAGTGAACCTAGGTATGTAAAATTTTTCACGCTTTCGATGTTATAGTCTCCTATTGTCAGATTCTGTAGGTTTCTTTGGCCTGTCGATTTAGTGACCTTCATGTATTTGGTTTTCATTTCATTAATGTTTAGGCCACTGTTTTGTGCCGCTCTTTCTATCGCATTAAATGCTTCTATCATCTCTCTAACTAACACATAGTCTATTTATTTTTACACTTCTCTCTTCTTGATCTGCTGGTGACTTCCACATGTATAGTCTTCTCTTTGTCAGTTTATAGTTTATGTAAGGTATTCGCTATAACAAAATTATTGTTTTGGCAAAATTCGATAAGCCTATCACCCCATTCGTTCCTGTTTATGAGACCGTATCCTCCTCTACATTCTTCTATATTTTGCCCCAACCTTTGCGTTAAAATCTCCCATTATAGTTATAACATCCTGCGTTTTAAAGGATTTTAACATATTGGCTATGTCTTCGTAGAAATTTTCAACATCGCTCCTTGGTTTGTCCACAGTTGGACGCTATTTAAAGTCAAATAGGATTTTAACATGTATTTATCAAAAGTCGTAAAAAAAAATTAGTCGTTTAAAGCGAGAAAACCAATATACTTTGAACATACTTTAACAGTAAAAGAAGATGTAGTGTTTACACGGGTACATTAGTTAATTCTAGTTTGAAGTACTCTATTGAAGTATAAAATTTTAAATCGAAACTCTTCAATTTCTACACTCACTTTTATACCGGCACGTAAAACCATAAATATAAATCCAGTGACTATCGATAACCGAATCGAGCAAGTACCGATTTAAAACGGTATAAGCATGATAGGTATTTGAAATAACAATTAATTATCGCATGAGTAAGCTTATTTAATTTGTGATGCTACCAAAATTCTCTTGAAAACTATACCTAAACCCGTCCCGTATTGACCACTTCATTTAATTTCAGCACAAATTAATCAATTTGAAAATCTATAATCCCCTTCGATGTATATGGTCATGCAAAGAGGATTACCTTTGTTTAAAAATGCATTATCGAATATTGGAAGTAAAGTTCGATTCACGGTATTATGCTCTATATATTATCTGTTTTGAAATGATCATTACTATTTATTTGTAATGGCCATTATTTTACCGAATATAGTACAAAGTACAAAGAGGCTTATTGTACTAATAATTAAATATTTATTTTAGAAAGAGAAGTTGAGGCTTATTTGGTATCTTAATTTTATATCGTGACGCTAATTAGCAAACCTCGTAACTCCATTTTTACTCAATTTGTGAATATATGCGCCATCTGTTTGTAAATTAAGTTATCTGTCTTTTGACCAAATCCTGTAACTCCGCCTAATATAACTGTAGAAATTAAATATAAGCGAAAAAGAAAACCTCGTAACTCCGTATCAGCTTTTGACTTCAGAAAATCGCGTAACTTCATTATAAGTGAGGTAAGTAGGTACACACTCAACCAGTTTATATTTCTCGTCTATTTATTTTTTACTTTGGTATTACTAATTTTTGTAAGGAAACTGCTACCAAATTTCAAGTGAGATTCTTTTGTCTTTATAGATGTCCGAGCACAGCCAATGTTAAAATTGACGTGGTCAAAGCCTCTTATCATAGTCGATTCATTTGTATTATATCAAAGTGAAATTGAAGATATTTGTAACACGGATGTTTTAATTAATGAAGAGGTGATCGAAAACTCCCATGTAGAAAATACATTTGAGGAAGAACCTAAAATAAATTTTGAAAGGAATGGTGTTATAATTAACAAAAATGAAGATTCAGAATGCACTTCGTCTAAAAACCATGAGGAGAAAATTTTTGAAAAAAAAAAGAAACTTCAAGAACAAAAAATAGAGAAGCCATGTTAAAGTAGAAGCTTGGAAAAGAGAGCAAAATAGGAAAAACAGAGAGCTAGGTTCTGCGTACAAAGGTAAAAAGTGTGCTACTGGAAAATGGGAATATAATATTCCAAAAACCTACAAACCTTTTTAATAAACAAAATAAAGGCCTTTTTATACTTTTTAAATAATGCTTTTGTTGTTCCCTTAATTCTCAATCTACAGGGTGATCTTTAAGTATGGAACGCGTTAATTATCTCGGAAACGGCTTTCACCATTTTTATAAATTTTGGTGTGTAAGGATCTTGCGATGCAGCCGATATTATGGTGATTTTTGCATTATTGCCGGATCTTCCGTTTTTCTGGAAATCTGATGAGATTTATTTCAAATGAATCACTATGTATATTTTTTGTCTTTTGAAGTTCTTAAGAAATACTAATTATATTTTCCAAGTCAGGTTCCATATACCCAAATGCCTGGCAACCTGTGCCCTGTCAACATCTGGTCCTCTTAATTTTACCATATTACCGATATTACTATAGGGAAATTTTAAGCTTGATGTTTTAAGCATTTCTTCGCTTACTTTTCAAGACCTTCTGATTCTTGTTCTATTAGAAACTCGTTTGGTTCATCCACTTCTGCTTCTTCAGGTTCTTCAGAATAAATACCTGACTGGGTTCCTTCTACTTGTTTCACCAACGCTTCCACATCTTCTTCAGTCGAAATATTTTCTAGGACATCTTATGGCAGTGATGCATTTTTCAAACCATTTTAGATAGGAACCCCAAACATAGCTCTATACTGAATACACTTGATGCCAGAATGGTAAGCTCGGCTTTTGGCGAATTGTACAAATTCGCCCTCTGATGAAGACCCTCTGACCACTTGTTTATTTGGTTCATTTCCAACCAGGAACTCAGCATACTTTTGATGTATTATTTCGTACGTACAGATCCTTGTGACTGTCTGTGCCTTGGCTGACTGTGTACTATCTTCAAATCTTTGTACTTGGAGCACAGTTCTTATATAAATCTGTTGGAGAATTCTCGTCTATTATCTAGGAGCTACAAAAGCACAACATATGTCAATGCAACTTTTTCTGCATGTTTACTTTTCAACGGCTGTAATTGTACAAATTTTGTTAAGTGATATGTAGACAAAAATGAATTTGAATTATCTCCTTGAGCTTGCGTATTTATCAAATCTATTTGACATCTAATATTTATGTCTTTTGACAGTATAGGTTTCACTACTAAACCTTTTTTGGAAACTTTTGGGAGCTAGATTTTTTCTGGCAAGTTTCACACATATCCAAATATATCGTTATGATTTCTACAGTTATGTTCTTGTACTTCTGTTATAAGGCTTTCAACATTATTGTTCTACCTCCTTGCCCAATAGGTTTATGTGCTTCGTCGTATCTCCGTGACGTAACATTCCAGTAAACTTTAGTTTACTTCAAGCACCAGCAAGAAGCCTTACTACCTGACTTATATTCTTAATATGATGATATAAGTTTGCCCGAGAAAAAAATGACCGAAAATTAGGGTTGCCGCCCTAATTTTTGACTATTTTTCTCATGCAATCTTATATCATCATATTAAGATAAAAATTAGCTTTAATTTGATATAAAAACATGCATATACGTCATGAGTAGCGTATTTTATTTAAAAAATAAATGAACGAAATAAAATTTTTGTCAAAAACTAATTACTATTAATTGAATTTAAAATATTTGCGGCCACTTTTTGATCGGCAACCTATTATCCTTGTATTCTCCTAGCTTTAAGTGTATGTAAGAATGTGAGTTAGATGAACTACGTTATGGACGTAGTGATCCTGCAGTGTGATATTGTACTATAACACTTTACAGTATGTCAATTTTAAAACTTACAATGGGCTATATTTCGATAAAAGCTGATATCGAAAAATGCTTGAAACTGTTTCTAGGATAGTAAGAGGGAACTAAAACGACATGAAAGAGAACTCATCCCCATCAATCCCCTAGGCCCCACCCACCACAACCAAAAAAGTTTAAATTGCAAACCCCTACTTGTGATACATCATTGAAAAGACTATTCAAAATGCTATCCAATGGTATAAATAATAATTATACAGGGTGAAGCAATAATTGTGAAACTTTAGCTTAAATGGAAAATTTAATAATACAGCCTATTTTCAAATTCTGCACGAACTTTGGAAAATGTTGTTCTTGTAATAGCGCGACATGATTGCGTAATTTTTTCTCGCAATTCCCCAAGTGACGCAGGCTGAGTTTTATAAACAACTGACTTGAGGTAACCCCATAGAAAAAAATCAGGTGGCGGTAAGTCTGGTGATCTGGTGGTCACTCAATTGGACCCTTTTTTCCAATCCATTTGTTAGGATAATTAGCATCAAACCGGTGCCTAATTGGAGCTGCATAGTGAGGAGGTGTCCATCTTGTTGGAACTGCAGCAAATCTTCGTCTAGAGCTAGGTTGCCTTGATCGTCCCTTTGGTTCTCTAATTCATGCACAATTAAAGGTTCGATGGTGTTTACATAAAACATAAAAGTACATTCATAAGTAAAACAAAGATTTTTTAACATTCTCGGTTCAACGCGAATTCTTTTAGTCATGAGTTCACAAAACTGAATTCGTCGGTCTGGATCATTATCGCCTAGTTTTTGAAGAATTTGTGTTTTGTACAGATAAAACTTATGTAATTTGAACCCCTTTCTAACTGACTCATGTGAAAGTCCTGTCATTGCAGATACTTGACGTGTTGATCCAGTCGGCTCTATTGCAAAATTTCCAAGGACCTCAAGTTGGGATGCTTCATTCAGTAATCTTGGGGAATCCTTTTTTTTTTATTTTGCACTGATCCCTTTTCTCTAAACTTTTCAACTAATTCGCGGCCGTACACGTGACCTACATTTGTGTCAGGATGCCTTTCATGAAATATTTAAGCTGTTCGTAAATAACAGCGTTTCAGTTCTATAACTTTTTCGCTTAATACCCTTTTGTTGCTGCTTATTATAGCAACATCATCCGCATATGCGCATATTTGCATTGATCTTTTATTAATACAGCCGTTTATATCCAGTTGTCTAGCTATAGCTTCTAAAGTGTCTAACTCCATTTTCAATATTAAAGGCCTGCGTCATATATTCATCTATTCTCACCTTAGCTTTGGAACCCTCCAGAGTCATTCGTTTAAGTTTAACCAACTTATTGGATATCCCTAACATAGATAGTTGCTTTAACATCTTTTGTCGATCTACTCCATCAAACGCCTGTTTGAAATCGATATACAAGTTGTAAATAGGTATGTTATATTCAACACATTTTTCATGTATACCTCTTAACATATGTATTTGGTCTATAGTTGACCTCTTTGGCCTGAAACCATATTGGTATTCACCAATCATCTCCTCCGAAAACGATTCCAGGCGGCTGTATATAATTTCTGATAATATCTTGTAGACGACATTTAAAACTGTTATGCCCTATAATTTTTGCAGAGTCGTTTGTCTCCCCCTTTGTACATATGAAGTATGATTCCTACTTTTCAATCTTTTGGGATGGCTTCTGGTGTCCATATGCGGTCGATTAGTTTATGGATACGCCTCCATAGCGCATGTCCACCATTCTTTATCAGTTCTGCAGTTATTCGATCTGTGCCAGGTGCTTTGTTATTTTTTAGATGTTTTATGACGTTTATCGGTTCTTCCAATATTGGTTGCTCAACTAGTTGTTCTGCTGTGTGGTGAATTATTTCTTCATCTTCGTTTTGTTATGTTAAAATAGTTATTGAAAAAAAATTAGAAAATAAAGAAAAAGTGCCTCAATTAGCAAATCAATTTTGTAATCGATTATTATGATACCTGTACGAAAAGAAACAACGAAGTGGTGTCGTTATGTAGTATGTAAGAGTGCTACACGCTTTTAATCATTTAAAGACAATACATATTATTTTATAAATTTCCTAAAGTCTTTATTTCTTTATAAACAACGTTATTTCGTTATTAAATAAATAAAACTTATTTAATAAATATTTCTTTGTAATAAACCATTGACACATGATGTATAATATATATTGAGGGCTATGATGTATCGTTTATGTGAAATAATTACATGCTGTAAACTCCGATTTTAACACATTTATGTAAAAATTTTCAAATCGGTATGATGTAAGAACTACGTATAACGGGTTGCCTACCTTGATATGTAATTTATCTATATGTAAATGTAATTTTTAAGCTGTCTAAAATTAGGTGCCGTTTTCGCTCTTAGTTAGGTTCTGTTATTGTATGTATTTGGTATGTAATTTGTGGAAACAAGTTACTATTTTTTTATAAGTATAATAAAATAAACTAATGGCTTCAATTAAAAAGAAAACAACCAGGAAACAATTGTAAGTGATGTTAGACTTCATAAAAATAAATAGTGCTTACTGGCAAAATAGTCAAGGAAGGCTAAAAAAGTAGCCCAATTGTTAGAGGAATTTGCTATCATGGTAAATACAGTAGATGGTATCCCTAAAAAACAGGAGAATAATGAAGACATGTAAGAAGATTAATTTCTGTTACTATCAAATTTAATAAATGCTAAATTTTTAGGTGTTCAATGAGTGGAAGATTTTGAAACTCATTTCAAAGATTCATCTTGGGGAGCCCCAGATTATAAATACATTGGAGTTTAAAAGTAAAGATTAATTATTGATGTATTATGTTTATTATGGTGTATAATATTTTTCAGAAGGAAAAGGAAGTCAACCTGTAAAAATTAAAAATGCAATAGTTTTATTTAAAATTCCATAAACATATCCTTTATAAAATTATATCTCAATTATGGAATAAACTGAATATAAACATTTTTCGGTAAGATAGTTTCGAAACAAATTCAGATTTCTGCTTTAATCTGGAGCCTTCTAAAAATTATATCCAGATATATTATTAAATCCAGATTAAAGCAGAAATCTGAATTTGTTTCGAAACTATCTTACCGATTTTTCTATCAGATGTCGCTATTGCGTCCATAACGAACTCATGTTATTTTTACTTCTAATAAGACAGAGAATTTTATTTTTCACGTTAAGAACGGCTATGAATAACTATTCTGATGAGACTTATTAAGTCGAAATACGTATCAATAGATACATAGACGCTTTGAACGTGAAATAAAATCTTTTCTGTCTTTTTCATTTTATAAACATTTTTATTTAACAATTTTATAACTCAAAATTTTTTAGCCACTTTGTAATATGTTTCAGATTTTTTGTTTTGTCTTGATCTTTGTGTTATTCTTTTTGATTTTGTAACTAATTGTAACATAAATACCTACATATCATTATGAAATATACTAATTATAAACACTTTTATTTAACAACTTGTTTTTTTTTTTATTTTACAACACCGAAGTTTGCAGCAATAATACTTCTTCATATTCTCTAAGGGTTATAAGCACATTTGGACCATTTTGTAATATATTTTAGTTTGTTTTACCATTATCATTATTCAACATCAATGCAACACAGGAATATATGTTTCCAGCTTTAACAAGGCTATAATGTAAAACTCAGTGCTTGTGCAAATAATTTTTTAGGACAATCCTATATTCACCCCTGTGTCTACCAACTCTTCTGTACATTCTAACTCCAATAGATTTTAAATCATCGTCTAAATTGTCTTGATACCTAAGTCTTGGTTTTCTTCTGGTTTATTGTCCCATCAGCCCTCTTCTGTTAAAAACCTTTCCGACTGTTGCACCTACCTCTTGCCTGATGAAATGCTCTGCTCTATCCATGTAAGGTATGCTACCTTAATGAATTTTATGTCAGGTTCTATACAACCCAAAATTGTAATGCTTGTGCTACAAACCTTGTTCTTTGTAGTAGTATATTTTAGGTGTATTTGTAGGTTTACTTTGTGGTATATTTTAGGTTTGCATTAATTTTTGAAATTGTATTCTTTACTTGTATGTTTTAATTTTCCAAGGGTTTTAACAAATTTTGGAGTGCTTTTTAATATATTTTAAATTTGTTTGTTTTGAACTTTTTGCAATTAATTGTAACATACGGGTTTTATGTTTTTAAACATTTTTATTTAACAATTTTATAACACAAAGTTTGTATAAATATAAATCATATAATTATAAAATAAACTGAGGATAAACATTTTTATTTAAATATTTTATAACATAACATTTGCAGCGATAACACTTCTTTATATTCTCTAAGGGTTTTCAAAACTTTTGAGCCAGGTTGTAATATATTTTTATTTTGTTAGTGTTGTATCATTTTTGTAATTAATTGTAACATACATGATTTATGTTTTTGTTTTTAACAATATATAAACATTTGAATTTAATATGTTATAATACAGTGTGCAGCAATATATATCTTCGTATTATCTAAACAGTTTAAAAAAAATTTGAGCCACTTAGTAATATGTTTTAGATTGTTTGTTTTGAGCTTTTTGTAATTAATTGAAATATTAACATTTATATCACTAAACTATACTAGATTATAAAACTCTATCATATATATTATAAAATGATGAAATATCACTAAATTGTAAAATTATATTACTAAACTATATTTGATTATACAACTATATCACTATTTATCATTGTGAAATAAATAAATTATGAAAATATTAATAGGTTTTTGTTTCACTACACAAAGTTTGCAATAATAACACTTCTTATTCTCTGTGCTTCCAACACCCAACCATTGTTTTGATTTGCCTCCTTTGGAATCATTTCTATGAGAACTACAGGCTGTACTTCATCTTTTTCACCATTTTGGCACAAAGTGTTCCACTATCCCTGCAGCTATTTCTGTTAATACTTTACTAAATGTACTTTGTTCCATTGAAAATAACAGGTTGTTACCAGTACATTTTTGGTAACTTTCATTTCCTACAAAATTAAGTAGGGAGAGAACCTTTAATTCTATTGCAATTTAGTTAGAGCTGGTTATCTATTTCAAATGGGTTACTGGTGTCCCGTAACTGAAGTTGCTCTACATTTACATAATTTCTTTCTGCCACATCATTCAATTCATTGAGTAATAACAAATTTACAAAATCCATTTTTTCAAAAACAAACAAGAAGCCAAAAGTTAGGTTAATTTTAATTATCTGACAGATCTTCAGGATATGACAGAACCGAAAATAACGTTTTATGTAATTTTCTGCTGTGGCTTGGTCATTTTACGCATAGCAACGCAGGGCATGATACATCATACCGTTTTTACACATTATGTTTTGAGAACTGTAATCTGATGTACGTTTTCTGAATTTTACACTAGTATGTAATTATTTACGTAAATGATACATCATAGCACCCATTATTAAAAAGTTTTTTTGGATAGATGGCCCTGGAGTTTTCATTCAGAAAAGACAGACAGAATAAGCAAATTATAATATTGATATGGTTAAAATAATTCACAACTAAATTAAAATCCCCAAAGTTAGTAAATAAAATCTATCCTACAGTTCTAGTTTGACTTCTTGTAAAAGGAAGACCTCATAATCCGAAAAACGTTTCAGTACACCGTGAATTTATTTATTTGGAATTGTGCTTAGTAGCAGACTCAAATTTGTAACGATTTAATTGAATCGATTTTAATTAATTTTACTAAAAAAGTATCATTCAAAACAAGAAACAATTTTGTTACATTAACGATTTTAAGAAGGCCTAATTTAAACCTTTGGCCTCATTTAGCGGGAACCAATAAAGAACACAATCCGGAAAAGGGGCAGGATTAAAATTTCGGTGCTAATTATTTCAAAAAGCTACTTTCGTTATATTTAGACAAATCATCAATACCAACCTTGATTTTCATTAGATGGCTCGAACGTTCCTCTTGTCGTTTGTAATGAAAGCCGAATATCTTCTAGGGGAGCATTTTTGAATACACAGAAAATTTAATTTATCAGGTATTTTAAGAATTTTATCAATCATTTTACGCGACATATTCTTTCTTTTTATTTTAGTAGATTGCAAGTGTTATACTACATTTTTTTATATAAAAATCTCGTGTGACGGTGTTGGTTCAAGGTAATCCAAAAACCACTGAACAGATTGCAATAAATAATTCTGAAAGTGTATTTGTTGATCCAACTTAAAAGATAGGATATTTTTTATCTCGGTGAATCACTAATTTTTTTAAATTATAAATTCAAAATGTTTTATACAACTTCACCTCTACAGTTTTAGTTCATTTGATCCATGTAGTTATAAAATACCACAAACCTAATCCTATAAGATACGATCTCAAACAACTAAGAGATGATGACATAAAGCAAGAAGTACGCTTATATCTGAAGAATAACATATCTAAGTCTGAAGTAGTTAATGATGTTTATTACAGATGATGGACAGAAGAAGAGAATCCAAGCGGAAAGACTACGTTGCATATCAATTTCTCGACAAAGAGATAAAAAAAGCTGTCAGAGAAGCTAAAAATAGAAATCTGGAAGAACAGTGTGAAGAAAACGAGATATTGGAACGTAAACACGATTCCTTCAACCTCCACAAAAATATCAAAGAAGCAGCAGGCATCTATAAATCAAAAAGGCCGGTACACTTAACAGACGCTTAAGGAAATCCAATAGTTGATATTGAAGAAACAAAGACAACATGGATGAACTATGTGACAACATTTGAAGACGATATGAGTGTCACCATCACACAAAATAAAAATGACGATACCGGACCACCTATTCTCGAAGCGGAAGTAGAAGCTGCTATAAACAATATTAAGGAGGGAAAAGCCGCAGGACCAGATGAGTTCTACTCATAATTTTCGAAAATTATGGATAAAGACGAAGTAAAAAGACTTACCTGGATCTTCAACAATATATACCAAAGTGGAAAAATACCCCACCAGTGGCTAAGATCAACTTTTATAACAATCCCTGAAAAACCCAATGCTAAAAAATGTAAAGATTATCGAATAATAGTTTGAATAATCGAATTAGATCTTATAGTAAAAAATTCTAGTCTAAAAACTTTAATTTCATTTTTTTTTTGCAAATAACTTGCAAATGTCACATATACCCTTGTGTCTTCAAATATTATTTTTAAAAGTTTATTATTATTTTTATATTCTAAGGATTAAACTAAACTTCAAAATGAACTAAATTTAGAAAATAAAATACTTCCAGAATTTTTTATTTGTGTTAATTAAATGCATATGCGAAAAGCTACCATAATTTCAATCTACTTGATAAAGAAAAACTAAATCGATACAAAACTTTATAGCAGTAAACGGCAAAATTGAAAATGCCGTGAATAACGATGATGCTATAAAAAGTTTAATACGATACACTAAATAAAATCTCAGAAGAATTGTATACAGGCTTCTGCAACGTTTTAAGAAACGATTTTATGTATAGGACTACATGAAGTTTATTCGAAGCATTTGTGAAATAAAATATTTATCAGAAAATTTGCGAAGAAATATAAGACAGTATAATAGGAAGACAATTACGCAAAATTTTTGGTATTTTGAGATCTAAAAACAATAGAAATCCAAAGATTTCTTACATTTGAATTCAATTCTGGATAATTCCAAATCCGTGGTTTCTATATTTGGCAAAGCAAACCTTATGGAATCCTCAGAGCGAACTTGAAACTCTCTGAATGAAACAAATGCTATTGTTTCTATTTCTATTCTATTGTTTTTAATGGATGTCCCTGTAGCGTCTGTTGCACATTATTTTTAACATAATTTCTAATATAACAGAAAGTTTTTTTTCATTCAGATAGCTTACCGCAAGTTCACTCTGAGGATTCCATAATCATGTAATACGTTTAAGCGAATGGTGGTGCTCTGTATTGAAACTAAATCTTAACTGTCTTTCGTATTCTGAGATGTATTTTTAAAATCTGAGACTAAAAATAGTGAAACTTTGCTCAGATGAAATACTTATTTCCTGAGTAGACCAGGGCTTGTGATCTGTGACACCTTGTTGCAAGCAACTTGACTTCATGGATTAACTGTGCCAAAGTTTGTGAAGGATGGTGCAAAGTGGACAGTCTCCTTTCCATCATATCCCACAACACTTGTTCGATATGATTTAAATCCGGTAAACGGGGTGACCACGGCAAAATATTAACGCCAACTTCTTGGAGAAAGTTCGACGAGCAATATGGGGAGGCGCGTTGTCTTGCTGAAAAAGGACGTGTTCATGGCCGTCTGGACCTAATTCAGGTAAGTGTTTTGTAAGATGTCATCAAAATAGCACGCAGCTGCCATACTGCTGTGAATGAACACAACTCGTGATCGGCTACCATAGGCACCAGGCCCCACACCATTACTCTATCTGTCTTGTGTACATGCCTCTCAACAGCAAACCCGATATCTCGTCGCTCTCCACGGCGGTCTCTTACCATCCTAAAACCATCATTCATTCCTAAAAAGAAATCGCGATTTTTTGCTGAATGCTGCATTATGCCATTCTGCCTCCCAATGCTGTCGTTCTCTGTACCAGTTCAAACAGTGATGACAGTGGTCCGCAGTCAAAGTATAACGAAAAATATGATAAAAAGCTGATCGTTTACCAAGACTAAACGAATACCACGTTGCTCAAGTCATGAGATTCATTGGGGGTGAGTCACGATATAGGTGATAGAAAAATAACAGGTCAAAGACAGATAGATAAATAAGGATAGATAATAATTAGATAGCAGTCTGATAAAAGAAAAACAAGAAACACTGAATACAGCAAAACTGCAAGACCAAATGGGCGCCAATGAGTTTTAACCTGAAACTCATGAAAGAACTCAAGATTACATAAATTAACATTTCTGTCAAAGTCATCAAAGAAATACGTAAGAAAACATATTAAAGAAATATCAACAAAAATCATAAAAATTTACATATTGACCCATACGCTGGATGTCCTATTTTTTATCACATTTTCCAATATTTGTCGTCGTATTTTGGCAATAACGCGGCGGATGTTGTCCTCCAAGTGGTCAATCGTTTCATGTTTATCGGCGTAGACTAGCACCTTTACATATCCTCACATAAAATATTCTAACAGTGTTAAATCGCACGATCTTGGAGGCCGAGAAACTATGCGGTTGCCTTCAGTAAATCGATTGTGACATAAGTTGTGTGACATGTCTTATTGAAACGACAGCTCCTGCACATCATGGTTGTTCAATTGGGGAAGAAAAAAGGTAGTAATCATGGCTCTATAGCGGTCACCATTGACTGTAACGTTCTAGTAAGAATCGTTTTTGAAGAAGTATGATCCAATGATTCCACCAGACCATAAACACACCAAACAGTAGGGATGGCGGTTTTTGACAAAACACCGGTTTTCGGTTATACCGGTTTTTTTTGCTTACGGTTTAACCTGGCGGTTATAACCGGCCAAAAAAACCGGTTTTTTGAAAAACCGGTTTTTGCTTCAAGTCTACTCATGCTGAAATGCCATCTAATTAGCCTTCTTCGGTCCATATTTGAACATAGGCCTCCCCAATCCTTTTCCATTCTTCTCTGTCTGTCGCTATAGTCATCCACCTAGAGCCCACGTGCTTCTTGATATCATCTGTCCATCTCATTTGGGGCCTTCCTCTACTTCGTTTATATTCCCACGGTCTCCAACTTATAAGAATTTTGTTCCATCGGTCTTCTTTTTGTGTTATATTGTGTCCTGCAAATCTCCATTTCAACTTTGCAACTTCTTGTCTAACATCCCTCACTTCTGTTTTCTCTCTTATCCACTCGTTTCTCTTTTTATCCATTAATCTTATGTGCAACATTTGTCTTTCCATTGCTCTTTGGGTTTTTATGATTTTGTCCATGTTTGCTTTTGTAAATGTCCACGTTTGGGAACCATAAGTGAGAACAGGGAGTACGCATTGATTGTATACTTTGGTCTTAAGATGCTGTGGATATCTTTTGTTTTTAAGAATGTAGCTTAGTTTGCCAAATGCCGCCCATGCTAGTCTAACTCGTCTTTTTATCTCTGCTGTTTGGTTTTCTTTGTTAAGTTTTATAATTTGACCCAGATATATATAATCCTGAACTTGTTCTATTTCATCTTGTCCGATCCTCATTGTGATGTCTTCATCTGTATTTGTTATGATTTTGGTCTTGCTGTAATTCATATTAAGGCCTATCTTTCCAGCTTCTACGTCCAGTTCTTTCATCATTTCAAATAATTCTTCTTTTTTATCGGTTATCAATGCGATGCTCTATTTATTTGTATTGATTTTGTTCCTTCATATACTTTAATTGTTGTTTTGGCTTCCTTATATATATATATATATATATATATATATATATATATATATATATATATATATATATATATATATATATATATATTGGCTATTAGTTCCGTATATCTGTGGTCAATTCTGCTGTTAATCAAAGAACTTTTCACTGCCCAATGTTAGACACTGTCGAAAGTCTTTTCGAAATCTATGAACGCTATATATAGAGGAATGTGATATTCATTTGCTCGTTCTATAAGTATTTTCATAATTAGTAAACGGTCACTTGTGCTGAATCCCTTTCTAAAACCAGCTTGTTCTTTCGACTGGTATCCGTCGAATTTTGTCGTCAATCTATTGGTTAAAATTTTTGTTAGGAGTTTATACATTACATTGAGGAGTGTTATAGGACGGTAGTTTTTTATATCTGCTTTATCCCCTTTCTTTTGTAGGATAATGGTTACGGATTCCTTCCAGTTGTTTGGTATTATTTTTTCTTTTAATATCTCGTAAAAAGGGAATGTACGACGAATGTAAGGATTTGTGTAAACAGCCAGATCTGTTCACAGACCGAAACGAGGAAGTGTTATGTTATGGGAAAGTAATATGGTCAGTGAAAAACGTCTTTAATTTCCATTCAACCAACTTTAATAGCTCGAAGGTATGTTGATTTGATTCTAGAACCTCTAGTTAGACTAGCAGTGGGAAAAATTTTATTTTCATGCATGATAATGCACCTCCGCATACCAGCAGAGTCACTACAGACTTCCTTGAAGCAGAAGATATCGCTATTCTGTAGTGACCTGCTTGCTCACTCGACCTTAACCCTATAGAGCATTTGTGGCATATGATTAAAAAAAGAATTAAACCTCGCCGGGATAATCCACAGGAAACTCCAAAGCAAGTCCAAATGAAACACACTACCACTATAAAATATTTACAATTTATTTAGAAGCATGCCCACGCGAATTGGAGCTTGCGTAAAGCCTATAGTAAAATTCATTAACCGATGCAGGAAGATGTAAACATTACCACGTGTAGGGCTGCAACAGGGCCGCATTTGTGATTATCTTTTTGTTTAGTCAGAATATGTATTATTTTATAAAATACGAAATTTATATTTTAATTTTGCAAAAGTGCTCGACAAAGAACCTGATTGTTTTAGTTGATATCCGATAATAGGAACCATTTATACAGGGCGAAAAACCCAAGAATTTATTTTTTTTGCCAACAATTTTATGTACAGAGTGCCTGCAAAAAATACAAGTTTTATTTTTAATTTTTACTATACTTAGTTGTTTGTACAATTCTAAAAAGTTTCATAATAATAATAACAAAAAAAAATACTTATTACTCAATTATGTTGAAATAATATAATATATATATATATATATATATATATATATATATATATATATATATATATATATATATATATATATATATATATATATATATAATTATTAATATGTCGTGACTCGTCACTGTTAAATTATCTAAATCTGAAAATTTTGGGAAATGCATATGTAGGTACTATAAATATGTCATCAGAACAAAACGTAAAGTCTATAAGCTTTAAATTTGGCAAATCAGGGTCATAGTTCACCTTCTTTAAAACCTTATCAACTGTGGGTATTTCGTTGCTCATAAAAAATTATGAACCAGTCTTCTAATGGCATTTTTGTCAAAATCATCAATTTTGTCAAACTTCTTTTTCCGGGTCAGACATACTTTTCGTTCAGCGAATTGATGATTCGTTTTGTATTCCTTTATCACCGTAAACACACTTCTATCACAAACTCCAACTTTATTAGCTACTTTTTTCACAATATCTTCAACCACCAACCCGGGATTTTCTTGTCTTTCACATTTAAAAACATTTAAAATGATTTCTTTAACTTCAACGCTAAGAGGGCTTCTTTTACTTCGTTTTCGAGGAGGACTCCATGTATTTTCAACCAATTCATCAGCAGAATCAGTGGATGACATTTTTGGTTTCAATATCAGTTATTGAAATACGTGGTTATTGTTACAGTAATCACAATCACGTATAGATAGGGTCGTTATACAAATAAAAATATATACTTAAATCGCACAACAAATAATTGCTAATTCAACATTAACAGCATAAATATAATTTATTGTCCTTTAACCATCAAGATGACTAAAAATATACTCACAAATCGATTCAAATTACAAAATTTCAATACCGAAATAATACCTACTTAAATCGTGTCCGAACCTGTATGAGTTCCGACGACGTCGGCAGTAACGAAATAAAGATGGACATTTCGGTTAATTTTTAAATATTCTTGAAGAACTGTTACTGCATGTATGCATAAAATATTCATTAATTTTATGAATCGGATTATTTTTTTACTTACTATGTATTCAGTGATAAAAATAATTTATATACTATGCAATAAACACTAATAGTTGAGAAAATAAAAAAATTAATAAAGTGTCATAATTATACTGTTACTTATCGGAACGAGTTAGACTCATTTGGAACATCTTTAACAATCATCTGTTAAATTTATCTTTGTTTATACGCCCTAAATCGCTTAATGAAAGTAGGTATAGTGTTAGTAACACTGACTACTAAAAAAATAAATAAATAAATACATAAAAACAGTTTAAACATCATTCCTTGTACATTGAAATTTGTATGCTATTGACTTTAACACAACTAATTTCAATTTTATTATTTAAGAATTTATTGGTTTTTTTAATTTTTATGTATTGGCGATTAAATTGTATTAAAATAAATATTTTTTGACTTTGTAGGTTGGTTTTTTGAAATTCGCTTGGAATAATAAGAAATATCAGATGATTCCATATAAGTTTGATTGTGTCCTATATTCTAGATTAATAAAACCATTTAAGAATATTTTAATAAATTTAATAGTTGTTCACTAAATTTTATTCGGGCAATTAGAAATGTAGAGCACATATTTTATAACATATGCGTGTTTGTTATAAAAACACATTCTTTGCAGCAAGCGGAACCTTGCAAGCTAAGCATAATGTACACAACAATTGCCCCAGTAATAAGGCTATCCGTCACAGATTGGTATGATATAAAAGTGGGAATCGAGGTCAATAATATTATTAGATTATTAGATAGATATATTAATAGCCAATCATTAATACATATAATTCAATATGTAACCTCAAGTAATCAGAATGGGTAAATAAGTAATGTTATCCAATAAAGTTATGTAGTTATAGATATGTTATTATGTACAATGAAATAAGAAAAATGAACAAATTAAAGAAATTAAGGAAAATAATGTTAATAACAGTAAAAGATTAAAAGAGTGGTAGCAAAAATTAGAATTAAAAAAGATAACATAATAAAATTAGAAACAATAACATAAAAAAATAAAATTTTAAGTTTAGATGGAAAAAATAATTACAAATTACAACTCTATGTCACTATCGCTGTCATCTTCAGTAGAATCGTCATCATCGAATGTTATACTTATTGGTTTAATATGTGAGGTTAAATGATCTTTCGTTTTTATAACATGTGAAACAATTTTGCCACAGTGTTGGGGAAATCTTTTTTATTTCTTCTACAACATGTGATACTGATTGGCTACTAAATTTGGGACAGCAGTTGTTTCGCCGTAAACTTCCCTTAAGTTGGCTCCAGATTAATTGTTTCTCAAATACTTTTGTGTGAAGAACTTCCAACATTTCTTTTTTTGTATATGTTTCTTCAAAGTACAAATCATTTTCATACAAAAAATCCGATATTTGTTTTTTCGTCGAGACTACACTGGGGATTTTTCTAATTTGTTCGTTGTGATACATCGCGTTATCCATTACAATGACAGTTTTTGGAGGCAAATTTGGCAGCACTATCTTTTCAAACCATTGCTTAAATAATTTACTCGTCATATTTTCATGGTAATCCAGCTTTGAATCTTCAATGTTTTTTGCCGATAGTAAAAAACTTTCTTCTCCAAGTCAGCCATTTTTGGATCCAATGTTCAGAATAATTATTCGCTGATCTCTATTAATTGGATAATTGGGTGCACACTTAATAGAGTCGTCTGTCCAACCTTTTTGAGCAGTATCGTGGGTATCGAACTATGTTTCATCCAGATAAAATATCGGTCTTCCTTCATCTCTAAATTTAGATATAGCATTCAAGTATTCGTTTCTCCAGTTAATAAGTCGAGGGGAAACCATTCTTGATGATCGCTTCTTAATTTTTTTGTATCGAAAACCAATGTGATTCAAAAACCTTCATAAAGTTAAAGGCAAATACGTAATAGAATAGTCTTTAACAAGTTCATCGTAGATCATACTAAGCGTTGGAACTAGGTTCTTTGAATAGAAATTATAAACTGCTCTTCTAATTATCTCAAAACTATTGCTACCCGTCGCAAAGACAATGGAGGGATTAGTAACATCAATAGGTGTTGTTCATTATTATAATACTGCGGTCGACTGGGTCATCCTACCAGCCTTAGACCAAATTTCTTATATCTTGAACCAAACTATAAAAACAATTGAATATCTATTTACCAATCGTCTACCGAGGTCAAGATGTACTTTAGTAATTAGTTAGTAATGTCATAATTTTGGATAAAGTAACGCCAATTAAGGTACCTGTAATGTTGGTATCGTTTTTCTACTAAACTAAAAAAATAATGGAAACGAACTCTATTATATAGCCACTTTTACGCTAGGCGTTCATCGAAAAATAAAAATTACGACGCCCTAAAAAATCACATCAAAATGTAACAATTTTCCGTCTTCTCGACATTCAACAGCACAAACACATTTCTCGAACTTTTAGGTCAGAAAAGGCATTCAATTAATTTTATGAAGAGGTAAACAAGAACGGCAAGAGGCCTTATTGAACTTTGGATCGAAAACACTAGCAGAGACATTTTTCCGAGAATGAAGCTGGTTGAAACTGAGACAGAGTTGGGTTTTAGGGAAAACTTGTTAATACCGCTTTTTTAACTGAAAAATAATAAAATAATAAAAAATGCAATTTTCCACTCTTGGAAAATTTTCTACATTATTTTATATACAAGAAAGAAAAAAAAAATAACAATTATTAATGTCTCAGTGTTATAGTATTATAGCCTCTGTATTTAGACAGTATGATAGGTAATTAAAAAATAAAATCTGTTTTATAATAGTTTATGTATTTTATTTAATATATTTTATATACAGTCAAACGAAAATTTGACTTCCCCCCTCCTCCCCAGAAACTCAGAAACAAAGAGTTTTTTCAAAATTAAAAAAAAACACGTCAATTTGTATTGGGCGGGGGGACGAGTTTTCTTGCAAAATTTATGTCCTCAAATGTAACTCCCTACTGCTCCGCATCAACCCCACTTTTTTTTTCAAATAGCAAGTGTGGTCGAGTGGCACATCATTAGAAAGGTATTTTTTCTCTCTACAAGACACTCTATTTTTTTTTAATTTACGAAATAACTTTGAAGATAATTTCGGATTTAACTAATTTATTGGTTGAACATCAGTAATAACAAAAAATGTTCGAAATGACCTCCTGTGACCTCCATATAATAATACAGTCTGTTTTCAAAGCTTCTTCCTACATTTTCAAATAACTCGATGTCAATAATCGGCATTCTGTCGCAACTCTGCAAGATCGGCTGTCGGAGTGGCGTATATTTTTGATTTTAGATATCCCTACAAAAAAAATCTGTGATCTGTTAGGCCACTTTATTGGACACCTTCCGCCAATCCAGTGTCCTAGAAACCGACTGGGCTTGAAGATTAATATAGACAAGACGAAGGTAATGGTGGTTAGCAGAACACTAAATATGCAATTAAATATAAGAGTAAAGAATAAGAACATCAAAAGGTCCCCAAGTTCAGATATCTCGGTAGTTGGAAAACTGAAGATCTAGATCCAGACATAGAGATGCGTAGCAGGATTGGGCAAGCCAGAACAGCATTTACTAATATGAGAACCTTGCTAAGCAACAGCAGCCTTAACTTAACGCTTCGATATCGCTTTGTAAAATGTTACATTTACTCCATACTGCTATATGGTGTAGAAACCTGGACCATAAAGGCCAATGTGATGAACCGATTAGAGGCCTTTGAAATGTGGGTATTTAGAAGACTACTAAAAATTCCCTGGACATATTAGACAAAAAATGTCGAAGTATTAAATCGAATGGACAGAGAACGAGAATTGCTGCCAATAACAAAAAGAAGAAAAACTGCTTATCTGGGTCATATATTTCGAAATTCCAAGTACCAGTTCCTAAAGTTTATTATGGAAGGGAAGATAGAAGGAAAACGGGTCATCCGAAGAAAGAAATACTGATGGTTTAAAAACATAAGGGACTAGACAAACCTCGATGCCCATGCACTCTTTAGAGCCACACAAGACCGAGAGGAGTATGCCAGAATTGTCACCAACATCCACTAATAGGATAGGGCACCATAAGAATAAGGAGAACGTTGATTCAAAAATTGTCTTACGCGTATATCATAATGTGGGGGTGCCCTGTCCTGTTGGAAAGTCAGTTCATCCTCTAAAAGTTTATTATCAGATTCCAATGTGTCAGTGATCAGCGGATCAATAACGTCTTCTAACAAATTTAAATAGGTTGTCCCGTTGATATTGCCTTTAAGAAATAATGGTCCAATAACGTGATTCTCTAAAATGCTAACCCATACATTTAGTCTCTGAGGTGTTTGTGTATGTGTCTCCATAAGTAAATGAGGATTACTGTTACTCCAATAACAAAAATTATGTCTATTAACTTCACCATTTAACATAAAAGAACACTCGTCTAAAAAACACGTATTGTACAATCGAGGTTGGTTGCTATTTATGATTTCACTAAATTCTTTACAAAATTGAAGACGACAATCTGGATCATCTTTATTTAATTGATGAAGTAATTGAGGAGTTTGCTGTACGAAGGATGCAGTTCCATATTTAGACCGTTTTGGGATGAAACATATGTCATAATTAAAAAAAATGGCGGATTGACTGGTATAAGAACGATGCAGATCCGATAATAAATAAAGAAATTATACGTTTTATGGATCTGCCTCCTCACTCATTTGGTGCCAGAAGGGTGCAGCTCACGACCTGCATCCTTTTTGCATTAAACGATTGTAAATGTTCGGTGATTTTCGTAGAATGCAAGGTCATCTTATGTTGGCGCTGGGCCGGCAGGGCAGCTGATTTGTTTTGACTTGTTAGTCGCTATCACTACTGCTTGGCGTTCGTTTTCATGCGGTTTAATTGTTCGTGTAAAAATTTTACGTCGTGTAAAAATGAGTGAAACCGAGTCAGATCCGTTTAGCGCTAGTGAGTCAGACTATGAACCTACAAGCTCTGATGAAAGTTGTTTTTATAGTGATGTCGCAGGACCTTCAGCTAGGAGGAAGCACCCAAAGAAGAAACATACATCTCTAAAAAAACAACACATTGAACCTGTTGTCAACATGGAGCCCACGGAAGAGCCCCCAGTTGTTTCTGTAACCAAAAATAGAAAAAGCGCCAACCCCACTCTCTGGAAAGAAATATGAAAAAAAAAGCTATTGCAGAAGGGAAAATGTATACGAACTGAAAAGAAATACACAAGTGCCGCGATTAACTGGATCGAACTGCAACTGTAGGTACAAGTGTTTTTAGAATGTGGACGAAGAAACAATAAAAGTTGTCTTACAAAAGTTTAACAAAATAGGCGACAAAGATTTGCAAAATACCTATTTGGGAGGGTTGATTCAAACTACTACTATTTAAAGAACTCGAAAAAGACTAATGAAACGCAAGACCGCACTTGTTCCCACAAATACTTTTTAAAGCTTGGTAAGCTATCCAAACGAGTTTGTAGACATGCTTTTGGTTTAATCCACGGCATATCAAGGAAACGTGTAGATCTCATTGTTCAAACTTTTCGTGACAGAAATATTGCAGCGCCACCTAGTAACAAAGGAAATAATACAAATAGACCCAACCGAAAATCTAACAAAACACTCAAAAATGTGAACATGCACATCCAGAGCTTTCCAAGGCGTGAATCGCATTATAGTAGAAACAAATCCCGTCGATTCTATTTACCTACTACTACTACTAAGGATTTCCACAGTTTTCACTGTCTTCCTCCACTCAACCGTTTTCTCCAATTTTCCCTGTCATTCCAGTCTCCATCTCGCAGGGTTCTTTTCTCCATAGCCTCGTCGATTTCATCTCTGAATGACCTTCGGGGTCTTCCTCTCTTTCTTCTTCCAATCGGGCTCCATTCTGTGATTTTATTTATCCAGCGTCCTCTGTCCGCTCTTCTGACGTGGCCGTACCAGGATAGTCTCTTCTCCTCTATATAGTCGATTATGTCTGATTGCACTCCCATTCTCCGCTTAATCTCTGCGTTTTCAATTATGTCTCTTTTTGTAAGTCTACAGCTTCTCCACAGGAACTCCATTTCTACTGCTCTTATTCTACCTCTATTTCTCTTGTTTATTGTCCAGTTTTCGGACCCATATGTCAGGATACTTCTTGTCAGGGTATTATATATTCTCTTTTTTTGTCTTTATCGTAATGTTCTTATCCCACAACACTGAGTTTAGTTGTCTTATACAGTTTCTTGTTTGTCTCAGTCTGTTGTTTATATCTTCTTCTGTTGTTCCCTGGTTCACTATATAAAAAATATACTCCCTAAAAATGTTAAAGTTTTATACCTTTTCTCCGATAACGGCGCTGCGCAAAACAAAAACTTAGTTCTGATTCAGTTTCTGTATTTGCTGGTGTGAACTAGGTTTATTGACAAGATAGAGCACCGCTTTCCTGAGTCAGGACATAGCTTTCTTCCCTGTGATCGCTACTTTGGAGTTATTAAGACGTTTTTAAGGAAGAAGGACTACATTTTTAGCCCCCAACAATATGCTGATTGTGTTAAACAATCATCCAAACAGTTTATTTCCATTCTGGTAAAACAAAATATGATCCTGAACTTTAGTGGTCACTATGAAGGACATTTTAAAAGAATTATCTCAGATGCAGAAAAGCAAAGATCTCAGATTTCCAAATAACGAATTTTCCAGTACAGCAATGAACATTTAGATGGTATTAAAGTCATTATATCTACTGGCCTTCCGAGTTTTCAGTTATTCCAAATCTTGAGAAACCTTGACAGCGACCTCTCAGTTTCTTCTGATATTCCTGTCTATTGCAATCCTATACCTGTCAAAAAAGCCAAATATGCAGATGTAATGCAGTTGGCCACACGATTCGTTCCTATGGACCAAATGGCGTTTTACACCCGTTTCACGAGTGATGCAGCCATGGCAGAAAACCAGAAAACCGAATCATCTGGAACGGATGATAGATGAATGAAGGATGTGTTTGCCCGTGTGTTTAATGTTTTATTTTTTTTTTCTCAATGCTATTTTTTTTGACACCAACCTGTTTCTTTTTACAGATTTTTTCGCATTTATGTAGTACACAATCAACAGTCGTTTGATTGTTGTAACCGAGTAATAATAAAGGAGTTTTTGTTGGGAATTTGTTTTTTTTTTCTCAAAAATGATGGTAAAGAAGCATTATTTCACGTGTTTGGTGCAAGAAAGATGCAGGTCCAACTTTTTTTCAATTTTTTTCTTATTTATTCAAAAATTAGCTACTTGAAAATAGTTTCAAGTATTGACTAAATCTGTTTATCATCGATTGATAATATGTCTTTCGGGTTAAAATAAAAACTTTTATTAAAAAACAGTTTTTTTCAATTTCCCAACAATTACGAAATATGGAGCTGCATCCTTCTTACAGCAAATTCCGCAAATTTGTATTTTAAAAGGGTAAAATTTATGGGATTTTATAATTCGATAAACACTAGATGCTGATACACCAGATACACGAGATAGTTGTCTGATATACTGTCGATTATCCATTTGTATATATATTCAGGGATTCTACAGTATTCACTGCCTTCCCTCGCTCAACCGTTTCAATCTCTCTGTTTTCCCATTCTCCATCGTTTAGGCCTCTGTTACTCATGGCGTCTTCTACTTCGTTCCTCCAGGATTTTCTTGGTCATCCTCTCTTCCTCCTTCCTATGGGGCTCCATTCGGTTATTCTCTTTATCCATCTGCTGTCGCTAGTTCTTCTTACATGTCCATACCACTTTAATCTTTTTTGTTCTATATATGTTAGTATGTGTGTTTCTATTGATGTTCTTTGCTTTATTTCCTCGTTACTTCTCCTATACATTCTTGTTACTCTGCAACATCTTCGCAGCCATTCCATCTCTGTTGCTACTATCTTACTGCTGTTTTTCTTGTTTATGATCCAGCCCCATATGTCATAATACTTCGCACTAATGTCTTTTATAAATCTGTGTTTTTGTCTTCATATTTAGGTGTCTATCCCACCATACTGAGTTAAGTTGGCGGATTGCGGTTTTTGTTTGTCCTAAATCTTTGTGTAATTTCTTCCTCTGTTGTTGCCTTTTTCGTGATTATAAATCCCAAGTATTTGAATTTATCCTTTTATTTGACTGTTACGTTGTCATCAATCTGTAGATCTTTCATGTCTTCTTCACTTGTAAATAGGTACTCTGTTTTCGCGAGGTTAATATCTAGGCCAGCCTTGGTATATTCTTCTTGTAGTTTCTTCATCATGCAGCTGAGGTCATCTTGGTCTTGCGCAATCACTACTTGATCGTCTGCAAAGCTTAACGTATATAGGTATTCGTTCCGTACCGGTACTCTCATGCCTTCGTATTTTCTTTTCCATGTTGTCGAGGCTTTCTTTAAGAATATTTTGAATCCATTTGTAAATGACCCAAAACCGCTACTTCAACTGCTTCATTTCGGACTAGACAGTCTACTTTGTGCTTTGTGTTGTTAACTTCACCTGTAGCTTCAAACTTATCAGTTAAATGTTTAACGTATTGATGACTTGCCTTTTTTTCTTAGTGGTTCGTATTAAAGATCGTTGCCGTAGCCGTAGCACACTGATTATTTCCATAGTATAGCTGGTAACCTGGTAAACCCTAAAGAAGATAATTAGAATTCATTATCTTTTTACGAATATTATTTTTACAAAAAGAAAAAAAAAATAACACAGTTGCGTGTTGATATAGATTTGCAGGTTGATTGAATTATTCTGTTCTGCGGGGGTCACTAAGAACACTTAATTGGTTGATTTGGTGAAATTTTATGTTTTTCTTTTTATTACTGATATTCAACCAATAAATTATTTAAATCCAAAATTATTTTCAACGTTATTACGTAAATAAAAAAAATAGTGTGTCGTGTAGAGAAAAAAATTACCTTTCCTTCCTCTTTCCCAATGCCCACATCACCTCTTTTTACTATAGAGTGTTGATTGTATTTCTAATATCGAAGAGTAGCAGAGCCGCACAGTGATGTTCGTCCCCAATGTTGTGAAATGCCTCGAGTATACTCAAAATTACTTCAATTGTGCTCTTTTTCTTACCGAATCCATTTGAACTGTCTGTATTAAGCAATGCATTCATGTGCTCCAAAAGCCACCCAGGCTCCGCGCGTTAGACTCTTTGCCGCTTCGGGTGGAATCTGGTCTAGTCCGAAAAACCTACGCATCTTAAGTACGTCTAATCCCTCGACTAATTCATCCATGGTAAAGGGTACGGTCCGCTCAGCTCCCTCGCGCTTTCACACTCTATGCCATCTGTCGGACAAAAAAGCTCTCGTTTTACCCCAAGTTTTTTTCTAGTGGCATTTCGTATGAGGGGTACGCATGGAACTTCTTTAGAACTTGTCACACAGCTCTCCATTGCTTTCTATTTGCTGTACGAATTCATCTGTAGAGTTCTCCCTTTCGTGCGCGGTATTCTTTTTCGATCGACTGAATTTGCTCGATGACAACGGGGTTTATCTCTGCTCTGCTCCTTGCCCTCATTTTCTTCTCATTACTATGGATTCATCTCTGAGCTCTTCGATGTTCGCACTCCACCAGTATGGCAGCATTCTCACACTCAACGACTTATTCTACTGCCATCTATAGCTTCTTTCATGATTCGTTCCAGGTGTTCTACCGTTGGTGTTTGACTCTGTAGCGTACCTACTCTTAATTTAATGAGTTCCTCAGATGCCTTCCAGTCGTTTCCATCGCCGCATCCTTAATTGTGCTAGGATACTGGGAACACTAAGGAATGCAACTGGTCCTATTTTTCATAGAATGCTGCGTTAAGTTAATTACACAAAATAGTCCTGAAAGGCCAATTATAATGTATGGTACATCTAGGTAAATTAATGCCATTTAATAAAAAGAAAGCATTCCCAGTTTCCGATTCCCAGTATATACTTCTGTTTAAAAATTATTAAAAAAATTAATATAAATTCACATAGAATACATTAATAATAAATATTATTCACTCTTGATGTTCACTTTATACATTGCATATCAATTACGATAAAACTATTTCTTTGATAAAATTTATATTTTAAATACCAAAAGAAATTTTTTAATATGGTTAGTATATCAATACAAAGCACATGGCATTTACTGACGTATCTTTGGGCAGTTTTAATGTGAATTGTCTTCCCCAGGGGCAAACAGATATATATCTATGAATTATTAACAATATCCGAAATGAAACTCAAATTTTCGATTTAAAAATTATTCAAAAGCCACGTGAATGATTATTAACGAGCAGTTGTGCAAGAGATAACTCATTAAAATACAAATCAAACATGCTCAACCAAATTTATATCGAAAATTCATGTTCATGTGAATAAAACACTATGAAATTACATTTAGCATCGAGTTATATATCTGGCCGATATTGAATACGAACAAATGGATTTGATTAGTTAGATTTTTATGGAAGTGGATTGAATTCAAGGAAAACGAAAATTGAACTGGCACTGGAATTGATTCGATTTTATTTCCTCTAATAATCGCACATCAATTTCATGTAATCCGGTCCATAAAATGGTTCATACTAGCACACCAACAACTGTCCCCCTCCCTTCGACCATTAAAGGCGCCAGACAATATTATAAATATAAAAACAAGTCATATAAATTTTGTATTAGATAAAAAATAAGATTTAAAAATTAATTTTAATATATATATATATATATATATATATATATATATATATATATATATATATATATATATATATATATATATATATATATATATATATATATATATATTGATTTATTGTATCAGCAATCGGTCAGGAAATAAAACTCTATTTGTTCAGTCTCAATATTTCGTCACAATTTTGTGACTTCTTCAGGAGAAAACTGTAAATTTATTAGAAGAATTAATGATTATATGTAAACAAAATGAATATTTTAATACTTACAGCTATAAGAATAAAAATTTAAATTTTTTTGACATATCTAAATAAATGACATATTTGTTTGATTTTATTATGGAGTTATGGTAACCGCAATATGTTATAGAGTGAATTCCCGTTGTACAATTTTCAGCGAGTAGGTTAAAATAAACAATTATTACTATGACAGTATTATTCATTTTATAAAGTGGAAAGATGGAATTAATAGAATTGAGAAAGAATCAGGAACACGATAAATTGATCTATAAAATGTAATTGATGGTATGTAGTCAGTTACTGCAATACTGATATTTAGGAATGTAATAAAATTATAGGTACAGTTACTAGAGAATTACTAAGTTTGTGTTTAAAGGTTAAGATCTATCATATTATATATTGTTTAGTATGTTGCAGTAGATATTACTTAAATGATTGGTGTCTGTTTTATAATTGATAGATTCAGGAGTTTTATTAATGTGTACCATTTCAAGGAAAAGCCGATTTTTATAATTATCAACTTGTTCTAAGATTTTTACATTATTAAAGTCAAAGTTATGTCCTGTCTTCAAGTGGTGGTCCACTAAGGCACAAGAGTTTTTTTGTATGTTACAGTCACTTTTGTGTTGAGTGACACGTTTTTTAAGCCACTGTTGACTTTGACCAATATAACAACTTTGACATTGACTGCAATTTATTCTATAAATTATATTACTCATTAATGAATTTGGAGTTTTAACTTTTATTTTTGAGAATAACCTTGAATTTAGAAGTGGATTGTATTTAATTAATTTAATGTTCGGAAATGTTTTGAAAAGTGGGACAATTTGGTCTGTTAAATTTTTTATGAAAGGTATTTTTTTATATGAAACTGGTTGTGGATTATTTATTAAAGCTCTATTGTAAAAGTTAGTGTTATAAATAAGTTTTTTTAATATATGTTTTGGGTAGCCATTGTTTAAAAACATTTCAAAAAGTTTCTTTAAATTGACATCTAGGAAACTCCGATCACAGATTGTCGTTACACGATTTTTCATAGATACAATTGTGTTAAATTTTTGACTTCTAGGATGATTAGAATAATAATTTATAAATCTGCCGGATGCAGTATCTTTTTGATACGAATATGAAAATGAAAATAGTATACCTTTTCTAGATACCAAAGTCATAAGAACTAATGATAACAAAATCATATTAGATTGGTATCAAAAAGATACTGCATCCAGCAGATTTATAAATTATTATTCTAATCATCCTAGAAGTCAAAAATTTAACACAATTGTATCTATGAAAAATCGTGTAACGACAATCTGTGATCGGAGTTTCCTAGATGTCAATTTAAAGAAACTTTTTGAAATGTTTTTAAACAATGGCTACCCATACAGGTTGTCACCCAAACTCATCCTATTATTTAAATAAACTGCTCTATCATTAGGGTTGGTATTTCACCTTGCTGTTCTGTCATAATTAATGACCTCAAGGTTTTTGACTGTCTTTTACGTTAATGGCGTGATTGTCTTAATTGAACTCCATTTTACCGGCAGCATTCAAGAAGCCAGGAGTGGTAATTTCATTATACATTAAATTATTCAATTTCAATATTAATTAATACAATAATGCTACCTAAAGTAAAAATTAAATCATAACTATTGCTATTGCTATTGCTGCTTAGTTTGAACAAATTGTTAACTTATCTAGTTCAATTTATTGTTTATACATCATAATCGTATAATGTCCATTTACTATAAGTGTCTTTACAACTTTGTTATCACTGACTGCTACACATCTTTTTAAGGTAACACATGTAACAACTTTTCCATGCTTGTGTGTTTTTTTCATATTGTTCTTTTTAGATGAACTGATGATGCTTTCTGATTAAGAAAGCGAAACGTCTTCAATAAATAGATGAAGTAGCCATCAACTTTGTCTTTTTTCTCCACCTTTTGACCGAAAAAACCCACCACTCTTCTGAGTGATCCTTAATTTATATATATATATATATATATATATATATATATATATATATATATATATATATGTATATATATATATATATATATTTATATATTATATATATATATATATATATATATATATATATATATATATATATATATATATATATATATGTATAATATATATATTGGGTTTGCGTCTGGACTTAATGCTGGCCCATCCATTAAAGGAATGTTTACTTCATTTAAAAACTGCTGAGTGATTCTCGCACTGTGAGGCTTGGCATGATCATGCATCCTAACAAAGTCATTTCCAGCAACACCAGAAAAATCATCATGTATCTGGATGTACATGTTTGAATCCACTAAATACATGGATAAAAATCCTTTAAATGTAGTTTGATTAACTTTTAATTACATCTTTTCTATTTAAAAACTATCGTGTTTAAGTTATAAAAAGAATTGATCACATGGCAACTTGGGACTCCACTGGTGTTTCTAGTGCTTAGACGAAGTGTCTGTGAGGACTTGTTGATAGCAACTGCTAAAAGTTAATCAAGCTACATTTAAAGGGTTTTACCCACATATTTCGTGGATTCCAACATGTACATCCAGAAAGCACTGATGATGGAATAGTTATTCCGAACACGTTAGGGTTTTTTTATTAATACATTTATATATTATATATTTATATATTATATATATATATATATATATATATATATATATATATATATATATATATTTATTTATTTATAAAGGAAATTTTTTAAATAAAAATTTTTGTGATACATGATGTTTGTGGTTCACCATTGATCTTCAGCAGCTCGGATTGTTTGATTAATAATATTTCTGCACTGGTCGCAGTGATCTGTTACATATACTGCCTTAGTATACTATTTGTTAAGAAACTCTTTCGTAATGTCTGCCCATCGATGTGGAGATCTGCCGCATTGGCGTTGACTCTAAGGCCTTCCTTGAACACTAATATCTCCATTTTGGGATCACTTCGACGGATATGACCAAAGAACATTCGAATTCTAGAGTAAATAGTACTAGAGTGACTCTGATTGGGTTTAATTTCGTCTAGAACAGAGGCATTTGTGAGGCTAGCCGTCTATGGAATTCGAAGCAGTCACCTTCATGTCCACATTTCAAAAGCATCCATTTATTGTATATCTGATTCTTTGACTGTCAATGTCTCGCTTGTATGGTAAAATATGGGAAAGACCAGAGTTGAAACGAGTCTCTTCTTGTTTCTCATAATAACGTGGCCAACAACCCATACAACATTTAGTTCAGTCATTACTGCCCTTGCTAGTTGTATGCGTCTTCGAATTTCGAACAACGTCTGCAATAATTTTGATTTTGTTCTAGTTAATCATGAGTCCAAACTTAGTAACATCTTCTGGAGTAGTGGCTTGAAGTGTAGTATCATCTGCGAAATACAAGTTAGATATCTTGACACCGCTCAGGTTTGCTCCTCCCTCGCAATCATTAAAAACTTTACGAATTATGAATTATGAATAGATATTAAATAATAAGGGAGATAAAACGCATCCTTGGCGTACTTCTTTCTCCCAAGTGCATCGTCAGATAGGCATCCGTCCATTCGGATATTTGCCAAGTTATCTTGATACAGTTTGCTAATTAGGTGAGTCAAGTGTTTAGGTACACCCATTGTCGTCAGTATTTTCCATACTTTGTCCCACCTAACATTATCAGAGGCCTTTGTATAATCAACAAAATATAAATATCTCGATCTGATATTCTCTGGTTTTTTCTATGATGTTTCTTACATTGAGAATTTGTTCTCTAGTACCTCTTCTCTTCACAAATCCAGCCTGCTCAGTTGCTATTTGCTAACTTATGAAGTTTTCTTGACAACATTTCAGGACGTGAAGGATCACCTTACTGGCGTGTGATATTCCATCTAGTAGTCTATAGGACCTTTCTTATGTACAGGTATGATTATGGTCTTCCCCCAATCCTCAGGCCGGACGCCTGTGTGACAGATTTAATTACACAATAGATCTAATACTCTCGCTCCACTTACCGGAAGATGACTCAATACATCAGCAGTAATGAAATGATAGCCTGCTGCTTTCTTTATCTTAAGCCTTTTTAGAGCAAACTTCATTTTGGAATAAAGTATGTCAGGTTCAGATTCACAGACAGTGTGATATGTCACTTCTAAAGAAGAGTGAAAAATGGATGGAACAGATTAATCTGTTTGTGGATAAATGAGCATAATAAGGTGAAGAGGTGCAGTATAAAATTTGGTATATGGAATTTGGTGTATATAACTTCATGTTACCAGAACTAGTGTCAAGCTCAACTTTTTTGTCTAAAATGGTAAACATAGGAGAACAATTGATTTTTTACATTAGACTCCATTTAGCTTCTACTGTTTTATGAAGCTAATGATGACACTGATGTCGAAACGTGTCCTGGATTTTATTAAATAAATATTTTCTTTTACTTAAAGACTAGTACTCGGTACTCATCATTTAGACAAAAAAAATATCTCTATAATTTTTACTTGGTGGTTCTTTTTTTACATTTTTGATACTGAGAGTTTATTTTTGTAGTGTTTTATTAATCCATTTACAAATACTGCAGAACCCTCCTGATTTACAAATTTCACGAGAACATTATCATTTTTTATTTTTTTAATGTTAAGCACTTACAATTTTTTGTTGACATAATAGCACCTTTTGATTTTGATTTCTTTTTTGCAGGTATGGAAGCTATTATGTCCGAGTTCTTTAATGACACCACTACAGCTTTCTACATCATACTTATCGTCTGGATGGCAGATCAGTATGATGCGATTTGCTGCCACACTTCTATCACCAAACGACATTGGCTAAGGTATGTCATTTACTTTCACTTATGTTGGTGCTTGGTGTATTATTAAAGAGTTTGATATGATGTATGTATATGATTTAATGCATTTGACATTGTATTCATAGCGATATCACTTAAGAACTAGCGATTTATCCTAGATGGATCCTGGACTTACGATTTGTTAGTTACGAAAAGAGTCAGATTATAATTGCGTTAGATATGTTAATGTATATATTTTTAGATATAAGAAATTTATGCACCTCTCAGTCCAGACTTTATAATCTGAAAGTAGAAAGGATTGAATATTGGGAAATTCGAAATGATTTGTTTACCTTTCAAGTCGTATTGATAAGAAAGCTTTTATGAATATAGGTAATATGTTTGGAAAATTGTACATAAGGTGATTAAGCATGCAGCTGAATACGAATAATGTGTTTTCCCGTAATTATAAAAAAAATCGAATGAATGTAAGTATTTTTTATATAAAGTTTTTGTTGAGATTATAAATTGGCCAGAAAGGACGCCGGCACTTTTCTTATGCAAAAGTGTTTTAGTTAAATTTACTGAAAGTTTGCAGAGGGATAGCTTTGGTCATGGTGATTAAAAGTTCTCTTTGCCCCAAGACACAGAAATAAATTGTTTCTGTACATTTTAATAATACATATTTGTATAATATACAGGGTGTTAGTAAGTAAGCGCAACAAACTTAAAGGAGTAATTTTGCATGAGCAAAATAATGATAATTTGCTATATATACGTGTGTTCGCAAATGCTTCCTTTTCCGAGATACGGGGTGTTGAAATTTTTCTTACGAACTGACTATTCGAACGATCTATTTATTTCTCTGAAATCGGTTGAGATATACAAATGAACTTTGGTGGGTTTGAAGAAGCAGATATTGCACATTTTTGCCATATAATTGAGAATTTTATATTCATTATAGGCGCGCATACGGGTAATGGTCTCAACTTTTATAAAGAAAAGAACGACACAAGAGTTCTTCGTTAAAACGTAACAACAATTTTTGTTTTTATATGACCCGTCGATTTTATGCAAAAAAAAACATCTTAACACGTTCTATCTAATACTATCTAATACAATGAAATTAAACCAGAACAATAACAGAGAGTACCACTAATAAAATTTTAAATTGACGCAAAGGTACAAAAATGTTCAAAATAACTCCCTGAAACGTGACACCAGATTCATCTCTTAGCCGTATTGGTTGTCGTATTCGTTCAAATATTCATGGTGTATTTTTTATTTACATTTGTAAAATTGGTTTCAGTTAAATTGGCGAAACGTTGCAGAGATGTAGCATTTATATTGCTGACCAAAGGTTTTCAGTACTCCAAGACCTGAATTCAATTGTTTTTGAGTTTTAGAGGTTCAAAGTTTTGGTTTTTAGTTCATTTTTCAAAATCATGAATTTTTTGTGTGGGACGTATCGTCCCACACATTTCTTAATGATTACCTGTCAAAAAAAAGTGGGAAATCCTGGGTCGGATATTTTTGCAGTAGGATGGATCTTGATAAAACTTTTTGCATTCGATTCGTATGAGGGTCAGGAAATTTTTTGAACAAAAATGATCATGTGGAGATGAAAAATTGCATTATTGAAAAAGGAAAATGCATTTTGCAAAGTGCATTTCGAGGTAATGAAAAATGATAAATTTGTAATTCGGAAATAATTGACGGAAATGAGTTCAATATTACTACTTGGGGGTTTTTGGGAGTCGCAGATCACGAATATCATGACAGCGATGGTCTCCTAGGTATCTGGTCCACCTGGGTCTTAGCTCCTGGACTTTTGTGGAAGTTTGATACAAAATCAGTGCAAATTCGTTACTTGCGAGTTTTTGAGATCGCTGATCACGAATATCATGACGGTTATGGTCTTCGATGCCCCTAGTACCCAGGACAGGCCTCCTCTTGTGGAATTTTGTGTAAATTCAATACAAAATCGGTGCAATCTCCTGCAATCTAATAACAATATAAGAAATCATAATATTTCCTCTTGGCTAAACTAAATTCAAATTTTTACCACTGTGCTTTCTACATTTTGCAAAGCAGACAGATTGATAAATTGGTCAACAAGGGAATCTATAATTTGTATTCCACAATACGTTCATCACGGCAATATTATAATTTTAAGTTGTTATTAGATGGCGTTGTAACGATTGCAAATAATTATTATTTTTATAATTATTGTACTATGCCGGGAGAGATTTAATTTCGATTCAAAGCATCTGCATATGATGCTCTGATGATACCTAATGAGGTTAAAATACGTATAAGCGAATGGCAAATGCCCTGCATTGAAATTAAATCTAATACCCTCTCTCTGTTCTGATTAGATATGTTTTGAAATCATTAGCAAACAAAATGTACCTATGATCAATCTTTTTACAAGTCCTATACAGCTTTTGAATTTAATTTTAGGAATCACTGTGCGTTATTTCCAATTCGGAATTCGTTCATTATACTATTCACGAAAATAAATAATACTTGAACCTGAATTTTGACGACCCATTGTAAATATTAATATAATACTTCTTTGTAATTTTAAGATGAACAATATTTCACATTGTGTGATCTGTTAAAAGTCATTCCAAGCATAAGATAACGTGATAAAAAATTACTGATTTTAAATCTAGCCCAGTCGACAGAGATTTGACTGCTTAAAATAATACCAACAAGCTGCAAAAAGATTCAAAAAGTTTACTACTCCTACTAACTTCCTATCGTAGAGTAAAAAACGATTTACCAAGAATCTGTATGCCATAGAAAAAAAATGTTCAAATAAAACATGTAACTGATATCATTTTGAATAGAAATGTCTACTAGCACTTTTTGTGTAGAATGAACCGTTCTCTCAGAAATAACGCCTGAAGCGACCGTCGATTTTGCATGTTAGTTACGCGCGGAAAATCAATTTAAAATTTGTATCATCTCGACGATAAAATTTATATTCTATATCTTTATATATTTATTCTATATCTTTCTGTATCGACAAAAATCAAAATAAGTTTTTAATGGTGCAGAGTGCAATTTTTATATGCAGTGTTTTTTTATTTTGTCGTAAATTAAATCAGTTTTTATAAAGGTGTTAAATAATAAACGTTTCGCGATTTTTCCATTTTTTACCATTCTCTTGAGATCAAGAAAATGTATTACTTTCATTGACCGGTCGGAGTGGAATTTTCATTTTTCTTTAATCTTTATCTTTAAAATATATATCATGAAATTTTTATTTTAGAGTTTTGTCAACAAATATGAGGCATTTGAAATATGCTTAAAAACGCGGAATTTAAACTTTCACATTAAAAATGATCGTACGTCACACGAAATGTATTGGGACCCACCCACGAAGACAGTATTGGGTGGAATTTGGAGCTGAAGTGGCGTAGTTTCGAAAAGTGTACTTTTGTGCAGTTTTAAATGTTTTAGATCTTTTGTAATGTGAAAGTTTAAAATCAGCGTTTCTTAGGAATATTTTAAATGGCTCCTATATGTTGCCAAATCTCAAAACCAAAATGTTATGGCATAGGAATTGGCAACGTTTATTTGTTTATTACCTTTATAAAAACTCACTTTATTTGCGACAAAATATAAACGGCATACGATAGTTGCACTCTCCATCTTTAAAACTCATTTTACATAACTTTTGTCGATAGGACACTGATCAAAAGATATCGAATTCTTACCTCGAGTTGATATAAGTTTTATTTAAAGTTTATTTCGCGCACTTATCAGACATTAAAAAAATCGGTGGTCGCTTCAAGCATTGTGTTTGAGCGAACGGTTCAATCTACACAAAATGAGCGAATAAACATGTTTGTTCAAAATTATATCTTCTTTTTTTTAATTGAAACATTTTTTTACGGCGTACAGATTTTTGGTTAATTGATTTTTTCCGTTTTGAAAAGGTTTTGGGGTCACAAAATTGACATTATCACCCAAGTTCAGCTTGTCCGTATGATTTTTAGAGGTTCGGTGGCATTTTCGTCTCTGGGATAATCATATACTGGGTTTCTCAATGGGGACGTCCTGTTTTTGAAATGTCATAGCGACTATTTTGAAAATGGTAGAACTGTTACTTGTTGACGTTTGTATTTAGTATACTCTAACAAATGACCATGGCAAGATATACGCTTGAACAACGTTTGGAAATTATCCTAAAATTTTATGCTAATAATCGTTCTTTTGTGAATACCTGTGAAGACTGTGTAAAATTAATAATGTAATGTAAAATTACCTAATAATATGTTAAAAATTGACTAAATGTTAAAGTAGGTTCAATTGTCAAGTTATCCTTAAAACAACAATTATATATCTATATAAACAATATAGATATATAATAAAATATTATCTATTACCTATTATATATATATATATATATATATATATATATATATATATATATATATATATACAATAGCACTAAAGGCCTTAGAGGCCCATGGCTTAAAAAGTTTGTTCTTTCTTCATTTTCGCTTTCCTTTATGTACTGAGATCTTCTCTGGCTCGATATGTGATTTTTCTCCATTCCTTCTTGTTATTCATTTTTCTTTTCGGGCCTTCAAGTCCAATTTCTTCCATATCTTTTTCTACCTCCTGATTCCATCTATTTTTTGGCCTTCCTTTTCTCTTTTTTAAAGTTATAGTGTAGTTTAGTACCCTTTTTGGAGTCCTCGTGTTCGGCATCCTTTCTAGGTGACCTCGCCATCTTAGTCTCTGTGCCTTTATGACTCCTATTATGTTAGGTTGATTATATAATTTCTTTAACTCATCATTTGATCTTCTTATCCATAAACCGTCCCTTATTATTCCTTCATATATCTTCCTCAGGATTTTCCTTTTCCATCTCTCCAGTAAATTTTGTTCATTTTTTGTCATTGTCCATGTCTCACTGCAGTACGTTACTAGTTGTTTTGTATAACTGTATTTTTGACTTTCTTGACAAAAACTTGCTTTTCAACATTCCACTAAGAGCATGTACACTTCTATTTCCTGCCATTATTCTAGCTTGTATTTCTTCTTTAATGTTAGGTTTACGTGATATTATTGTACCTAGGTATGTAAATCTTTCTACCATTTCGAATTCGTATGATAATCTTTCTTCTACTTCTACTTTAAACTTTTGTCCATCCATGAACTGATCATCTGTCCACTGCATACATTTTGTTTTAGTTTCATTTATGTAAAGTCCCATTTTCTTTGCTGCTTTTACTATTCTCTGTACTATCTCCTGTAGCTCTTTTTTTTCCTCTTGCCAGCAACACTATATCATCCGCAAATGCCAAAACTTGGTGTCTTTTATGATATAGGAGTCCTTCTCTATTGATTTTCGCTTCTCGCATTATTTTTTCTAGGCATAAATTGAAGAGTAATGATGACAAAGGATCGCCCTGCCTTAATCCTTCGTTTACTATAAATTTGTCCGATACATGATTGTTTACTTTGACTCTGTTTTCTGTATTCTCTAAAGTAAGATGTATCATGTTACGCAACTTTTTGCTAACTCCCAGTTCCTCAAGGGTCTCTTTTAATTCCTTCCTTTTTATTCTATCGTATGCTTGCTGGAAGTCGATGAATAGCGCTATCGTTGGTAAGTTGTGTTCATAGCTTTCTGCTTGTAATTCTCTGAGTATGAATACTTGGTCCGTTGTGCTTCTCCCTCGTCTAAATCCGCACTGATATTCGCCTATTATATTTTCAACTTCTTTTTCTAGCTTATCTTTTATGGATTTTGATAGGATTTTATATACGGTATTTAGTAACGCTACTCCTCTGTAATTACTGCATTCTGTTTTATCTCCTTTTTTGTGTAATGGGCAAATAATGGCTTCCTTCCAATCTTCTGGTATTCGTTCTTTTATCCATATCTCCTTTATGATCTTGTATATCCAATTATTTAGCAGTTTTCCACCATATTTCATCATCTCTGCTGTTATGTTATCGCTTCTTCCAGGGGATTTGGTGTTTTTCAGATTTTTTATGATTTCCTCGATTTGTTCTTTGCTGGGTGAATTATCCTTCTATGTCTTCTAAGTGTTCGATTCTTGCTTCTGCTTCCATACATTCTCTTTGGTTTGACTTATTATTGTCATTTAGTAATTCATCAAAATACTCTTTCCATCTTTCGGCTATTTCTGCTTCCCCGCTTATATTATTTCCTGCTTTGTTTTTAACGAATATGGGTTTTTGATGGAAACCTTTTTTTTTCATTTCTAGCACCTTGAATTACCTATTATATACCTATATAAACAATAAAATCTTCCCGTACAAGAAAAAAGTTAAGTGCCGAGGGTTATATTTCGATAACAAATTAAAATGGCAGAAACATATCACAAAGAAAACTGAAGTACAAGAATTTATATTGGTTATTAGGTAGAACTTACAATCAAAAACAACGTATTAGTTTACAAACAAATGCTAAAATCAGTATCGTCCTATTTTTGGCCGTGCCCGGATTGCAAATTAACTAATTAATTCGGATATATAATTTTAAAATTATGTGGACTAGCGGTTTCGTTCCAAAGTTTATTTAGTAATGATGATAACATAAACATGTGATATTAATTAATATAAGCTGACTACATATTTACCTTATATAGAGGACCATGTTTTGTTGAAAGAGGAGGCGGTATTTTCCTCGAACTAAAAACAATTGCATTACATAATGTGCAACTTTGCATTGTATTTCCAACTACAACTACTGTAAATAACGTAACAGAACTTTGAATCTTTCTAAAGGAGGCTACCCAACATGTTTGTTATTCTTATTTAAGATATTTTTTCTACGTAAATCAATATTCCTGCTTAAAAAGTAATACATGCTGGGAAGTACGAGTAGTGAACATATAATATTAACTTAGGTTTGAGTGCTATTCTTTCAAATGGAAGAGACAGTGAGCTTATTTTACATGATCAACAGCAGTACGGTACGTCTGGGATCGAATAGAACTTCCTATCAATTCACGATTCTTATTCGCAGTCATAGGATTACTAAATAACCCAATTCCAAAATTTAGATTGTATTATTTTTTACAATAAATATCGCTTATATGATAGATCTGTTGTGGCTTTAGCTGAGGAACTTTTAAAACCATCTATTGGGATTTCTACTTCTGTTGAAATAAATGTAGCATGCTTAAGTAGTCAAGTAGTCCTGATCTGATTACTTTTACCATTTTTACGTTTTACTTTTGATACCAAGTTTACTACTCAGAAAGCAGTGAAGCTTTATCGTGGTGAGGGGATCTGTATACTGTGTCACGGTCGTTATTCTGTGAGCTAAGCGCTACCGAGTAAAAGCTAAAGTCGACTAAACTCCGAGTACTAGACGAAATGCAGGTTTCATTAGCTTTTTCTCGGCGTTTTAAGATTTTATCAGGAACAACTATCCATTCCCTAATGGGACAACTAACAAACAAACTGTGATGGAGCTTAACAAGGACCCCAAGAAGCGATCAATAGCGGTTCTACGAGAAAAAGGTTTAAGTATCTGTGCAAGTAAAATCTCCACCCGATAGGGTAGGACAACAGGCGCTAAAGCCTATACGAAAGCCACAAACATAGATGTACACTATATACAAAATATATTTCAAGCTTCAGTATAGAAAAGTTTACGAATCCAAACAACCCTTTATCTACAATCTACAGTGGTCGTTTATACAAGATATCATCATCATTCAATCTTCGCTTGCTCACTGCTGAAAATAGATCACGGTTTTCCATCTCACAAAACAAAAGAAATATGGAGAACGATCACAGGACAAAGAAAAGAGATGAACGAACTAATAAAAACGAAACACATTCAGAAGGAAACATGGGTAGACTACTACATGGGTAGGCTAAAGGTGACGATAATGAACCACCAACACCGGAGGTGACGACAAATAAAGAAATAAATATTGAGAAGGAAGAGGAAGGAAGACCACGAAAACGATGGAACGACAACTTACTGGAGGCACATTAAAAAACAGACAGTGTCATGTCTACATAAAAGAAGAAGAAGAAGAAGAAGTTTTCCATCTGTTTCGATCTTGTACCTCTTGCATCCAATTCCTATGGCAACGTTTTAGATCGTCTGTCCAACGTGTTGGTAGACGACTCCTGCTTCGGTAAGCATCATGTCTTGGTCTTCATTGCTGTATCATCGCTCCATAGGGAACGATGAAGTAAATGACATCGGTTCCTTTCCAATCTTTATCTTACTTAATACCTCTTTTCGCTCTTATCAATGTCATCAACCTTGTTACCAATATTTTACTTTTTATTACTTTTGTGTTCTTATTTCTAGATAATCTTGAACGTTTTTGATAGAATATTTTGATAAGTCAAAAATTTCCGTTTGAATCGGTATCAATAGAGCGATATAACAGTTATTTCGATGTAGTCTTCATTTCATCAGTCCACGCTAGCTTGATACCAATTCAAACTACGAAAGGTTTGTCTCAAAAATACTTTCCACGTTAGTGGTTAGCGCTCAAATGTGCCACCTACCTGCTTAGGTGGCGAAGAACTAAACAATTTCTTCTTCTTGCAGTACCGTCTCCTATCGGAGGTTCGCTACCATCACAGCAATCTTTACTTTGTTGTCTGCAGCTCTGAACAACTGTATTGAACTGCAGCCATACCACTCTCTTAAATTTCGCAACCAGGAAATCCTCCTACGTCCCACATTTCTCTTTCCCGAGATTTTTCCTTGGATTATGAGTCTAAGCAGAGAGTACTTTTCTCCTCTCATTATGTGGCCCAGCTATTCCAGTTTTTTCGTTTGTATGGTTTTTATGACTTCGCATTCCTTCCCCGTCTTCAGCTGAACATCTTGATTTGTTACTCTTTCTGTCCATGGTATTTTCCACATTCTCCTGTAACACCACATCTAGAATGCCTCAATGTTTTTGATGTTTTTCTTTTTCAGTGTCCAGGCTTCCATGCCGTACAGCAGAACGGAGAAAACATAGCACCTTAACATTCTCGTTCTTAAGTTTATATTTCTGTCCCGGCTGCATAGGAACTTTTCCATTTTGACAAACGATTGTCTCGCTATCTCTATTCGCCTCTTGATTTATCTTGTCTGGTCATTAATATCAGTGAAGTAAACCCCTAAATATTTGTAGGACGTAAATTTTTTCAACTGGCTGGTTATTTATGGTTAATTTCATATTGGTGTATAGATTCTTTGTTCCAATCATGAATTTAGTCTTTTTGATGTTCAGTTTTAGACCATACTTTTTGGTATGGGTGTTTATGTTTTCCATCAAAAACTGTAAATTTGCTAGGTTATCTGTTACTATTAGCGTGTCATCAGCGTATCGTATATTGTTAATTAATTCTCCGTTAATGTTCATACCAATGTTTTGCTCTAGGAGCGCTTCCTGACATATTGTTTCGCTATATATATTGAATAATAGTGGAGAAAGTACACAACCCTGACGCACACCTCGAAGAATCTCAATTTCTTCGGTTAACTCATTATCAACTTTGATTTTTGCCGTTTGTCCCCAGTACAACCTGGATATGATGTTAATGTCGCGACTGTCGATGTTTTTGCTTCTTAGGATTCCATACAGCTTTTGTTGTCTGACTTTATCGAAGGCCTTCTCAAAATCTATGAAACCTCTCAAAATCTATGAAACAATTTAATAAATTTTTTCTGTTCTCTGGACTGTCGAAATGTGCCAATATTAGTAGCTTTCGCGATATTTAGGGTATTGGTTAAAACGTATCAGGTTGTTATTAAAATATACTTCAGGTTCGTTATTTGCTTGCTTGTTCTTCAGATAGAAGTATATAAAAATATAGACGTAACCTAACTGAGTCACTTTAAATATGTGTCTTTTCTAGTACATTTTTTAAAATGCTGCTACTTAATAATACATGAATACTTAACTACTCTTATTGTTTATTTCTGTATTAAATAACAAATATAATTTAAGTTTTTTCTGTATAAATCATTAAATGCGACCACCCTGTATTTATATTTTGAAGAGAAATTATTAAATCAGTTGATCTCGTCAACTCATGTATAACAACATAACGTTAATCATTGAGTAAAAACGAAACATTATTAACATGGATTTTGTATGCTCGTACATGTGTACGCATTGACAAAATATTAATTTTGCGTTTGTTAAAGTAAACATTTGATGTGGATATCTACAGAGCTTAGAAAAACATTCAATTTGCCAAACTCGAAGTCGACAGAAAAATATATGATGTATAGCAGATGGCGTATGGAAATTTAGCATGTTATTTTAGAATTTGTTTGTTTGAAAATTTTGAAAAATGCCGCAATTTTTAGTATTTTATATTTTTTTTTTCTTTGGATGTTACTTAATCCCATCTTATTATGACCTTATAATTCAACATCTTCCTTAAATTAATAGATCCTATATTATTTTTTTTGACCACGACAGCGTCAAGAGAACAGTGCTATACCAATCAATGCATGAGTTTGGTATACCAGAGAAACTTATCGGACTTACGAGAATGACAATGTCTAACTTAGAAGCCACTGTTAGAATACAGGGAGAGAATTCTAGATCCTTTGAGATAAAAGATGGACTCAGACAAGGGGATGCTCTGGCTTGCCTCCTATTTAATATTGCCTTAGAAAAGGCAGTCCGAGATACACGAATTAGGGATGGCGGTACTATTTACAATAGATCGATACAAGTCTTAGCATATGCTGATGACATTGACATAATAGGGCGTAGCAAGCGAGATGTTGAGCAATATCTCCTAGAATTGGAAACAGCGGCGAAACAGGTCGGTCTAGTCATCAACGAAGACAAAACCAAGTACATGTTAGTCACAAAGGATCCGATAGCAAATGAGGAACGAGAAACAGTCTTTGGAAGTCATACCTTTGGACGTGTTGACAACTTCACATACCTTGGGTCGCTATTGACTGCTACCAATAAAACAAGCGAAGAAATCAAAAGACGAATAAACCTTACAAATAGGGCATACAATGGACTCCAAAAGCATTTCCACTCAAGAAACATTCAAAAAAGAACTAAAATTGTTATATACAAAACATTGCTGAGGCCGGTCCTCACGTATGGAGCAGAAACATGGACTCTGACGCAGAAAGATGAAAGACTTTTGGGAATATTTGAGCGTAAAATACGCAAAATATTTGGAGCTATAAACGACCAAGGGTAGTGGCACAGAAGATATAATTTTGAATTGTATCAGCTCTTTGATGAGCCAGATGTCATAACGTTCATTAAAACACAGCGACTTAGATGGGCTGGACACATAATACGAATGCCAGAAAATACGATTGCTAAAAAGCTAACCACAGGAACACCTGTAGGAAGAAGAAGCAAAGGCCGACCGCGAATTAGGTGGTTAGATGGAGTTGAAACCGACTTACGGATATTAAAAATCAGAAGATGAGAAACCGAACAGAATGGCGACAAATCTTAGAGCAGGTCAAGATCCACAGAGGATTGTCGAGCCAAAGATGATGATGAAATTATTTTTTTTATATTGAACACTAATAGAAAAGTATGTAGTTGGATACTAGTCCATTATTTTTCTAAGAAAAGACTAATGTTTAAATGTCTTCATAATATGTAATGAACCTTCCTTATTTCTTATTTTTTTTATATAAAATACAACTGCAATTCCATTATCATACCACACGAAAACCGACGCACGAGATTTAGCGAATAATCCGGAGGTATTCCTGGACGGAATATATTAATTCTCAAGTTAAAAGTTCGCTCCTTCAGCGTCGCTTATTCCACTCACTTAGGCATAATATTATTAGATTTGAGAATTTTGAACAAGTACAAATTGAATCTTTTGTAATAGCATCAACAGTTTCGAAATGGTCTCGGAATTTTAATCTTTTTGTCTGCGTCGTCGACGGGGCTTGACACTGTCGCGTTCCCTTTAATAGGTAAAATGCGGAAAGTTTCGAATAAAATAAAGGCCCGTGGAGATTATCGAATGAGATTTTTTTCCTAAACTGAAGTTCAACTTACTCCTCGCAGAACTTTGATTTTATCAATATTTTTTATTTTAACGTTATCTGCTTTATGTACAGTCTATATTTTAGTTATTTTAGTTTGGAAATTATTTGTCAACCTTGGGAGTCGAAGAAAAAATAGCAAACTGTAACTTTGAGGATATTTTAAGGATATGGCAAGAGATAAATTTTTTTGGTAGAAAAACCTAAAATTTAAGCGGTTTTAAAAACACCGAAAATCGTCACAATGATACTAAATTGTTGTTGATTGTTGACTACAAATAGTTTCTAATTGCGGTTCTATTAGTGTTTAATAGTGTCGTTTAGTACCAAAATAAAAGTAAAATTGCAGACTTCATTAATCCGCAAGTCATCTTTCATTTATATAATTGGATGTTTAGATAATTGCATTTAAATACAATTTGAAATATAAACTTTCCTAATTGTGTGAAGTAAAAAAAACTTAACTGCTCCTCACAAAAACTTATCAATACTTTTATAATTAAAACAAAAAGAGAAATCAAACGATTTCTACCTGGCAAAACCGAATTCAAATTTTTACCACTGTGCTTTCTAAAACTTGCAAAGCAAATAGCTTGATAAATTACTCGGCAAGGGAATCTAAAATTGCATTCCACCTGCCGTTCATCATGGTCAAAATTCGTAGTGAATTCAGTTTCTGGTACTCCAAACGGAATAAAGTAATAAAACATAATGACGGTATTAGATTTTTGTTTCGATACAGGGCGGCGGCAAGCCGCTTATACGTATTTCGACCTTTTTAGGTCTCTTCAGAGCAGTATAGCCACTGCTCTGAATCAAAACAAAAATCTTTCCCGTCCTAAAACAAAAGTTATCAAAATAAACATTTACGGACGTAACTACGCCATGTAAAAACAAAAAGAGTTTTAAAAAGCACAGTGGTAAAAATTTGAATTCGGTTTCATGTTCAGGTAGAAAATGTTTGATTTCTCTTCTCTGATATCGAAACAAAAATCTAATACCGTCATTATGTTTTATTACTTTACTCCATTTGGAGTACCAGAAACTGAATTCACTACGAATTTTGACAATGATGAACGGCAGGTGGAATGCAATTTTTAGATTTTATTGCCGAGTAATTTATCAAGCTGTTTCCTGTGCAAGTTTTAGAAAGCACAGTGGTAAAAATTTGAATTCGGTTTCGCGAGGTAGAAATCGTTTTGATTTCTCTTTTCGTTTTTAGATGGCGTAGTTACGTCCGTAACTATTGTTTTAGGACGGGAAAGATTTTTGTTTTGATTCAGAGCAGTGGCTATACCACTCTAAGGAGACCTAAAGAGGTCGAAATACGTATAAGCGGCTTGCCGCTGCCCTGTATCGAAACAAAAATCTAATACCGTCATTATATTAAACTTTTATAATTATATTTCGAAGATAGGCCAGTAACTGAACATAATTATTTAAATATTTCATGCATTAAATGATAACTGCGCTCGAAAACAAAATATCTACTGTATTCACAAAATATATAAAGGGTGCCATACACTCGAATGTCCGAAAGCGACAAAAAAATTCTTAAACAATTAGATATTATCAAAAAAAATAATTAAAAAGCACCATAGAAGAAAATTTTGAGAACGATTTCCGAAGTAGAAATTGAAACGTTAATAAACGTACTTTAACCTTTAATTGTGGCTTATTCCCATTTAAATAGTAATTACCCTAGTCAAAAGTCAAAACAAAATCTTAGAAAGCCTAAACGATAAAATTAAGCGTCTGGAGAATGAAAATTTATCTCTGCAAAAAGCGCTGGAAAGTGTGCAAATAACTTCCAAGAAAAATAATCTAGTAGCGATTTAAGCAACGCGCTAAAAGTAGACATTTCAGAAAAAGATATAAGTGACGTATACTGCATTGGTAGTACGGATAAATGCCCAATTAAGATTGAATTAACTTAACATTTAAAAAAAAAATAGAAATTCTAAAGAATGGAAAAAATTAAAAGGGCACAGGTATATTTATATCACCTGATTTAACAAAAAGTCAGCAGGAAGATCTTAAGATCTTAAAAAAACACTTAAAAATTGTAAGAGAGAAGAACCAAGAAAAAACAGCTATATACGGGGCAACAAACTGTTTATAGAACATCAAAGTTATACGCCCAAAGAACTTGAAGAAAACCCAACTTTTCCGGAGGAAAAGGATATATTTGTCGCCACAATTGGACAGAAGACAGAAGAAAAAATAGAAAACAAAATAAACCGAAAAATACCCAAGGCTAATGAAAAGAAGCCAACGCCAAAAAAACATCCATCTATGTCTGCTGTTACTGGAAAATCAACCAAGCCACAAAAGTCATCCACTACACCAAATCCTTCGTCTGAAGAAAAGAAGAGAATGAAAACAAGGTCAAACGAACAACATTAAAAATGTGTATACTATTACATCTATGTAATGTTAATCGTGCAGTAATAATTAGTGTGTGCTAGTTAAAAAAATAGATATCTATGTTAGAGACTACGAAGAAGAAAAAGTGGACACAAAATGTGTAAGTAGTGATAGTTTTAATAAGGATTACTTAGTGACGATAAAAAATGACTTAAAAATAATTCATTGTAATGTTATCAGTATAGGTAAAAATTTTGATAATCTTTGTTTATTTTTGTCAACTCTAAATGTCAACTTTGATATACTAGTTCCTACGGAGACATACATTCAAGATGATATTGATAAAACCCCATTTTTGTTAAAAAATTACGTATTTTATACAATTATGCAGTGGCGGCTTTTGGGGGTAGGTAGGATAGGCCGGGCCTACCCAATAATTTTAAGAGCTTTAAAATTGAAAAACATATATTCAAAAATTATGTTAATGCATGTAAATAACTTTTAAATGTACTAAGTCACTCAATACATTAGCGTCCGTTAAAACAACTATGTTATTATGTTACCACAGAAAGCATCGAATCGTATTCATTGACATTTTAAATATCATTAATAGGCCCGATCGGAACTGGCCGACCCAGCTCACATAAGATCCCCGTACAAAAAGATACTATAACATAACAATAAAAGTCAACGCGCATGTTCTTGCATCTCTCTCGCACACCTGTGACGTAAGCCCTATAGAGCGTTTCACGTTAAGAAAATAACATTGCGGAGATAGGGCCATGTATTTCTTATGGACGATAGAAGCGCAGCGATGCCACGATGAACAAAAGCACGATTCAGGGTTGTATAATTTGTATTTTCATTTTGACAGACATGAATTATTAAATTAATGTTTTTTAACGTAATTGACCAAGTGCCCATTCGAAACAAGAGATGAAAAGTAGGGAAAATGATTTTAATTAAATAAATAGTATTTACAAAAGATAATTTTATTTTATCTTATTTTAATTATAGTAACGACAGTTTATTTGTTTTTCGGTAAGAATATCATATACCATGAATCATAGAAATCAGTAGAAAATATTGCTTAGTTAAATCATGCACTTTGCCGGATATTAAAGATTTAAAAGCAAGTAAACGGACCGCTTGGAATGCATATATCTAATTACTAATTGCAACTTAAAATAATACGGTGTGCGTATGTCAGCGATTTTATGTTGTTCTCTGAGACTACATAATGATATGAAGGCTTTGTGGTTCTTCAGTTGTTCTGACTTTACAGTTAAATGTTAATTGAAAATGGAAATTTGAAAAATATATCGACAATCTAGTAAACCGCATGCCTGGGAGTTTTGGCAACACTGATCTCCATAAGCCTAATATTATTTTCTTAAAGTGGAACGCTCTATAGACAACTTTAATGATGCCAAGTTAAATGCTCTATCTGTTGCTATCCTGTGTGCTTCAAAACGTAGTGAATGAGATTTTTATTTATTCATTGATGTAGTAAAGACTTTGTATATTATATTGTTATATAAATTTTGTGGTGAAAACATTCAGTTTACTGTGTTAATATCACCTAATTTATTTATCGTACGCAACTTCCTCTCGACTATCTGTAGCTACTTTATAAAGAAGACTAATTATTTGGTTGCCATAATGTATTGTGCAGTGGTGGGTTGTTTAAACAATTAAAATAAAAATAGTAAATCTTTTTCGAAGTGTCGTTTTTTTTTGTGTTTCCTAGAGACAAACAAATGCGTAAAGTATGGGTATTCAAGTGTTTTCAGCGAGACAAATTTAAGGTAGAAACCGCGAGAATACGATCAAAACATTTTACAGAAGCTGACTACTGTTTAAAAGTAAAACTATAGTGGAATATTACTACTACTAGTATAATTAATTATGAAATTGTCACTAAAGAGATCTTTTCCTCGCTAAACCTTCCTAGTAGCGATACAAAAATTAACCATGAAGATTTAATTGACAGTCATCGAGATTTTATTAATTCGAATATAAAAGAACTGGAATGGGATGGATTGGAAAATTTAGCCGGTTTCATTGCATTTAAGTTACAAAAAAAAAGAAATACTTGGATATATTCCGGACACTAACGATAAATCGTTTACTTGGGTAAACCACGTTTCTGAGGGTGGTTTACTCAAACCAACACTGGAATTTGTAACTAAATGTAGTGAACTGGAACATATTTTTCGTAGTTATAATGGCAACAAATTAAAAATAACTAAAAATTATTTAAAAAAACGTAATAGAACCTGCAAAATATGTAAATGTTAGCGAAGATGTAAAATTACTTTTTTTATATGTAAAATTATTTTAAAATACTAATTTTAATTAAAAATATTAAAGATAATTACAATATCCGCAAGAGAAAAATCACGAAGATTGTAAAATAAATGTCTAAATGATATTCATAAAGTCTGAAGTATGACCTGCTTTTCCTTATGTTTCAAATTCTTTACATTTTACCGGCCTTTTATATTTAATTTATGTTTCGTAGCAATATATATTTTGTTTGTAATACACACAATCAATTTGAAGATTCATATATTCCTTTAATTAATTTTACAAATTACTTAATAATTTTCAAACCACGTTTTCACAGAAAGTAACTAGTTATGACTTCTTAGTGCAAGATATGGCAACGAGGTATACTTACCGTTAACAGTTTAAGTTTCGAAGTTGTTCATTACAGTAATGAAACAACGTTGCCATATGATGCATCGTTAAAATAAGATCCACACAAATCCCCTGGCTTTGTCTCGCTATGACGTCATGCGCAAAGTCGATTAAAATTAGAACGGCAAGTGAGCATACCTTGTTTGTTATAGTATCATGATTGTCGTGTTTATGCTTGCTGTTTAGGCACCAGACGATCGGGCCTACGCCGACCATCGTTGTCACTTGTAACGTAATTATAGAATTGTAATATAAATTTTCTTTACATACATAATTTATAATTGTAACATATTTTTAAACAAACACAATTGGAAACAAGTGCACGGTTGCCCAAATAAATTAAAAAAAAATCGTAAAATTCAAAAAAAAAAGATTCCCACTCTCACACAAAAAAAAATGTATGACACACACTGGAGGCTATAGAATTTTTTTTGGGGAGGTCAGGGATCTTGAAGGTGATTACTTTTCTCTGATGCAATGTCACTTTTAGTCTTACCACCAATAGGATAAGTGGGTTTTCAAATATTTTTTAAAGGGGGTGGGGTCATGACCCCGTGACCCCTTCCTTTGGATCCGCCACTGATTACACATAGCTATATGTAATTTGCTGGCTTGCCTACCCAAAATTTTACCACACCAGCCGCCACTGCAATTATGGTGATTTAATTAAAAATGATGGAATTATTATTTACATTAAATCCTCTATAAAATATGAATATTTTGTTGTACCATTGGGGAACATCAAGTTACTTTTGTCATTTTAAATTATAATAAAACAAAAATCTGTTTGAGCGCTATCTGTAAAACACCGAAAGTAAACATAAATAGTTTTAATCAGGATTTGCATCAATATCTCATAAGTAAAAAACTTTCTGAATGTCTTTTTATATATTAGTTGGTGATATCAATATTAATTTGTTTGAGGATCTAGATTACACTGAAGAATACCAAAATATTCTAGCTTCACAAAATTTCTTGTCTTAGATAAATAAAACAACTACACCTAGAAGCCAAACTTGTATAGACCATTTCTTTATAAAAAGACCTGCTGATTACACTAACATAATTTCATTTATATTAAATTTGAAAATAATACTACTTCAGATCATTATCCAATCGCAGTTTCCGTCCCTAGTCTAACCAAAACCAAAGAAAACAAAATAACAATAAAGAAGTACATCAATTATAAAAATCTAAAAAACAATTTGAAGCAAGGAAAGTGGTTGGATATTTACAATAAAGCAAATAAAAAGGAAGCGGTAAAACTTTTTATCGACAAAATTTTAAATTTAATAAACAAAAATATAATTATTTAAAAAAAAAAACGTTCTAAAAACCACTTTTAAAAAAGATTGGATGACAGAGGGACTTTTAAAGTCTGCACATCAAAAACATAGATTGTATACTCAGCTAATCCAAGATCCCTCAGATAACTTAAAAAAACAACGATATATAGATTATAAAAATAAATTAAGACTTTTAGTTAAAAATGCAAAAATAAATTATGCAATACTACGAATTGAAAAAAATAAGACCTCTTCTTCATCACTTTGGAATGTAATTAATTCATTCCAAAAATAGGCAAAATCAAACCTCTGTTTAAAACAGGAAATAAAGAAGACGTAATTAACTACAGACCAGTCTCTTTGTTATCTGTTTTTTCCAAAATATTTGAAAAAATTTTAAAAATAGATTAGTAAGTTTTTTGGATAGGTTTAGTATAATATCGGATTGCCAATACGGTTTTAGAGTAAGAAAATCGACACAAGATGCTATTTGTAAACTAACATCACAAATATCAGAAGCTTTTCAGTCTAATAAACGTAGTTTATGCATATTCGTCGATCTCTCTAAGGCGTTTGACACGATATCTTACGAGATCTTGTTGAAAAGACTTGAGAAGTATGGTCTGAGAGGACGGGTTTTGACATTACTAAAAAGTTACTTAACTGACATAAAACAATTTGTAGAAATTGATGGGGTCAAAAGTGATCCTGAAGTAATTAATTATGGCGTACCGCAAGGGACGGTTTTAGGCCCTCCACTTTTTACACTCTATGTTAATGACATGCTTAAACTAAAAACTGTTGGAAACATAATTAGTTTCGCTGATGACACCGCAATTTTGTATAAGGTCGATAATTGGAAAGATCTTAAAATTATAGCAGAACAAGACTTCAAAATTATAAAACATGGTTGCAAATTAACAAACAAATAAACAACTTTTAATTCATTAAAAATAAATAAAAAACAACAAATATTTAAAGCAGAGTACATAAAATATTTATGTGTTTACACTTTTTAGTCTATAACTGAATAGGTTGAGGAGAACTGCTTGTATTAAGTTGGTCATTATGTCTGTATTTTTTAATTTGTTGATTTTCATAGATTCTTCAACTTCTTTTCTTAGTCTATTTCTTAAGCTTATTCCAAGGAGTGACCTTTCAATTTAACGTTGTGTACTTCTCAATTTTTCCGCTAATGTTTTTGTGAGATTTAAGGTTTCTGCTCCGTATGTGAGGACTGGTAGAACGTACTGGTTGAAAGTTTTCCTTTTTAAATGAATTGGTGCATTTGTTTTAAACGTTTTTTATTTTTCCGAATGCAACCTAACCTAAACTTTCTCTACTGAGTAGCTCACATCTTCGCATGATCTAAACACGAGAATTTAGAATTAAAATTCAGAATAGAAGAGAATAGAATCATAGATTAGCCCACTGTGGAAACATTCACGTATAAATTGTTGCCAGTTCCAGGGTATTAATATTGTTAACACAGGAATATTGTGGCGCCTTCTTTCAATATTACCGCGAATGACTTCCATATGTGTGTGGCTTTTCAAGAGAAATTTGAAATCTCTTAGAGATTACAATACGCTTTCCCTGTTTTGACAACGAAAAAACATCCATCGTACATGCTGAAAAACATCCATCGTCATATCTAAAAATATATATTTCGAGAAATTGTTTATATAAATATCAGGACAATCTGTATTTCTTGTTACACTGGTAATTTTATAGACGGCAATTTTATTCAGAATTCTATGGAAATTCTCGTGTTGACGATGTCTTTTCAAAGCGTTCTCTAATATTTGTTTTGGTTAATATCGAAGAAAACACCTTTTTGAAGTATTCGCAATAAAAATACTCAATGTCACAACGCAAGCACATGCGGAATTTCCAGCTTGTTTACACAATCATAACGGTCGTTTTGAGTATGTTCGGTAATCACCATTTTCGCGGTATGGAGATATAACAAAAACAGAGCCGAACTATTGCTATCGAGCAGACATGAAACAAGACCAAAATAAAAGGACTAACTGCACATCGAAGTACATATATTTCTAAACTTCAACATTTTGTAATCCACTAATAAATAAATTGTTTAATCAATAGAAATTTAACCCATGAAGGACGAAGTTTTCGAAAATCTTTATTTTACATAAATAATACAAATAACTCTTATAAATGGACAAAACTTACTTAGAAAAAGACAAAAATAATTATTAAATATATTAAAACCTAAAAATATTGCCTGTTGCCAAATGGCAACGCTAGGTTCCTATGGCTACATTAACCGAATGAAATAAAAGTAAAAAATATTCTATGAAATTGAGAGATAATCGGCAAAAAACTTTCTATAGCTGTATATGAAATTTAACATTACACTTTGTGCACAAACCTACTTCACATTTGGCGCATCTTGTTCTCATGATCGACCTGCATTCTTCACCTGCACACCTAATTTTCTTTTTATTTGGTACTGGTTCCAGTAAATGCTCAACTCCATCGTATCTAATATCATCAGATACTCTATGAAAGGAACGACTTGAGAGTGAACTAGACGGTCGGCCACCTTGTTTTGCAGGCACTCCGTATTTGGTCAGATAGGCTTGCACAATTTCACGCCTAAACTCTAACTGTGTCAACTTGTTGCCGGATTTTTTATGTAGCACCCACGCATTTTGTATAGTCGCATCTAGCATCCAGGTAATCAAGCTCCAGTGCCATTTTTTTGCCCTCATTCCTATTCTAAAGTGGTTTATATTTTCGTCCATTAGGTTGGTGCCCCCCATTGCATTATTATATTTACCAATCAGGCATGGACTTTGAACCTGGATGATTTTCTTTTCAGCTTGTGAATATCTTTTCACGAGCGATTGTGGTTCCACCCCGTAACATGTTGACGCTACACTTACGACGCTGTTATTCAACCATCTTACAACTATAATACCAGTTTGTCTCTCGAGAATCGACTCTACATCACCCCTTTTGCGTTTCTTCATATTAGCTTTCGATTCTATAGGGCAGTTTTTGGGAATGCGATTTTCCCGTATTGTTCCGGTAAGGCTATAGCCACGATCCTTTATATGTTTCAAAAGGTGGAGGCTCGTAAATAAATTGTCGCAGAAAAATTTGTAGGGTAATCTTGATTTATCATTGGGCAGTTCATCGAGCATTGTGACGAATGGAGCCGCACATGCTCCAAAAACTTTATAATAATGATTATTTGCTTTGGGATCGGTTCCTTGGTACATGTTGAAGCTTACAAGATACCCACTTTTAGTGTTGAGGCACCAAACTTTGTATCCGAAACGAATCGGCTTTCCTTTTATGAACTGTTTACATGAGTGGCGTCCAAAGTATTTCACCATAGATTCGTCGTAATTTAATTCGCCTTCAGGGACGTAATATTCTTTATATTTTTTCTGTAAATAGTCAGCTAAGGGTCTGATCTTGTAATATTTGTCCCTTTCATCGATGGCTTCATTATTTGCAAGGTGGAAAAAACGCCAAATTGTAAGGAACCGATCTCTTCGCATAGCGTTCATGACCATTGCATTACCCATATCGCCTTTCGTATCCCAGTAAATTTTTTTTCCCGGGAGCCAATTATACCCCGATAGAATCAAAATGGCAAAGAAACACCTCATTTCTCCTGCGGAAATTTTGGGGTCGGGAAAGTTCTTCTGTAGTGCATAACTCGTGCATTGGTTGAGAATGTAACTAATTATATCCTCGTCGAAAAATAATTCTAACATCTCGACAGGTGTCAACGTATTGAATCGTTCGTAGCTATATTCTGGGAAATTAGCGGCATTGTCGACCAAATCACCCGTTATCCAACTTAGGGACTCGTATTCAATTTTCTTCACTTGAGAGGTAGTTTGTGGGATGAAACTTCCGCTGCTTTCCTGGGAAATATCCATCGCTTGAACTGCATCTTCTTCGATGTCGTCATCCTCTTTGTCTGCTTCTTCGCCATACATTTGCACCTCAACATTTGCTTCCAGCTGTTTTCTAGACAGATTGTCGATGAATCCTCCCCCATCCTCCTCGCCAGAATCTTCATCAGTGAGGTCTCCAATATTTGGCGGCTCAACATAAATATTTCTAACGTTGACGTTATCTTCGTAAACCATCTTCAAAGCTTCTTGTAGAGAGAAACCCCACCTGAAAAAATAAGATGCCTGTGGATACTAGCGTTGCCATATGGCAACGCGATGAAAAAAAACAAAATATTGTAAAAGATCGCTTTTTTTCAAGGGTTGTCAAATATTCACAGAGGGAAAATGACCTTTCTATTAGAGCATAATTGTTACTTTAGCCACTTAGATGTAATAGTTATTCAGAAGTAATTGACAAATTGAGCTAGTTACACAAATCTTATATCCATTTTTACAACTATCAAAAACGGTGACTATAAAATCTCACAAACACCAACGAATTAAGTTTTTGTTAGGTGTATATCTTCAAATCACTTATTTTCTGCAGACCGGCACGTTCTTGGAAACAAAACAAACTAACATAACCTCAAAATAATAAGATTCGTACGTCAATATCAGTGTTGCCATATGGCAACTCCAGTCCTTCATGGGTTAAATAACTGAAAAAGCATTCTACCGACACGAAACGTTTTAAATCAAAAAAATGTGCTGAGAATTTTTAAATTAAAAAAAATTAGATACCCAGATGATACTACTAATGACGTCTTACTACTAGATTAACAATCATCAATTTTTGTAAATAATAACTTAGCTATTAAATATGATTTTAAGTCCTCCCCACATATAGAACAATTTTTTTTAAGTAAAGCTAATCCATGTTTTTATGTACTTTCTGGTATAGATGAATTTTTGATGACATATACGTGATTATTAATATTTTGTTTAAATCCGATATATTACCTATCTTCCGGGTGGAACAAAAGTCAGTTAACGCTATCAAAAAAGACGCGCAAATTTGCCGCGTCTGCAAGAAAAGATTTCATGCTGAGGGGCAAATGATAACGATTACCAAAATATCAACATTTAACATCCACATTTCATCAGTACACGTGGCACGTGTTTTTTCACATTTGTGGGTATAAGTATATTTGTTTTGATTTTTATAAATAATGGAAAACAGTAGAAAACGATTTCACTTCAGCAATGAAGATGATTTGTTTTTGTTAAAGGAAGTCGTAGGCCAGAACCCTTATGATCATCCAGAAAGGTGGAATTTAATCCAAAAGTGAAAAAGATTTTTACATTGTATATCAGACTTATAGCTATATATAACTTAAAGCGACCGTATAGTCGTGCAAGATGTGAAGAAGCGCATTTTCTATTTCCTCGTCTTCTTCATTATCAATAAAGGCACCTACATTTAATATTGTGTCCATATCCAAAATTAAAAATTTTTCAAAAAAATATTTGTTATTTATTTTGAATATCAAAACTATATTTAAGTGACAAGGACAAGACTGGCACTGACAACTTATTAGTTTATCACTAACTCGATGAGGGCAACACCATCGTCACGTTATGTGCAGAACTTTATCTCTCAATTTAACGTTCATCTTCTTCGATACGTTAGTTCTTTACGCATAGGGAGATACGTTACGTTAGGTAATTACAAAAACTCCCTATTGCCGACTACAACAGACCTGTTCCTACGAGACAAATGGTGTATAAACCAGAGTATATACCCCCTCTAGTAAGGTAACTCCCATAGAAAGTTTTGGGAGAGAGTTTCTAGAGGTTTTGAATTTTAAGCGGCAAATTCAAAAAATATGCTCTGAATTTTAGGCGCCTAAATTCAAAAAGTAGGCTTTTAATGGAAAATAAATATAGTCATAAAATGAGAAATAAAAACTTATCCTATACCAAAAAATATAGTATACATTTACTCATTTTTATATATAAATGTATAACTTAATATCTGATACAGAGAGAGTATTATGGTACAGGAAAGTTTTTATTTAATATTTTAAGTAGATAGACTATGTATATCTGAGCGCAACCCCTAAATCGCATCCCCTAAAATCGCAACCCCCGGTCTTAAGTTCCAAACGGCTTAACGTAGGATGACGTACGAGGGCTCGTTGGAAAGGGGATGAAAAATGGGGTTGAACGCAGTATGTGCCGTGCGCATCGGAGCATGCCAAAAGGTCATTACGTCATATCTTTGTTTCTATTGGTCCGATCGGGGCGTACGAGGGCTCGTTGGAACGGGGAGGAGACGGGGAGACAAAAAACAAAGATGGCGACGTTGCCAAATGGGCGCTAGAACGTATCTTCGTTGCTATTGGCCTGATTTTGACGTATGAGGTGTCAAATGAAAGCGTAGGTGACACACAGAAGCCATGTCAACGATCAGTATGAACTTTCTTCTTCTTCTTGTCCATACAGTGCCTAATAGAACGTGTCATTCGAGACAGGACGTGACATTTGACGTAGAACGTGAAATGCCACGTGACATTCGACGCAGGACGTGACATTCGACGTAGAACGTGACAGTTATGTGACATTCGACGCAGGACGTGACATTCGACGCAGAACGTGAAATGTCACGTGACATTCGACGTAGAACGTGACAGCTATGTGACATTCAACGCAGAACGTGACATTCGACGTAGAACGTGACATTCGACGCAGGACGTGACATTCGACGCAGAACGTGAAATGTCACGCGACATTCGATGTAGAACGTGACAGTTATGTGACATTCAACGCAGGACGTGACATTCGATGCAGAACGTGAAATGTCACGTGACATTCGACGTAGAACGTGACAGTTATGTGACATTCAACGCAGGACGTGACATTCGACGCAGAACGTGAAATGTCACGTGACATTCGACGCAGAACGTGAAATGTCACGTGACATTCGACGTAGAACGTGACAGCTATGTGACATTCAACGCAGGACGTGACATTCGACGCAGAACGTGAAATGTCACGTGACATTCGACGTAGAACGTGATAGTTATGTGACATTCGACGCAGGACGTGACATTCGACGCAGAACGTGAAATGACGTGACATTCGATACAGAATGTAACAGGGTATCAAAGAGATCTTATACATAGAATTTTATTAAATTAGACATCACAATGTAATTCATCATTCAAAATCCTTTAATTTGATGGGTCATACGTCGATTTCCGCTTATCCGTTCAAAAGATATATGGTAAGGTGTCATAACGACCGTTGTAATAACTTGGTCGAACTATAAATGCTTATTTATTGTTATTGACGGTAAAACAAAACCATTGGCATAGAAAAATCTCTTGTCGCAGTTTGATCTCTAGCAAACCCTAACTCGCTCAATTTTGCACCAAGTGCTCCGTGCAGTATACCATTAGAAAGGTATTTTCATGTATATTACGAAAATTGCCGACCAAGTGCGATACGATCATTATTTATGGCTAAAAACATCATAAAACGAACCAACGTCAAATTCCCAATTCTCTTGTACTAATACAAATTATATCTTTATAAAATTTATCTAGAAACTTGCCATATAAAACGTGACATTCTACGTAGAACATATTCAGTAGTAATGCGTAGGAGAAATATACATATCTTTCATTAAAATATCTTTTATTATTGAGTTACATATAGCTACAAGTTATATATACAACACTGAAACTTTTTTATTAAAAAAAGACATAGACATGTACAAGTATTGTTTATTTACATTACATTAGACAATAAGGCATGTAAACAGACAAGCACCTTGATTTATACTAATTTCCAAAAATTGTTAATACAGTTATTTATACAAAAATCCAAACACACACACATCTTCTGACTGAAGAAGTTTTTGTGTAATATTAACCGTATTTTTATAAAACATGTATTATATGGATAAAATTAGTATTAATCAAAGAATTGAAATTATATACAGAAATATATTAAATATGTTAAAAGATAGTGCATTTGTTAGCAAAACCGGATGAAGCCTCGTGATAACGCGGTACCGCATAATTCAAAACACGTAAACAAGTGTGATAACAAATTTTATTTTAATCATTGGAAAAACAAGTACACCGGAAAGAAAACCGCAGTTGCTACATTTTGTAAAATGTATGATGATATCAGCAACCACATTAACAAAATTCTAAATTGATAACAACGATTCGCTTACCGCAATATCTATTTATTATATACCATAAAAATTAGTTAAAGAAATAAAAATAAATATATAAATATGAGCATTTCTAGAACACAAGGTGTTGCTTATCAATGAAACGAATCAGTTGATGGTACCGTAGGCGCATTAGGTTGACGCAACTTGGGCTCGCGTGGGGTGATATGCTGCTCTGTTCTTTAAAAGACCGAGGAGCGCATACGGTGTCACAGTTCGCATCGCAAACATACAACAACAACAAGTTCGCAGTAGTCAATACGGTGTGCAGTGACTTACATATATCTGATAAAGGTAAGCGGTTTTTGTCTTTTGTATATTTCTATGTATTTATTATGTCCTTTTTATCATTGTATTTTATGAGAATTGTACATCTCTCTGTTCGTATTTCATGCAGTATTTTATGAAAAATGTATATTTCTATGTATTTATTATGTCCTTTTTATCATTGTATTTTATGTGAATTGTACATCTCTCTGGTCGTATTTCATGCAGTATTTTATGAAAAATGTATACTGTGTTTGTATTTATTATGTCCTTTTTATCTATTTGGGTGTTGTAAAACATTTCACGTCTGCTATTTTTTTATAAGAAGTATTCTCCGCTGTTCGTAGTTCGATTTCTTGTAGTATATGGTTCTTCTCTATTGTCGAGTATGTAATGCATCTCTCCATTCACGTTAAGCGGAAAAACTATAGTTTGTTCTATTGTTGTTGTAGATGGATCTATCAAAACTAAATAATTCATCCTTGGTTGCAGAACGTAAGCCAATAAAAAAACTTAAAGATCTGCAAATTGGAGAAAAATTTACCATTCACAGTGCAAAGGTGGTAACAACACAATTTGGGGATACAGTTCTGCTGGATTTGGGCGCTGAAGTTGTTTTCTTACCACAGCGGGTAACCAAAGCCTACCAAGCAGCAATAACGGACCTCAACAGCGGAAACTATTCGCTGATATACGAAGGGGAAGTTGATATTGGAAAAAGCAGACTCCTAGCATCCTTTAAGATAGTTGAATAAGGTAAGTGATTTTTTCTTATTGTTTGTCTGTTTGAGTAGCCATAGCCATGCATATAAAACAAGTGATTAAACAGTCTGATGATTTGATGCACATTATTAAAAAGCTTAGTAAAATAATTTTCGATAAATTCACTGAAAGAGATCGTAAAGTTTGGACAAGACGGTTAAATAGTCAAATTTTTAGATGTAGTAAAGTAATTAAAAACAATAGACTATCCGTAGGAACAGTTAGAAAATTGCAAACTTACATAGGACATTTTAAGCATTTTAGACAAATTATTTTAAATTTTAATAATAAGTACGTTGGGTTGGGGCTTAATTCAAAATTACGCAATAGAGTTAAATGGGAAAATGTTATTTCGTGTTTTGCTAGTCGAATTAAAACTGGAGTTATAGTTAATTTAGTGCATAAGGACTTAACACAGTTCCTAAATGATTGTTATATTATTTTTAGCAGAAAAATTAAAATTATTTTAAAAACAAATAGAATTCTTAAAGTTAATACTACATTTTGCGGCGAATTCATTAAAAAATCAAGTGATACCGAAAGTTTAGATTTAAAATATTTTAACACTAAAAATGCTATTATAGACACATCGACCGATTTACATCTTTGGTTTAGTGAAAATGTTAAGGATAAAATTTTTACAAAGCTGTCTGAATTTGCAGAAAAAGATTCGGGTGCTGCTCTGTCTAAAGTAATTTCATTAGAAGTTAATATTAATAAAGTAGAAATAGGAAACGGTTCATCGTTCATTGACTTGCCAATAGAGATTCAGAAAAAACGAGCGTGCATTAATGTGCATAACGTTGATCAGGCTTGTTTTTATTGGTCAATAGTTAGCGCTTTGTGTCCTGTTACTAAGGATCCACAGAGAGTTTCGAAATATCCACATTATTCTACTGTTTTGCAAACAGACAAATTAGAAAGCCCAATGCCATTAAGTCAAATTTCAAAATTTGAAAAATCAAACGCCATATCTGTCAATGTGTTTGCATTAGAATTAAACGTAGTGAAGGACAAACAATTTTATGAAGTAGTACCTGCCAGACTGACACCGCAAAAGATGGAAAAGCATGTTAATTTGCTCCTAATACAGGATAAATATTTCCCAAAGTTAAACGATTACGATGCTCCTCCAGAAGATGATGATGATCAGACTGAAATACGCCTTCATTATTGTTGGATTAAAGATTTAGGAAAATTAGTAAGATCACAATTGAACAAAAACACACGTAAAAAATATATTTGCGATCGTTGTTTAAACTATTTTCACAGCGAAAGCAAACTAGCAGAGCACGAAGAAATGTGTTCAGATGTGAATAAATGCAAAATGACTGTTCCCAAATATGACCATGTGGCTTTTCGCAATTTTACATACAAACAAACAACTCCGTTTATAGTTTATGCTGATTTTGAATGCCAATTACATAATTTTACAGATTCAAATGTCTCATTGAGTAAAACAGCAAAATATCAGAAACATGTACCTTTTAGTGCAGGTTATTATTTGAAATGTGCTTACGATGATAGTTTATCTTATTTTAATAGCTATAGAGGTGAAAATTGCATGGAGTGGTTCGCAAAAGAAATGGCCGAAATTTCCAAATTTGTAAATTCCAAAATAAAGACAATTGTACCTATGGTCGAAAAGCCCAACACAAATATGGCAACTGTTTGCCATATTTGCGAAAAACGCTTTTTGGCTACAGATACAATTGTTGTAGATCACGATCATTTTACGGGACAAGTACGGGGATTTGCGCACCAAGCATGTAATTTGAACTTTAAAAAATTGTTTGTCGTCCCAATCGTATTTCATAATTTTAGTGGCTACGACTCGCATTTTATGATTATAGATCTTTGCAAGCATGGGCACTTGAGCTTACTTCCCATTAATAAAGAAAAATATATTTCATTTACATTACAATCTGACGAACATCAAATTAAATTACGATTTATTGATTCACTTAGATTTATGGGAGCTTCACTCGATGAATTGGCATCTCTTTTAGATATATCAGAAAAGAAGATTTTAAAACGAGAATTTAGTCAATTAGATAATGATACATTTAATTTGTTAACTTGTAAAGGAGTATTTTGTTACGATTATATTGATAGTTTGGAAAAATTGGATGAAACTTCTTTACCCTCAATTAACCATTTTTATAGTAAGTTAAATAATGAATACATTAGTGAAGAGAAGTATGCTCATGCGCAAAATGTTTGGCAGAAATTTAATTGTAAAAATTTGGGAGAATATAGCGATTTGTACTTGAAAACAGATATTCTGCTGTTGGCTGATGTGTTTGAGCAGTTTCGACAAAAATGTCGAGACACATATAAATTAGATCCAGCATGGTATTATACTATGCCAGGATACACTTGGGATTGTATGTTGAGATACACACAATGTAAATTAGAATTGCTAAAAGATGTGGATATGATCTTGTTTATGGAAAAAGCCATAAGAGGTGGGATATCTGTTTGTAGCAACAGATATTCGGAGGCCAACAACAAATACATTTCGTCGTATGATCCCACACGGCCCTCTAAGTACATCCTCTATTTAGATGTAAACAATCTGTATGGCTGGGCCATGAGTGAAGCTTTACCAATAGGAGGATTCAAGTGGATCGAAGACGTAACCAAATTTGGTGTTGGTAATCTTCCCGAAGGCCATATAGATATTATGTCAATACAGGATGATGCAAAGGAGGGCTATTTTTTCCAAGTTGACTTGGAGTATCCACGCGAATTACACGACAAACATAAAGATTTTCCATTTGCTGCCGAACACCGCATTCCACCCGGTTCAAAATTGCCAAAGTTAATACCAACCTTATATCACAAAACCAAATATATTATGCATTATAGAAATCTTAAACAGGCATTAGCCAACGGGTTAATTTTAACAAAAATACATAAAGTTTTGAAATTTAATCAATCTGCGTGGCTGCGACCGTATATCGAGTTAAATACAAATTTACGGGCGGCAGCCACCAACAGTTTTGAGAAAAATTTGTTCAAATTAATGAATAATGCTGTGTTCGGCAAGACCATGGAGAATCAAAGACGTCATCGTATTGTAAAATTATGTAAAAAGTGGCATGGAAGGTACGGAGCCAAAAATTTGATTGCGAGTAGTCGATTTCACAGTCGTACGATCTTTAGCGAAAATTTGGTAGCTATCGAACTTAAGAAATCAGAAGTATGTTTTAATAAACCCCTGTATATAGGCGCAGCAATCCTCGATATATCCAAATTATGTATGTATGATTTTCACTACAACTTTATGCTTCCAACGATGGGAGAGAAAAACTGTTCATTGCTGTACATGGATACAGATAGCTTTATTTATGAATTGCAATGTTCAGATGCATATAGAGAGGTTTTAAAGGCGCATCCAAGTAAATTCGATACCTCAGACTATGCCGAAAACAACCCATACGAAATAGAAAGGTTAAATAAAAAAATCCCCGGATTAATGAAGGATGAGGCAAATGGGAAAATAATTACACATTTTATTGGATTACGATCAAAAATGTACACATTTAAACTGCAAATAACTGACGAGGAGAGGGAAAAAGAGAGACAGCGTCTAGAAAGAAAACAACTAAACAAAGAGAGAATTGAATGTGACTTGGGAAATTTGGGAATAACGAAAAAAGCAAAAGGAGTGAAATATAACATCGTTCGAAATAAAATTACGTACGAAGACTATGAAAAATGTCTTAAAGAATTCAAACTTCAAACCGCGAGCCAAAGATGTATTCGGTCGTACCAACACTCAGTATTCAGCATCGAGCAATCCAAAACGGCTCTAAGTCCTTATGACGATAAGCGGTACTTAATACCAAAATCATTTAATACGCTTCCGTGGGGACATTATCTTGTTGAATAACATGTATTTGTTGTTGCAGAAAAACAGATAATTGGTGTCAAAATTCGTTTGATTATGTCTTGTTTAATACTACTTGGTTCTTTCAATGTAGACGCACTATGCATAAATAATTATCTTCTTTTAGTATATGGCTACTCATAAGATCACAAAAAAAAGAAAAGATCACTTATCGCAAAGTTTTTGTAAATTGTAGTTTTTGTAAATATAAAAAAATAGTATTAATTTTATAATGTAAGTTTTAATAATAAATTTGTGTAATCTTACATTTTTTGGTTTTATTTATGTTAGATTACAAATAAAAGACAACATATTTATATTAATATTATTTATTCAGTTAAATCATTTACAACTTTAATTTTATAATAATATACAAATTCCTTTAAAGCTAAACTTAACAAAGTGTTTGGACAAATATTGCAATATGCTGCGAAGGCTTCAACTGGTCCATGTAAAGAGTCTATAGCACCAAAATTGTTCTTGATGAAAGTTGAAATGTTTATATAGTATTCGTGAAATTGTAAACTCTTTAACAGCACCACTCTATGCGACATCATGCTCTGGTATGCTTCTATAATTTGGTTGACGTCATCTTCCCACAAATAAAATGCGGCTCCAAATTTCTCGATTGTCAGCAGCTTTACATTTTCCATCACCAATTGTCTTAGTTTGCAAAAATCACCACACATAAATTCGATGGGATCATACTCATCTGCATAAGTCGGTAGATCTGCTTGGAAAAAATCACTCATTTTTTCTTTAAACCACTCAATTATGGCTTCCCACTCGAATGTGCTTAAACTGATTCTGTTAAAATTACCATGTTTACACAGAATGATGGATGGTGAAAAATCTCGAGCTGGAGATAGACCAATTTTTATATGGAGAGAGCTCATTGGATATGTAGTTTCCAATAAACAATATACTTCATTTGTGGCTGCTGCTTCAAATTTTGCCAATACTCGATCTAATTCGGCGCCAGGACTAGGTGGTTGACCATCTTCATCGTAGTCAAATTCTATACTAAATTCACTGCTATCATCATCGAAATTAACAGGCTGACTGTCATAACCACTATCTTGAGAGCTCATCATCTTCTTGTTTCGAATACCGTGGACGAAATGGGTGTAAACTGAACATCGTAGTTTGTCTTAAATTTATACTTTTGTCATTCCCCACTCCTTGTGGTTAATTGTAAGCCTTTTTTAGAAAAGTGTATGTCTACGCGGCGAATCGAAATATAGATCCTCAAACTATATTCGATTTATTTATCCAGCTGTTGTGTTTGCTATCCATTCCTAACCATTTCACATACATCTTATTGCCTTTTCGTCTGAGTACTTTTTCGACCAGATATATGTCAGGGTTTGATGTTTTCTGCAATTCTTCTTCGTAAAAACCGCCACTAATCGGCGCACCTTGCATGTCTTCGAGCAAATACGTTATAGGATTTGTTATCTTAACTTGTACAATTTTAAATAATTCAGTAGTCCAATTGGGCGTGTATGCCTTTTCGAAGAA